>NW_027507789.1:191005413-191605413 GCF_037356315.1 Lithobates pipiens | reverse complement strand
AACGGGTGAACAGCCGATGTTCGAGTCGAACGTAAGTTCGACTCGAACACGAAGCTCATCCCCAATCTTTACATATCCTGAAGCTGTGTTCGGAAGAGTAGCTCCTGAACATATCCATCAGCACTGTTAATTTACAAAAACCAAGAACATATTCGCGAGATTGGATCCTGAACACATCACTTAGTGCTGTTTGTTTACATATTCTGATGTATGTTTCGAAGTGCAATCCTAAACATATCCATTATCGCTGTTTGTTTACATATCCTGATAGTGTGTTATGAAGATTGGACCCTAAACATATCCCCTAGTACTGTTTGTTTACATATATCATATTACATATATGATACACTGTTACATATTACGTATATGATATACTGTTCTGAAGATTGGGTCCTGAACATATGCCCCAGTGCTGTTTGTTTACATTTTCTGATGTGTGTTTGGAAAAGCGATCCTAAACAAATCCATTATCGCTGTTTGTTTACATATCTTGAGAGTGTGTTTAGGAGAAAAGATCCTAAAAATACAGTATCCCTTAGCGGCATTTTCAGAAGAGTATATCCTAAACATATCTCTCAACACTGTTTACATATCCTGAGGCTCGGTTCACACAGGGGCGGCACGACTTGCAGCGCGACTCACAGACGCGACCTGCAAACGACTTCAGCGGCGACTTGCAAAACGACTTCTGTATAGAAGTCAATGCAAGTCGCCTGAAGTCGCCCCAAAAGTAGTACAGGAACCTTTTTTCTAAGTCGGAGCGACTTGAGTCGCTCCTATTAGAATGGTTCCATAGTACAGAACGGAGCGCGACTTGTCAGGCGGCGAAGTCGCCTGGACAAGTCGCCCCTGTGTGAACCGAGCCTAAAGGTGTGTTCAGAAAAGTGAATCTTGAACATGTGCCTCAGTGCTCTTTGTTTACATATCCTGAGGGTGGGTTCAGAGGAGCAGATCCTGACTATAACCATAAGCACTGGTATTTTAGAAGTCCTGAGAGCATATTTTGATGATTGGGTCCTGAACATATGCCTTGGTTCTTACATACATATCCAGAAGGTGTGTTTGGAAGAGCGTCCCTGAAACATACCCCTTATGCCCCGTACACACGAGCGGACTTTTCGACATCCAAAGTCCGACGGACTGAGTCCGTCAGACTATCCGATCGTGTGTGGGCTGCAACGGACTTTAGCTTCGCTAAAGTCTGACGGACTTTAGAAATGAAGCATGCTTTAAATTTTCCCGACGGAACTCCGCCGGACCCGGTCCCCTTCGAAAAATTCGCTCGTGTGTGTGCTACTCCGACGGACTAAAACCGACGCTAGGGCAGCTATTGGCTACTGTCTATGAACTTCCTACGTCGAATCCAGTCGTACGTCATCACGTTCGACTCCGTCGGAGTTTGGTGTGATGGTGTGTGGTCAAGTCCGTTCGGTCGAAAAGTCCGCCAGAACTCCGTCGGAACTCCGGCGGAACTCCTTTGGAGGTCTGTCAGACTTAATCCCTCTCGTGTGTACGGGGCATTAGCGTTGTTTGTTTACATATCCTGAAGGGGGGTTCAAGAAAGCCAATCCTAAACATATCCCTCAGTACTGTTTGTTTACAAATTCTGATGTGTGTTCAGAAGATCAGACCCTAAACACATACCTCAGTGCTATTTCTTTACATATCCCGAGGGTCTGTTTGGAAGATCAGATCTTGAAAATATCCATCAGTGCTGTTTGCTTACGTGTCCTGAGAGCTTGTTCAGAAGATCAGATCCTGAACATGTCCCTCAGTGATGTTTGTTTACATATCCTGAAGGCGTGTTTGGAAGATCAGATCCTGAAAATATCCATCAGTGCTGTTTGTTTACATATTCTGAGGATGTGTTTGGAAGAAATTACCCTGAACATACCCCTTAGTAATGTTTGTTTAATTATCCTAAAGGGTGTGTTTGGAAGAGTAGACCCTGAACATATCCCTCAGTGCTATATATTTACATATTCTGAGAATGTGTTCAGAAGATCAGATTCTGAATATATCCCTCAGTCGCTGTTTGTTTACATATCCTGAGAGTGTTTTCAGAAGAGTAGACCCTGAACATATCCCTCAGTGCTGTTTGTTTACATGTCCTGAGGGTGTGTTCGGAAGATTAGATCCTGAACATATCCCTCAGTGCTGTTTGTTTACATATCCTGAGGGTGTGTTCGGAAGATTAGATCCTGAACATATCCCTCAGTGCTGTTTGTTTACATATCCTGAGGTTGTGTTTGGAAGATTAGATCCTGAACATATCCCGCAGTGCTGTTTGTTTACATATCCTGAGGTTGTGTTTGGAAGATTAGATCCTGAACATATCCCGCAGTGCTGTTTGTTTACATATCCTGAGGGTGTGTTCGGAAGATTAGATCCTGAACATATCCCTCAGTGCTGTTTGTTTACATATCCTGAGGGTGTGTTTGGAAGATCAGATCCTGAAAATATCCATTGGTGCTGTTTGTTTACATGTCCTGAGGGTGTGTTTGGAAGAAATTATCCTGAACATACCCCTCAGTGCTGTTTTTTTACATATCCTGAGGGTGTGTTTGGAAGATCAGATCCTGAAAATAACCATCAGTGCTGTTTGTTTACATATTCTGAGGGTGTGTTTGGAATAAATTATCCTGAGCATACCCCTTAGTGCTGTTTGTTTAGTTATCCTAAAGGGTGTGTTCAGAAGAGTAGACCCTGAACATATCCCTTAGTGCTATATATTTACATATCCTGAGAGCGTGTTCAGAAGATCAGATTCTGAATATATCCCTCAGTCGCTGTTTGTTTACATATCCTGAGAGTGTTTTTTAGAAGATTAGATCCTGAACATATCCCTCATTGCTGTTTGTTTACATATCCGAGGGTGTGTTTGGATAGATTAGATCCTGAACATATCCCTCAGTGCTGTTTGTTTACATAACCCAAGGTTGTGTTTGGAATATCAGATCCTGAAAATATCCATCAGTGCCGTTTGTTTACATATCCTGAGGGTATGTTCGGATAGATTAGATCCTGAACATATCCCTCAGTGCTGTTTGTTTACATATTCTGAGGTTGTGTTTGGAAGATAATATCCTGAACATATCCATCAGTGCTGTTTGTTTACACATTCTGAGGGTGTGTTCAGAAGAGTAGACTCTGAACATATCCCTCAGTGCTGTTTGTTTACACATCCTGAGAGTGTGTTCAGAAGATCAGATCCTGAACATATCCCTCAGTACCTTTTTATTTACATATCCTGAGGGTGTGTTCGGGAGCTGCTATCAGTGACCTAGAAGACAGGGAAAGAGGGAAACCAGAATCTCACACGCTCGTTTTTCCCCTGCCCATACCATTGCAGTTTGTTAATAAAATCATTGATGGCAATAACCATGTTCTACAATAAACATGTTCTAGTGACAGGGTCTCTTTACCATCTCTGTAATCAAATTTTCCCAATTGAACTTTATAGAATCAGTGATCCAGAATAAATATCCTCCCAATTGTTGCTGCTATCTGAGAATTAAACACAATAGTCTCATATTTATTTCTATTTTTTAATCAATAGAGCATCTGTAGGGTGACAATAGACATGCTGTTATCACTTTTCAGCAAGTTTTTTGCAACAACCTTTATAAAAGCAATCTATCCTTCAAGTCTGTCGTGTGAAAAAATCCTAAGTGCTATTTAATTTAGGTCTTGAAATAGGACAGCTAGAACGTCTTCTACATATTTGAGGTATACATTATCTCACAAAAGTGAGTACACCCCTTACATTTTTGTAAATATTTTATTATATCTTTTCATGTGACAACACTGAAGAAATTACACTTTGCTACAATGTAAAGTAGTGAGTGTACAGCTTGTATAACAGTGTAAATTTGATGTCCCCTCTAAATAACTCAACACACAGCCATTAATGTCTAAACCACTGCAAACAAAGTCCAAGTGAAAATGTCCAAACTGGGCCAAAAGTGTAAATATTTTGTGTGACCACCATTATTTTCCAGCACTGCCTTAACCCTCCTGGGCATGGAGTTCACCAGAGCTTCACAGGTTGCCACTGGAGTCCTCTTCCACCCCTCCATGATGACATCACGGAGCTGGTGGATGTAGAGACCTTGCGCTCCTCCACCTTCCATTTGAGGATGCCCCACAGATGCTCAATAGGTTTTAGGTCTGGAGACATGCTTGCCCAGTCCATCACCTTTACCCCCAGCTTCTTTAGCAAGGCTGTGGTCGTCTTGGAGATGTGTTTGGGTCGTTATCATGTTGCAATACTGCCCTGTGACCCAGTTTCTGTAGGGAGGGGATCATGCTCTGCTTCAGTATGTCACAGTACATGTTGGCATTCATTGTTAACTTAAGGAACTTTAGCTCCTCATTGCTGGCAGCACTCATGCAGCATGACGCTCCCACCACCATGCTTGACTGTAGGCAAGAGACACTTGTCTTTGTACTCCTCACCTTGGTCTCATCAGATCACAGGACATGGTTCCAGTGATCCTTGTCCTTAGTCTGCTTATCTTCAGAAAACTGTTTGCAGGCTTTCTTGTGCATCATTTTTAGAAGAGGCTTCCTTCAGGGACAACAGCCTTGCAGACCAACTTTATGCAGTGTTCAGCATATGGTCTGAGCGTTGACAGGCTGACCCCCCCACCTCTTCAACCTCTGCAGCAATGCTGGCAGCACTCATACGTCTATTTTCCAAAGACAACCTCTGGATATGACACTGAGCAGGATCGACGTCCTTCATAAAGATATGGATGGCTTTCCCGCAGCAGGGCACCTCATACTGTATGTTACAATTGTAAGGAAATAGAAAGGAAGTGGTGGGACCCAATAGTGTAGTACTTACTTTACTAGTTTTTTTAAACAGCTTATATACTCAGAAAAAAGAAGGAACAGCTTGACATTGAAACATAGCAGACGCCACTCAGCCAATCCAGTGTGACGTCACTTCTTGACCCCCACCCTAACGAGTTTCGTCGCAAAGAGCTTTGTCTGAGGGTTGCCGGAGATTTTATATATATATATATATATATATATAAACATATTCTTGCACCCCCTTGAATCCCTAAATTCAGGGCTTCTTAATATGCCAATTCCAAATTCTCCCGGGCTCTGTCACGGCTCCTCTGCTAGGACTTTATCACTTGCCATTCCTATGGGGTGATGATAACGATGGCATTCTGTTACCCCTCGTTCCATCCTTTTTATTGTGCTGCACTTTGTTATATCTTTCTGGTTCCTCAAAATCCTACAAATTCTACTTATTGCTATGGGATATCTGAGTACCAATGCTCAATACACTAGCCTGCTTGTTACTAGGGGTCATGAACGGAACAGCTAACTGTAATGCAAGCTTTTTTATGTCCCCATGTCATCATTATCAGAGAAAATTTAAGAGAATCATTTAAAGAAATTAGCTTAGAAAAGCCTGAAGGTCATGATAAAACTTTATGCATCTACAAGTTCATGAGAGCCATTCATAATCTTTTTGTTGAGGTTCATTTGCAATGAAGTTCAGGAAGTGTAAGATGCCTTTGCAGAGCTTATTCAGTATGGTGGGAGTTAAAGGTAGGATTGAGTTTTAGGTTTGCCACAACCATGGGGTATAGAAATTCTCAATCCCAACAAATGAATGTGTACATTTACCTTTCATTTCTTAACTGTAATGCAATGCATGCCCTTTGAAGCATAGTCATAAAGATTACAAGGGATGGAAAGGGGACTTTTAAATTAGCCAGCCCCCTTATATTTTTAAGCTCTCTGAGCAGCCATGGTAGAGTATTGGGAACCACTTTAGAGATAAGATAGGGAGAGATGACACACTTACATGGAAAAAGAACGCCCTTGGGGGGGATTTTGCGGGTGGGAGTATAAGTAAGGGATATCTTATAAGTAAGTATGCCTTACTTACACTCCCACCCGCAAAATCCCCCTCCCCCCTCCAGGGCGTTCTTTTTCCACAATTTTCTATGGAATGTGGTAGGAGTCTTTTTGGGAACCATCTCTTAGGTGATTTCTCTTCTGCTGTTCTTTCACTTACAGAGTTAGGTTAAAAAAGGACACGAGTGCTTTTAGTTCAAACAATTAAAAAAATAGAGATTAAGGTCAGTTAGGAAACAGCTCTTTCCTTTAATTGCTAGCTCGTATGCCACTTTGCTTCCTTCTTTGTTTTGTTCTTATTATTGTCTTTAATTTGTGGTTGACTTAAGGGCAGGGGCGGACTGACAAATGATGGGGCCCCCGTGCAATAGGAGATTATGGGGCCCTTGGGAAATAGAAGATTATGGGGCCCCCGGGCAATAAGAGATTATGGGGCCCCCGGGAAATAGAAGATTATGGGGCCCCCGGGAAATAGAAGATTATGCGGCCCCCGGGCAATAGGAGATTATGGGGCCCCAGGCAATATATTATGTATTATGGGGCCACACAGTATACACACACACACACATAAAGTATACACACACAGACACACAATATACACACACAGTATACACTCACAGAATACACATAGACACACTGAAAAAAAACACAGCTTTTTATATACTGTCCCTGGTTTTATTGAGGCTGGCAACCCTGATGGGGCCCCTTAGTGGCATGGGGCCCTCGAGCAGTGCCCGAATGGTCAGTCCACCCTTGTTTAAGGGCAGCGATTACTTTTAGCTGCTGACCCGTCTATGGCAGGCTGCTTTTTTTGCTTTGAAGTGTTACTAAACCCAGGACTCTGCATTCACTATATCTGATCTCCCACACTACACAGAACATGGAAATGAAAGTATTTTTTGTAAATATAAACAGCTAAATACCTTTTCTCATCAGTAGTATAGTTTTGTCACTTCTATCAGTGACCGCTGAAAGCTTGTAGTAGGAGTTTTCATTCTCCTCTGACTGTACTATGAGGCTGCATGAGCCCCGACCCTTTGTCTGGACAGTGCTGATTGGCCCTGTGCTGATCACATGCACTCTCCCAAAAAAGAAAAAAAAAAGCTCTCCAGCAATATACACCATACTGAGCATGTGCAGAGTACCTCCAAGCCTTGGTTCTATCAGTAGATGGATTGGGGAAAGTAAAAGAATGTGAGGATCAGAGAAGACAGGATCAAACAGCTGTTTTACACAATAGGGAGGATTAACCCCTTAGGTTCCACAGTGAGTATAACAAGCATGCTTTACTGCATATGCAGACTGATTTTACTGTTGTGGGTTTAGTAACACTTTAAGTCTTTATCTTTAAAGTGAAGCTGAAGTTTCATTGTAACAAACAACAAGCAGGCAGGTGTTTATTACAGAAGATACTTTCAATGTCTCTTCTGAAAAAAAAAATGGCCCTATCTGCCTGCTCACTGTCATCACCAGTTTGCTCATCCTTAGTTACAGGCAAGGGAGGAGAAGGAACCATCCAACTGGGGGGGGGGCAAACACAATTGATTGGCCATTTCGGAGTAGGACCACTTTTTTTTTTTTGGCCAAAGATAGTTTACAATGAAAAGTAAGTCATGGAATCTTATTGATTGGTAGGTATGGTTGTTAACCACTACAATACAGGGCACTTTCACCCCCTTCCTTCCCAGCCCAATTTTCAGCTTTCATCGCTCTAGCGCTTTCAGTGACAATTGCGCGGTCATGCTACACTGTACCCAAATGAAATTGTTATCATTTTGTTCGCACAAATAGAGCTTTATTTTGGTGTTATTTATTCACGACTCAGTTTTTTTTTTTTTGCGATATAAGCGCAAAAAAAGCGGAAATTTGGGAAAAAAACAATATTTTCTTTTTTCTATTTGAAAAGAAATCCAATAAAATCAAATTTTGTCATAAATTTAAGCCAAAATGTATTCTGCTACATGTTTTTGGTAAAAAAAATTCCGTTAAGTGTATAATAATTGGTTTGTGTGATCACGGACATATGTACGCAAATGATCATGTACATACAGTGGTGTGAAAAAGTGTTTGCCCCCTTCCTCATTTCCTGTTCCTTTGCATGTTTGTCACACTTAAGTGTTTCGGAACATCAAACCAATTTAAACAATAGTCAAGGACACAAGTAAACACAAAATGCAATTTGTAAATGAAGGTGTTTATTATTAAAGGTGAAAAAAAATCCAAACCATCATGGCCCTGTGTGAAAAAGTGATTGCCCCCTAAACCTAATAACTGGTTGGGCCACCCTTAGCAGCAACAACTGCAACCAAGCGTTTGCGATAACGTGCAATGAGGCTTTTACAGCGTCCTGGAGGAATTTTGGCCCACTCATCTTTGCAGAATTGTCCTAATTCAGTTACATTAGAGGGTTTTCGAGCATGAACGGCCTTTTGAAGGTCATACCACAACATCTCAATAGGATTCAGGTCAGGACTTTGGCTAGGCCACTCCAAAGTCTTCATTTTGTTTTTCTTCAGCCATTCGGTGGTGGACTTGCTGGTGTGTTTAGGATCATTGTCCTGCTGCAGAACCCAAGTTCGTTTCAGCTTGAGTACACGAACAGATGGTCGGACATTCTCCTTCAGGATCTCTTGGTAGACAGCAGAATTCATAGTTCCTTTTATCACGGCAAGTCTTCCAGGTCCTGAAGCAGCAAAACAGCCCCAGACCATCACACTACCACCACCATATTTTACTGTTGGTATAATGTTCTTTTTATGAAATGCAGTGTTCCTTCTACGCCAGATATACTTGGACACACACCTTCCCAAGAGTTCCACTTTTGTCTCATCGGTCCACAGAATGTTGTCCCAAAAGTCTTGGGGATCATCAAGATGTGTTGTGGAGAAATTGAGACGAGCTTTGATGTTCTTTTTGCTCAGCAGTGGTTTTCTCCTTGGAACTCTGCCATGCAGGCCATTTTTGCCCAGTCTTTTCCTGATGGTGGAGGCATGAACGCTGACCTTAACTGAGGCAAGTGAGGCCTGCAGTTCCTTGGAAGTTGTTGTGGGGTCTTTTGTGACCTCTTGGATGAGTCGTCGCTGCGCTCTTGGGGTAATTTTGGGCGGCCGGCCACTCCTGGGAAGGTTCACCACTGTTCCATGTCTTCGCCATTTGTGGATAATGGCTCTCACTGTGGTTCGCTGGATTCCCAAAGCTTTGGAAATGGCTTTATAACCCTTTCCAGACTGATAGATCTCAATTACTTTCTTTCTCAATTGTTCCTGAATTTCTTTGGGTCTCGGCATGATGTGTAGCTTTTAAGGATCTTCTGGTGGACCTTACTGTGTCAAGCAGCTCCTATTTAAGTGATGCCTTGATTGTGAACAGGTGTGGCAATAATCAGGCCTGGGTGTGGCTAGAGAAATTGAACTCAGGTGTGGACAACCACAGTTATAGTATGTTTTAACAAGGGGGGCAATCACTTTTTCACACAGGGCCATGATGGTTTGGATTTTTTTTCACCTTTAATAATAAACACCTTCATATACAAATTGCATTTTGTGTTTACTTGTGTTGTCCTTGACTATTGTTTAAATTGGTTTGATGTTCCGAAACACTTAAGTGTGACAAACATGCAAAGGAACAGGAAATGAGGAAGGGGGCAAACACTTTTTCACACCACTGTATGTGTGCAGGTGATCACGTACATATGTGTGCAGATAATCATTGGGACATGTGATTTTAGTGGGACATATGTGGGGGACATGTTTTTATTATTAGGGACATGTGTTTTTATTATTTGGGGACATGTATGTTTTGGGGACATGTGTGTTTTGGGGACATATGTGGGGACTGTGTGTGTACTGTGTGGTGTGTTGTGTGTTTACACTACACTGATGATCAGTGAGTAAAAAGCTGTAAAAAGCAGCCCATACTCACTGATCATCAGCCGGCTGCAGCGTTCTGCTCTCCTCTCCTCAGCGGTGACTTCCGTGTGAGGAGAGGAGAGCCGATTGCCTAGCAACCGGCTGTTTGTTTACATCACATGACGGCCGTGATTGGACACGGCCGTCATGTGATCAGGAGGGCCAATCACAGAGCCCTCCTGCCGATCTGAGATGTGCCGTGTCCGGGTGACACGAGCACATCGGGATCGCGCCGCTGCGCGGGCGCGCGCGCGCGCGATCCCGCTACTCCTGAAGGACGTTCCTGAACGTCCTATCAGGAGTAGATGGCTCCCACCCGGCCGTATATATGCATTGGCCGGGTGGGAAGTGGTTAAGGATGAGTATTCCTAAAGAACATGGTTTATTGCGAAAAACCTTTGACATCTTCCAGCACTTTGCATTTGAGGAACGAAAGGGTTTTTGATCACGGACAGATCAACTTGATAATAGCACCACATCCCTTGATTAGTTAAATGTAGAAGGAGGGATTGGGATTAAGGTGCAAATTAATTTGAAAGATAGTAACAACTATAATATAAGAATTTTTTTTTATTTAGAAAAAGTTTAAATTTTTTTAAAAACACAACAATTGGCAAGTACAGGTCAAGAGGATTTTATGGATACAGCATTATAAGATGACATAAAAAAAACATATACATATATAATAATTATATCAACAATTGATTTATAACCATATATCACCATATATGGTTATAAATCAATTGTTAATATAATTATTATATATGTATATGTATATGGTTTTTTTTTTTTTTTTAATAGAAGGCTTGTACCTCTAGTTGGACAGCACCCCCTAAAGAAGTCCGATATATGGGTGAAACATGTTGGGAACTCCATCTTATAATCTTATAATGCTGTATCCATAAAATCCTGTTGACCTGCACTTGCCAATTGTTGTGTTTTAACAACTTTTTCTAAAATAAAAAAATTCTTATATTATAGTTGTTACTATCTTTCAAATGAATTTGCACCTTAAAAATCCCAACCCCTCTTTCTACACTTTGCATTTGGTCAGATGACATCACAGCTATAAAGGAAGTTGGTGGTGGAAGACTTCCCTCTGCCTAAACCTGCAGCCAGAGGTTTGACCAGGGAGCAGATAGCCATATAACGTCCCCCATATATCACTGACTACATGTTCCACTCCTAACGAGGTCTGCATTCTAAAGTATTTCTACCTGGGGACACCAGCCCAACATCAAAGAAAACCTTCCCCATCAGAATTATTCCAGATACTTTTATTTTTAAAGAAGATGCTTTTTACATTAGGAAGCGAGTAGTTTAAAATTCTTATTTGAGGATTTAAAGACTGATTTTTACATACCTATTCCCAACTCTTGTAATTTTATCATTACTAATTATGACCTTGATCAGAAATTGCTTGATTACTGATCAGCTTTTTGTTGGAGCAAAAGCCATAATCAGACAGCTCATGCTGGTACTGACTGGCGGTGTCCTAAAATACAGAGGATAGTGATTACTGTCGTAAAATGAATATTGCATCATATAATTCAGCTTGATGTCTGGTGATGGGGGATTATGTCTGCCTTACACATTTAATTTGTATAGTAATTAAATACATTTGATATTTTGCTTAAAGCTGAACTCCAGGCAGATATAAAAAAATCTAATTAATGCAGTTATGTATTCAATAAATTCATGAAATATGTTTTAAATATAAGTACCTGAATTCATTTTGTTATCAGCCTTCTGTAATCCTTTACAGAGTAGAAAAAGGGGGAAGCCCAAGGAGCCACTCAGACTCTGCTGTAGTACACATCCATTGACAGGGAACTTGTTGACAGGAGGAGAGAGCAGCAAGATGACATCATCAGATGACATCATCAGTTTACCTTTGCTCCTTCATGCTCAGTACACCTTGCACCTGGTAGTTTCCAAATCATCACCAGCTTACAAGAGTTTCATTGGAGAAGGCACAAAAGACAAGGTGAGTCTCCGAATCTTATAACAGGAACACCCAGGGGCGTTGCTAGGTCTACAAAAGATCTGGGGCTAGAGCCCATAGCAGCGTAGTAAAGAAAGTCATACACTTGGGCGGGCATACATATGTATATAATATACGTGTGTGTGTATATATCCCCAGATGGCCTCCCCCTTACATCAGGGTCCCCAGATAGCCCCCCTTACATCAGGGTCCCCAGATAGCCCCCCTTACATCAGGGTTCATAGAGAGCCCCCCTTACATTAGGGTCCCCAGAGAGCCTCCCCTTAAGTCAGGGTCCCCCGAGAGGCCCCCACTTACATCAGGGTGTCCAGAGAGCCTCCCCTCACCTCCCCTTGGGGACCCCTGCAGAGACTCGGGCTATGGGCCCCAGGTTCGGGGCTATAGCTCCAAAAGCCACCCCCAGGGACTCCAGTGGGAACACCATTTTGAAGTGATTTTTTGTTTAAGTAAAAAAAAAAATAATGGTCACAAAGCTGCCCAATGTCTACCTGTCTGTTGAAGAGAAATTTTCCCTTCAAGTCGACTTGGAAGCTGACACTTCAAAGAGCGTTGATCTTCTTTGTTTCCTACAGCACTTCAGTGGTTCCTCCCGCTGACCTGCACATCACTATAGGGTCACTTACCGAGCCTGTTTCTGAGATTTGTTGTTTACAAGTTAAAAACATTTTATTTTGCTACAAAATGACTTAGAACCCCCAAACATTATTATTTTTTTCTAACACCCTAGAGAATAAAATGGCGGGCGTTGCAATACTTTCTGTCACACCATATTTGTGCATCGGTCTTACAATCGCACTTTTTTGGGAAAAAATACACTTTTTAAAATTAAAAAATAAGACAACAGTAAAGTTAGCCCAATTTTTTTTTTATATATTGTGAAAGATAATGTTATGCCGAGTAAATGTCACACTTCAAAATTGCGCCCGCTCGTGGAATGGCGACAAACTTTTACACTTAAAAATCTCCATAGGCGACGTTTAAAAAATTCTACAGGTTGCATGTTTTGAGTTACAGAGGAGGTCTATGGCTAGAATTATTGCTCTCGCTCTACCAATAGTGGTGATACCTCACATGTGTGGTTTGAAAACCGTTTTCATATGCGGGAGCTACTTACGTATGTGTTTGCTTCTGCACACAAGCTTGTCGGGACTGGGAGCGTTTACATTTTTTTTTTCTTATTTATTTTACCTTTTATTTTTTATTTTTACACTGTTCTTTTAAAAAAAATATTGTGTCACTTTTATTTCTATTACAAGGAATGTGAACATGACAGGACCTCTTAAATATGAGATCTGGGGTCAAAAAGACCTCAGATCTCATATTTACACTAAAATGCAATAAAAAAAAATGGCCCTTTAAGAGCTATGGGCAGAAGCGACGTGACATGACGTTTTGACATCTCTTCCGTCCGGCGATGATATGGAAATGGGTTGGGGCCATCTTTCCCTCACTGTCTCCATGTCAGGCTAGGGAATGGATCCGATCACCTTCGCCACTGCCTTTGGCTCAGGTAAGCAGCGGAGGGCACCGGAGCGCGGCGGGAGGGTAGCCCCTCTCCCGATAAAAGTGATCTTGCGGCAAATCCGCTGTAGAGACCACTTTTATCTTGAAGCGGACCACAAGAAGAAGGATACCGGGGTTATGGCAGCTAGCTGCTACCATACTAACAATATTCCTCTTCAAAATACCAACGTATAACATTGGTGGGCGGTCCAGAAGTGGTTAAAGCTGGCTTTCTTTTTTACAATTTCTTTATTTATTTATTTTTTCTCTTTCCATAGGTAAGCAAAAACAAAGTTTTACATAACCAATCTGAGAGTCATATATCGAGTTTCCATATTCATACATAATAAACAAAAATAGCATAACAGTTCATTTCATTCCGTTTGCTTCTTACTCCCCTTATAGTGTAATATATAAAACCACAGAGAGAACACGCAAGGTTGGTGGCAATATATATGACATATCGGGACAGTAACATAGAAACTTCTCTCTCAGTCCCACATACCCCATGTCTGATCCTAGGTTAGTACTGTTCCCAATCAGATTAGAGTTGTATTGTTATCTCCTTTTTACTCATCTAACCCTCTTACTATTTTCCCCCCTATTCTTCAACCCTCCCCTCCACCCCCCCCCCCCCCCCCCCCAAGGAGAAAGAAGAAAAAAAAAACCTTTTTTTTAAAAGGTGGGGCTAACCAAGCCAGAGAGAGGGGGAGGGGGGGAGAGAGGGGGAGTTCTCATCTCCTTCCCCAGAGTCTCCCCCCCACCCCCCTAAACTGCATCGATCCGTCTCCTTCCATCCCCCGAGGAGATATAGAGGTTCCATGGTGTCCATATTTCCAAATAAGTTTTCCTTCTTTTCCTAGCTGTCCATATTAGGTCTTCCATCCTGTTCACCTCCTCGACTTTCTTCAACCACATACTCACACTGGGAGGTTGTATTTGTTTCCACCTAAGTGTTATACATGACTTGGCTGTATTTACCAAGTGACACATGATGGAATTCCCACCTATATTCCCTGAGGTCTCTGGCAAATTCAAGAGGAATACTGCTGGATCCTCCCGTATCTCTACTTCACTGAATTTTTGAACGATCTCTCGTACGTCTTTCCAGTATTTCTAAATGTTTGGACATGACCAAAATATGTGTAAGAAATTTCCCACTTCTTTCTGGCACCTCCAACACTTATTTGATATATGAGGGAAATATTTTTGAAGTTTTTCTGGTGTTCTGTACCACTGTGCAATAATTTTATAATTAGTTTCCTGTAATTTTGTGCAAGTTGCTGTTTTAAAAATTGATTGTATCATCTTTTTCTTCTGCTCCTCAGAGAAAGTCCTTCCTAGGTCTATTTCCCACTTCCGAAAGAAGGGTAACTGAAAATTTTCTACGGGTTTAATCAATAACGCATACATTTTCGAGATTACATGCGTAATTGGTTCCTTTTCCGTACAGAATTTCTCAAATGGCATATAGTCTCGGTCTAGTAACTCTGGCTCTATCTCTGTTCTTAAAAAGTGTCCTAATTGTGCCGCCTGCCAGAAATCTAATTGAAAGGGACCTTTTCTATCTGTCATCTCCTGCATTGTTGGCCATTTACCTTTTTTCACGAAATGCGAGGCTTGATATATTCCTTTTTTAATCAGCTTATCAAAAGGTCCTTTCTGTATGCCTGGTATAAATTGGGGATTGCCCAATATAGGAACTAGAGGGGAGTTCTGTGTCGATATCTTATTCTTAGCTAGGAGATGGTAGCATATCTGTAATGTGGGTCCTATTGTAGGGTGAAGCTTCGTATCTAAGGTCAAATTTCTGTAGCACCAAGGTGCTCTATGTAGTAGCTCCCTACATTGTGCTTGCTCTAATTTTACCCATATTTTCTGATCTCCATGTCGACACCAGTCTAGTAATCTACCTAGATGTATAGCCTGATAATATTTATATATGTCTGGTGTTGCTAATCCCCCGTATTGCTTTGGTAATGTTAATAATGTCCTCCGTATCCTTGGTTGTTTGTCTGCCCAGATAAATTTCATAAATAATGTTTGTATAGTTCTGAAGAATTTTCTTGGTATTAACATTGGAATTGCCTGTAGGAGGTACAGGAGTTTTGGCAAAATATTCATCTTAATTATATTATTTCTTCCAAACCAGGAATATATTCCCCTGTGCCATCTCTCCAGGCATCCTCGTACCATCTTCAATGCTGGTGCAAAATTTAATTCATATATCTTATTGAGATCTGTTGCGATCGTTATTCCCAAGTATTTCAAACCATAGTCCGTCCAATTAAATTTATAATCTAATTTTATTAGTCTCATCATTTTCTCTGGGACTGCTATCATTAAGGCTTCTGACTTGGAGCAGTTTATTTTAAAGTAGGATAGTGTACTGTATGTCTCGATTTCCTTACATAGATTTGGGAGCGAGATTATCGGGTTCGTCACTGTAAAAAGCATATCATCTGCATATGCTGCAACTTTATTATGGGTATCTCCTATAATTATTCCTTGGATATCCCTGTTGAGCCTTACTCTGCATAAAAGTGGTTCGAGGGTCAACGCAAATAACAAAGGGGACAATGGACATCCCTGTCTGGTCCCATTTGTTATTGGGAAAGGTGTAGATACCACTCCATTTACTCTTACTTGAGCTGTAGGTTTTCCATACAAGCTTGTTATCCAGCCCATCATTTTCCCTCCTAGCTTTATATGTCGGAGTACCGAGAACATAAACCCCCACCCCACCCGATCAAAAGCTTTTTCTGCATCTGTTCCCGGAAATATACAGGGAGTCTCGGTAGAGTTAACTGTATGTATTAGGTTTAAGGCCTTAATAGTATTGTCCCTTGATTCTCTTGTTGGGACAAATCCCACTTGATCTTGATGAATCAAAGAGGGCAAATACCGTTGTATCCTCAAGGCTAGTAGTTTGCTAAATATTTTCAAATCTGCGTTCAGTAAGGATATTGGCCTATAGCTTCCACATTGTTTCGGGTCTTTCCCTTCCTTCTGTATCACTGTGATTGTAGCTTTAAGTGTATCTGAGTGGAAAGTCGATATGTCTCCTATTTCATTAAACAATTTAACCATATGTGGACCTAATTCCGGCATAAACGTCTTATAATATTGGGCTGTTAGTCCATCTGGACCAGGTGCTTTCCCACTTTTTATCTGTTTTATCGTGTTTTGTACTTCTTCTAGTGTGATTGGGGATTCCATCTCCTCCCGTGCAGTACCTGTCAGAGTCGGCATTTCACTTGAACTTATGTATTCATTTATCTTAGCTTGATCTGGTGCCCTCAAGTTCAGGTTATACAATGAGGAGTAGAAATCGCCAAACACACCAGCGATCTTTTCTGGCATCCGTTCTTCCTCCCCATCTTTTTTTCTAATTATAGGTATATGTGTCTTGGTTTGTATTTCCCGTAATGCTCTCGCTAGTTGTTTTCCGCATTTATTGCCGGATTCATAGCTACACTTACGTCCTATCTGAATTGCCATTTTAGCTCTGTACTGTAGTAAATCTATAACTTGCCTACGTATACTTATTAATTCTTGTTCAACTTCTAAGTTCTGGGCGTGTTTATGTTGTGCTTCTAGATGTTGCATTTTTACTAATAATTCTGTTACCGTATATACTCGAGTATAGGCCGACCCGAATATAAGCCCAGGCCCCCAATTTACCCCCAAAAAAACTGGCAAACTTATTGACTCGTGTATAAGCCGAGGGTGAGACATGCCTGTCCATCCCTGTGTGTGTGTCCGTCCATCCCTGTGTGTCCGTCCATCCCTGTGTGTCCGTCCATCCCTGTGTGTCCGTCCATCCCTGTGTGTGTGTCCGTCCATCCCTGTGTGTGTGTCCGTCCATCCCTGTGTGTCCGTCCATCCATCCCTGTGTGTGTGTGTGTCCATCCATCCATCCATCCCTGTGTGTGTGTCCGTCCATCCCTGTGTGTCCGTCCATCCATCCCTGTGTGTGTGTGTGTCCATCCATCCATCCATCCCTGTGTGTGTGTGTGTCCATCCATCCACCCATCCCTGTGTGTGTGTGTCTCCATCCATCCATCCATCCCTGTGTGTGTGTGTCTCCATCCATCCATCCATCCCTGTGTGTGTGTGTCTCCATCCATCCATCCATCCCTGTGTGTGTGTGTATCCATCCATCCCTGTGTGTGTGTGTGTGTGTGTGTGTCCAGCCTACCTGTGTCCCGAGCCTGTGTCCCGTGCCTTGCCTCCTTGCCTCCGTCCCGTGCCTTGCCTCCTTGCCTCTGTCCCGTGCCGTGCCTTGCCTCCGTCCCGTGTCGTGCCTTGCCTCCGTCCCGTCCCGTGCCGTGCCTTGCCTTGCCTCCGTCCCGTGCCTTGCCAGGATCGCCGCTCTTCGTCGGCGCCTCGGCGGACATTCTACCATTCAAACGCCGCGCCTCCGCCTCCGCCTTCGCCTGTGATAGGCGGAACACTGAATTTCCCAGCAGCCTGTGTTCCGCCTATCACGGACATCGTCTCATCCTCGTCCGTAGTACGAGGATGAGACGATGTCCGTGATAGGCGGAACACAGGCTGCTGGGAAATTCAGTGTTCCGCCTATCACAGGCGAAGGCGGAGGCGGAGGCGCGGCGTTTGAATGGTAGAATGTCCGCTGTCTGTCTGCTCGACACGCTGATCGAGCAGGCAGACAGCGATGACTCGAGTATAAGCCGAGGGGGGCACTTTCAGCCTCAAAAAAGAGGCTGAAAATCTCGGCTTATACTCGAGTATATACGGTAACTTAGTTTCTCTTTCCTTCTTAATCCTTGCTCCATGCTTAATTAATACTCCTCTGATTACTGCCTTGTGCGTTTCCCAGATTGTACCCGAGGAACTTTCTGGGCCTTCGTTCTCCTGAAAGAAGAATTTTATCTCCTTTCTAATATCCTCCAGGACTAAGGGATCCTGAAGGAGGCTCTCATTAAGTTTCCACATCCTAGAGGTTAAATGTTTTTTCCCCGTTAAGTTATATTTTAAAAAAATTGGAGCATGATCTGACCAAGTAATTAGGCCAATAGTGGCTTCCTTAACTGAGGGTAATTGTTTATGCGGAATAAAAAACATATCTATTCGTGAGTACACTCTATGCGGATTGGAGAAAAAAGAGTACCGTATATACTCGAGTATAAGCCGAGATTTTCAGCCTCTTTTTTGAGGCTGAAAGTGCCCCCCTCGGCTTATACTCGAGTCATCGCTGTCTGCCCGCTCGATCAGCGTGTCGAGCAGACAGACAGCGGCCATTCTATTCAAAAGCCGCGCCTCCGGCTCCGCCTTCGCCTGTGATAGGCGGAACACTGAATTTCCCAGCAGCCTGTGTTCCGCCTATCACGGACATCGTATCATCCTCGTACTACGGACGAGGATGATACGACGTCTGTGATAGGCGGAACACAGGCTGCTGGGAAATTCAGTGTTCCGCCTATCACAGGCGAAGGCGGCGGCGCAGCTTTTGAACTTTACAATGGCCGCCGACGAAGAGGGCACGGGACGGCACGGCACGGGACGGGACGGGACGGGGGCAAGGCAAGGCACGACACGGGACGGATGCAAGGAGGCAAGGCACGGCACGGGACGGAGGCAAGGAGGCAAGGCACGGGACGGAGGCTCGGGACAAAGGTAGGCTGGACACACACACACACACACACACACACACACACACACACACACACACACACATGGATGGAGACACACACAGGGATGGATGGATGGATGGATGGAGACACACACACACAGGGATGGATGGATGGATGGATGGAGACACACACACACAGGGATGGATGGATGGATGGATGGAGACACACACACACAGGGATGGATGGATGGATGGACACACACACACACAGGGATGGATGGACGGACACACAGGGATGGACGGACACACAGGGATGGACGGACACACAGGGATGGACGGACACACAGGGATGGACGGACACACACACAGGGATGGACAGGCATGTCTCACCCTCGGCTTATACACGAGTCAATAAGTTTGCCAGTTTTTTTGGGGGTAAATTGGGGGCCTCGGCTTATATTCGGGTCGGCCTATACTCGAGTATATATGGTAATCTCTTTCCTTGGGGTGTAATAATCGCCATATATCTGCCAGTTTTGTTTCTGTTAATGCCTGAGCTATCCTCTTTCTTGTTTTAGGTGTCACTGACGATGTCCCTGATGAGGTGTCTTCACTGGGGATTAATGGGATATTAAGGTCTCCCCCCATAATCAACTGTCCTTCTTCAAATTCCATAAGTTTATCAAGTATCTCTTTAACAAAGAGGTCTTGTTGTATATTGGGGGCATAATATGTTGCTAATGTAACTCCTACCCCTCCCATCGTCCCCTTTACAAAGAGATACCTTCCCTTTGCATCTATCATGGAATCCTTATGATTCCATGCTACTGTTTTTGATATCATGATGGTAACTCCCTTAGTTTTGGAAATCGGGTTAAGTGCATGGTAAACCGTTGGATATCCCGTAGACCTCAGCAGAGAAAGATTGTTTTCTCTGAAATGTGTTTCTTGGATAAACGCTACATCTATTTTCAGTCTCTTTAAATCATGGAATAACATTCGTCTTTTTTCCGGGACGTTCAGTCCCTTTACATTCAGGGACATTATTTTTAAAGTCTCCATATCTCCTCGGGGAAATAGGCAGAGACAAACAAAGGTGCAGAAAAAAAAAAAAAAAAAAAAAGGGGGGGGGAGAGCCCCCTCTAACCCCACCCCCTCCCTCCCTCCCGTCTAGTCTACTACTCCCTCCCTCCCTCCCCCACTACCGATCCCTGGGTCGACCGTTTACCAACGGTCTCCCCACGAATTCTAAAGCTCTACTGCTTTTAACCACTCAATTTCCGGACCCTCCGGATTATGAGTGTTTACCTAATGGGGTTTTGTGGTTGTGCCTGGCTGCTCCTGGGCGAGCTTCCCCCGTGCCCTCCCCTACCAGTCTTTTATAATATCATGTTTTCTACTATCACCTGTTACTTCTCTACACAGATTGTGTCTACTCCAACATGGCTCTTTGAGAGAGGGGGGGGTAAATAAAAAAAAAAAAAAAAAAAGGGAAAGGGAAGGAGACAAAAGCCATAATATAGGCAAAGTTAATTATGTCTGTCCATTCCCATTTACGTATATACTTTTACATGTATACTCCTATACCCTTGCACATACATATATGGGCGCACACATCCACAGCTGCGCCTGTGTTTGCAGATTCAAACATGTTCCCCCCTCTATATTTATCCAAAGTTTAAGCCTCCCCTGCATATATAATTTATATCGATCTCTTCCCTTCCCATTTTCCATGTCTCCTCTCCGTTTCTCTCCTCTCTCCTCCAAGAGCCATATTGTGTATTGACATTGTTCCAAAAAGATACATTAATACAATGAAGCAACAATACAATATAATACCTTACATTCCTCATCCCCCAAAAAAAAAAAAAAAAAGGGGGGGGGGGGGGGTGGAGCCGGAGGTCAAAACTTATAAAGTTATTTTATTCATCCTTAGGTTCAGGTAGGGGGGTCTGGTCCCAATCCATAAGCCCTCTGTTTCCCCCAGGTCCCTAGCTCTGTGCTTTATTATTAGTGATAATATTAAAGGTTACTGATATTGGTGTTTAGTGATTCACCGTATTAATTAATTAATAAAAAAAAAAAAAAAAAAAACCCACAGTTTCTTGTGTACTAGTTCTGTGTTCTCTCACACCCTACTCATTATCCCGCCCTCTCATCCCTCCTAAGTCTAAACCATCGCCTGTGCACCATCATTCACATTTACATTTACTGACCCTCCACATTCAATACCCCCCCCCTGCCCCCCGAGAAAAACGAACATGTATTAAACAAACATTTATGTATTATATTAAATCCCCCCCTCCTCCCTGCACATCTAGTGGAAAAAAAAAAAAAGGAAAGACCACTGCAACCTCTATCTTCCCATTCCCCCCTTCTTTATCTCTCTTTATCCCTAGTGACTTATAATACTCTCTTAAGTGACCACCTCTTCTAGGAACCTAGGTCCTAGGAACCTAGGTCATGTAAATCCCCCCCAGGGACCCAAACCCTCCCCCCTTTATAATAATTATCTAATCTTATTTGTATATTTTATCTTAGACTCTCCCCCCCTCCCATCCCCCCTCCCCACCCACCACCCCCACCTCACCCCCCATTATCTCCATTCATCCCAATCCAAAAAAAAAGGATTTTTTAAGAGCATATCTCTCTCCCCCCATTCTTCTCAAGAGTGTTTAAACAAGTTAAAAACCTATGGGGTGAGGCTACGAGAGGAAAAAAGAAAAAAAGAAAAAAAAAAAAAAAAAATTTCAGATTCAGGGATATGAGTTAATTTAGCACAAATTCTAACACAAGTCTCATTATACTGTAATATGTCTTTCTCATCTTTCTCACTCCCTCTCTTTCCCTCCTGTACTTTCTGGGTTTTTTCTCTGCAGCTGAGAGAGTGGGAGTCTCCAGTTCGGCACCATAAACGGCTCCACTCCTATAAAGGCGAATAGCTTTGGAAGATCGCTGTATAGTCTCAGTGTGCATGTAGATGTTCCTTTTCTTATTACCACAGCAAGAGGGTATTTCCATCTGTATGTATGTCCCTCCCGCCGTACACAGTCCAAGACAGTGCGCAACTGTGCTCTGCGCTGTAATGTGGCACGGGATAAGTCAGGTAGGAGCTTCACTACTGAACCCTCTATCTCAATATTACCAGCCACCCATGCCTTCCTCAGCAGAGTCTCCTTATGCACATATCTATGGAGGCGGCAAATTATATCCCTGGGCCTTTGCGGGTCTGCTGGTTTAGGCCCTAGCGCCCTGTGTACTCTGTCCAAGTCCATGTTGGGCGGGACATTCCCCTCTAAAATCATGTGAAAAATGCTCATTACCTTCTCCTGTAAGTCCTCCTGCTCAGCGACTTCTGGGACGCCTCGGAGCCTCAAGTTGCAGCGGCGGCTACGATCTTCAAGTTCCTCGATCTGGAGCTGCATCTCCACCAACATCTCACCTTGCTCTTTGCTCTCCCTTTCCACTCTCTCCATTTTTCCTTCAAATGAGGATACTCTTACCTCCCCCGCTATCAAGCGGTCGGAAATGACCTGGATCTCAGTGTGTATTTGCTGAATCTCAGCACGGTGTGTCTCCTCCACTCTCTTAATGAGAGCCTCTATATCGGCTTTCGTTGGTAGAGCCTGAATTAAGCTCTTCAGATCCTCCGCTTCCGATCGTATACTACGAGGGGTGACTCCTCCGATTTCCTCTTTGCCGTTCCCGGCCCCGGTTAAGCTTTCCATCTCTCCCCTATTCATCCACGCACTCGCCTCCGCTTCCGATCGCTTAACACGAAATGTAGCTCCTTCGTTTTCCTCGCGGCCGTTTACTACCTCGGTTGAGCTTTTCATCTCCCCCTTATTCGCTCGCACGCTCACCTCCATTTCTGATCGTTTAGTGCGAGGGGTAGCTCCTTCGTTTTCCTCTCTGCCGCTCCCAGCCTCGGTTGAGCTTTTCGTCTCCCCCCTGTTTGTCCGAGCGCTCGCCACCTCGCGGGGTTTAGCTACGTCCGTAGTCTCCGCGATGTGCCCGGCAGCTGACATCCGCCTCGGGGAGAAATACTGCTGTATAGCGGGTTGTGGGGCACTGCACCCTGCAGCTCTGCGCGAGGTTTTCGTTTCTCTCTGTCTAGGAGCGCTCATTCCGGGATCCTCAGGTGCAAATCACCTATGACTGGCGGTTCAGGTAGGGGCACAGACTCTGCACGCCCTCACTCAGCCATACTCAGACCACTCCCCCTCGGTATACTGTTTCCTAAAAGCTGGCTTTCATACAAATATAAGAGACACAAACTATTGTAGCTCTATAACTATGAATGCCCTATTAACTGTCCTTTTTTAAATGCAAGCAGTGTAAGTTCCTTATTTTAACCTGGTATCAGCCTCTTGCAGTTTCTGTACAACAAAATACAGAGTGTGAGAGGAAAAAGAAGCACATAGAAGAAATCAGTTCATGTGTTGACAGGATATATGAGGGGAGAAATCTGAGTGAGGGAGAGATGAGCTCATCACTGTGCTGCTTCTCTTTTCACTCCCCAGTCCATTATAACCTGGGCATAAAGAAAATTAGTTAAATGATGCTGGCAATTGCGCTGAGGACATCTAGTGGCAAAAACTAAACACTGCAAGGCAAAGCGCTTGATTGAAGGTGAATATTGCAAAAGCTACTGTTTTCATTTTATTTTTTGAAAATTGGAGAAAAGGTAAGAATATAACTTAATAAATAAAAAAAAGGTAAGAATATAACTTAATAAATAAATAAATAAAAAAGGTAAGAATATAACTTAATAAATAAATAAAAAAGGTAAGAATATAGCTTTAATAAATAAAAAAAAAGACAAGAAATGACAAAGACATTAACAAGGAAAAAAAGACACCTAAAACAGGAAAATAGGGCTGAATTCCAGAATCTTTTTATGCGTGAATGTAATTAAACGAAGCCTATCAAATGTGGCTAATTCACACCTTGATTATGATGAAAAAACACATAAGCAGAGGTTGACTTGGATGAAATCTGCATATCAAAATTGAAAAATTGATTAGTATAATAATGTGTGTGTTACAGGAACAATTTTGTAATATAGGCTGCGTTTGTTTTCTGTGCATTTTCCCAGGTTTATGTAATAGAGGTTATAACAGCATTCATGAATGTAGATGCTTCTGGCGATTATCAAATCAAAAACAATTTTTTAAATGAACCTTTTCTCTATGCTATTTAAAATTAAAAATGCTACAGCACAGCAGGCACCGCAAGGTCAATTTTATAGACTTGGGGCATAAGCCACGCTCATTCAGGTTACTAAACTTTGCCCACCTATGCCATTAATCCCTGCACAGGACATCTGAGGCTTTAAGGGTTTGATGGGTGGATGGGCTTAGTTCAACAATAAAGGCTTCCATAGCATAGATCAGTCTTTTTCAACCAGGGTGGCCAGGTACCCTGGGGTGCCTTGAGGTTTCTTCAAGGGTGTCTTACAGTGGCAGCCCGTCATTAAGGGTGCACAGGCTCTGCCCCTCTCTCCTGCCACCCCCTCTATCACCAATAGATAGATTCATGCATTGCATGAATCTATCTATGGCCGCCGCTGCCACCCCCTATTCAGGCGCTCAGCCCCCTTTCGGGCACAGGGCGCCCGAATTACAGTGGGGGGGGGGGGGTGTTTTTGAAGTACCTGATTAGAGTCATAGGCTCTAATAGGCATCAAAAAAGGTGACCTGTGAGCGCCATGCTGAGCGCTCTCAGGTCACTCAGCTGTGTGTTAGAAAAGCGAATGAATATTTGCTTTCCTAACCCATAACCGACTCTCCACCAATCTGGTGCTCAGGTCTGTTACCTGTCACCTGATTGGCTGAAAAGTCAGGCGCTGCTATTAGACGCCTATCAGCAGAGAACGGGAGATGAGGATGGCAGGAGATGCATGGAGGACCCCGCTCATCGCCGTCACCTGCTGCCCCACCAAGACAGTGCCTGGCAGATGGCAAGCAGCTGGGGGGTCACACTGGGGGCATTTAAGGCACACTGGCAGCATTTGATGGGTATACTGGCAGCATATGATGGGCACACTAGAAGCATATGATGGGCACACTAGAAGCATATGATGGGCACACTGGCAGCATTTAATGGGCACACTGGCAGCATTTGATGGGTATACTGGCAGCATTTGATGGGCACACTGGAAGCATATGATGGGCACACTGGCAGCGTTTGATGGCACAGTGGCAGTGTTTGATGTGCACAGTGGCAGCTTTTAATGGGCACAGTGGCTGCAATTGATGGCACAGTGGCTGCAATTGATGGCACAGTGGCTGCAATTGATGGCACAGTGGCAGCATTTGAGGGCCCAGTGGCAGCGTTTGGTGGCACAGTGGCTACAATTGATGGCACAGTGTCAGCATTTGATGGCACAGTGATAGCGTTTGATCGCACTCTAGCTGCAATTGATGTACCGGTTTGCAAAAGTGTATTTGCTTTGGATGAATAAATCCCCTCTAACGTTGGGTATGCTACGTGTGTGGATGTTGCTGCATTATGTACAACTGTTAGAATAGATTTACATTTTAGAATGGGGTGCCTCCAGACTGTCCATCATTTAAAAAGAGTGCCTTGCCTGAAAAAAAAAAAGGTTAAGAAACACTGGTATAGATAAGTATATCTTAAAAGCGCAGAGCATGGGTTTGATATTAGGAAGAAAGAAACTGTTACTGTAAATTGTAAAACAAGAGGTCATCAGTTGGCATTTTTTAAAATGTGATCTGATCTTTATCTAAAGCCTTGTTCACATGGGCCAAAAATCATCCAATATCGGTGTGTACTGCTGTGTGGAAAACCAGCAGCCGATCAATGGCTGCGAGTGCTGATAAGTGTGCTGGGGGGGGGGGGTAGTCCCCCTGTTAGAATACAATAGCACAGTGGGGGAGATTATTCTAGCATGTGCCTGGTTTACATCACAACAATAGACAGACACAATGTGCTTAAGCTGATAACACACAAACATTGTAATGTCTTATGTCTTTATTGAACACACTAATCTAATATGCATAGTCCCGGGGGAAAAAAGTAAGTGAACCCTTTCAGTTAAATGCTGGCCAAACCTCCCTTGACAGCAATGACTTCAAGCACGTGCTTTCAGTAGCTCTGGATCAGACCTGCACAACATTCAGGAAGATTTTTTTTTGACTATTCCTCTTAAAACTTAAAAACTGCTTCAGCTCAGATGCATTTGTAGGATATCTAGTGTGTACGGCTCCCTTGATGTCATTCCACAGTATCTCTAGATCTGGGTTCTGACTGGCCCACTCCGAAATCAGTTTTTTTTTTTAAAACCAGTCTGTGGTGGATTTAGTTCTATACTCATTCCCTGTACACAAGACCGGTTTTCCCATCGGAATAAACTCTGAAGGTTTTTCAGACAGAATTCCGAGTCTTGCGTACACACGATCACACCAAATTCCGACCGTCAAGAATGCGGTGACATACAACACGTACGATGGGACTAGAAAAAAGGAAGTTCAATAGCCAGTAGCCAATAGCTTCCATCTTGTACTTGCTTCAGAGCATGCGTCGTTTTTTGGTACATTGGAACAGCATAGAGACGAGGGATTTTCCCGATAGGAATTTGTTCCATCTGAAAAATATAGAACATATTCTCTTTCTAGGCCCGTCAGATTTTTCGACTTAAAAAGTCTGATGGGGCAAACACACGATCGGAATATAAGATGAAAAGCTCCCGTCTGACTTTTTCTGTTGGAAATTCCGACCGTGTCATTGTCCTGCTGCATAATCCAACTTCTACTAAGCTTCAACTGGCACACAACCACCCTGACATTATCTTGTAGGATATTTAAACTTGGGAAGGTAAACTTGGGAATTCTTTTCCCCCCTCGTTGATGGCAAGTGGTCCAGGCCCTGAGGCAGCAAAGCAAGCCCAAATCATGATGTTGCCTCCACCATCCTTTCCACTGGAAGGATGTGTTGGTAAGCTGTGCTCTTTTTTTGCCATATATAGCGCTGAGTATTCTTCCTGAACAATTCAAGCTTCAATGTTGGTATTGGGGTGTTTTTGGGGTGATGTGCAGTACCATTTGACCTCCAAGCGTGGTGTGTATTATGGCATCCAACGAGTTCAATTTTGGTCTCATTTGACCAGACTATATTCTCCCAGTATTTCACAGGCTTGGCTAAATGTTGTGCAGCAAACTTTAAACGAGTTTCAACATGCTTTTTCCTCAGAAATGGAATCTTGTGTGGTGAGCGTGCATACAGGCCATGGCGGTTGAGTGCACTACTTATTGTTTTCTTCTAAATAATTGTATCTTCTAATTCCAGGTCTTTTGAAGCTTTCCACAAGTGGTCATTGGCTCTTGGACAACTGTTTTGATCATTCTTTTCACTCCTCTATTCTTTTCACTTTCTGAATTTTGGCCCCGACAGTGCTCACTGGAACATTCAGACGTTTAGAAATCCTTCTGTAACCAATGCCATCAGTATGTTTTGAAACAATAATAGCTCGTACACACCATCAGATTTTCCAACGGAAAATGTTCGATGGGATACTTTTGTCAGAAATTCTGACCGTGTGTAGGCTCCATCGGACAGTTTCCATCGGATTTTCCATCGCACAAAATTTGAGATCTGGTTCTCAAATTTTCCGACAACAAAATCGGTTTGCGCAAATTCTGGTTGTTTGTACACAATTCCGACGCGCAGTGAAATGCATGCTCGGAATCAAGCAGAAGAGCAGCACTGGCTATTGAACTTCATTTTTCTCGGCTTGTCGTACGTGTTGTACGTCACCGCGCTCTTGACGTTCGTAATTTCCGACCAACTTTGTGTGACCGTGTGTATGCAAGACAAGTTTGAGCCAACATCCGTCGGAAAAAAAACATGGGATTTTAGTGACGGAATGTCCGATCGTGTGTACGTGGCATTAGACTGCGAAGGTCTTGAGAGAGCTCTTTGCTTTTACCCATCATGAGATGTTTCTTCTGTGAATCCTTGGTAATGAAACACCTATTTATAGGCCACTCGTTCAGATTGAACCAGCTGATATTAATTTGCACTGACTGCAATTAGGATTGCTTCCTAATTACTGATAGATTTCAACTAGTGTCTCGGCTTTCCTTGCCTTTTTTGCACCTCCCTTTCTTCATGTGTTCAATACTTTTTCCCTGTGTCATTACATTTTTATTACACATAACTTAATTTTTTTTTATATGTATGGATTGCATGGCTTGTTACCGACATGTGGTGAAAATTTCATGTCAATAGCACCTTTAGCAATATATTACCTAGAACTGTGGTGAAGTACAAAACTCATGGTAGCAAAACAAGCTTCACTTTCCAATAAAAGAAGGCCAATGATTCATTGACAGGGCTTACTGCTCAATTATGTTTGCTATAATGCCCTGTACACACGGTCAGACTTTCTAACGCAAAATGTGCGATCGGATCGTGTTGTCGGAAAATCCGATCGTGTGTGGGCTCCATCTGACTTTTTCCGTCTGAATTTCCGGCACACAAAGTTTGAGAGCTGGTTCAACAAAATCCGACCGTTTAAATTCCGATCATGTGTAGACAATTCCGATGGACGAAATGCCACGCATTCTCAGAATAAATGACGAGACGAAAGCTATTGGCTACTGGCCTCTTTATAGTCCTGTCGTACGTGGTTTATGTCCCCTCGTTCTGAACGATTGGATTTTCCGACAACTTTGTGCGACCGTGTGTATTCAAGACAAGTTTGGGCCAAAATCAGACGGATTTTGTCGTCGTAATGTCCGACCGTGTGTACAGGGCATAATAAATGTCTACCAACGACATGAGATCTATGTACATTATAGCAGTATGGGAGAGACAAGCTTTGCGCATGTATACTGCATGCTCCCTGCGGCAAGCATAGATTCTGGAGGTTGTCTGATTAAAATACAAGAGGATCTATATGTCTGAGCAGCAGTTGTCAGGAAATGAAAGATAGTGCTGGCTCTGGTGACACTTTGTCTGGTTCCTGGTATGAGGATATGACAGAACATGGTGTGGGACTGGTGTTTAATATAGAGATTTTTCAGCTGCATATATCACAGACATGAGAGGGAGTTCCAGAGCTCAGTGTGTTATGTCACCTGTGAATTTCTTTATAACGGCATAGCAATGAGGTTGTTTTTTCTTATAGTAAACCAATCATTAGCGTTATTTAGGGGCAGCCACTACTGACCTGCTTCTGCAAATGTTAGTTGACTTGCTGTTTTATTGACCCTCCAGCTTCAATACCGAGTCAATGGCCTGGCATAAGAATACAGAAAACTCTCTTATCTGCATGTGTTCTAGGTTAGTGACTAAAGCCTCATACACACGATAGGACTTTGTACAAACTTTCCCTTGGATTTTCGTACAAAGGGCGTCGGCCCTGAACTTGTATTACATACACACAGCAGGACTTTTTCAGCCAACTTTCACCAAATCACGTGGTTTTTCTGCTCTTTACCGCCACCTTTGGTCAACTTCTGTATTGTTGTCTGATCTTTTGCATTGGTTCTAAACATGCCTGTTTGTACAAAAGTCCTGAAGGGTCTGGTATGGATATTTAGGGGGAACCCCACGTCAATTTTTTTTTTAATTTGACGCAGGGTTCCCCTTAATATCCATACCAGACCTGAAGGGCCTGGTGATTGAATTTGGGGGACCCCCACGTTTTTTTTTTAAAATTAATTAATTTATTTATTTTATCAATGACTTTCAATGAGTGTTCTCTGTATTATGGAGCCGACAATTCATAATAGCTGCGAGTGATTTTAAAGGACTTTTTTTCCTGCATAAATAACACTTTTTTTGCAGGGACAGTTCTAAGCACCAGAAACATGCGCCCCTTTGCAGGCATACTATAGACACCCCCCCCCCCCCCCCTACGAAATTTAAAGGAATATTACACTTTTATTGTTTCACTTTATTCATTATTAAAATCACTGCTCCCGAAAAAACTGCCGTTTTTTTAAAACTTTTTTTTGCATTGATCCATGTCCCCTGGGGCAGGACCCAGGTCCCCAAACAATTTTTAGGACAGTAACTTGCATATTAGCCTTTAAAATTAGTACTTTAGATTTTGAATGTTGGAGTCCCATAGACTTTAATAGGGTTCTAAAGTTCACATGAAGTATGCTATATACTAGCTCCGTCGAATCTTCTTTATACATTCGACAGACACCATAAGCCTTCAAAGACAGATTCGACCGTAATTCATGTGGATTTTCGGACGAATGCAATTTTTGAACGAAAAACAATGAATAAAAACGAATTTAACTAAATTAATTAATTTTTCGGACGAAAATGAAATTCCGAAACGAAATATTTTTCTCTGCACATGTCTAGTTCTGGGTTAGTGACCTATTGGTCTTTCCCAGATTCCCTGTTTTCCTAACTCCTGATTTCATGATTCCTAATTCCCCGTACACACGATCGTATTTTCCGACAACAAATGTTGGATGTGAGCTTGTTGGCTGAAAGTTCGACCGTGTGTATGCTCCATCGAACATTTGTTGTCAGACTTTCCGCCAACAAATGTTGGCTAGCAGGTTCTCAAATTTTCCGCCAACAAAACTTTGTTGTCAGAATTTCTGATCGTCACACAAGACCGACACACAAAAGTTCACGCATGCTCGGAATCAAGTAGAAGGAGCCGCACTGGCTATTGAACTTCCTTTATCTCGGCTCGTCCTACGTCTTGTACGTCACCACGTTCCCACGTTCGTAATTGTTGGCCAACATTTGTGTGACCGTATGTATGCAAGACAAGTTGGAGCCAACAACCTTCGAACAAAATTCCACAGTTTTGTTGTCGGAAAGTCCGATCGTGTGTACGGGGCATAATTCTTGATTCCCTGATTTCCTGAATCCTTATTCCCTGATTTTTGATCCCTGATTCCTGATTTTCGATTCCCTGATTTATTATCCCTTGATTTCTGATTCCCTCATTCTTTATTCCCTGATTGTTGATTCCCTGATTCCTGTTTGCCTTATCCCCTGATTTCTGATTCATGTATTCCTTATTCCCTGATTTCTGATTCGCTTATTCCTTATTCCCTGATTTCTGATTCCCTTATTCCTTATTCCCTGATTTCTGATTTGCTTATTCCTTATTCCCTGATTTCTGATTCGCTTATTCCTTATTCCCTGATTTCTGATTCCCTTATTCCTTATTCCCTGATTTCTGATTCCCTTATTCCTTATTCCCTGATTTCTGATTCGCTTATTCCTTATTCCCTGATTCCTGTTTCTCTGATTCCTGTTTGTCATGTTAACTGATTTTTGATTCCATGATTAATTATTCCCTGATTTCTGATTCTCTGATTCCTTATTTATTCCCTGATATTTTTATCCTGATACTGTCAGGACAAAAATGATAGCATGACACAGATACCACTCCTTCCAATACTGCTGTTAATAACAAAGATTATGCAAGCAACATAATTGTTGGGCCAGTGACTCTTTTTAGTTTTTAAGATTATGACTAAGTGAATTCCGATTCGTGAAACGCATTCATCTCTGCCAGTCTGTATTGATGTTTAGGATGTCATTATTTATTGTTTGATGCACTTTTATCTACAATAAAGTTAACAATAAAGATAACTATTTGCTTCATAGCTGTGAATGTGGTCAATTTCTTCTGTGCCAGTGGAACTACAGTGCCACTTCTGTGCCACTACCTCCAATACTGCTGTTAAGAAAAAATTATGCGAGCAACTTTATTGTTGGGCTAGTGACTCTTTTAAGTAAACATTAATTGTGAAAAAGTACCAGCTAGCAGTTTTAGGGGCAGCATGTCCTGTTGAGGAGACTGGTCACCCAAGATGGCTAGCTGGCTAGTGTATGACTCACATGGGGTGACCTGGCAACTGCTCCTGTCAGGGCTGGGCTCAGCCCTTCCTTCTCTGAGTTGACCACTCAGCTGTCAGCTAAATACCAGCTCTTATCTCTCCACAGTGACTCACCTGTTGATGATATCCTGCTCATCAGTCCTGCCTATTTAAGCTGTCCAGTCCAGATGATCGCTGCCTTTGTCTTGGTCACATCTCTAGAGATGCTCTCCTGTGTTCCTGTTAAAGACTTGCTTGGCTGACATTCCATGTGGCTCCAGATCTTGCTGTTCTACTATGCTCATCTCTGGCTCTCTGACGTTTTGGCTTGTCTGACTATCCGTTCCGGTTTCTGAACTCTGGCTATGTTTTGACTACGTTTACTCCGTTTACTTTTTTTTATTATCATTAAACAAGTGAGATTTAGCTGTACTTCTGTCTGATTCATGGTTTCTGACAGCTCCTTCCTGCACCACCAGAAACCAAGGATTGAGGTACCAAGAGATGGCGTTACCTGGACCACAGCAAAGACAGAAGAGAGGTAGGGATAAATCAGAATAAAGCAAAGAGGTCCTTAAAGGAAAAATTTGACGTACACTGAGATGGGCTTTAATATGCCATACTGTATATGGTTATATGATATGTTAGTGACCTTTGTTTGCACCAAATTCCTGGTTTCAAGAAGTTTGCTGGAATATCTGCACCATACATGGAAAGGGAGTTGGGGTGGGGGATAATAATAATAAGCATTTTCCAACACTCAAACACTCACCTCCTCCCAAAAGTTAAAGACACCCCATTAAACCAGAGACTATTGTATGAATAAAAGCAGAGTATGTTTTTGCCCATATTTCATTATTTAAATGCCTCTATAAGGTGGCCCTACTCAAATTTATGAGAGTACTTATAGTAGGACAAAGACAGTAATGACTAAATCATGTGTACATTTATGTACATATAACTTCAGCTGTCCCCCAGTGAGAAGCAGGTTGGATAGGTCATAAACACTTCCTTAAGTCTGCTATTTACTGGAATCCAATATTAAATGCAAACGGGTATAAACCCTTTGAATGAATGAATGAATGAATGATTTGTATAGCGCTGCAAATGCGAACTGAATCGCTTCAAGGCATTTGGTCCATCCTGTGTTGTCCTGTTTCTTAGAAGAGTTTTTTTTCTGAAGGCCCGATGGTTTTCTTCCATGCAAATATTCGTGGGTAGAGCGTTCCATAGCCGTGGTCCTTGGACTGCGAATCTTCGTTCTCCCTTTGATTTGTAGAGGGACTTGGGAACTTTAACTATGTTATCTATTTGGTACTTGTATATTCATTTTTTATATTCAGAACTTTTTACTGTTAGATTTATGACCTTAAAGCTTTTGTTACCCCAATACTTCATATTCCTGATATGTACCTGCTGTTCCATGTACTTGTATGAGAAAGTATCCTCTTCTCTTTGTATTGCTTTCTTTGTGTGAAATCCCTGGTGTTCCTGCTAGTCCTTCTGCTTTTCTAATGAAAACAGATCACACTAAGCAGGAGAGCTCACCGTGGTCAGTTCTTTAGCTATGCTGGGAACTCAGCCTGCTTTCCTCCAATGATGATAAAACTTGTGCTGACCCCCCCCCCCCCCCCCACTGCACAGCCTATCACTGAGAAGCTCAGTGTGCTGCTGCATCTCCTTCCCCAGCTCTTATGCAGCTGAGAACAGAGGAATGTGATCACTTATATGTAGCACTAACCCCCGAAGGAGCTGCTGGTTATTTTTGGGCTTACCGTTACCTTCCTCTTCTTCTTATGGCATGTCTAGGGGATGTCCCGTGGTAGATTACCAAGTAACTTGAGACTGGCAATAGATCCACTTGAATGGATTTTATTTGCAAACTTCAACCATTGAACAGTCTTTGGATCAGAGGGTTGGAAAGGGAAGTTCAGGCACTCTCAATGTCAAAGTCAAAAAAAGTTAAGGAACTTGCTTACTTTGACTGCATCCAGAGAATAGCCATTCGCAGCTGGATGAGCACTCAGGTTGGACAGTCCCACTCTCACAAGGCCTACAAGTCCGGATTCTCTCGGTTACTTCAGCCCTTCCAGGCTCTTGTTAAGAAAACCAAACTCACTTGTGGTAATCTTCTAAAGAGTCCTCCCCTGAAATGCTTGAAGTTCAATTGGTCTCTCCTGAACCGGAGACGGCACCCAACCACCTCAGAATCCTCCTTTAGTTTCCCTGCCTTGGGCTAGCCAAGTCGGGTGGATCTGCACCCCAGGCTATAGCCTTCCTGGGATCTGGTCAGGAGGACCAGGACCAAGTACTCAACACTTCATACTGGACTGGAACCCCCAAACCACGTGATGTCTGTGCCTTAAATACCCTCTCCCAGAAGACACAGCGGGAGAGCCACACCCACTGACCTGGCTCTGAAAGAGAGTAACCAAGCACCTGACTAGACCATAGTTCCAAGCCTGCCACCAGAGACAGCGCCCCCCCTGTGGCCAGACTGAACATTTCACAGCCCAGTCAGACTGACACAAAAGTCTAATTTAGAGAAATAGGCCCAAACCAAACTGTAGTCTGGGTAAAGTTTTAACTTTGAAAAACATAGCGGGTGTTCTTCAGGAGCCCGCCGCTACATATAAAAAAGGTAAAAAGGGTATTTATAATGTTTTTTTATATCTATAAAAATGTGTTGCCTTTCATTTCTATTTTAAACTGAATGGGTTGTTTTAGCCCTTGTACACACGGTCGGACATTCCGATGAGAAAATGTCCGATCAGACCATGTTGTAGGATAATCCAACCATGTGTGGGCTCCATCGGACTGTTTCCGTCGTAATATCCGACCGACAAAGTTTTAGAGCTGGTCTATAAAATTTTCCGACAACATGATCCGATCGGACTTTGTCCGATCATTTGTAGAGAATTCCGATCGGACAAAGTGCCACGCATGCTCAGATCAAATTCCTAGACCAAAGCTATTGGCTACTAGCCTGAACGTAGTCCCGTCGTAACGAAATAACGTCATCACGTTACGAACGATCGGATTTTCCGACAACTTTGTCTGACTGTGTGTATGCAATACCAGTTTCTGACAAAATCCAACAGATTTTTTTGTTGGAATGTCCGACCGTGTGTACAAGGGCTTACAAGGTGATCGTTTACAGTCCCTTTAATATTAATACTTTCCATGTTGTTGAAGGATGGGTGTATTTGGCCCACCAAAATGGATTGGAATTATTCTACTTTGACTCAATTTTATCATGAAATTACCTTGGACTTTTGGATGTTTGTTTAGTGCGCTCATTGGATTGTATGTATAGAGATGGGAGGAATCCAGCGCTGGGGTAGCAGTGGGTCAGAAAGCGGACAATGAAAGGGGTCCCTTAGCTTGCTAACGCAAAGACACAATATGAATATTGAATAGTGATATTAATCATATACCACTTGTACCATAAAACAACACATCAAAGATTCCAGAAAGGATATAGTTACCTGGTAATGGACAATACTCTCTTATTTGTAATTCAGCATGCGAAGAGCTGCTGTTTGTATTTTCAGAGGAACAAATATTAAGATTGCGTATCTAATTAGTCAAACACTGGAACATGTCCTTGGAACAATAATGTATTATGGGAGGGAGAGAACGCTGCAATAAGGTGTCTGGCAGCCAACAACTGCAAGATGGAATTCATCATCACGCAAAATTGTCCCCGCCCCAGCCTCATGTACAAGGAAAGGGGAACAGTAATGGGAGCCATACATTATTCATGAGAAGGGTCAGCGCAGTGCTGCAGAATGGGGGTGGACAAATAAACACAACAAACAAAATCATCATTCAATTCCATGTTCCATGTGCAACCAATATTACTATCATTTATTTATAGAAGACTGGCTTTAATGGCTTTTCTACTTTCACGTGGCTTAAATTTATTGTCACTTACTAAGACTCACATAACATACTACAGTCTTATACTATATAGTGTGTGTATATATCTATATATCTATCTATATATATATATATATATATATATATATATATATATATATATATATATATATCATTTTACTACTGTGCCTTTTGGCCATTTTTACTGTCACTGGTGCTTTTTAGCAAATTCTTAACAAAAAAAAAAAAAATCGAAATATCACAGTCTTTATTAAAGTTTTATAGTATAAAAGGCAATAAATCAAGTAGTACAGGATACAGCAAGTCAGGAGGAGAACACTGAATCCAGATCTGGTACAAGGAAAGTATAGTGCAATAAACATTTTTAGTTTACAGCAGGGATCTCCAAAGTACGGACCTCCAGCTGTTGCAGAACTACACGTCCCACGAGGCATTGTAAGACTCTAACATTCACAGGCATGACTAGGCGTGATGGGAATTGTAATTTCTGAACAACTGGAGGGCCGTAGTCTGGAGACCCCTGGTTTACAGAGAAATTAGTACACTGGGCAGGGCATATCACTGTTTGGTATATTTATGCATTCTAAAACATCCAGCCGGCTGTTGACAAACCAAAAGTAGGGATCTTCTTGGGTGGGAGAACAGGAGAGTGGGCTAATGATCTTGGTAGTTAGGTGAGACTGTTCTGTTGTTATCCCTTCAGGCTGGGCTGATGGAAGAGCTAAAAAGAGTTGGGTAAGAAAAAGGCAGAAGAGGGAGAGGAGGGGTGGGAAAGGAGGAAAAGGGTCCGACATCATGACAACACCAGCATGCATCAGAGACTTAGGAGACATTTTTGTGTAAAGGTAAAGTACCATCTGGTACTTATCTTAATCTTAATTCTTGAGCCACACTGGCTATGATAAGTTAATGTGTCAGTATGTAGGATTTAGCCAGATCCTCTGATCCTGTGAAGGTGCAGTTAAGCCATTGTTCCCACTCCAGCATGTAAAGCAGAGGTCTGTTATACATTTAGGCAATTAAGAGTTTATTAAGTACTGAAATACAGTATGTCAGAAGGGGATGGAGATCTGTAAGCTTAAAGGGATTGTAAAGTGAATTTTTTTTTTTTTAAATAACAAACATGTTATACTTACCTCCACTGGGCAGCTCGTTTTGCACAGAGTGGCCCCGAACCTGCTCTTCTGGGGTCCCTCGGCGGCTGTCTCGGCTTCCTCCTGCAGGTGCTTCTCACGTTCATGCAAGCTCCCTCGCATGGTGAGAAGCATCTGCGGGCGCGCTCCCGTGATACAGCCGGCGGCTATAGCCACTCGCTGTATCACACGGCCCCGCCCCCCAGCGCTCCGCGTCAGTGGATGTGATTGACAGCAGCGCGAGCCAATGGCTGCGCTACTTTCCATCCATCCACTCCAGCCAATCAGCAGCCAGGCTGAACGGTGGAAAGGACATCGGGACGAGCGGGACTTTCGAGGGTTGAGGTAAGTAAAACGGGGGGGCTCGGGGAGCAGGCACTGTCAGATGTTTTTTCACCTTAATGCATAAGGTGCCACCTTCCGTTCTTCTTCTTCTTCTTCTTCTTCTTCTCCTGGAGATCTCTGGAGCTCTCTCCGGCCGCAATGCCAGGGACGCGCTGCGCAGCGACTTATATAGGGACAAGGGGCGGGGTCATCGGTTGATGTCACATGGGTTGATGTCACATGGTGACAGTCCCAGCATCCTCCGGGACTGTGACATTGTAAGGGGGCGGGGTCACCATGTGACATCAATCCATGTGACATCAACCGATGACCCCGCCCCTTGTCCTTATATAAGTCGCCGCGCAGCGCGCCCCTGGCATTGCGGCCGGAGAGAACGTCGAGTCAACTTCTCCAGGAGAAGAAGAAGAAGAACGAAAGGCAGCGGCGACGACGGTGACAGAAGACCGGGCCACCGCCTGTAAAAGAGCTATAAGAAGGCGCAGTGGCCCGGCAGAAGAACCGAAGAGGGGGACAAGACCCTCGAAGTCGGAAGAAGAGGGCGGCGGCGAGCAAGAAAGCCGGGCTCCTCCGCTAGTAAAAGAGCTAGAAGAAGATAGCGGAGGAGTCCGGCGAGAAGACCCCTGAAGACGGAAGACCCCCGGAGCTGTGCAATAAACTATTTTATCTTGTGTGTTGTGTGTTTTTTTTGTACTTTATTTTACAGGTGAATGGGTAGGGGTACATTGTACCCCATACTCATTCACATAGGGTGGGGGGCCGGTATCCGGGGCCCCCTTATTAAAGGGGGCTCCCGGATTCCGATAAGCCCCCCTGCCCGCAGACCCCGACAACCAACGGCCAGGGTTGTCGGGAAGAGGCCCTTGTCCTCATCAACATGGGGACAAGGCACCCCCCCATGTTGAGGGCACGCGGCCTGGTACGGCTCAGGAGGGGGGGAGCGCCCGCTCGTCCCCCACCCCCTTTCTTGGCCGGACAGGTAGCGTGCTCGGATAAGGGTCTGATACGGATCTGGGGGGGACCCCCACGCCGTTTTTTCGGCGTAGGGGGTGCCCCTTGGAATCCATACCAGACCTAAGGGCCTAATTTTTTTTTCATAAATTTGGCGTGGAGTTCCCCCTTCAGAGCTAATAATTCTGTCAAAGTCACCTCCATATATACAGAGATCCGACTTGGAGGCGACCTCCATTGAAATCAATGGGTACAAGTCGCCTACAAGTTGGATTCAAGTAGTACAGGAACTTCTTTTGAAGTCGGAGCGACTTCAGTAACGTGCATTAAGACGGCTCTCATTCACTTACATTGATTTTTCAATTTTGTCTGACCTGAGGCGACTAGGGGCGACCTGAAGTCGGATCGGAGTCGCCCCTGTGTGAACCGAGCCTCAGAACCATGTTGTACATCTTTGAAGGCACTGAAAAGATCCCAAATTTATATTGTAACAGCGTGACACACCAGGTCCCCAGTCGCAGCCCGCCGACTCGGGGACAATACCAACTTTTCAACTTACAAGGGTGATACTCATATCAAAATACCCAGTTAAACCTTGGTTAACTGCCATCTTCCCGAGGATCCCATACCAAGATGTTTCCCCACTATGCCATACTGGTCTTAATTTTAGAAGGGCTCCAAAGATCTCAACTGCTATAACTTACAACAATAAATGCCAAACGTTCCAAATATAATACAGACAACAGGGCGGGAGGGTGAGAGCTGTTTCTTCGTCCGTCCGGTGACCTCCAACTGACTACCGGACACTGGCCCCTCCCTAACTATGCTGTATACTATTCTAGCCATCCACCCTACTCTGACCAATTAAAAACACCCAGTTAACCCTTAATTGGCAAGTTGGCCCTGCTACCCTGTCATGCCAGCCTTGCGCCTATTCCTGTGTCTTTTGCTACGGGCTTCTCTAAATACTTTGACCCATTTTCGAAGTGCATTTAAGTCATTTTTAACTTCAGATAACTATGCAAGAGGTTTTTTGGTAAACCTTTACATTTTATATCTCTTATTCAGACTTGACATTATTTGAGCTTGTTTTCTCCTGCTTTCATTTCCAAAGTGGTGATGTGTATTATAATAAATGTCTTCGCTCTCTCTATGTCTTTCTTTCTTTGTTTTATGTCCCACAGAAACTTTACCTGTCTGCTCACTGCAGGGCCTGTCTCTGAACTGATTAACATTCTCTTCGACAGACGCATCGCTCATTTTTCTGTCTGCTTATTAGTCGAATGAATCCCTGAAGCTGCTTGCAGTTCATTAGTATTTATTTACACAAATTGATGCGTGTGCAGAATTAAAACTTTTGTAAACTTAGCCTGCAGATGGCTTATACATGTCTCTGTACTACTGCAGAGCCAGCAGAGTTGATAGTCAGCCATACTACTAACGGACTAGCCACTGCTGGGAAATCAAACCCGCAGAACTACCCTGAACACATGGCTGGATAAGCACTGGCATGTCGGTACCAAAAGGCAGATATTACATTTTAAAACCAACCTGTAAAATTAACAATATGGCATCACTGATGTCTTTTAAAGTAGCATTAAACCCAAAAAGAAACATTCATTACAACTTACCTTACCTATTTCTTCGATGTGGTGGCTGCATTCATTTTTTTTTTTTTTTACGCGTTCTTTCTTATATTTCCATCTGGTGATCCTGACAGCAAGTTTGTTGTATTTTTAAAAGAACAAGCTGTTCTACAGATGAAGCAGTTCGAGGGTTGAGGCAAACTGTTTAACACTGCCAGTGGTGCTTACAATGATCAGCTTTAATTTATTAATGTAAAACCGTTATCCCAAAAGGAACACAACTGTTTGCTGTAATTGCGTAAAAAGTGTCAACTAAACCTTGTCTTCAATTTATCTAAACCTGCTAGTGCATCCAACACTCCCCTTCCCTAGACTGATGACGCTGTTCTCCAAAAGTGTCTCTGTTGCTCCTTCATCCAGAGTGTAGGCAATTGGCAGGCGGAAGAAACGCAACTCAAATGTGCATTTTTGCCGCTCCGAGCCCAAATAAAGCCTAAAACATACTTTTTTCTTTTTAAATGCAAGTGTTGTCGTAGTAGGTTGTATACAGTGTAAGGGTGTGACACTTCACAGGCAGGGTCAGGGACAGCATAGGAGTGCACAGCCTATTGCATTAGGGTGTGCACCCGAAAGCTCAAACACATATGCGTGTGTGTGCATGTGTATACTGTATATACTGACAGTGTCAGTAGAGTAGTGGACGATGTCAGTAGAGCAGTGGATGGTGTCAGTAGGGCAGAGGACGGTGTCAGTAGGGCAGAGGACGGTGTCAGTAGAGCAGTAGACGGTGTCAGTTGAGCAGTTGCCGGTGTCAGTAGGGCAGTGGACAGTGACAGTAGGGCAGAGGACAGTGACAGTAGGGCAGAGGACGGTGTCAGTAGAGCAGAGGACGGTGTCAGTAGAGCAGTGGACGGTGTCAGTAGGGCAGTGGACGGTGTCAGCAGGGCAGAGGACGGTGTCAGTAGAGCAGTGGACGGTGTCAGTAGAGCAGTGGACGGTGTCAGTAGGGCAGTGGACGGTGTCAGTAGGGCAGAGGACGGTGTCAGCAGGGCATAGGACGGTGTCAGCAGGGCAGAGGACGGTGTCAGCAGGGCAGTGCTGTGCCAAGCCCTTCTTTCATCCTCCCCTATCCCCTTGACATTTGTTTGACAATCCTTAGCATATTGGCCTAGTGAAATGTTTTTAAACATTCATCTTTCATTGACTTCAATGGGGTTCAGATTTGTCATCCGAACCTTAGTAATGTTTGCCGAACTGAACCCAGATATGGTCATCTTATCACTAATGAAAAACTGTCTATAACCACCCAGGTTCTGCAAGCATTCTCCTGCAAAGCCCGCTTGCAGTAAACCTTGCTAGATGACTCTGTCGAATAGGACATCCAATATTACTCGAGGCTGCTTGCTTGCTGCCAGTTGGTTGAGAACGACAGCCGCCATCAATCTCCAGCAGCCCCTAGAGAATTAAAAAGCTGCAGATCTGAATCGCAGTTCTTGATGTGTTAACCATTTGCATCCTTCAGAACTGCTTCAATATTTTTGTAAGGTATACTCCAGGCACATGTAAAATACACACATCAATGCAAGTATGAATCGATTAACATATTATTAAATGGATTTCTAAAATGCAAGCGTCCCTTCTGTAGACATATAAAAGCTCTGAGATCATCTTGGAAGAAATGTCTGCAGCTCCAGCAGACTCAGCACAATTTTCTTCTGGCAGAAGTTCATATCTCATGTTTGTGCTGCAACACATCGTAGCCCCCCTTTACATCACAGTCTCCCCCATACATCAATGTCATGTCTTCAGCCTACCTTTACATCATAGCCCCCTTTGAAACGCAGCCTCTTCTTTACGTCATTGATCCCAGACCCCCTCCCCCCCCCATTCACATCATATCCCCCTCCTTACATCAGTGTCATCAGCCCCCTCTTCACATCACAATCCCCCTTTTCATCACAGTCTGCCCTGTACATCAGTGTCTTCAGCCTACCCTTCACATCATAGCCCCCATTTACATCACAGTCCCCTCTCTACATCAGTGTCCTCAGCACCCCCCCCCCCCTTCACATCATAGTTGCCCCCTTCATATCACAACCCCCCTTTTCATCACAGCCCTCCACTTTAAATCAGTGTCCCCAGCCCCTCTTTATATTATAGCCCCTCTTTACATCAGTGTCCTCAGCCCCCCTTTCATATTACAACTCCCCCTTTACATCACAGCCCCCTTTTACATAAGTATCCTCAGCCCTCCTTTCACATCATAGCCCCCATTTATGCCAGTGTCCTCAGCCCCCCCCTCATAACACAATCCCCCTTTTCATTACAGTCTGCCCTTTGCATCAGTGTCTTCAGTCTACCTTCACATCATAGCTCCCATTTACATCAGTCCCCTCTCTACATCAGTGTCCTCACCAGCCGCCCCCCCCCCTTCACATCATAGTAACTTCTTTAAATCAGTGTCCTCAGCCCCCCTTCATATCATATCACAGTCCCCTCTCTACATCAGTGTCCTCAGCACCCCCCTCCTTCACATCATAGTACTGTCTTTAAAACAGTGTGCTCATCCCCCTTCATATCACAACCCCCCTTTACATCACAGCCCTCCACTTTAAATCAGTGTCCCCAGTGGCCCTTTACATTATAGTCCCTCTTTACATTATAGCCCCCTCTTTACATCAGTTTCCTCAGCCCCCCTTTCATATTACAGCTCCCTCTTTACATCACAGGCCCCCTTTGCATAAGTATCCTCAGCCCTCCTTTTACATCATAGCCCCCATTTACGCCAGTGTCCTCAGCCCTCCCCTTCATATCGCAATCCCCCTTTACATTACAGTCACCTCCTTTACATAAGTATCTTCAGCCCCCCTTCCACATCATAGCCCCCCTTTACACCAGTGCCCTCAGCCCCCCTTCATATCACAACCCCTCTTTACATCACAGTCCTCCTCTTTACAACAAAGTCCTTAGCCCCACCTCTTCATATCAAAATCCCCCTTTACATTACAGGCCCCCCTTTACATAAGTATGCTCAGCCCCCCTTCCACATCATAGCCCCCCCCCTGTTTACACCAGTGCCCCCAGCCCCCGTTCATATGACAAACCCCCATTTACATCACAGTCATCCTCTTTACATAAGTATCCTCAGCCCCCCTTTCACATCGTAGCCCCCCTTTACACCAGGGTCCTCAGCCCCCCTTCACATGATAGTCCACTATTTAAAAAACGCACTGCACCAAATCGCATGGTACTGTGGTACCATGTGATTTTGTGTAGGCAAATGCACTGTGTTTGAGATCTGCATTTGGGGTGTCATTAGGAATATATTGACACCTGCAGCAGATCGCATACCCAGCACGTTTTAAACTCTGTTCAGAAAACGCAGACGGAATGTCCCTTTTCCCGCACTGTGTTCCGGTGTAAATATACCCTTACATCACCGATTCCCTTCGCATTACAGTCTCCCTTTTACAGCAGTCCCACACTGTCCTGAGTTCCCCTTCACATCACAGTCCCCCCCCCATCACATATCCAGGGCCGTCTTTAAGGCAGTGCAAAAGGGGCAGCTGCCCTGGGCCCTGCCATTGTTGTGGGGCCCAAAGCAGCTGCCTCATACTTGCCAACTATCCCAGTTTAAATTCCCTTGTCCATTGAAGTTTTAGTCCTGTGCTGTGTCCCAATATCTCAGTGTGAAGTGCTGGTACTAATGCTGCCCAGCTCTGCCCTATTGTTGTTTACAGATGACTCACCTGCTGACCCTGTGTTTACATGTAAATAACCGCCACTCATATGTAAATAGCAGCAGCATTCATAAGTAAATAGCTGTGGCCGGCGGCATTGATATGTAAATAAAGGTCACATTCATATATATATATCATGCCCCTCTGCAGTGAGGAGACGATGTGCTGTGCTAGCAACCAACCAGTGAGCAGTATTGCTGTACAGTAATCTCTAGCAACCAATTAACAAGCAGAAATAATTTGCTGTAACCTCTAGCAACTAATCAGTGAGACGTAATGTGTGCTATAACCTCTAGCAACCAGTCAGTATGCAGTAATGATACGCTGTAACTGCTGGCAACCAATCACAATTGCTGCCTGGTCTGATACAGTAAACTGATTTTAAGTCTAGCTGCTATTTATTGTATGTCTCAGAGCAGGTGGAGAGTGAAATTGCATGGAGGGGGGGCCCCAAGAAAATGTTTGCCCAGGGTCCAATCAATATTAAAGATGGCCCTGCACATATCCCCAGTCATACTCACTCTTTCCTCCCCTTCATCACAGTTTCCCTTTCATTCACAGCCTCCCCTGCACAGCCCTACCAGGACAGAGGCACTTATCAGCTTGAGTGTCCTCTCCCGGGTCTCCTGCCCGGTCACCGCTGTCATCCTCACAACAGGGCAGGGGGTGGAAGGTGGGGCAGATTTGGGAGGACAGGAGCTACCCAAATTATTGTGTTAACAAGCAGGTGATTGCCCGCTTGTTACGCTTGACAATTTAAAACAACTCCTGCTCTCTATCCAGATCTGCTGCACCTTCTCCCCCCTGCCCTGCTCTGAGGATGAGGAGAGGTACCCAGTTGTTAAATGCCATGTCCCTGGTCTGGATAGGACAGTAACTTGGTCCATGTCCGGACCACGGTCCACCCTTTAGTGATCCCTGCTCTATAGTATTCTTCTTCACTCCTCCACTGTAGAGAGGTGAGGGGGGGGGACCGAGAAGCTATAGATAGGCAAGGTGGTCTTTTAAGACCATAAACTTTGCAATATGATTGTACAATTTGTACAATAGCCTATAGATTTATCAATTATATAGATCATTTTAGTTTATATTCCAACACTACGCATCTATTTGTAATTGTAATGAAGACTGTGCTAAAACACCATAAAATCTGGAATGTCTGATGTGATTCTAACCTCACTCTGTCACTACTGGGAACTAGTTATATTTTCTCATGCTATTTGCTATGTGATGTACGAGTCTGCCCTATCATTGTTATATACACAACTATAGCCTTACAATGCCATCTTCAATTCATTGTCCATGTTCTGTTCAAATTTCTGTTTATTGAACCATCACCGAGCATAGTTTTATTAAAGACTGTGAACTCTGCTATAATCTGTATCTCACAATATGGATTGGATATTCTGTGATTGTTTCTTTTTCACAGTAAACAGAGTTTAAAAAAAAAAAGAAGAAAGAAAATGGCAGAAACCTGTACAGAAACAAGTTACAGAAAACTGTAATTTGTTTGGCTAGTTTACAATACAGCTCAAGGCAAATCGTCTTTTTTTATTTTGGATTGTGTAAGGGAGGGTTAAATCCCTTCAAGTTGCCTTTGCCATCTGTGTCTCATTGGGGAAATTTCCCTTCATTTCCTGTCATATAGCCAAAGCAGGAAGTCAGAGGAATTCCTGATTATCACCAAAAAGAGTGTCCCCATTGGAAGATTTTCCCCTATTGTTGTTTTGGGGACAACCCAAAATTTAGGCTTTTCTTTCACTTTCGATGGTAATGGTAAACAGGATAAATAGAGGGGTGAATCTCCATATCCTAATAATAATCCATCTCCACTCTATCCAAAACTAAACTGCCTTTAGTTATACTTTAGTTTAAGAATATAAACAAACTGTATTGCCGCGTACCCATGGTTTTCGGCCAGCAAAAGACCGATTGAGAGCTTTTCGTCGGAAAATACGACCTTGTGTATGCTCCATCGGAATTTTGCTGGCCGAATTTCCGCCAGCAAAAGATTGAGAGCAGGTTCTCAATTTTTCCGGAAAAAGTTTCTATTGAAAATTCAGATCGTGTGTATGCAATTTCGACGTGAAAATACTCACGCATGCTCAGATTCAACTACGAGATGGAAGCTATTGTCTACTGGCTATTGAATTTCCTTTTTTTAGTCCTGTTGTACATGTTGTACGTCACCATGTTCTTGACGGTCAGTATATAGCGTGACTGTGTGTATGCATGACAGCTTGAGCGAAATTCCGTCAGAATTCTATTGGGAAATCCATCAGAGCTTTTTCCGACCAAAATTCCGATCGTGTGTACGGGGCATTAGACTTAATTTCCCCTAGCTCAGTGGTCATAAACCCTATCCTCAGGGCCCTCTAACAGGTCAGGTTTTCATGTATTACCTTGGGGGAGATGCAGACTAGACTACTGTAATCACTGAGCAGCAAATGATATCACCTGTGATGTATTTCAGTTATCTTGCAAACCTGGCCAGTTAGTGGGCTCTGAGGATAGGGTTGATGACCACTGCTCTAGCTAGCTTTAAATGTAAGGCATTATGGGTTTAAATAAAAACAATAACACTTTTAAATTATCATGCTTCTATCCTTAGTAAACAGTCAAGAAGTTTATTATATCCACTTGATTTTTTTTTTTTTTTTTTACATTTCTTCAGTTGCTTCCTGGTTTCTCATCTAGGCCATGCTATCATACATCCCTTGAGTCTTTCTTTTATCTGGAGGAGGGTTGGAGGGGTTTCCTCACTTCAGCACACCCTCCTGCCTGCATGTTTGAGCTAAGGGAAGATGAATTCCAGGAAGTAAACACCTCAGAAACATGTGCCCCCAGGTTGCGGCCCTCCTAGGTGTGACGTCAATTCTGATCCTGGGCAGCCCATGTGCTCCATGGTCCAGCACTTCTGGGTTTGGTTTCTGGTGTTCTGCACAGCAGCTGATAACTGCCTCTGGTCTCCCTGGAAGAACACTGCATGGCTCATCACAATATACTGCTTTTGGGTAGATTATATATCTTATTTACCACACATCATGTGAGTTGCCATTTGTGATTTTTTCATAAAACTTTTTATATAATGCGCTTAGCTGGTGCCCTCGGCTGTTCCTCCTACATATTAAAAAGAGCTCTTCTTTCTCATTGACGAGCTGCCACTAGTCACCTTTGTATAGACTTATGGACTTTAAGTGAATTATATATGTTCCTATGAATTTAATACCCCCTTTGCACATTGTTAAAGAGACTGTGTCCTTTATTGTGCACCAACTTAAGGGCCCCAACTAAACCACCAGAAGAATCCAACTTATTCTTATAGTTTAGTTGTGGGAGATAGCTCTTACAAGCTTCCTGAGGCTTAAATGGTTCTGTTTGAGGGCCTACAAGCGAGGTAGCCTTGCTTTATGTTACCATTTTTTGCTCACTTGGGGAAAAATTTCTCGGCCTAAGAGATTTCTTCAGTCCTGCAGGAAGGGTGGGTTGGTCTTAAATTAATACTGTACTGTGCTGTATTGTTCCTTTGCTGCCTTTTTATCTTTTTATTAGATTTTTAGAAAACAAAAAATAACCCAAGAAGGGGTCAAACCATGGCAAGACACCAGCGTCGCCTCACGCCCACCAACAACAAAGTACAATAAAGCAATACAACTCAAGTGGGTGTATGGGTGGCCCACCCCCATACATAATTGTAGAACAAATGAAAAATATCCCCAGTAGGCCGACGAGGCGTTGCGCACCTCCCCACTAGACCAAGATAACCCAGGCATGAAATCTTATCCATTAATGAGAAACATCTGACATGAGTGCCATAGAGTCATCTTTAAGCCATTTGTCCCATACTTTGTTAAATTTATTTGGACACCCTCTGTTATAGTAACTGTTCTTACAGAAGGGCAAGGCAGAGTTGACCAGCTTCATCCAGGCTGAGACCATTGGAGGAGTAGGTTTTTTCCATGCAAGGGTTTTTGCCTTCCTGGCATAAAATAGAAGAAGTCTAAGCAAAGTCTGTTCTGCCACCGTAGGGGCCAGCTCCTCAACCAAACCCAGCAGGCAGACCCATAGAAAAGGGGAAAAAGTCCCACCCGGAGACCTTTTGTATAAGTCGGACCACTGCCTCCCAGTATTTTGTGATTACAGGGCATGACCAGAAGATGTGAGTGAAGTCTCCCCTGGGGTGAGAACATCTCCAGTAGTCAGGTGGTGTGTTCAGATCCATTTTATGCACCCTGTATGATGTATAGTAAGCTCTGTGCTATATTTTTGCCCTACTATTCTTTGGTGTTAGTACAATCAAATCATTTATTTCACCAACGTGTGTGTATTGTAACTGTGACAGCCAGGGAACTACCTGGCCAAAGTATTTTAGTGGTGTCAGCGCGGGGGGGCAAAGCCGTAGTAGAGAATCCAAGCGTGAGGTCTGTATAATCAGTAAAAGTAGATAACAGGCAGGGGTGATCCAGGAGAATAGTCAAGGAAACCGGGTTTGTCAGGAGCAAGGTAACAGGTCAAACAGCAATCAGGAACTCAGGAACAAGCTGAAGTCGATCCAGAACTGGTATCAGGCAGAGACTCTGTTCAAATAGGGCGCCATGCGCCAGGATTGGTGGACGTGGATATGCGGGCGCGAGTGTGCACGCGCGTTCGCATAGGCGTGCGAGTGTGCGCACATGGTTGTATGAGTGCACAAGTTCTTTCTGGAACTCGTTCGCCTCTGTTGGGGACACCGCGCCTGGCCTTTGGCATTAACAGAATGGGAATTAGCCACTGCTGCACGGAGACAGGCATTAGCACTGTGAGTTCTCTGACAATGTCCATTGGCATTAAGGGAATGGGAATTAGCCACTGCTGCACGGAGACGGGCATTAGCACTGTAAATTCTCTGACAATGTCCATTGGCATTAGTGGAATGGGAATTAGCCACTGCTGCATGGAGACAGGCATTAGCACTGTGAGTTCTCTGACAGACGAACAGAGAACCCAAAATATTCCGTGGCTCTTGCAGGGGTAGCGCTACACTGGAATATGAGCACTGCAGCACAACTAGGTTGGGCTTGGCTGCCTCTTCCTCTCCCAGTCTTAGCTCTGCTGTATAGGGGGCCACACAGCCTGCATTAAAAAATGCATTCAATAATGTATAAGTGAATACAGAGGTACATTCATCCAGGCCTTTAATAAACACATAGAGCTGTAACAGATTGAAGTAAGTCTTGAATTCCATTCTCTGACACAGGCTGAATCTCTGCTCTGTGCTTGGTGAAATCAGTAAAGGTTAAAGACCTCTCTTTTCAGAAAAAGCTGAAAATGTGCAGCTAGATGAATGTTAAATGCAGAAGTCACCGTCTGAATGGTATAAAAGCCTGGGGGAAGGGGGTCTGGGAAGGGAACGCCAGTGACAAGGAAGGGGGGGGGGGGAGGGGTTACATAGCTCTGATTATCCTGAATTGATTATCTCCCTCTGAGGCTGCTGGTAATTTAGTGGCATTTTGATGCGAGTTATTTTGGGCTGAAAACACATCATTTGAGCTCCCTGCGAGAACAGAGGAAGATAAAGATTTCAGCAGAAAAAGGCAATACGATCCATGCTGGGTTACACAATGCACAGAACAAGCCTTCTAAAAACCTTCACTGTATGTCTAAATAGTGATCTGTAATAGGCTCCATTAATATTGTATTATCTGAAGATATCACATAAAAGTGACACTCCAATGTATACAGTGACATGCTGGGAGAGATTGTCATATTCCACGTTTCAATATTTCTATTATGTCTAGGATCAGCTGTCAAGGAACAAATCCTGACACTGCCACCCACAACTCAGCAAGCAAAGAGTCTACGACTTCTAGCTTCTTAGTAGGAAAGGTCATCCTTTCCACTTACAACCATCAGCAACAAGAGCTAGGCTGGATATTTTTTATCCTCGAACCTGTGTGACTTATAATTAGAAGCGTGCAAGGTCGTCGTTAATATTTTATTTAGTTCTTGCATTTCTTGCACTTTCTTCTTCATCAAGGAAAAAGACTAGATTAGAGTTTAGTTATTATATATTATAGCAGTTAAAGTAGTATTAAACTGTGAGTTTTTTTTTTTTATTAGCTTTATGCATGGAGCACAATATAATAAACATTCCCCAGGAAACTATGTGTTAAAATTGTTACCCCAGCACTTGCTGTTTACAACTTTCAGTGCTTCTGGTTCCTTGGTGCTGCCTCATCCTGTCCTCACAGAAAAACTCCTCAGTCAGTTTTCCAGCCCAGGGTTCTCCAAACTTTCTAAACAAAGGACCAGTTTACTGTTATTCAAACTTTAGGGGGCTGAAGTGTGGCCAGTGGGAGTAGAAAATGTGCTGATGTCCCCTTGAAAATGTCTGCGCACGACGAAACGCATCTGGGAGGGCGTGCAGTGACGCCACCACGTCGATTTGAAGGAGGAAGAGCTCCTAATGTGCCGGCCCCCATTTTTTTACATGTTTTTAATCTATCTATGTTTGTAAGTACCAACATTTTTATAGTAAATTGTCCTGCATTACGGAATTATGCTATGGTCCCCTTCCTTTCCATATGCTGTATGATTTTACGGACTGCATGTTCTATGGAAAAAGCCTAGAACCCTGCAGTACCTGAGAGGCATCCCTTGGGTCTTTTAAACAATTCCCCATGATTGGCGCTAGACCAGTGGTCTCTAAACTATGGCTCTTCAACTGTTCAGGAACTACAATTCCCTTACTGCCTAGACATGTCTGTGAAAGTCAGAGTTTTACAATGTCTCATGGGACGTGTAGTTCCACAACAGCTGGAGGTCCGTAGTTTGGAGATCCCTGCGCTAGATGCTCCTGACACTGGGTAGTTAGTTATTCCTTGAAGATGCATGTTTTCCAAAGACAACAGTTGGCACAATCTATGCATCTCTTTCTTATGTTTTGTAATTGAAAGTTTCTGTGTCACTTCACAAGCCATAAACATAATTTCAGCACCATGGACAAAGTCATAATGCCAGTGCATTTCTTCCTGAATACAATAAAAATCAAATTGGAAAGATCATAAAGAGAAAGTATATTGGCTTTGTACTATTTCCTTCACCTGGCAGGTGGAACTTTAGTTTCCTTCTCACATGTTTTCCTTTATCCCTTTACTTTCATTGTGATAAAAACCACAGAGTTCAGAGGCATACATTTGACACCCAGGGTGGATCATTTCTTTAACACCCCCTCCTCTATACAGTACAATATTTTCATTAATAATCCTAAAGTTGTAGCGGATGACATTTGGGATCAAATGTCACACTCATTGTAAATTTAGTTTTTGGCCTCAATAAACAATAAAGACAATAAAGGTTCTGAGGGTTAATTATGTAGGTAGGCCTAACACCAGTCTGGCCCAGCTGTGTTTAGAAGTTCTGCCTGGTCATGTGAATGGTGAGGTGCACATGACAGACCAGAACCAAGTCTGGTTGGATGTTTTGGTATCGGCCCTCTCGGAGCCAATCAGCGGGAGTGCCGGGGCCCGCTGAGGAGTCTGGGAGGGGGTACTTAAACAGGTGTGGGTCATGTGCTCAGGGTTCCGGAGTTGTTTCGTGAGACCGTGTGGTCTGGTCTCGTTCCAGGACCGGGGTAGCCCTGTGAGGGGTCCCGGTCACGGGGTGTTCTACATCCTGCAACATGTTCCTGTCAGTGGCCCCTGATAGGCCTGTCTGGTCTGGGGTAGGGATCCGTCTGTTCCTGAGTCTCGGAACCTGCTGGTGCGAGACGCAGTAACTGAGGGAGGATTCAAAGTGTCTGGGTGTGCTCTCGGCTTGGAGGGACACCACAGCTCGTGGAAGTGACCGGGGGAAGACTCTTCGGAGGAGGGCCGGCAAGTGGCATCCTGATTAGTGCCTGGTTACTGAGTTGGGAAGGACATTGATGAATTCACAATTCTCCAGTACCATAAAGGAAGTGAGAAACGTTCCAGGTACAGTTGGAAAAAGGTTCCTGTATACCCTCAGTTGATTGTTCAAGTTTTGAGTCAACGTGCTGACTGCATGATCTCTGGCTAGAGATCTGTTCAGCCTTGAAGTGCCCAGCTGCGAGTGGCTACTCTCTGGGTGGAAATAGAGTTCTTCACCCATGACCTCTGTTCCCAAAGAAACTGTGTTTGTGAAAGTTCTACTGCAAAATAAACCTTTTTGAAAAGACTTCATCTGTGTCAGTGTACAAGTCGTTGGGTATCAACGGAGATTCGCTGTCCAAGGGCCTCGGCTATGGAATGCTCTACCAATCAACATCCACCTGGAAGAAAATCACCTGGCTTTTAGGAAAAAACTCAAGACCTTCCTCTTTTAGCAGATGATCAAAGCTCGCCACAGCGCCTAGAGGCGATTCAGTTCGCATTGTGCGCTATACAAGTATTTCATTAATTCATTCATTCAACCCTGGGAACCCCTAGACGCGGAGGAGCAGGCCAGAAGAAGGTAACCGATAAGCCCATTAAGTCAAGGCCGCCCTGCAACGGGTTATGGTCGCTACAAAGTTAAACTAATAGTAATGTTCAGAAAAGCAATTCAGACAGTGGAAATTAAGGTGCACCTTTACATTGACAGTGTTGTGCCCGCCGTCATACTGCTGGTCGGTGTAGTGGCCCTCATCATACTGGCGTAAAGTGCCCCTATCACATAGGTGGTCAGTATAGTGCCCCATCACAATGGTGGTCAGTGTAGTAATCATCATAATGCTGTTTGTAAGCAGGCCAAAATGCTAATTAGTGAGATAACTGCCCCACCCAGAAGGCAAACAATTAAATCAGGAGCTCTGCCTCTCTCCCTGTGCTGAAGATAAAAAGGGAGAGGGCTCTGCACAGACAGTCTTCATGGGAAGGAAAGACACAGACACGCTACAGCATGTAATCTCCAGCTGCTTACAGAGAAGAGAAAAGGGGGAAAAGGGGGGATTGCTGGGACCTGCAGTCCTCCCTGAAAACACCAGTTCTGGAGATCTGCCACTGTGGACCCTACTTTGTATGGACTCTTGCCAGTGCAGGAACGCTGAGGCAGCCACAAGTCTGGGTTAGGGATTAGTGGTCCTTGCCTAGTCTGAAGTTACTCAAGAGGTTTATTAAAAGTAACTGGCACATAGTGTTTATAGCGTGGGTTAGTTAAAACACAACTGGGTATGAAGACAGCAGTTCAAGAGTTAATGTGGTACATAAAACAGCAAGTGGTTACCAAGTGTAATGAAAGTGATTGCAAGCCCTTACAAACCACTTTGACCTACAGGTAAGCCTAGATTAAGGCTTACCTGTAGGTCCAAGAAATATCTCATAAACCTATACGGTTAAGGAGATATTTACAAAAAGACAGGCACCGTTGAGCATGCCGCAGATCACGGCGATATGCTGCTCGTATTGGCTCCCGTGTGCATGCGCGGGAGTGACATCATCGCGGCTCCAGCGAATCACAGCGCCGGAGCAGCAAGACCCAGAATCCACTCCGGGATACATGGCAGCGGCGAAGATAAAGGAGGAGGACCGCTTCGGGGGCTTCATTCTCAGGTAAGTTATTCATAATGAGCTAGTATGCTATGCATACTAGCTCATTATGCCTTTGCCTTGCAGGTTGCATTTAAAAAAAAAAAATACTTCCTCTTGAAAGTTTGACACGCATTTTGTAATTGTGTCCATGTGGCAGGTGGGATAGCCTCTTGCAGTAGGATTTGTTGTCAGCACTCACTCCGGGAGTCCATCTCCCATAGCAATGGGAGCAGATCAGCACCACAGAGGTCTCCAGATTGTGCCCAGGTATGGAAGAGCAAAATTCTACGTGCACACATGGAGTCCAGTTCATTTGTTCAAGTGTATATGAGTAAAGGTACCCCATGTGCAGGGCGAGTGACCTCTATAGTGCCTAGTGTAGCCACCTACATGTTGACAAGTATAGTTCCCCTTGTCACACTCACAGTTTAGTGCCCCCTGTAAAATTGGTGGTCAGTCTAGTGGCTCTGTCACGTGTTGTCAGTATGGTGCCTTTGTGGTCAATGTAGTGCCTCCTTACATTGGTAGTCAGTGTAGTGTCCTCTTCCATTGGTGGTCAGTGTGGTGCCCCCTTCTGTTGGTGGTCAGTGTAGTGCTCCCTTATATTGGCAGTCAGTGTAGTACCCCCTTAAGTTGCTGGTCAGTTTAGTGCCCCCTTATGTTGGTGGTCAGTGTAGTGCCCCCTTACGTTGCTGGTCAGTGTAGTGCTCCCCTACATTGGCAGTTAGTGTAGTGCCCTTATTACAGTACATTGATGGTCAGTGTAGAACCCCTATTATATAGATGTTCAGTGTAGTGCCCCCATACACTGGCATTCAATATATTTTATTATTGTATAGTATTAAATAGACAGTCATTATAGTGTCCCCAGTTACATAGGTGGTCAGTGTAGTGCCCCTATTACTTAAGTGGTCAGTATAGCATTCCCAAATAAATTATCAGTCAGTGTGGTACCAGCCATTACATTGGCAGTGTAATACCCTTAATCACATTGATGGTCATTGCTGCGTACAGACAATTTCCATATTCCAGTTTTTCAATGTGTTCCAGTCCCTTTCTACTGTACTTTACTTTGAAGTCATCATTGAAGTGGTACTCTAACCTTTACAAATTGGCCTCCTCATTGCTGTTTTCTCAGATTTTTCCAGTAGTTTTCAGGCTGCTTGCATCCAGATGATAATCTTTGGAAATAAACTCTGTGTTTTTCTTTTCTGTCGTCTCTCTTTTATTTTTCTCTTTTTTTTTTGACAGGAGAGGAACCACAAGCCTGGATATGGATATCAATGACTGAACAGAGTGGAGCTCAATAAACCTCAGCCAGAGACTCAACCTGTCTTATCAACTCATCTTCTTGCAGCAGCAGCTGTGTGTTCAGTTACTGGAAATCACCCATATGTATATTCACACTGGATTACAAAGGAATGTTAATTGAATGTGCACAAATAAGTATGGCAGCATAAGGCGTCTAACAAGTACTGATATCACTGGCAAACAATCTAAACAAAAATTGCTAAGAATATTCCCCACCGATCCCAGCGCACACAGAAACAAAAGATGATATAATTTGCAAGCTGCTATCATACAAAAGATAAATCATAAAAATTATATAGTATATAGCCCTCGTGAATCTATTGTCCAATATATACCATATTGACAGCGCTAAAACAACAAAACAATCATTCTTAAGAGGGTAGAAGCCCCATGGTTTACAACAAAAACCACAGTAATGTCCTTAAAAAGTCCCACACATCTGAGGATGGGATTTTAGTTGAAACACCAAAATGATGGAAAACAGAAAGAAAAGTCCATCTCCAAGAAAAGACCACCAGTGCAGAAAGAGCTTGTTAGCCGGTGACACCCCTTATGGTAAAGCACTCACCAGAACCCAATGGGTTAACAGGCACCTCTTTATAAATAGTCTTTCACTGGTATTCCTCTGTACCCAATTCCTGTGTCCTCATAGATTTTTCGGATTTAATACTTCACTCCCAGCAGCAAGTTCACATATAGAAAACAGCAAAAAGAGGTTCCATAGTGCAAACTGCTTTATTCTTTAAAAAATTTGTGCGCATATACACCATACGTACATAATCAATAAAAATTCATTCACAGAGATGTAACCACTAGAACAACCGGATTTGTCTCACCGCGGCTCCGGGCGTCTTAGATCGAATGCAGGCTCGGCTTCCACGGCGGGTCCCGGGCAATCGTACAAATCGACCGCTCTGTAGTTACGAATAGCTGCTTGGTCACGCCCATACGCGTTTCGTCATCACGTCTTCATCTGTGGGCGTGGCCAAGCAGTGCAGCTAATCCGATTAAATATGAATAGGGGCGGAGAGGTGGCTCATGGGCATTCCCACGTCCAGCCCCCTAGACACACTCACTCCCACCCAATGCGGAAATGAAAAGGCCACGTCGTGCAAGCCATCGCCATGACAACATGCCTAAATGTACACTGTTCGCAAAAAAAAAACTTTCGTTTCTCACGAGTACGTCCCTGTGGGTAAAATTTGTTCACACAAACCTTCGTTTCTCATGAGAACAGTATTAATTCATTAAATCACCGAACAGCATACATTAAGTGAGCAGGTTATCTCATTATTCCAGGAAATCACCATTATCATACTAAAATAATAATATAATAATAAATTTACATCATTATTACCTAAAATACCCATTATCATACCAAAATAATAAATATTGTCAATATTGCAGGTATCCATCTTAGAAAAATGCATTGAGATAAAAGGCACATATATCTCAAATCTATATATACCACCAATATGTATGCAGAGCAAAATGCATTACATTCAATAAAATATTAAATAATTCTCCACACTATCTTAATCAATAGTCTTGTCTGATAGATTAATAAAAAATGATAAGATAAAATAAAACCCGAATGTTGAGTACCAGCAAAGCTAGAAAATGCAGACCTCTTGGTCTACTCGACTGCAAAAGTAGGTGTCCCAAAAAATAGAATAGAATAGAACCGACCTATACTCTTTTTTGTATACATGTATGCTGTGTTCACATAAAAAAATATATTAATAAAACAAGGCTAAATATGTTATGTAGAAACTGTTCTAAAATATATTAAGCTCAAATCCTCCTCAATATTTCCCCAGTGTACTGCAATAAAAACTTAGTAGTCACTAATGAAACAGTTAACATCCACCTCTATATTTAAACCGTAGGGACTCAAAGTGTTCATACGGAACAGCCACTCGGTCTCACGTTTAGATATTTCCCGGACTAAATTACTGCCCTTCCAATTCGGAAAGACCCTATCTACACCCCAAAACTTAAGACCTGTTGGGTCCCTGTCGTGTTTAAGTCTGAAATGTAGGGAAACACTATGGTCCTTATAGCCAATGGAAATATTGTAAATATGTTCTGCCACCCTAGTACATAATTTCCTTTTTGTTCGTCCTACATACATCAGCCCACACGGGCACTGAAGTACATATACTACATGTGTGGTCACACATGTGATAAATTGATCGATCTTAAAATTTTGTCCATTACCAGTGGAGGTGAATTGATCAATCCCCCGAATGTGATTGTGAACAGATTTACAGGCTTTGCACCTTCGACAGGCAAAAAAGCCAGCTCGATCCCAGAACATAAGAGGCCTGGAGGGTGGATCCAAAACCTTTTTGACAATTTTATCCCCAAAAGAGAAATTACGTCTGTAAATAAATCTAGGGTTCTCAGGAATTACTCCCTTGAGCGTCCTATCTAATTTGAGGATGTCCCAGTGTTTTCGGATAATCCCCTCTACCTCCTTGTATTGGCCATGGAGGGTGCTAATGAAACCCCATTCATGAGTACTACACATTATCCTTTCTTTCCGTTGTAAACATTGCTCCTGGGGTACACGTAGCACCTGTTGCAATTCCTGATCCAGCATGTCAAAGGAGTAACCCTTTTCCACAAATTTATCCCTGACTAAAGATGCCTGTGTCAAATAATCATCATCAAAGGTACAATTTCTTCTAACACGAAGAAACTGACCTTTCGGTATCCCACGTAGCCAAAGCGGATGATGTCCACTATGAATAGGAATAAAACTATTTCTGTCCGTTGGCTTAAAAAACACTTTTGTGGACAAATTAGTCATTTCTCTCATTACAGTTACATCCAGAAAGTGGATTGACTTTTTATTCCAACTGAAGTCTAATTTTATATTGTTATTATTGTTGTTCAAACCATCAGAAAAGTCCTTCAGAGATTCCTCCGTGCCTTGCCAGATGAAAAACATATCATCTATATACCTATGATAGAAAAGTAATTCCCTTCTCCGGTTCGCAAAAATCCGTATATCCTCCCAATGGCTCATAAATAAATTCGCCAAACTCGGCGCAAATTTTGAACCCATCGCTACCCCTTTCTTTTGGTTATAAAATTTACCATCATACCAAAAGTAGTTGTGCGACAGGCAAAATTCCAGAGCCATTCGCAAAAACTTTTTTTGTATGTAAGGCAGGTCGTCCCTCTGAGAGAATGCCCAATTGAGAGCCAACAGGGCATCCTCGTGCTGTATAATCGTATAGAGAGACGACACATCTGCTGTTACTAAAAAGATTTCAGCGTCTCCAGGAAACTCCACACCACGCAACAAACCTAAAAAGCTTGTGGTGTCCTTTAAATAGGCACGTGTAGTGACCACACTCATCTGCAAGAAATGGTCTAAATATTGACCAATCCTAGCAGTCACTGATTTTATTCCGTTAACGATTGGCCTAGCCGGGGGTTCCGTCTGACTCTTATGGATCTTAGGTAACGTGTAAATATTGGGAATTCTATTATAACTAGGTACCAAAAATAACCGTTCCTTTTTTGTTAGGACCCGCATATAATATCCAAAATCCACCAAATTGCCCAAATCCTCACGATACGATTTCGTAGGGTCTCTATCTAGTAGAGTATATGTTGTTTGATCTGACAACATATCGCATAGCTGAGTGTGGTAATACTGCTTATCCAACAGTACCACACCTCCCCCTTTATCTGCTGGTCGGACAATAATATCCTTTCTTTCCTCTAGGGCTTTAATCCCTTCTTTAATATATATAGGACAAGGATTTTTCTTTAGTGGAAGGGCATCTAAATCCCTAAGGACTGATTGTTTAAACACCTCCACTTGGTGGTTGGAAGGTAGTGGTGGATTAAATAATGACTTATTCCGGAGATTGCTGTTCACGCCAATTATTCCATTATCCCTATTATTCGTTATCATACTGCTATTAGAAAGCATATATTTCTTAATATTGATCTTCCGTACGTATTTCTGTACTTCAATATAGACATTAAATTTATTCATTGGTTGGCGTACAGAACATTTCAAACCCGCATTTAGAATGTTTTTTTCTTTCTGGGATAAAGTTACTTGAGTCAAATTATAAATCCCTGTCATTCCGTCTCCCTGCGTCTTTTTTTGTTTGAGGCGTTTACCGGCTCTGCAGCCTCTTTTTCCATGGTTTTTTGTTGTTGTCTGACCGGACTGTATGGCATTCCCCAATCCTGGGGATGTCTCCAATCCTGATTGTTCTGGACGGATGGTGGATAAGAGGGTCGACCTCTCCATGGTCGCCCCCCTCTTGGTCTCCCCCTCCAATGTCCCCTCCCGCCTCTCCCTAAAAAAGGGGGCATCTGAGTATTACGGGGTGAGGATGATCTCACTAGAGGAGCAAAACGGTTATGTGTGTCAGGCTGATATATCCCTTGTTGATTATAACCCGGGCGAGTTTCCTTGTATCCCTTATTCTTACCCACAAAATTGGACTGTTTACGTGCCTGACTGTTTTGGGGGTTTTTTTTCCCAAAATTTATTTTTCTTGGTAAGGCCTCCTCAGTTACCTTAGGGATATTATCCAATGCTTTTGGTACGTTAGTTACTGGTTGTGTAGATGTAACCCCAACCCCGGTTTCTTCTTGTGTTGATGGTCTAAATCCTACCTGCCAACTATACATAGTGTGATTCCTAAAATCATTTAAATCCCTTCTAAATTTCTTTATTTTCTTTTTTTGTGTATCCCTATCCACCTTTTCCAATTTTTTCTGAATATCACTATTGAAAGAAGCTAGTTGTGGAGTGCCTCTTATTGGTTCTAATAAGGACTGCAAATCTGTGATTCTTTTTTCCAAAATCACCATTTTTCTCTTTTTACGTGCTAATACCAGTTGCTGTAATTTATAGCCAACTCCATTAAAGAAATCAAGCCACTCTGACATAGAACCTGTGTCATCAAGTCCGTCCTGAGGTGCCACATCCCACCTCAGGCTTCTCATTATTAATTTGTCCTTGAGGTACTGTTCAAACGTACAGATATCCCACCAGGTGCGAACTTGTTTCTCAAGGGTGTTGGCTAGTGCTGTTAGAGTTTCCGTATAATCATTATCTTCAAGTGTTCCCCCTTCACAGGAAAACACTGCTTCTAAATCAATTTGTCGATCCCTCAAAAAATTGATTGCATCCATGTTCGCTAAGGGTAAATTTAACTATGTAACAAGTACTGATATCACTGGCAAACAATCTAAACAAAAATTGCTAAGAATATTCCCCACCGATCCCAGCGCACACAGAAACAAAAGATGATATAATTTGCAAGCTGCTATCATACAAAAGATAAATCATAAAAATTATATAGTATATAGCCCTCGTGAATCTATTGTCCAATATATACCATATTGACAGCGCTAAAACAACAAAACAATCATTCTTAAGAGGGTAGAAGCCCCATGGTTTACAACAAAAACCACAGTAATGTCCTTAAAAAGTCCCACACATCTGAGGATGGGATTTTAGTTGAAACACCAAAATGATGGAAAACAGAAAGAAAAGTCCATCTCCAAGAAAAGACCACCAGTGCAGAAAGAGCTTGTTAGCCGGTGACACCCCTTATGGTAAAGCACTCACCAGAACCCAATGCTGTATAATCGTATAGAGAGACGACACATCTGCTGTTACTAAAAAGATTTCAGCGTCTCCAGGAAACTCCACACCACGCAACAAACCTAAAAAGCTTGTGGTGTCCTTTAAATAGGCACGTGTAGTGACCACACTCATCTGCAAGAAATGGTCTAAATATTGACCAATCCTAGCAGTCACTGATTTTATTCCGTTAACGATTGGCCTAGCCGGGGGTTCCGTCTGACTCTTATGGATCTTAGGTAACGTGTAAATATTGGGAATTCTATTATAACTAGGTACCAAAAATAACCGTTCCTTTTTTGTTAGGACCCGCATATAATATCCAAAATCCACCAAATTGCCCAAATCCTCACGATACGATTTCGTAGGGTCTCTATCTAGTAGAGTATATGTTGTTTGATCTGACAACATATCGCATAGCTGAGTGTGGTAATACTGCTTATCCAACAGTACCACACCTCCCCCTTTATCTGCTGGTCGGACAATAATATCCTTTCTTTCCTCTAGGGCTTTAATCCCTTCTTTAATATATATAGGACAAGGATTTTTCTTTAGTGGAAGGGCATCTAAATCCCTAAGGACTGATTGTTTAAACACCTCCACTTGGTGGTTGGAAGGTAGTGGTGGATTAAATAATGACTTATTCCGGAGATTGCTGTTCACGCCAATTATTCCATTATCCCTATTATTCGTTATCATACTGCTATTAGAAAGCATATATTTCTTAATAATAATAATAATAATAATCTCTGTGAATGAATTTTTATTGATTATGTACGTATGGTGTATATGCGCACAAATTTTTTAAAGAATAAAGCAGTTTGCACTATGGAACCTCTTTTTGCTGTTTTCTATATGTGAACTTGCTGCTGGGAGTGAAGTATTAAATCCGAAAAATCTATGAGGACACAGGAATTGGGTACAGAGGAATACCAGTGAAAGACTATTTATAAAGAGGTGCCTGTTAACCCATTGGGTTCTGGTGAGTGCTTTACCATAAGGGGTGTCACCGGCTAACAAGCTCTTTCTGCACTGGTGGTCTTTTCTTGGAGATGGACTTTTCTTTCTGTTTTCCATCATTTTGGTGTTTCAACTAAAATCCCATCCTCAGATGTGTGGGACTTTTTAAGGACATTACTGTGGTTTTTGTTGTAAACCATGGGGCTTCTACCCTCTTAAGAATGATTGTTTTGTTGTTTTAGCGCTGTCAATATGGTATATATTGGACAATAGATTCACGAGGGCTATATACTATATAATTTTTAGCATAAGGCGTCTATTTATCATTCATAAATGACTGCAATTATATCCTTATCCTTCTAATCATTGTAGACACAATACTGCATAAATAACACAGAGTGGTACCCCTTAAAATATTATATTTAATTGGTTTCATGAAAGCATTCTTTATTCTGCCTATAATCATTAAAACTGAACTCATGGCAGGTAGCTGAATGCACAGGTGTTCAAAGCACATGTAAACCCAATCACTAAAATCACATATAAGAATGAATTTTATTTCAAAAATGAATTTTAATCATTTAAAACCAGCAGCTTTTGTTTATTATTACAGTCTTTATTGTTCCTTCACAAATCCGAAAAAAAAACAGCTTTCTTCAGAAAATACAAACAGTCCATAGAAAGCAGTATTATGGCTCACCGCCAAATTGCCAGTCCTACGCATGGGTTAAGCTTCTTGCCTGTTTCTGGGTACAGGAATGACTGCAAGAGCTCAGCACACAGAATCTCAAATTAATAAAATAACCCCTAATCATTCTGCCATGAGGGTCCTTGTTTAGGCATTTCCTGTTATAGGGTGACAACGCTCTGTCCCCCTTTCTTAATTGTGCGCCTGCATTATAATCCTGTCACACAGGCTTCTGGTTTAAATTTTAACACATGTATTACCCTTGTCCTAGAATAGGGCTACAGGTAAATTTAGTTATGCTGGGTGGTAGCCAGCCTGGCTAATTTGTAGTATTTAGTGGTAAAATGACTTCTGTTCTAATTCTATTCAGTTGTGGCTTCTCCCTTTTGTCAGTAGGTGGCACTGAAGCCTTTGACATTAGTAAGATGAGCTACAGTACATCCAAGTTATGGATAAACATACTTCTCTCAGCCAATCAGAGCAGTTGTTATGAATCATGGGAAAAGCTATTTAATGGAAAGAAGTCAGGTGATCGGAGTCTTCTCTGCCAGTGTACAGTTCCTGGCTGCTAGGCCTGAAGCCGGTAGCCTATCCAGGTGGCTGCCAGCTGTTAGGCCTATCCGAGGCCTATCCTTGTGTTCAAGTTTCAGTTGAGGTAAGCCTGCTAAAGATCTGGAAACGATTCTGAGAGAGATGGAGTTCTAAGGAAGCACCAGAGGGGACTCTTCACGAGTTGGAGGCTAAGGAGTGGCTGGGAGGAGTTCAAGAGAGAACTCATCCAAGGGAATCTGTCTATGAAGCTGGGAGTAAAGTTAAGTTACTAGAGGAGACAGCTTATCCTACAAAGTACAGATGTGCTGGTTCAGCTTAGAGGCCTGTTTCCCTGTACTGCTGTCTACTTAAAGTGGTTGCGAACCCTAGAACCCCCCCCCCCCCACAGAAAAAAACCTTCAAGTCAAAGGCATAATGAGCTAGTATGCATAGCATACTAGCTCATTATGAATTACTTACCTTAGATCAAAGCCCCCACAGTGGTCCTCGTACCCTGCTTCGGCCAGCGACATCACTCCCGGAGTTACTTCCTGGTATCGTGGGCTCCGGCGCTGTGATTGGCCGGAGCAGCAATGACGTCACTCCCGCGCATGCATGTGGGAGCCGCCAGTAACTGCACACTTACTGAAGCAACGGCACGTACGTGCCGTTACTTCAGTGCACATGTGCCGATGACGCCAGCACATGCAGATACATGGGATATCTAATAAACTGTGCAGGTTTAGGAGATATCTGGGGTAGCTACAGGTAAGCCTTATTATAGGCTTACCTGTATCAAAAAGTGGTTGTAAAGGGTTTACAAACACTTTAATCTCACCTATTTTTGTCTAAAGAGTCTGCCAATCTGTCTGTTGCTGATTGTTATTAAGGGTGTCCTGTGCCCGATCCCCTCTCTCCCACAATTTTCCTGTTTGAGAAATAAACTTCTCTCTTGTTTAAAGCATAAAAGTGACTGGTGCCCAGCTTTCTTTCTTGTTCATCATCCACAATGCCCAGTGCCCTGCACCCTGAGGAATTATATCAACCGTCCCTACCTCTGGTAGTAACCATCAGGCTCCCAGAAAATAGAGGTAGGTGCTATACACACATTTTAATTAAAGCTGCAAGCAACAACTAATCCACAAGGTACTAATGATATCCAGCATTTACTGAAGTTGTGCTAAAATATGTATTTTAACCTTATACTTAGCTGATGGCCTTTAAAGCGGGAGTCCACCGGGACTCCGCGTTTTTTTTTTTTTTTAAAAGCCAGCAGCTACAAATACTGCAGCTGCTGACTTTTAAAATAGTGACACTTACCTGTCCAGCGCGCCCGCGATGTCGGCACCCGAAGCCGATCGCTAGGTCGTCTATCGGGTCCTGCCGCCGCCATCTTGGGTATGGGAATCAGGAAATGGAGCCTTTCGGCTTCATTTCCCGGTTCCCTACTGCGCATGCGCGAGCCGCGCGGCGCAATCCGGACGGTCCCCGCTGCCTCTGGGAACTGTGTGTTTCCCAGCAGGCAGCGGGGCACTTGCGCAAAGGGGCGGGCAGTTGCGGAAAGGGGCGTAATCTACGCCCCTTTCCGCAGACAGCTATCCCGGAAGTGGGTGCAGATACCTGGATTATCCAGGTAACTGCACCCCCCTCCCCCCTGAAAGGTGCCAATTGTGGCGCCGGAGGGGGGGGGGGATTCCGATGAGCGGAGGTCCATTTTAGGGTGGACCTCCGCTTTAATGTGATAAATAAAACCAAAGCAAAAGGTACCCCATGTGTAGTAAAGTAACCCTGTAAAATGTACCTAGCATAGCCAAGAAGAACCCACCTTGGGATAGGCCTCTTGTTTGACCAATGAGGAGGGAAACATAGAGGACGTGACAAACGACTATCAACCGCCTACTACTCCGCCTTACATGCTTCTTTTCAGGTTTCCCCTGCAGACAGGTTAACACTTTCAGGACCAGAGTCTGTGTAATCTCTTTCCCGCCCAAAGTCTCTTCAAGTTTCTAAATTCTAGGTCCCAAATGAGCACTTCGCAATCCAGAGAGCACTGAAAATAACTCCTCTCCTCTCCAAACGTATTATCCTGGACCCTTCACCTTGCATGGATGAGAACCCTCCCCTAGTTGTCAAAAAGTCTCTCTTCATCCCTGTAAAGGGACCATAAACAAAATAATGGAGGCACATATCTTTCCTTCCTCTGGCATCTTGTACATTGTATCTGTACTGTATATGTATATACAGTATATATATATATACACATACATATATACATATACATATATACATACACACACACACACACACACATATATACATACATACATACACTGCAAAAGTCTCAGGCAGGTGTGAAAAATGCTGTAAATTAAGAATGCTTTCAGAAATAGAAGTGATAATAGTTTATTTCTTTTTTTATCAATTAATAAAATGAAAAATGTATGAACAGAAGAGAAATCCAAATCTTTGCCTTCAAAACAGCATAAATTGTTCTAAGTATACCTTCAAACTGTTTTTGAAGGATCTCGGCAGGTAGGTTGTTCCAAACATCTTGGAGAACTAACCACAGATCTTCTGTGGATGTAGGCTGCCTCAAATCCTTCTGTCTCTTCATGTAATTCCAGAGGCACTTGATGTTGTTGAGATCAGGACTCTCTGGGGGCCAATCCATCACTTCCAGGACTCATTGTTCTTCTTTACACTGAAGATAGTTCTTAATGACATTGGCTGCATGTTTGGGGTCATTGTCCTGCTGCAGAATAAATTTGGGGCCAATCACACGCCTTCCTGATGGCATGCTGAATAAGTATCTGCCTGTATTTCTCAGCATTGAGGACACCATTGATCCTAATAAAATCTCCAACTCCATTTGCAGATATGCAGCCCCCAAACTTGCAAGGAACCTCCATCATGCCTCCACTGTTGCCTGCATTATTGTACTGCTCTCCAGTCCTTCAGCGAACAAACTGCCTTTTGCTACAGCCAAACATTTCACATTGACTCCTCGGTCCAGAGCACCTGCTGCCAATTTTTCTGCACCCAAGTTCCTATGTTTCCCTGCATAGTTGAGTCATTTAGCCTTGTTTCCAAGGAGTGCCTGGAGTCAGTCAGCCATGCTACATGTACCTGAGCTGGCATGGAACATTCTGACAGTGTGAACAGAAGGGTGAACTGCTGCTTCTTTACTATCCAATCACCAGCTGGTACAGGAAGGTGACCAAGTATTATAGCTAAATCCCACAAATATAAATCAGGTCCGCAGCCTTGCCCATAGTCTGGCAAGGCTGTATAAAACTCAGGCTAATGTGGACATAATTTCCAGATCCTTTGGCAGGTAAAATAGCTTCCATACATGTATTCCAATTGTGATGCCTGGAGTTCAGCTTTAAAGTACATTGGCAAAAGGAAGCATTTTTTCTTTCCCGGCTTAATTGCCAATAGTAATAGCACTACAAGTCCCAGCATGCCATGTCACAGTTGCACACCACCGCCAAGAGCTAACATTTCCCTGCTTTTCTTCATGTCATTTACATTCCAAGGGAAAAGTGTGGGCTTGACAGTGATTTGTGCAGAGCGCAGCAAGTGAGAGACAGGCCGTGTTAGAATTCCCAGCATGTCCTCTGTAACAAGTTGATAAACCCAGTGGGTGGTGGGGTCATCCTTTAAAAGCAACACTGACCTCAGCCTGCAGAATAGGTCATGTTCAGTCCTGATGTGTGAGCAGCCAGTCAGCCTCTTAAATGGTTATTGCAGAGAAAGAGGTGTGCCTGCCATTTAGGTTGATGTACTGCAAATTGGTATGGCATGTCCTTAACAGTTTTATACAGTATGGGTACCATATACAAGATATAAAAATATATATATTTTATTGGGAATTTATGTGATAGACTAACACAAAGTGGCATATAATTGTGAAGTGGAAGGAAAATGATAAATGGTTTTCAATTTCTTTTTTACAAATAAATATCTGAAAATTGTGGCGTACATTTGTATTCAGCCACCCTGAGTCAATACTTTATAAAACCACCTTTCGCTGCCATTACAGCATCTAGAGAGTGACATTTTTAGCCATTCTTCTTTGCAATTTAGCTCAAGCTCTGTCAGATTGGATTAAGAGCCTCTGTGAACAGCAATTTTCAAGTCTTGCCACAGATTCTCAATTGGATTTAGGTCTGGACTTTGACTGGGCCATTCTAACACATGAATATGCTTTAATCTAAACCATTCCATTGTAGTGCTGGCTGTATGTTTAGGGTCGTTGTCCTGCTGGAAGGTGAACCTCCGCTCCAGTCTCAAGTCTTTTGCAGACTTGTAACAGATTTTCTTCTAAAGCCCCGTACACACGAGCGGACTTTTCGACATCCAAACTCCGACGGACTGAGTCCGGCGGACTATCCGCTCGTGTGTGGGCTGCAACGGACTTTAGCGAAGCTAAAGTCTGACGGACTTTAGAAATGAAGCATGCTTTAAATTTTCCCGACGGAACTCCGCCGGACCCGGTCCCCTTCGAAAAATCCGCTCGTGTGTGTGCTACTCCGACGGACTAAAACCGACGCTAGGGCAGCTATTGGCTACTGTCTAGGAACTTCCTACGTCGAATCCAGTCGTACGTCATCACGTTCGACTCCGTCGGAGTTTGGTGTGATGGTGTGTGGTCAAGTCCGTTCGGTCGAAAAGTCCGCCAGAACTCCGTCGGAACTCCGGCGGAACTCCGGCGGAACTCCTTTGGAGGTCTGTCAGACTTAATCCCTCTCGTGTGTACGGGGCATTAGATTGCCCTGTATTTGGCTCCATCCATCTTCCCATTGACTCTGACCAGCTTCCCTGTCCCTGCTGAAGAAAAGTATCCCCACAACATGATGCTGCCACCACCATGTTTCACAGTGGGTATGGTGTGTTTCTGGTAATGAGCAGTGTTAGTTTTCCGCACACATAGCGTTTTGCTTTTAGGCCAAAAATTCTAATTTTGGTCTCATCTGACCAGAGCACCTTCTTTCACATGTTTGCTGTTCCCCCCACATTGCTTCTCGCAAACTGCAAATGGGACTTCTTATGGCTTTCTTTCAACAATGACTTTCTTCTTGCCATTCTTCCATAAAGGCCAGACTTGTGGAGTGTAAGACTAATGGTTGTCCTGCTGACAGATTCTCCCACCTGAGCTGTAGATATCTGTAGCTCCTCCAGAGTTACCATGGGCCTCTTTGCTGCTTCTCTGATTAATGGTCTCCTTGCCCGGCCTGTCAGTTTAGGTGGACGGCCATGTCTTGGTAAGTTTGCAGTTGTGCCATACTCTTTCCATTTTCAGATGATGGATTGAACAGAGCTGTTCAAAGCTTGGGGTATTTTTTTATAACCCAACCCTGCTTTAAACTTCCCCACAACTTTATCCCTGACTTGTCTGGTGTGTTCCTTGCCATTCAAGATGCTGTTTGTTCACTAAGGCCGCGTACACACGCGGGGACTGTTCGCTCAACTTTGTCCGCTGAACACTGTTTCGGCGGACAGTCCGCTCGTGTGTGGGCTTCAGCGGACAGTTTCAGCGGACAGTCTGACGAACAAAGTTTTTCGGAAATTCCGAAAAACTGTCCGCTGAAACTTGGTTTGAGCGGACAGTCCGCCCGTGTGTAGGCTTGTTCGTCAAACTAAGTCTCGCGCATGCTCAGAAAGAATTTACACGCCGAAGGTTGCATTGCAGTGTATAGGACGTCGTTTTCTAGTCCCGTCGTACGTGCCGTTCATGTCATCGCGCACGGTTTCAGCGGACTGTTCGTTCGTCGTGTGTGGGCAAGTCCGTCCATGCTAATTTTGAGCGGACTGTCCGCTGAAACTGTTTGACGAACAAAGTTGAGCGAACAGTCCCCGCGTGTGTACGCGGCCTTAGGTTCTTTAAATTACACACAGGTGGACTCTATTTACTAATTAGGTGACTTCTGAAGGCAATTGGCTCCACTACATTTTAGTTAGGTGTATCAGAGTAAAGGGGGATGAATACAAATACACGCCACATTTTTCCGATATTTATTTGTAAAAAATCTTGAAAACAATTTATCATTTTTCTTCCACTTCATAATTATGTGCCACTTTGTGTTTGTCTATCACATAAGATCCCAATAAAATGAATTTGCTCTTTTGGTTGTAACATGAAAAAATTTGGACAATTTCAAGGGGTGTGAATACTTATTCAATGCACTGTAGTTGGGATTGGGAAGGACACTTTTTTAGCATGCTACACCTGCAGTCCACAGAGCCTGGAAAGGCAGACAATACATTTTCAATAATATAATGATGTCTACACAATTGTTAAAGCTGAATCTAATCTAATCTTTCAGTTTACATCAGATAAATACATTCCAGGTGCATGACAATAAAATAAGTGTAAAGTCTTATTCCGCATACACATGGTCGGATTTCCTGACGGGAAATGTTCGATGTGAGCTTGTTGTCGGAAAGACCAACCGTGTGTATGCTCCATCGAACATTTGCTGTCGGATTTTCCCCCAACAAAACGTTGTTGTCGGAAAGTCCGATTGTGTGTACACAAGTCCGTGCACAAAAGTTCACGCATGCTCGGAATCAAGTACGAGCCGGAAGCGTTTGGTCTTGTTAAACTAGCGTTCATAATGGAGATAGCACATTCGTCACGTGGCAAATTTTTAAATCTCTCAATGCAGTGCATTCTCTTCTTCTAAATATATTTACTATAATGCTAGAATAATCGGACAAACTGACTTTTTATTATTTTTCGTGATCTCATGAATAATCTTTGTTTGTTTTTTTCTCGTGATCTCCACATTTTTTTGTTTTTTGTTTTTTCTTGTGATCTCCATAATAATTTTTGTTTGTTTTGTGTGACAAGTTACCACAACACCATTATTGTCTTGTATTTTTTAACCTGAAAGAGATACAACTATGTTGGTGTCCCTTCTTAATTTGACATTGTATTTTTGAAATGTACCTGCCTACTCACAAACAAATTGTCCTTTTTGAAGTAAAAAAAAAAAAATTGACATTTAATAGGGGTCCTAACAAAATACAAGCATACCCCACTTTTAAGTACACAATGGGGTTTATTTACTAAAGCTGGAAAGTGCAAAATCAGGCTCATTTCTGCATAGAATGAGCTTCTAACTCCAGCTTTTTCCATGAAGTTTTGGTAATAAAACCTAGAAGCTCATTGGTTTTTATGCAGAAATGAGCCTGATTTTGCACGCTCCAGCTTTAGTAAATAAACCCTATTGTGCACTTAAAAGTGGGGTATGCCTGTAAAGAGGAAGGCAATGCTGGAGAAACAGTTGGAATTGATGAAGCCTTTGTACCCCAGGGCAGAAATCAATTATTTGACTGTCAAAATTGGTAACCTGAGGAGTCCATTTAATAGGGTGCACAATACGGTCTAGGACTCAGAGAGATCGGGAGCAGCAGCAGATGACATATATGTCCCGAGGCTGTGGTCTTACGACAGCCTGTGTCTTTTTCCAGCCCACACCAAACCCAGGCCATCACTCTCCACACTTCCTTCCATGCTTCCTTCCATGCTGCTGTGGTGGGTTGGGTGCCTGTGTTGTTGGTGGTGTTGCTAGAGGTGGTGGTGGTGTTGCTGGAAGTGGTGGAGGAGTATGGTCCAACTCACACAGGTGGCTTTTATTTGTGAGTTGGCCCCTCATCACCTTGTTTGGGGCCTGAAGAATGATCTCCTCACAGATGAGGCATTGATCCTCCTCCATGCGTTCCAGTTCACTCACTGTCAGACAGCCAAACAACTGGGCCACCAGGGGTCGTTTTTAGTACCGCAAAAGCCTGATGGATTAAAGCAGTCGTTGACTCCTCCAGGCTCCTCGCCTTCCTGGTCCTTTTGGTTGGAAGGTAGAGGGGAGGAACCTGGGATTCGGTCAGGCTGCTTGCCATGGCCTCCTCCTGGCTGAGACTTTTGAGCTCATGACTTGCAAATTGAATGTTAACAAATAGAAAAGACTATCATTCTGACCCCAGCATTTTTCATTCTTGTCCCAATCATTTTTGGCCACTACTGTCTATTGATATGTAAACTGCTTTGTTAAATCAGAAATTAGTGATCAATAACATCGAGTTAACATCATTCAATTTTTGACAAGAAATATGTTCAACAATGCTATACCTGGCTCAAGCTGGGCTCCTCCACATCTTCCTGGGTGGGAGGCCCAGGTTGGACTTCAGGAGCCTCATCTGATGTTGAAGAAAGTGTGGAAGGAAGTGTAGATAGTGATGGCCTGGGTTCACTCTGGTCTGACAAAAAATGCAGTCTGTCATAGTACCAGAGCCTGGGGACATATATGTCATCTGCTGCTGCTCCTGATCTCATGGAATCCTGGACCTTTTTGTGCTCCCTATTATATGTGCTCCTCAGGCTACCAATTTTGGCCTTCAAATAGTTGATGTCTGCCATGGGATACACCGGCTTCACCAATTCCATCACTTTCTCCAGCGCTATCTTCCTCTTTAGCTTGTTGGATTATTCTCTGCATGTCACTTGCCAGAGACATGGCAGCTCCCTGGAAGTTTGGATCAGTAAATTTATTAACCATTTTCTATGCAAGACACAACACAAGACAAACCCTAATGTCAGGCTAAACTTTCTTAATCTTGTCCCAATATAGGCCTCAATCTCTAAAGCAGTATAGGCCACTAACCACTAATGCCCCTAGTTAAAATTGTACCTTCATTTGCACGGTCGGTGCTTACGATCCTCTGTCCTCCACTCACAGATCATACATACGACGCCCGAATGTTATGCTTTATATACACTGCGCATGAGTGAAACTCCACCCCTGACCTTTATTCTAGTGTATAGTTCTGATCGTGATCAAGCGACTTATAGCGTCACTGTGATAAAGTGGTGGGCAATCTAGTGCTGACACTGACTGATAGAGATGCTAACTGACTAACTGACATTGACTTCGCTAGTGACACTAATCAATGATCATACTGTACCCTGTACTAATGACACTTCTTAGGAAGGGGTTAACATCCAGGGGAAATCAAGGGGTTAACTGTGTGCGTAACAATCTATAATGTGTGCTGCTTTTACTTACAGATCTGTCTGCTTTTACTCTCTAAACTCAGAGTTGATTTCATGGAGAAGAAACAGATCGCTGTCTGTACCCAGTGTTCTGTGTGTTTGTCACAGAACTTTGTGCTGTGATTGGCCACAGCCAATCAGCAGGTGTACAGCCATAATCATTGGCTGTACCGTACTGACAAACTTGTGCTTTGTCCAGTCAAAGCACGGGTCAGCAGGCGGCGCGCTCATCTATTGTTAGCAGGTCAACAAAAGGTTAAAGTGTACATAAACCAAACTTCTCTTATTTGCTCCCTTTGTGTCAATTTATACTTTTGAAAAAAGTTTTTTCTATTAGAGACTAGGCATACACCAACACTGAGTATTTTCACAAGTGCTTGCGAAAATGCTCCCAATACCAAAACCTATACTTTACGATGTGTAGCAAGGTCTCCGACCTCCTTCAGTCTAATGAGAGCCTCCAGGGCCAGAGATAGCTGACATCCTTCTGCATGTAGTGGGTTTTGAGGCATAGTGGGTGTAAGGTGGATAACGTTATTGGGCGCCAGATACTTCTTGAATGCAAAATAGATATTTATTTCTCTTACAAACTTTTATGGGGGAAAGAGGGTTAGGGCCAGGACACCCTTAAGTAGTTGCAAGTTTAATTAGCAGACACCGTGACTTTAATAGGAAGACAGCCATGCAGGGAAAGGCCTCTAGCAAGAAGCCACATCTGCACGTGCAGGAATGCTGTCTCCTATGGCAACAGTCTTTAACAATTCCTAACACAAAGTGTAACAGTCCTTTCACCTTTACTACAACTTCTCCTTGTAGTTCTTCAGCTCACTGAGCTCCCGGTCTCTCACTAGACCCTCTGATTCACTGCCACTGAATCCCTTGAGCTCTTCCAATCTTCACAGTCCAACCGTCACTGCTGGGTCCTTAGCTTGGCACTCCCAATACTTCTCAAGCTTCACCCCACTGGCCTGCGTGCCTGACTTGACTAAGAAGGCTGCTCTGCAAGCGTCACTTCCGCTGGTTGAGACCCTGACTTGATCATCGCCTGAAGTTTCCAGATTCTCCACCATACCTGTTTGGTGAGAATACTGATCTGGTACATACTTCAGTTACTCACTGTGGTCCCTGGTAATAAAGTGGTTGGTCCCTTTGTGGCGACAGCTTCCCCTCTACCTCTGACCACTGACAGGTTCTCTGGCTGGCAGAACCGTCACTTCTGCTTGGACTGCAAGCCACAATCCCAACCCTGCGATGCTCTCTTGCTTCTGGATAGGCCCTCAGACAGCATAGCAGCCAGATGCCCCCCGGGATAGGCCCAATCTCCGGCCTAGCAGCCCGGGGCACACAACACACGTCCACCCAGACAGCCGTCCAGGTGGCACAGAACATAGATCACCTGTTTTCACCCGAATATATAGGCTCTGCTAGCAGGCCAAGGGATTCAAGAAAACCCCCACCCATTGGCTGAGATACCCTATATAACCATTGCCCTTCTCATATCTAGTACCACCAAGTACCCGGCCACCTAGTGGTAGAAGAGAAAAGAGCAACCAGATCAATAGATCTCTATCAATCAACCAGGATAACTACTCCTGGCAAGTAAATTTGTGAGGAGCAACCCTGCCTAAACTCTAGGGTGCTGTAGATTTGATTTACATCCATACAAAATGAATCAGCACAAATTGCACAGCAAAGAATTGAATGCGATTTAAAGAGAAATGCAGTGTGATTCCTGTCTGAATGCGATTTGCCTCACTGCTCTTGTGTGTGTGAACCCAGTAAAGAAAGTGAAGCCCCAATTTAGTGCAGTAATAGGCATTTTAATTCAACTGTTATAACAACTCAGTACATATCTAGTCAAATCCACATCTGCAGTGTCCCCATCCCACCGATGATAGCAAATCACAGGCACTGGAGGTACTCACAGGGCTGGGAGAGATGCCTGGCCTTCTGCCCCAAACTGATATAATTTCCGCTTTATACCCACAGGGTCCCGGAAACTTCTCCACCAGCCTTGTGAGCACTCCCAGCAGCCGTGGTTTGCTATCATCGGCGGGATGGGACACTGCAGATATGGATTTGACTAGATAATTACTGAGTTGTTATAACATTTTAATAAACTGCCTATTGCTGCACTACATGGCGTTTCGATGTCTTTACTGGGTTCACACAATTGCACTGCATTCCTGTTCAAACCGCATTCTATTCTTTTCTTTGCAGTGCAATTCGCGCTCATTGTTTTTGAATGGATTCAAATCCCACCGCAAAGTATCGGTGCTCAGTATTTGCAAGTACTTAACTGAAAGTATCAATACTCGTACTTGCCGATAAAAAAATTGTATTGTTGCATCCCTATTAGAGACTGTACAGACAGGACATCCACCCAAGAGGGGCTAAACCTGGCGGGGACTGCACAGTGATAAGGAATTTTGTTTGCTGATCCTATGGTGAGGACAGAAAAAAGAATTGTGCCCGGTCTCATGGCCTCTAAGCTCTTAGATAGCTGGTCCTACGGGGTTCGGCGGGTGGAGCCTTACCCCATTATATGCTGCTGTGATGCACCAGGAAATACCAATTTATCCAAACTGTGTTGCAATAAAATCTCAAGAAACATAATCAGCCCTGCCAGTTCCCCTGTGGGAACTACAGACCGCCACCCCCTATGTTATAGGGATGAGGAGAGGGCAAATATTCTGTAGTTCAAATTAGAAGTGAGCAGCCTAGTATGGCAACTCTGCTCATCCCTGGATACAGTAGACATAACTCCCAACTGTCCCTGATTTCGAGGGACTTTCCCTGATTTGCAGCAATGTCCCTCTGTCCCTCATTCCTCCTCATGTGTCCCTCATTTTGGTCTATATCACATGGACTTTTTATCTATCAAAAAGTGTTTTACAGCACTAAACCTTTCATCCGATTTCTAAATTGCTGCATTTGTAAATGGCAAGAGCCAATATAAAGGAATAGTAGTGGTAAAAAAAGCACTTTGGGTCTAACCAATCTTGTTTTTTTGTACAATTCTCCTTTAAGGGGGCATGGCAAGGGGGTGTGTCCTATGCCTGTATACTTTTGCTGATAGGTGTCCCTCATTCCCATGTCAAATGTTGGGAGGTATGAGTACAGTGAGTGAGTGTTGTCACCTTAGGACAAGATGTGTGTCATTGGCGGGATTACCTGATGAAAATAAAGCAATAAAAACTCAAAACTAAGGCAGCCACCACATCTACGTGCTGGTGAGCTGCAATAAGCAACATTCCATTTTGTTCTTGAGTTTAGATAAGCTTGACCAGTGTAGACCAGATGTCCCCGACTTTCTTGATGCCTGCCCGACTTCACTCATACTCCGCCCCACCCCTTAAAGTGGTTGTAAACCCTTACAAACCACTTTGACCTACAGGTAAGCCTAGATTAAGGCTCACCTGTAGGTCCAAGAAATATCTCCTAAACCTACACGGTTTAGGAGATATTTACTAAGAGACAGTCACAGCTGTCTACGGCACACTATCACCGTTAGCAGCATGCTGCTACTAACGGCGATATGCCGTTAGTGGCGGCTCCCGTGCGCATGCGCGGGAGTGACGTCATTGCTGCTCCGGCGCTGTGAGTGGCCGGAGCAGCGATACCCGGAAGAAGATGGACGCTCCGGACTACAGGGGACAGCGGTGACATTGCTGACTCCTGTGTCAGGTAAGTGACACATAATGGGCTACTATCCGATGCATAGTAGTCCATTATGCTTTACCTTTGCAGGGAGACAAAGAGGAAGTAAACCCATCAGGGTTTACTTCCTCTTTAACTTGCCATAGCAGCCTTTTATTAACAAAATATTAACAATAACATTCTTTTAACACATAAATAACTGAAAACCAAACTATCAGTCACTCAGCCTGTTGGTCTTTGACGGCACCCCAAAATTAAACTATGTTCCACTTCTACACTGCGGGACCTTTTACCATGATAGGCCTCCAGCCGTAACACACCGGCTCGGAGACAACCCATTACCCGCAGTGCAATCATTACCATATTCCAGCTAAACCGTATTAACTGGAATACACAAGAGGGGCACATACCACTGATGAGTCCCCAACACTTCCATCTCAAAGTTTTTTCTTGCCACCATCAAAAACCAACCACCGCCGACCGCTCAGCTGCCATGATGTATCTTGCTCATACCGCACCTGTAAATAGATAAAACTGACCAAACAAACTGGTAGGGTGGGTGGGACACTGTTCCTTGTCACAGCTGCCCTCCAATGATGTCAGGGGCGCCACACCTCCCCTTATCTAAACTAAACCCATCCCTACTCTGCTGTTCTCCACCAATCCTGTATTCCCCCCACTTGTACCTTAATATCTTTAACTCCATGTTGTCTCACCTCCTCAAACTGTCATGCCGGTCCTTCACTAGCTCCTCTTTTTTTTCCCTCTCGCCTGACTTTAACTAACTTTTACAGTAGTACAGGTTGGCAGAGAGAGTAGACCTACTCTCCATGGGACAGTGTCAAAAGGACAACCATGGCTGCCCCGAGATAGATCTCAGCCCATTTCTCCCTCTGAGGACACAAATATTCAGTGAAGTGACACAGAGACATTTAAAGGTCAGCTGGAAGGTTTCTAGTTAACGCTCATTAAGTCCAACAGAGCACTGAGGCAGAATACAGTATACATAAGCTACGAGGAGGGGGGACCTTCAGGGTGCCTGGACCGGAGCAGTGAACTGAGGGTTGGAGAGTGACAGACAAGGGAGATCAGATAGGGACATGCTGTGCAATGGAGTGAGGCATTCATGCAGGCCAGCAGTATTTGCAAAGGTGTTGGCTTGGCTTCTGTCATGAAATATTTAATTTTAAACAATCATGCTTTTGCATAGCTGCTCATATTAAAATAATTACCAAGAACACTTTGCTAGTTAGCTGAAGAAATGTAAAGTAAACCTGTGCTTTAATTGGTCATGGCAAAGCAAAAGCTTCTCTTTAAAGCGGAGTTCCACCCAAAAGTGGAACTTCTGCTTTAAGTACTCCTCGCCCCCTGACATGCCACAATTGGCATGTCTTTTTTTGGGGAGGGGGCTGGGTACCTGGTTTGGAGTGCTACTTCCTGTTCCACTTCCTCCTTCTGACTTCTGACCGTCTAGGCAATAGGTGGCCCCTCTTTCCCGGCAATGTTCTGGGACACGTGACAGGTCACAGAAAATTGCCTGGCCATTGACGGAGTGCAGCACGTGCCCGGCTGTGAAGCGATAAACTGTCACAGCCATGTGCCCACACTCACAATGTCAGTGCCACGAAGAGGAGGGAGAGAGAATGGAGGCTTCGAGTGGCTGCATCGATGGACCATGAGTGAGTATCTGTTTATTAAAAGTCAATAGCTATAATTTTTTGTAGCTGCTGACTTTTAATAAGCTCAAAAACCAATTGAACTCCGCTTTATTTCCCCCCCACCCACCTCACCCCACCCCAGCAGCATTTACACATCTTTCCTTCACTCCCCCACCATTCCATTTAGGAGAGGCATGTGACTCACTATGCTTCCTCTCATTTGACCTCTCTGGTTCTTGGCAATTAGCTCAGCACTGTCACATGGGGGTGAGGAGAACGTTCCTGCCATGTGTAAGCTCTAACAAGAGTGACTCAGATTATGCACCGGCTAAGCCTTTTGCCGCGTACACACGACCAGACTTTCCGGCAGACTAGGTCAGACGGAATCAGTCTGCCGGACAATCCGATTGTGTGTGGGCCAATCTGATTGTTTTTCACATAAAAAAATAAGACGACCTAGAAATAGAACATGTTTCAAATCTCTCTGACGGACAAAATCCCTATCGGGAAAACCGCTCGTCTGTATGCTGGTCTGACAGACCAAATACGACGCAAGGGAAGCTATTGGCTACTGGCTATTGAACTTCCTTTTTTAGTCCCGTCTTACGTCATCACGTTCAAAAATGAACGGACTTTCGAACAGATTTAGTCCGTTTGCGTGTGGCCAAGTCTGTTCGTTCGGAAGGTCTGCTGGAAAGTCTGGTCGTGTGTATGCGACATAATTGTGTCCAATGGCTGAATGGAGAAACTGTAATCTGAGTATGTGCTGCTGGGGAGGGCAGCATTTAAAGGGTAACGCTACTTTTGTTTAACCACCACAGTACATTTTCTGCAAGCGTGTGGCACCATGGCATACCTGTACGTCGCAGTATACTACCTGATTTTCAGACACACATGCATGCGCCCCCTGCTCACCTGTGCTATGATTGGACACCGCACAAGTTTGTTAGCAGGTTACAGCCAATCATTTAGACTGTATACCAGGAATTGAAGCTGCTGACTTCTATTTATTTTTTTCAAGTGCGAACCTCCTCTTTAACTGCTTGCTGACCAACTGCCGTCGTTATACGTTGGCAGGTTGGCTCGCCTGCGCAAATCGCCATAGCTGTTCGGTGGCTTATGCAGGCATGATAGTGGGGCTGTGTGCCTCTGCATGCTGCGGGAGTGTGCCCGTGGATTGTGCGGACTCAATGTCCGTTAGCGACCCGCTATCTCCTATTACAGAGGCTGAACGGGGAACTGCCTTTGTAAGCAAGGTGATTTCCCATTCTGACAGGTGACATGACAGATCTACTGTTTCCAGTCATCAGGCACAGTGATCTCTGTCATGTCCCTGGCAGCCCATCCTCCCTTCAGTTAGAACACACCTAGGGAACACATTTAACCCCTTGATTGCCCCCTAGTGTTAGCCCCTTCCCTGCCAGTGACATTTATACAGTAATTAGTGGCTATTTATATTAATCACTGATCGCTGTATAAATGTCAATGGTCCCAAAAAAGTGTAAAAAGTGTCCGATCTGTCTACTGCAATGTCACAGCCCCACTAAAAATCACAGATCGCTGCCATTACTATTAAAAAAAAAATAATAATAATAAAAATGCCATAAATCTATCCCCTATTTTGTAGATGCTATAACTTTTGTGCAAACCAATCAATAAACACCTATTGGGATTTTTTTTAACCAAAAATATGTAGAAGAATATATAAACTGATGAATACATTTATTTTTTTATATTTTTTTGATATATGTATTATAGCAAAAATTGTCCCTCTTTTTTCGTTTATAGCACAAAAAATAAAAACCGCAGAGGTGATCAAATACCCCCAAAAGAAAGCTCTATTTGTGGGAAAAAAGGATGTCAATTTTTTTTTGGGTACAGTGTAGCATGACCACGCAATTGTCAGTTAAAGCGACGCAGTGCAGTATCGCTAAAAATGGCCTGGTCATTAAGGGGGCAAATCCTTCCGGGGCTGAAGTGGTTAACTGGACTTTTAATGGTATTTCTTTCGGGGGGGATTATAGCATCAGATACTCTTTGTATTGTCCCCCTGACTTTCATTAGAATAAAGTTAAATCTGGACCTTTTAGCAATGGTGTGGTGCTTCAATTTTCATTTTAATATATAGTAGCCAGCAGGGAAGATTTCTCCATCTGTGCTCTCTAGCTAGCCTTAATGGGATTTCTGTGCTCCTGGGCAAAGAGACCATTGATAGCCCCTGAGTTTATTTGATTGTAGTTCTGCCCCTGGCTCAGTGTTGCCACTTTTCTCCTCCCAATAAACACCAGTAACAGGAGAAGGTTGCCAGCAAAAAAAATATGGCTGTGATGCTTGGCATGAGCAGTTCCATTCTAGAGTCGGCCAAGCCCATCCAAGTGCTTGCTACAGTGTGCTTGGGCGGTGCCCACCGGTGGCGGGTCTGGCGGAGGCAGTGCCTGAGAGTAACATAGTAACATAGTAACATAGTAGATAAGGTTGAATAAAGACAACAGTCCATCCAGTTCAACCTGTGTAGGTGTGTGTGTGTAGGAAAATAATTTCCCATATCCCCGTATATTGTTCTCTCTAAGGTGCACGTCCAAGAGTCTTTTAAAACTATCCATACTTCCTGCCGACACCACTGATTGTGGAAGAGAGTTCCATATCCTTACCGCCCTGACAGTGACAAACCTCCTACACTGCTTAAGGTTAAATCGCTTCTCTTCTAGTCTCATCGTGTGGTCCTGTGTCCTCTTACACACCCTGGGTCAGAAAACGTTCATACTTACGCTGGGATCACCATTGAGATATTTGTATATCGCAATCAGATCTCCTCTCAAGTGTCTCTTCTCCAGGGAGAATAAATTTAGCGCTTGTAGTTCCTCATAATTGAGGTCCTCCAGTCCCCATATTAATTTAGTTGCCCTTCTCTGGACTCTCTCCAGCTCCAGCACATCCTTTCGGAGGATTGGTGACCAGAACTGGACAGAATACTCCAGATGCAGCCGAACAAGAGTTTTATAAAGTGGCAGAATAATCGTCTTATCTCTGGAGTATATCCCCTTTTTAATGCATGCTGCTCTGCTTTCTTTGATAGCCGCAGCTTGACACTTCTTGCCGTTGCTTAATCTGTCTTCTACTAGGACTCCTAGATCCTTCTCCATTCTGGAAGCTCCTAGGAAGTCTCCCCCTAGGGAGCAACTTGCGTTTATAGTTTTACCCCCCCCCCCCCCCCAAGTGCATTACCTTACACTTACCAGTATTAAACTTAATTTGCCCTGCAGAGTGTCATGTGATGTCATAGTGCAAGGGAGTTGAGCCGAACATCAGAGACTTGAGTGTGGGTCTGCGGGACAGGAGCAAGGCAAGCCAGAAGCAGGACTATCAGTGCGGTTTGGACTGAAGTGGACTAAAGGGACCACTTAGCATGGAGAGAGACTGGCACTATGACTCAGGGGAGGATGTGTCGTGTCGGTGAGGTGTCATCATCATCTGTGCTGCTGCACACTCCCGGATAGCAAGTAATTATGCTGGAAGTTTAACAATGACTTGCTAAGCTATTGCTAGACTTGCCAGGCTTCACAAGTTTGTTGCACAATTGCAGCAAGTCTGCATTGCATGACTCCAGATCAACTTTATGTGCAGACATTCTGAAAGTCTGCTGCAAGTTCTGGTTCAGTTATGTTGTGCAATAGTCATCCCACCACAGGGATCACTGTGGCTGAATTTTCCTGCTGTAGACTTGCAGTGCTCTTGTTATAGACTCACCACTGCAACTTTGCTCTTGCTAGAGACTTGCCACGCAAATTTGCTAGAAATTGGAAAAGTGTCAACTAGAAGTTGTGCTTCAAGAGCTCTGCAAGTGTACAACTTACCAGTGAAAATGTGTAGCAAGTTAACAGACTTACAATTCAACACTACTCAAATTTTTGGCAAGTTATCCTTGCTATCTGAGCTGCTGTCATTGTCAGAGAGTCAATTTCATGTGTGGGTGCCTGCCTATTCTAAAGGCCCATACACATGATACGAAAACCGCAAAAAGTAAAACTTCGTCCGACTAACGATCTGCCAATTTTTGGATCGTTAGTACGGTGCTTTCGACAGCCGATTCCTATTTTTCATATGATAAAAGCTGGATGTGCAGACTATAAAACGTTTGTCGGATGTGAACACAATGTCCAATTTTCATTTACTTAAAAAAAGTAAGAACAACACTACTTATGCTCAGAAACTAAAGAATACATACAAAACTATTCAACACATTATGTCACTTCTGAAGTTGTATTCTGCCATATGAGAATTTTCGTATGGTGAGTAGCTTCTTCACTTTTGACATGAGACCAGCATGCAACAAAAAAACAGATGAACGGTCATCTGAAAATCGGATTGTGTGTACAAGGCTTAATTCTTGCCCTCCTGAGTCCTGTCCTTGAGCTACTTACTACACTGAAAATAAAATAAAAAGTATATTTTTTGCCCTAATACTGTATCTACCTTAAATCACATGGCTAATTGCATATTGTACTTGTTTGTAGCCTAGATACTGAAATTTGCACCTAAAACTGTAATTTTGTAACTTTTGGAAATGCCAGTAAAAACTTGGCTGTGTCAGTAAATTTTGGGTGTTATGTCAGTACATTTCAATCTGGTAGGTTGGCAACACTGCCCTGGCTGTAGACAGTAGCTGTTAGCAGGTCAAAGTGCACAAACCGTAGTTCAAGATTAGCCAAAAAGTCTTCACCAGTCCTGTGTATAGAGCTCCACTCATCATAGACAATTATCACCTCTTAAATCTGTGAAAAGTAGAGGAATAAAAATCTTCTGTTCCCAAATCTTCTGCATCAAGACATTTAATTATCAAATTTATGGCAGTTGCAAAAAATAGATTTTCTAGGCACACACAAGGGGATTTGGAAAGCTGCGAGGAATGCAAGCTTCAATTACTGCTCCAAAGTTCAGCTGTGATCCACTTTTAATCCATGCTGTGTTTTCTCCGCTGACGTGAACACTAATCTGTCAGTCAATCAAAAGATTATCAGCGCCATATTGATGTCATTGACATGTTTGCAAAAGTTTATAAAGTGATTATGTAACACGTCTGGAATGTATAATGAACATTCGGTGTGGATGAAGGATAACTGATATACTCCAATGACACGGGAAATGTATTGGTTTAACCCCTTTCTTCTGCTTTTCTTCCCTCCCTCCCTTCCTTCTTTCTCACTCCCTCTCTTTCTTTCTTTCTTTCTTTCTTTCCCACACCCTCTCTTTATTTTTTTCCCACTCCCTCTCTTTCTTTCTTTCCCACTCCCTCTCTTTCTTTCTTTCTTTCCCACTCCCTCTCTTTCTTTTTTTTCTTTCCCACTCCTTCTCTTTCTTTTTTTCTTTCTCACTCCCTCTCTTTCTTTCTTTCTTTCTTTCTTTCTTTCTTCCTTTTCTTTCTTTCTTTCTTTCTTTCCTTCCCACACTCTCTCTTTATTTCTTTCCCACTCCCTCTCTTTCTTTCTTTCCCATGCCCTCTCTTTCTTTCTTTCTTTTTTTCTTTCTCACTCCCTCTCTTTCTTTCCCACTCCCTCTCTTTCTTTCTTTCTTTCTTTTTTCTTTCTCTTTCTTTCTTTCCCACACCCTTTCTTTCTTTGATTTTCTCTCTTTCTTTCTTTCCCATGCCCTCTCTTACTTTCTTTTTTCCCACGCCCCCTTTTTCTTTCTTTCCCACTCCCTCTCTTTCTTTCTTTCTTTCTTTCTCTTTCTTTCTTTCCCACACCCTCTCTTTCTTTCTTTCCCACTCCCTCTCTGTCTTTCTTTTTTTCCTTCCCACTCCCTCTCTTTCTTTCTCTTTCCCACTCCCTCTCTCTTTCTTTTTTTTCTTTCCCACTCCTTCTCTTTCTTTCTTTCCCATGCCCTCTCTTTCTTTCTTTCCCACTCCCTCTCTTTCTTTCTTTCTGTCCTACTCCCTCTCTTTCTTTCTTCCTTTCCCACTCCCTCTCTTTTTTCTTTCCCACTCCTTCTCTTTCTTTCCCATGCCCTCTCTTTCTTTCTTTCGCTCCCACACCCTCTCTTTCTTTCTTTCTTTCTTTCTTTCTTTCTTTCTTTCTTTCTTTCTTTCTTTCTTTCCCACTCCCTCTTTCTTTCTTTCTCTTTCTTTCTTTCCCACACCCTCTCTTTATTGCTTTCCCACTCCCTCTCTTTCTTTCTTTCTTTCTTTCTTTCTTTCTTTCTTTCTTTCTTTCTTTTCCACTCCCTTTCTTTCTTTCTCACACCCTCTCTCTCTTTCTTTCCCACTCCCTCTCTTTCTTTCTTTCTTTCTTTCTTTCTTTCTTTCTTTCTTTCTTTCCCACGTCTTCTCTTTCGTTCTTTCTTTCTTTCCCACTCCCTCTCTTTCTTTCTTTCTTTTTTTCCCCCACTCCCTCTCTTTCTTTCTTTCTTTCCCACACCCTCGCTTTCTTTTTTTCTTTCCCACTCCTTCTCTTTCTTTCTTTCCCACGTCTTCTCTTTCTTTCTTTCTTTCTTTCTTTCTTTCCCACTCCCTCTCTTTCTTTCTTTTTTTCCCCACTCCCTCTCTTTCTTTCTTTCTCTCTTTCTCACACCCTCTCTCTCTTTCTTTCCCACTCCCTCTCTTTCTTTCTTTCTTTCTCACACCCTCTCTTTCTTTCCCACTCCTTCTGTCTTTCTTTCTTTCTTTCCCACTCCCTATCTTTCTTTTTTCCAACTCCTTCTCTTTCTTTTTTTTCTTTCTTTCTTTCCCACTCCCTCTCTTTCTTTTGTCTTTCTTTCTTTCTCACTCCCCCTCTTTCTTTTTTCTTTCTTTCTTTCTTTCTTTCTTTCTTTCTTTCCCACTCCATCTCTTTCTTTCTTTCTTTCTTTCTTTCTTTCCTTCTTTCTTTCCCACTCCCTCTCTTTTTTTCCCACTCCCTCTCTTTCTTTCTTTCTTTCCCACTCCCTCTTTTTCTTTGTTTCTTTCTTTATTTTTTTCTTTATTTTTTCACACTCCCTCTCTTTCTTTCTTTCTTTCTTTCTTTCTTTCTTTCTTTCTTTCTTTCTTTCTTTCCCACTCCCATTCTTATTTTCTTTCTTTCCCACTCCCTCTCTTTCTCTCCCACTTCCTCTCTATCTTTCTTTTTCTTTCTTTCTTTCTTTCTTTCTTTCTTTCTTTCTCTTTCTTTCACACTCCCACCCTCTTTCTTTTTTTCTCACTCACTCCCTTTCTTTCTTTTTTCTCATATAATCTAGGTGTGATAACCACATGTCCACATAGGGTGCAGCGTGGCTCATACATGCGCAGCGGGAAGCCAACTGTAAAGCCATAAGGAGTCACAACCGGCTTCCCAAAGTCAACATGGAGGTGCCAGGGACCCAAAGACTGATGGAGAACCAGCTCCGGTGATGACAGTGCTGGATCTCAGGAGAAGCAAGTATCCTTTAAATAAAAGTCAGCAGCTACAGTATTTGTTCCAATGTTTTTTTTTTCCTTGAAGCACATGATTAGAGTGTGAGGCTCTAAATGGCTTCAAAGGCAGAAGACTGCGCCCGAGTCCACCCAGTTATGTTACATTAGCAAATTAATATTTGCTAATGTCTTCCTGTTTCCCCTCCCGGCCAATCGGGAAGCAGATACTGAGATCTGATTGAGTATTAAGAAATGATTGGCTGCGAGTCCTAATTTAGGATTGGCTCAGGAGGAGAGCCTCTGGATGGAGTAAGTGTGGGGATGGTGGGGGACCTGGCAGGCGACGGGTGAGGGATTGAGCAACAGGGGGGGTGAGCAGCGAGTGCCGGGGTTATGTGGTTGGTTGGCTGGCTGGCTAGGGGGCTGCAGGCCGCCCCCCCAAGAAAATTGAGCACCAGCCCCCACTGATCACATATTGGATTATATTGAGGTTGTGAAGAGTGATACATATTTTACATTGAAACCATTCAAGCTGAAGAGCAGATAGCTGAGTGAAGTCCAATACTTTGTTATCTCCATATACAGTACATCAGTCCAGTAGGATATAAAAGAAAATCCGCATTCTTTAATTTACCCAGATCATCAAAGAATTTTGAGTTAAGGCAAGTCCGCCATCCTATACAGATCAATGATATTTTCTCCTTATAAATAAGTTGTATTTATTTACAGTATTCTTTGCCCAATCCATGTTTTAATCCATCCAGTGAATGTCAATCTTTACCATTTCTCTCGCTCTGTTGCTGGCAGAAGCGCTTTTTTTCGTCTCATGTCATTGGATGACCTCATAAAACATTCATTAGACCAATCTATTGATCCTCAACATATATGAAGACTGAAATAGCCATTTTCCAAAGTAAACAATTCATCTTAGTTGGGATTTTCAAGGTAATGTGAATCCTGTGTTTAACTCTTTACTGTACAACACAAGACGCTGCTATTGCTTACCCTAAAAATAGCAACTGCCTGGCTAAATGTAGTTTCAGTTCTTTTTGAGTCACTGAACAAGCATGCAGCAAGTGAGAACCATTAACATTATTACAAGATAAACAATATTCTTCCAGGTCTGGGATGCGCATGCGCACCGCCGGTGACCCACTCCAACTATGATTATACACAGTGGGAGCTGATCTGTGGGTACCGCAGACTCAATGTCCACCGGCACACGCCGATCATTGGGCAGAGAGCCAGAATGACAATCTGCACATGTAAACAAGGCAGATCGCCGTTCTGTCAGTAGGGAAGGCCTTGATCCTGTGTTCTTGCAAAGCAGGAACATGGATCCATGCCTTCCCCCAGTAAAAGTACCCCCACCCAGTGCACAAGCACTGGCTAGGCACACAGTTAACCCTTTGATCCCACTGATGTTAACCCCTTCCCAGCCAGTGTCATTAGTACAGTGACATGAGGCAAAAAGGAAGTTCTGGGCAGCCACACTCTGGAATATAGCTTTAACCGGTTCCCGACCAGCGCACGCCGATGTACGTCGGCAGAATGGCACGGGCAGGCATATTAGCATACAGGTACGTCCAATCTTCAATGCCCCCCTGCCATTGCAAGTGTGCTGCCGCCGGCGCGCTTGCGTGCCGGTCGGGACCCCCGTGAGTCCGGTCGCGGGTCCCGCGGACTCGATCGCCGCAGGCATACCCGTCTCACGGGACGGTTGAATGGAGGAAATGCCGTGTAAACATAATTTCCCCATTCTGCCTACCAACTAGTGACGCTGATCTCTGCTCCATGTGATTGGAGCAGAGATCAGTGTTCACTAAATGAAAGCCCAGCCCCCCACAGCTAGTAACACACCCCTAGGAACACTTAACCCCTACACTGCCACCCACTGGTTAACCCCTTCACTGCCAGTGTCATTTACACAGGAATCACTGCATTTATATAGCGGTGATTATTGTATAAATGACAATGGTCCCAAAAATGTGTCAAAAATGTCTGATGTGTCCGCCGCAATGTCGCAGTCCCAATAAAAATCGCTGATTGCCGCCATTACCAGTAAAAAAATAAATAAAAACTTATTAATAAAAATGCCATAAAACTATCCCTATTTTGTAAACGCTATAACTTTTGCGCAAACCAATCAATAAATGCTTATTGAGATTTTTTTACCAAAAATATGTAGAAGAATACGTATCGGCCTAAACTGAGGGAAAAAAATTTTTTTTTTATATATTTTTGGGGGATATTTATTATAACAAAAAGTAAAAAATAATGCGTTTTTTTCAAAATTGTCGCTCTATTTTTGTTTATAGCGCAAAAAATAAAAACCGCAGGGGTGATCAAATACCACCAAAAGAAAGCTCTATTTGTGGGAAAAAAAGGACGTCAATTTTGTTTGGGAGCAACGTCGCACGACCGCGTAATTGTCAGTTAAAGCGACGCAGTGCCGAATCGCAAAAAGTGGTCTGGTCTTTGACCAGCAAAATGGTCCGGTCTGTAAGTGGTAATTAGTAAAAAGTCCAACAGATACGAGCCACAGCAAAAAATGGGACAAACAAGTTGACGCATTTCACACTTAACAGTGCTTATTCATTAGTACAGTGACAGTGCATATTTTTTAGCACTGATCACTGTATTAGTGTCACTGGTCCCCAAATAGTGTCAAAAGTGTAAATTTCTGTCCTATTTGTCCACCTCAATATCACAGTCCTGCTGTAAGTTGCTGATTGCCACCATTACTAGTAAAAAAATAAAATAAAGAAAATAAAAAGTCATAAAAATATGCCATAGTTTGTAGACACTATAACTTTTGAGCAAAACCAATCGATATTAGGATTTTTTTTGCATAGAAGAATATATATTAGCCTAAATTGATGACAAAATTAGATTTTTTAATTTTTTTTATTGAATGCGTTTTATAGCAGAAAATAAAAAGTTTTTTTTTTTTTTTTTTTCAAAATTGTCTGTCTTTTTTTGTTTATAGCACAAAAAATAAAAACGCAGAGGTGATCAAATACCACCAAAAGAAAGCTATATTTGTGGGAAAAAAAGAACATCAATTTTTTTTTGGGTACAGCATCGAACGACCGCGCAATTGTCAGTTCAAATAACACAGTGCCGTATCACGAAGAAAAAGAAGCCTGGTCTTGAAGGGGGGGGGGGGTAAATCTTCCAGCGGGAAAGTGGTTAATGTTAGTCTTAGCTGTCCATAGACCTTTACAAATGTGAGTTTGCTGATACTCAGGAATTTATTTTCCTCTCTCTGTTTCCTTCTGGGTGAAAAGACCGAGCGCTAACAGATCACTAAAAGGTAAATGTGCTGCATGTTTTTTGGGGACCCAACTGACCTGAAATTAGTTAATGGCTCAGAAGAACAGATGTTTTGTTTCGTTTATGCTATGGTCTTGCCATACAAAGACCTCAATAAAACTCAAATTCAATAAAACTGCCTTTTCTTGCTGCCTTGCTTGATAAAAGTGAGGGACAAACTTGCTTGGACTATTCCTAGGTGTCGCGTCCTGAGAATTGTTTATCAATGCCAATTCCTGCTGAACCTGCCTGCCCTAATTAATATATATATACACATACACTTTGAAATAATATAGAAAAAACAAACAAGGGGGGATAGGATTTGGACTTTAAATAAGGCCTGTAGGTGTGTGTATAATAATATGAGTATATCGCATGAAAGGAACCTCAGTGTCACAGACCCCTGGGGGTGGTTCATGGTAGTGAAATTAACCACTTAAGCCCTGGACCATTTTGCTGGGCAAATACCAGAGCACATTTTGCAATTCAGTACTGCGTCGCTTTTACTGACAATTGCGCGGTCGTATGATGTGGCTCCCAGACAAAATTGATGTCCTTTTTTTCCCCCACAAATAGAGCTTTCTTTTGGTTTCTTTTGATCACCTCTGCGGTTTTTATTTTTTGTACTATAAACAAAAAAAAAGTGACAATTTTGAAAAAAAAAACACTATTTTTTGTTATAATAAATATCGCCAAAAGATGTATAAAAAAAACTTTTTTTTTTCCTCAGTTTAGGCCGATACGTATTCTTCTACATATTTTTGGTAAAAAAACAAATCACAATAAGCTTTTATTGACTGGTTTTCGCAAAAGTTATAGCGTCTACAAAATAAGGGTTAGTTTTATGGGATTTTTATTATTAATTTTTTTTTTTACTAGTAATGGCGGCGATCTGTGATTTTTATCGGGACTGCAACATTATGGCAGACACATAGGACAATTTTGACACATTTTTGGGACCATTGTCATTTTTACAGCGATCAGTTGTGTGACATTAGCAAATGAATATTTGCTGATGTCTTCCTGTTTCCCCTCCCGGCCAATCGGGAAGTGGGTACTGAGACCCGATTGGCCAGGAGTCCTAAGAACCGATTGGGCGCGAGTCCTAACTCCTGATTGGCTCGGGAGGAGATGCGAGGGGGAGAGCCTCGGAACGCGTGACCTGGATGGGGTAAGCGTGGGGCTGCTGGGGGGCCTGGCAGGCGAGGGGTGAGGGATTGAGTGACAGGGGGGGTTAGCAGCGATCAAGGGAGCAAGCACTGAGGGGGTGGGTTATGTGGTTGGTTGGCTGCCCCCCCCTAAGAAAATTGACCACCAGCCCCCAATGATAACATATTGAATTATATTTGAGGTTGTGAAGAGTGATACATACTTTACATTGAAAGCATTCAAGCTGAATAGCAGATAACTAAGTGAAGTCCAATACTTTGTTATCTCCATATACAGTACATCAGTCCAGTAGGATATAAAAGAAAATCCGCAATCTTTAATTTACCCAGATCATCAAAGAATTTTGAGTTAAGGCAAGTCCGCCATCCTATACAGATCAATGATATCATTTTCTCCTTATAAATAAATTGTATTTATTTACAGTATTCTTTGCCCAATCCATGTTTTAATCCATCCAGGGAATGTCAATCTTTACCATTTCTCTCGCTCTGTTGCTGGCAGAAGCGCTTTTTTTCGTCTCATGTCATTGGATGACCTCATAAAACATTCATTAGACCAATCTATTGATCCTCAACATATATGAAGACTGAAATAGCCATTTTCCAAAATAAACAATTCATCTTAGTTGGGATTTTCAGGGTGATGCGAATCCTGTTTTAACTCTTTACTGTACAACACAAGACGCTGCTATTGCTTACCCTGAAAATACCAACTGCCTGGCTATATGTAGTTTCAGTTCTTTTTGAGTCACTGACCTTGAACAAGCATGCAGCAAGTGAGAACCATTAACATTATTCCAAGATTAACTAAATCCTCACTGCTCCTGAACCCCTGCTGTGAGAGTGCCGAGTGCTGGCTCCTGGAGCCGTTTGTGCTCCGTATGAAAATGATATAAAAGACGAAGGCCACACAATGATGATGTCACATTCTTCAAGGGATCATTTTTTAACCAGTGGGGGCCCCTCCATTAGGGGAGCAGGGGCACCACTCCCCTAATCCATGCACCTGACCCCTAATCTACATGCAAGGTGCCAGACACATGGATTTCAATAGGGATTTTTTTGAAGCACATGATTAGAGCCTGAGGCTCCAATTGGCTTAAAAAAAAGGTGGGCTTGGGGCACAGAGCACTGCAGTATTTGAAGGAAATAAAAATGTGCAATTATTATTTTGTTGCATATCAGCCTGCAAAGCATTGCATCCATGAGCATGGGTGCAAAGCCAGGCTCTTCCTCCAGTTCTTTGTCTATACCCTGGGTGTGTTCTAACTGTAGGAGGGATGGTCTGCAGAGACATAACAGAGCTCACTGTTTCCGATCACATTGAACAGTAGATCTGTCATGTCATCAGTCAGAATGGGGATCCGCCTTGTTTACAAAGGCGGATCCCCATTCTGCCACTATACTAGGCGATTGCGGGTCGCTGGTGGACATTGAGTCTGCCCAACCTGCGGGCATGCTCCCGCAGCATGCAGTGGGCATGAGTGCCTGCCTGGTATCGTGCCTGCACGAGCCGCTTTAGAGCTACGGCAATTTGAGCAGGAGAGCCGACCTACTGGTCGGCAAGTGGTTAAACTGCACATGTGACTTGGCGACAATGGACCCCCACCCGGTGACAGTGTGTGAGGGCTCTGATCCACCGCAGCAGCAGTCACTTTTGAAGTTTTTTTCTTCACCCACACAGCCGCTATAATCATTTAGCACAGGTGCAATAATCACAGCAATCATAGTCTGTTGAAACTTACTCCAGCTCTTTAGCTGAAAGCCTGTGCAGAGGTATCAACAAAGTACTGGAGGAAAAGCCTGGCTTTGCACCCATGCTCATGGATGCAATGCTTTGCAGGCTGATATGCAACAAAATAATAAATGCACATTTTTATTTCCTGCAAATACAGTATGCATGAATTTATTTTTTAAAGGTGGCCTTAGCTTTAAATGCACTTTGCACTGGTTTCAGCACCATGGACAGCAAATCTCATGGAACATTTACATTTTGTGTCTTTAGTTGGCATTTACTGTACATAGTGGCAGTAAGAAATGACAGTGGTATACAGTAGTTCAGTAGCTACATTTTTAATAATTGATCTGGTTATAGTCCTGGTCTTTACTGAGGCTATAATAAAACACATACTGTATAGTGTGCTAATCTATAGGAAGCTTGGAATGGACCTATGTGAGGCTGGTAGAGTTAAATGTATATGTGAACTAGTGTTTGTTCATCCAGTATTATTTACATGCCTTTTCTACGCATATCACTCTATACTTGCTGGTTTAGCTCCCTGTTAATTATGCAAAGGTGATTATACTGACTCATTGTCCAATGGTTAGGCTGAAGGTGACTTGGAATCTGCATTGCTGAACCCAGGAAATAAATGTGTTACCTGCCTGACTGTACAATGTGGTAGGGGGATGCAAACTACAGGACTATCTTTACAGAATTAGATCAATCCTTTCACAGGTAAATTTGTTTGTGTGTATTTATTTGAAAAGTTGCTCTTTGCCTATTTTGAAAGGTCAGCTTTTTGCACTTGACTGTGTCCCTTTGGGGAAATTTCCCTTCACTTCCTGTCTAATATTCAAAACAGGAAGTGAGAGGAAATCCATCCAAAGTGAGAGAATCCCTGTTTGTTAGCAGGGTCCACAGAACTAATTTCCCTATGATTTATGTTCTGGTGACAACCCAAAATGTGTGATTTCCTTTCGCTTTCACTCTCGGTAATAACAGAAAATGGGACAAACAGAGAGGGTAAATCTCCTTAACGAGGACAGACACAGCAATTGATTAATCCTTCTTTAAACTTAAAATCACTTTTAAAGTTCTTGTTTACATATCATTTCATTGTATCAATTTAACAGAAAATTCTAGCATTCATTTTTATTTATTTTTTATTGTCCAGGCCTTGTAATTTAACCACTTCAATACCGGGCCTATTCTGGCACTTCTCTCCTGCATGTAGAAATCATATTTTTTTTGCTAGAAAATTACTCAGAACCCCCAAACATTATATATATGTGTTTTTTAAGCAGACACCCTGGGGAATAAAATGGCGGTCATTGCAACTTTTTTTTATTTTGCATGGTATTTGTGCAATAATTTTTCCAAAAATTTTCATGATTTCAAAAACAAAACAGTAAAGTTAGCCCAATTTTTTGTATAATGTGAAAGATGATGTTACACCGAGCAAATACTGAACATGTCACGCTTCAAAATTGCGCACACCCATGGAATGGCGCCAAACTTCAGTACTTAAAAATCTCCATAGGCAACGCTTTGAAAATTTGTACAGGTTACCAGTTTAGAGTTACAGAGGAGGTCTAGAGCTAGAATTGTTGCAAATTTTTTTAACGCACATGTGTGGTTTGAACAGCGTTTACATATGTGGGCGGGGCTTATAGTCGTTCGCTTCTGAGCGCGAGCGTGAGCTACCGGGGACAGGGGCGTTTTACATTTTTTTATTATTATTTTTATTTTACTTAATTTTTTTTATTTTTTGTAAACATCCCTTGTAATAGGAATCTATGTGACAGGTCGCGATCGCGGCTTTGTTTACCCAGTGAAGCACAGGATGGCGGCGGGAGGGGGTTGTCTTCTCCCGTCGCCTATAAGAACTATTAAGCAGCGAAACTGCTGCTGCTATGATCATTCCTATGGTGCACAGAATCTACGGCTGGAAATAATGATATCTGAATGATGCCTTTAGCTGCAGGTATCATTCAGATATCACCTCACAAAGTCAAGGACGTCATTTTACTATGGCCCGGTAGGGAAGTGTTTAATAAAAAAATGTTTTTTGCTAGAATAATCTATCTATCCCTGATGTTGCCCTTGCAGACTCTCTGCTCTGGGGTTCTGACATATCTTCTTCCAGGATGAGTGACGTCCAGTGCCATTCAACCCACATCCTGTGAGCACAGGTGTCAAGGACCCGCCCCCAGGGGGTGTGCGTCATCAGTCTACCCTGAGATTATACTAATATGCATAATGGCACCACACCAGTATTTTACACTGTTCTCTGCAGCATTTAGAACCCACCATCTAAAGACAGAAGAGGGCCCTGCATATCATGTGTCTGGACTAAAAACACCCTCCAAAAGGGTGTATATACCGATATTTAAAAAGAAAATGCAGGGAATGCTGCAAGCTGAAGGGGCAGTATGAAAAAGGAATTGGGCATTAAATTGCCCAAGATTGTAACAGGTCTATTTTACAAACCATAACAATTAACAGAGGCAGGGCTGGACTGGAACAAAAATTTGGCCCTGGACTTCATCCAGCCCGGCCCACTTTAATTTTGCAAACAAGCACAAAACAGTATATAAACTATACGCAATTGTGCAAAAAAACATAAGGAGTCCTCACTAACCTCTTTTATTATTTCACTTATTCTTCTCTGCATTTTTCTCATCCTTCTCACATCACTGCGTGAAGTTGAGGGCGAGCCGTGCAGCCATTACTTTGACGGGCTGTCACTGAAACCGGCCCACTGAGCCATCGGCCCACCGGGAAACTCCCTGTAGTCCCGATGGCCAGTACATGCCTGAACAGAGGTGAAAACGACAATTAGGACCTCTTATACACTCTACATATTAATGCAGAGCCTATACATTCCCATATGCCCATATTTCCTTAAGGAAGCCTTATGCAGCTGTGATCTATTTAATAAAATAGCGTTCCAATGGGGATTCCTGCCATCTGCTAACATGAAACTGAGTTCTCACTGTAAAATATGCTTTCCATATGTGCTCCCCTATTAAGGTATCCATTATTATTTCAAGTTGCTTCCTCCGTGCAGGGCACGTTAAGTCTAATAAAAATAGGGATAACCTTTCCACTGGGATTCCCATATAACTGTACAAACTCTTCTAGCCAGCGCTCAGAAATCTGTCTTTTCTGTTCCGAAACAGTGACACCATTTGTAATTATTTTTCCAACATAGGCCGCAGTGTCTCCATTTCATCATTACGGGCTGACACTTTGTCTTTTCAGGTTTCTATCCAATTTATTAAATTCACATCTTCTGACTTTTTTTTTTTTTTTTGGATGGAAAGGCAATAGCAGGAGAAAAATGATGTTAACCGAACACAGACAGCTAAGGAATGCCAGCCAATGACTTGTAGTCATCAAAAAGCATGTGTGAAGACATTGTCACCGTCCTGTCTGGAGAGATGGCTATTTGTTTCAAAGGTGGACTGGCTATAAACTATTTACCCGACAGATAGATGCATGTAAGAACACTGACTGCTTAGCCACTATTAATAAAGTAATAGAAGGCCTTATTTCAGCCTTTCTCAACCTTTTCAACACAGAGGAACCCTGGAAATAATTCTCCGGTCCTGGGGAACCCCTGCTAAAAATGGAAAATCTACAACTCATCATACATTAGAGTGATGGTCAATGTGAAGGATGCTTCTTACACTTGTGGTCATTGGGAAGAATTACCCCCTTACAGATAACTAAAAAGATCAATGGTGTCCTTGAGAACTTACCTGAGAGGTGGAAATTGACCATTGCTCAGGGAACCCCCAGCAACCTCTAGAGGAACCTAAGGGTTCTACGGAACCCTGGTTGAGAAACCCTGCCTTATATCTTAGTCCTTGTACACACAGTCAGAGATTCCGACAACCAAATCCGTCTCAGTAATTCCGACGGATTAATTCCGGAAGAGGTCCGGAAGTGATGTTGCATACACATGGTCGGACTAAGTTGTCGGAAAATCCGATTGTACATTTCGTTATGACGGGACTACGTTCACGCTAGTAGCCAATAGCTTTGGTCTAGGAATTTGATCTGAGCATGCGTGGCACTTTGTCCGTCGGAGTAGGCTACACATAATCGGAGTATGTCTGATCGGAGCATTTTGTCGGAAAGTTTTACCGGCAAGTTGGAAAAGTTGGTCCGTCGAAAAACAGTCCGATGCAGACCACACACAGTCGGAATATCAGACAAAACGGTCCGATAGGACACATTCCGTCGGAATCTCCGACCGTGTGTACGAGGGCTTAAAGGAAGACTGTCACACATAGGGATGAGTCCATTTTTTTGGACAAAATTGGTTTTGCTGTGCAATTACTGACCATTTTGCTGAAGAAGTTTTGTTCATTAAATTACTTAAGTAAAAAAAAGGAATCATCCCCTTTTTATTTTCTTTCTTTATTTAGAAGGAGTGTTTTTTTTTTTTTGTGCGTGTATATTAGTTTAGGTAATTTAGTGCTTTCTGATTTTTATTTTTTTGTGCATGTAATCTTTAAATTTAAAGTGATTTTAACATTTTTTTATTTATTGTTAAATAACAAACATGTTATGAAGCTCTTCTGCTGTTTTTCAACTCAAGCTCTCCCGCGTTGGGCAGGATAAGGAGATCCAATCAAGAAGGGTATCCGTCTTACCCTACATGGGTGGTTTTGGGAGTCTTACAACCAAAGAACAGGAAGCATTTGTTTTGTCTATTTGATGTTGTGCTAAATCGCTGACTCCAGCAGTTCAGGCTAGAAATGAATACACCAAAGTATTTCCAGAAACGTATTGGATATGTCCATTCTTAATGGCCATATTGATGTTTTCAGGATATTCAATCCCAGGGTGTGTGCAGGATTGAATATCCTGAAAAATTTCCCCACACACACACCGGGATTGAATATGCTGAAAAACATCAATCTGTCCATTGCAGATAGACATAATGCTTCAAAAACTGGTTATTTTACTTTTCTCATTTAAATTCTTTTTTATTCAGTTTAATAATAAAAAAAAAGGAATCATCCCCTTTCTTTCTCTTTCTTATTTAGGAGGTGTGTTTTTTTGTTTGTTTGTGTGTATGTTAGTTTAGGTAATTTAGTGCTTTCTGTTTTTTTGTTTTTTGTGTGTGCATGTAATCTAATATTTAAATATATTTATATATTAAAATATTTTAAATGTGATGCTTATATATTTTTTTTCATTTTACTTTTTTCGTTTAAACTCTTTTTTATTCAATTGAATAAAATAACATTTACGAAACATAAAACATTGCTAAAAAAAAAAGGACCAGTACAATATTCTGTCAATGGACTAACATCTCAAACATGACACAACATAAATACACAAACATTTTGTAAAGGTGCATCTCCTAGGATCCCATCAAATTAACAATATGCATTGAGTTTCTTCACCATGGAGAAGGCAAGAGTGCGAGAGGTGGGGGACCCCGCTTCCAGATAAAAAAAAAAACTCCAGATAGTCTTCCCCACAAAAAAAGGGGGGAAAATACAAAAATCTCAAAATTCGAATCCTTACTCCCCCAATCACCCACTTGTCCTCCCCCTTCATCACACCCTAACTCCCTGTGTTTGTGACATTTTTTTACTTTTCTCAATTTCATTTATTTTTCTGCAAAAATTTTAGATACTGATAGGCTTTTTTTGGGACAAGAACAGGTCCAAGATATTTGTAAAGAGCTTCTGTAACCCTAAAGGGGTCATTTAAAACCCATTGACTCTTTAAAACATGGGTCTTCAAACTATGGCCCTCCAGTGGTTCAGGAACTACAATTCCCATCATGCCTCATGGGATGTGTAGTTTCGCAACAGCTGGAGGGCCATAGTTTGAGGATCCCTGCTTTAAAAGAACCATCTTAACTTCTCATTCCCAGTTGACTCATGCATTTCACCAGCCTATTAAAATGTCATTGACATCTCCCAATTTTCACCATGATTTCGAGAAAATGAAGATCCTCAGGTAAGGTCATTTCTAATCCCGAACCTGGGCATTTAAAAAAAAAACAATAATGACAAGACACCAGGGACCGCACTCATTGAAGCTTTTATGAAAGATCTACTCCTAAGCAGCAAAAGAGAGTGTCAGCTGCTGATAGGTAACCTTATTGTTGTTATTGATTCTGCCTATCAAGATGTTGTTATGCTCTGTAAAGGTCTTTATTAAAAGTCTCGGAGAATGCAGATGAGTAGGTTTTCATTGTTTCCAGTGCTTCTGAAAAAATCTATGGCAGCAGTAAAGTGACGTGAGCAGTTGGTGAGGGAAGGTGGAAGACTGAGGACAACGTGTGGTGGGAAGAGGCTGCATAAATGTAGCCACAACAGATAATGCATACCTCCCAACTTTCTGAGATGGGAATGAAGGACACCTATCAGCAAAAGTATGCAGGCATAGGACACACTCCTTACCATGCCCCCTTAAAGGAGAATTGTACAAAAAAATAAGATTGGTTGAACCCACAAGTGCTTTTTACCACTACTATTCCTTTATATTGGCTTTTGGAATTTACAAATGTAGCAATTTAGAAATAAGATGAAAGGTTTAGCACTGGGAAGGCTTTTTGATAGATAAAAGTGCATTTTATATATATTTATAAAGATCAGACCAAAATGAGGGACAAATGAGGAGGAATGAGGGACAAAGGGACATTGCTCCAAATCAGGGACAGACCTTCGAAATCAGAGACAGTTGGGAGGTATGGTTAATGGAAAGATTGTTTTCTGTTTCTTTGCTCTAGGATGGGACTCATGGATTAGGGTTTGTGGTCCCCTGAGTGGAACTGTGAGACCCAGGTGCGAAAACTGGTCCTTGTCTGCAATCGAGTGAGGTTGAGACTCAGCCTCCCTCACTCAAAACCAGACATCAAGTTCTGCAGAATGTAGTTTGGGTAGCCATGTCACGGTCCCAGTGTTATGAGTGTGGTATCAGCTCTAAATATGCCCATGCAATGTTTTGTCTTTCAAGACCTTCAGGCTGGACATTGTGGGCCATTCACTGCCAAGCAGGCCTTACATGAACATAATTACAAAACTTTAAGTAGGTAAGATAGTTCACATAAAAGTATTTCAAATAGGGTTGCCCCGTTACCGGTATCAGTATTGGTGCCGACACTAAGCATTTGCACATGTGCTTGTACGCATGCAATTGCTCCAATACCTGAAACCGATACCTTTGCAGTGCGATTTGAGCCCATACAAAATGAACTGGCTCAAATCGCAATGCAAAGAATCACATGTGATTTGAACAGGAATGCAGTGTGATGTCTGAATCACATGCAGTTTCCCCCAACGCTCCTGTGTGAACCCAGGATTGTCATAATGACTTCAGCCTGGGATCAAATAGGAGCGGTGCAGGAACCCACCTGTGATCTGGATAGGAACACCGCATTCCTGCTAAACTTACATTTGATTCTTTCCAGTGCAATTTGAGCCCATTCATTTTGTATGGGCTCATATCGCACAGCAAAGGTATCAATAATCAGTATCAGTGGCGGCTGGTGGTAATTGGGGGGGCGGCAAACAGTATGCCACCGCCCCCTTCCCCGGTCAGTAGCACTTACCCCAACGCTTCACCGGCGGCTTCCCCTGCTCAGCGGTGGCCTCCCGTTCCCCTGCTGTCCACAGATCATCATGGCGGTGGCAACAGCCTCCTTTTCCCCTGCTTTCCACGGGTCATTACGGCGGCTTCCGTTTCCTCCCTCCTCCTCAGCCACCAATTGGTAGTCTTCTCTTTTCGGCCAATCAGAAAACGGGTCTCAGACCTGCTTCTGATTGGCCAGATTGAGGATCAGTGTTTCAACAGCAGATATTCATTCACTGTTGTAACACCTGGATGGGCTCATGGTGCAATGTTCTGCGCCACAAGCCCACCCTATTTTGAAGCATATTAGTGTCTATGGTTCTAATAAGTTGCTTCAAAAAAGCACCCCCGTCGCTGTAATTCAGGTGCCTGGCATCCTGAAAGGGGCCGGATGCAAGAATAAGGGGTGGCCACGGAGCTATGGATAGATTCATGCTATGCATGAATCGATCTATTATACATATGGGGGGGGCGTGGATAGAGGGGGCGGTGCCCAGGTGCCCCTAATGGATGGCCCACCACTGATATTGATAAAGAGTATTGATAAAAAAAACCTTATCGGTGCAACCCTACTTTCAACCATGGATTAAACTGTTTGCCTGGAGTTCAGCTTTGAATATCTTAGCCTCTACAGCTTAGATATATATATATATATATATATATATATATATATATATATATATACAAACACGAAAATGCCAGGTGCAAAATTTCAATATATCAAATGCGAGCACAAATGAGCTTACAGTTCGGGAACGTCATGTAATTTGTAATTAAAATAGCTCTTTATGAGATGACTCAGCAAGGAATCTCGGAGTCTAATAATACCACTTGTGAGTCTAAAGAGCTTTCTTGTAACCTGTGACTTTTCCACTTTACCCCCCAATGGGATCCTTTGCTGCTCCCTGTAACTTTGTTGTTGTTTTCTACTTCTCTAAAAGCTTAATTCCCTGGTGAAATATTTTTTTAAAAGCCTAATGAATATGTATGCACGTACCCTGCTTTGCATTTGTTGCTCAAATGCCAACATGTAGGTATTAGATACAGACATCTATCTAACAAGTCATCTTGAATAACTTTGGTTTTATTAGCTAATTGAAGCTTTGGTTTGTATGAAATAATATTGCATTGAATAAGTTCACATAAATCTATGCTAAATCCTTTAAATTAGTATGTTAGCACACTTGTGGAAATTAATGTAACTGTACTTCATTTCTCTATAGTACCCTATGCAGGTTGCCTTTTGGCAGACGTACCAGAAGTCCTAGATTGTAAGCTCTAACAAGCAGGGCTCTCTGATTCTCCCCGTCTTGAATTGTATTGTATTGTAATGTCTACCCTAATGTTGTAAAGCACTGCGTAAACTGTCGGCGCTATATAAATCCTGTATAATAATAATAATAATGTGTCCCGGCTAAGCACACTAAAGTATTTATTTATACTGAACAAGCAGTAAAAACACTTTAGAACAAGTCATGTAGCCATGGGCATTGTGGAAAAATTCATTATCAAAATTTTTCTACCACAGGCATAGAAAAAAAAGTTTTTTCATATACTTTCTATTGTACTAGAATCTAGGAAGCCTGCCAGCCCTCTAATGTCCACACACAGCAGGTATTTCTAAGCTGCTCTGATACCTGACTTGAGAGCCTTTGTTGATACTCTTTGAGAATTAAAGTACAATTAAAGGCAAAACTTTTTTCTTTAGTTTTGGATTGAGTGGAGAGGGATTAGGACCCCTGACAGTTTTTATTGCTGTCTGTGTCTTCATTAGGGAAATTCACCCTTTCTGAAAATAAGACCTACCTTGATTTTCCAGGAGTGCTGCAATATAAGCCGTACCCCAAAAATAAGCCCTAGTGTGTGTGTTTCTGTAATCAAATCTGTAGCCAAATACCTTCGGTATACAGCGCCGCTCGGCACTCAGCTGATTACTCCTCTTCTCCTGCCTGTCAGCTTGGGATCTCGTCCCCCCTCCCAATGCACTGATCGTGGCACGCTATTGAAGCGCCAAGCGGCGCTCTGCTGATCTCTGTTTCTACTGCCTGTCAGGGGTGATCTCGGCCCCTCTTCCTCGGCAATGCTCTGATCATGGAAGAGAGCTCTGGCAGGCTATGGAAGCACCGAGCGGCGCTATGAGAAGGTATGTGGCACAATAGTTTACAGAAACACACAACTTTTTCATTAATTACTACTGTAATAGAGAGGATTCTTGCAGTTTACAACCACTTTTACTTTACTTCACACTGGGGACCCCTGCCAGGCAGGGAGGGACCGGGGGGGGGGGGGGGCGAGAAGACAGCAAGCCCTACCATGAAAATAAGCCCTACTGTGTTTTTGGTTACCAAAATGAATATAAGACCTGGGCTTATTTTTGGGGAAACACTGTATTTATCCTCTTTACCATTATCATTGAAAGTGAAAATAAAATAAAATCCCAAATTTTGGCTCGTCCCCACAAAAGTTATAGAGAGAAAATCTTCCAATGGGGACACTAGTTCTGAGGACCTGGTGGTCCCCAAGGGATTCTCTTACCGCAATTTGCATGGATTTCCTCTCACTTTCTGTTTGACTATGGGACATGAAGTGAAGGGAACTCTCCCCAATGTGACACAGATGGCAAAAAATAAACTAACAAGGATTCAAACCCTTCCTTACTCTATATGAAATGAAAAAAAAAAAAAAGATTTGCCTGTAGTTCTGCTTTAATTACTTCTCAGTTCAAGCAGTTAGAAAAGTGAAGCGTGGTTTTCTAAAACTTTTTTGCTGCCTGTTAAGAATATGTAATATTTAATTTAATGTCCCTAAGGGCTTTAAAAAATATAGTGACAAAAGTACAGAAACTGCTTGATGGTGTTGGTGGACCGATTTTAGTAGTTGAGGTTGCACATGTCTAGTTTAGAATCTTGGATAGTCATCTTAGAATCTTGGATCTTGGATAGGTAGTTCTCAAAGTTACCATGACAAAAAGGTTTGATCTGGACCTAAATATCAAGAAAAGCTTCCAGATAATAGAGTTGGCTTTAATGTTTTGTAATATGTCACACTCCAACATGTTTCAGGGGTCTAAAAACACCCTCTTCAGGGCAGAATAAATTGTTTCTACATAGGAGAAAGCTTAATGGAACTTCTAGCTCCACCCTCTCTGCTCCTGTGCATCATTAATCCCTCTGATTCTGGGCGTCATTAATCATCTACAACTTACATTCTTCACATCATGAAAGCCTTTCTTTAAACCACTACAATTTAATAAGACCTGATGAAGGCGACACCTTCAGACTCACAAAACGTGTTGACTTGTCATGTATTACTGTCATTTATCTAGTTGATGATATGCCTCCCATTATACTCCCTGTCCAAATGGGGGAGATTTACTACAACTGGTGTACTCAGAATCTGGTGCAGCTGTGCACAGTAGCCAATCAGCTTCTAGCTTCACCTTATTCAATAAAGCTTTTTATATGAATTTATATTTCATCTTTCTAATTTGCTGTGTTCTGCATGTTCAGGATTGTATCATCTATGTACCTACTTGTTGTTATGGGTTTTCATTGCCCATGTTAATAAACGTGTCAATTACTTTTTACATTTGTGTTATTAATTGCCTCATTTAAAGTCTCAAACCTTTTATTTTTTTATCCAGATTAGGGATGGGGGTGCATCTCCCCTTATGCACCTCATTTAAAGTCCCAGTGTATTGGTTATACATTTCCCCCTTTCTTGTATCCATGTATCAGGGATGGAGGCAGATTTCTAACCTATCAGGTAGCCTACAGCTACTTTTTGCATACCCATATATCGCCATGGTGTAGTGAGACTATACTCAGGTCTTCACCCGTTGAACACATGATATGGTTATATGACATTCGTGTCTGTATACATGCAGGAGGTACACATTCTAGCAAGCTTTTACACCCATTTTGCACATCCCATTTTTTTTAAGTTATTCCCTGCGGTCTACGTGATTGGGCTGCCCATCTGTTTATCTTTCGGGAGCTGCGAAGCACACCAGGCATCCCCCCATCCCTCTGGTGTCCACTGTGGGTGCGGGGGATTTGACAGGCGCATAGCCTCCTATGCATCAACGCCATGCCCTTACCGCCCATGTGACGTCCTCATTGGGCGCCGCTTAGTGGCTGTGGCTTTTCCATCTTGGCTGTTATTTGTGACGGGGGCATTTTTGCACCAACATTGGTGGCAGACGCCTCCCGATCCCCATCATGCCAGCGCGACGTTGTTGGGGATCTGTTGTTAGGATATCAGTGGGCCCCATCCAGGCATCCCCATTTAAAACACCTAGGAGATCAGGTCGCACTGCTTGGTCACATTGCACCCTAACCTTGGATCTGCTATTACAAGGTAACCTTGAGATATGGTTGCACACCCACCTTGTTTTCCACTTTCTCCTTTCTGTTTCAATTTCTTTGGGTTCTCACTGTCATCACCTTGTATGTCCTCAATGCACATGTTCTACTCTTTACTTCACAATACCAGATTCATTATATTCTACTATTTCTATTCAATCTACTCTCTGGGTTTCCATGTACCCCCATTGGATACTGGTTTGCCTACACCTCTATTAGCAGTGTCATCTGATTGGCCACGTATAATAATTTTTCTTCTTACTTCACAGACCCCGTTGAAGCCAATTATTGGTACAATTTTTATTATATCACAATGACATATACCGTTTGCTTTGGATGCTTGTGGGTGTGGCCCTGTGTCTTACAGATCCCAACACCTCCCAGGAGATGCACATATGGCAAACCTCCCACACCACTACCGCTCAGGTTGAACTAAAGGTGGGATAGTCTTTTGAATTAGACTATTCATTTTCCTATATTTTTTACAAAATCTTTTTCCATCTAGACCATTACAGATACCTTTTTTTACTTTTATCATATATATATATATATATATATATATATATATATATATATATATATATAGATATATATATAGATATATATATATATATATTTTTTCTTTATAGACTATGCAGCAGCTGCTCCTGATGAGTCGGATTTATCTCGTTGAGATTTACAGGATGTAGCCTCTACCCTATACATGGCACTACTATATTTCATTTCTATATACCATGGTTCCCTTACCATACCTACCTATATTGCATATGGGGTTTCTGACATGGTATATACCAGGGATATGCAATTAGCAGACCTCCAGCTGTTGCAAAACTACAAGTCCCATCATGCCTCTGCCTCTGGGTGTCATGCTTGTGGCTTTCAGAGTCTTGCTATGCCTCATGGGAGTTGAAGTTCTGCAACAGCTGGAGGTCCGCTAAATGCATATCACTGGTATATACTGTCCTATATGGTCCTATTTTAAATGTATTTATATTTTATCTTGCTAATTTGCTGTGTTGTTCATGTTCAGGATTTTATCCTCCATGTACCTACTTGTTATGGGTCTTCATTGCCCATGTTAATAAACGTGTCAATTACTTTTTACAATTGTGTTAACTGCCTCATTTAAAGTCCCAAATCTTTTATTTTTTATTCAATAAAGCTTTGACAATAAAACCTGGAAGTTGATTGGTTTCTATGCAATGCTGCACCAGATTTTGCACACTCCAGTTTTAATAAATCTCCCCCCAATGTGTTTCGTGGGTCAGGTGATACCACCTTCATCAGAGCTTAGAATGGTGTGCAACATGAACTGATAGATGATTTACGAAAGACTAATGCCGTGTACACACGATCGAATTGACCACAGTACGCCGGACAGTTCGATCGTGTGTGGGCTCCAGCAGACTTTTTCATCGTAAAGTCCAGCGGACTTAGAAGGTAGTTTTAACTCAAAATTTGTCCGCCGGACTTGGCTTTCAGCAGACAATCCGTTCGTCAGTGTGCTAGTCCGACGGACTAAGAATGATGCATGCTCTGAAGTACGAGAAGGAAGCTATTGGCTACTGGCTATTGAACTTCCTTTTTCTAGTCCCGTCGTACGTGTTGTATGTCATCGCGTTAGAAATCGCCAGACTTTTGGAGAGTCCGTGTGTGGCCAAGTCCATTTGTTATAAAGTCCGGCGGATTGTTTGCCGGATTGTTCGCCGGACAATTCGATTGTGTGTATGCGGCATTATAGACACTGTTTGAGAATGACGCCAGAACCTGAAGGTTTACAGCATTTAAAATCAGACAAAAATTTTAAAAATACATTTTGGCAAAGTTTAAAATGATATGTGATTACTTGTGGATAATTATAATAGGAAAGGGCTCTCCAGAATGCAGTATAAGGTGTCTGTTTTGGAATAGGTTTAACAATAGCACTTTCATAAAGTCCTTGTCCTAGATGAAGATGGTACCCCCTGGTGCAGAAGATGAGTATAATTGAAAAAAAAAAAAGATGAAAATAACAGGATGCCATAAAATGAAATTTGTACAGTGTTTATCCTGTGGGGGGTATACCGAGTGATGTGCAGCAAACCACCATGACTTCCGTATAATTCACACAGAGGAATGAATGACATGCTGTATAACTGTACTTAAAGGAAATCCTCTTATAAAACACATTTATAAGGTGCTTGTTATTAATAACGAAATCCCATAGATATCAACTCCAAGTGTGAACATTTTTTCATTAAAATTGGTTAAGGGGCCAAACCCTACCTGTTGAATGGCTATATTTTTCATCTAGCTTGGTTTTTACTGCCTGGCTCTACTACTAGTTAAATAGATACAATGCATGCTTGGTGTTCTTATTTATCTGGGTGGTCCTATATGGGTACAATTTTAAGTTTTCTTCTCCCCATGTTTTGTAAAAATGCCATTACAAGACTGTCCATCACTGCTGCCAGGCAAGAAGAGGAAGGACCTCGGCTGTCATGATTGGTGTAATCAGAGTGGGCACTTATCATAACTGGAGATGGTCTTGTTAGCCTTGTCACATCTGAAGGTCATTTTTAGCTTTGTGACCAGAATATATCTTGCAGTTTTAACAAAAACCTCATCTAAAAAAGTAATCTAAAGCGGCACCTATTGGGGAATGTATGGCATTTTCATTTTTTTCTCCATAGTCTTGTTTCTCAGGGCAGTCCAGTAAGTACATGTTCACCATCTTTCCTGGTCAGTAGCCTGGCATCCCATATCTCACTATTGGCCTATCACTGTGAAAGACAATTACTGAGCGTGGTATTTAATTTTTTTGCCCCCTGGGCTTTCAGGGCAATCCCATAAGTACATTTTCCCCCTTTACCCTGGATGACAGTCTGATCCTAAGAGAGATATACACCACTGCTCAAAGGCAGGATCCGGGTGCGAGCCACAGCATGCAGATAATGTGGATAATGACAGAACTCTGGACGGCCGCACTCCAAAGCTAAAACAATGCTTTATTCAAATGATATTTAGGACATAGCTGGTACCAGCTATGAGTAAGCACTAGCCTTAGTGCGAAACGCATCAGCTGTTAGCATCATTCGCTGTGATGTCATTTGCTGTGTCCTAAATATTATTTGAATAAAGCATCGTTTTAGCTTTGGAGTGCGGCCGTCCAGAGTTCTGTCATTATCGTCAGTCTGATCCCACTCCCTTGGATATTCCATACCTAATTAATTACTGACCTATTACTATAAACATAGGTGTGCGTACAGGGTGTGCCAGAGCACACCCTAGTCACCCTGTGCAGTGCCAATTCCCCCTACTTACTGCCCCCCCCCCCCAGCAGTGCTGCCAGCTTCCCTCCTCTCAGGAGCTGGGAAGGTTCTGGTAAATATTTGATTAACCGACCCCCTCCTTTTCTGAATAAACACAGTGAGTGATCTGTACCAATCGCTCGGGGGGCTGAGCAATCTCCGCTCTCAGTTTTATTCTCAAGCTCAAAAGTGAGACATCAGGGGTCTGTTTAGACCCTTGATATTTCACCAAAGCCCCATAATGGGGCTCCTAAAAAAATTGTAATAAAAAATAATATTGTAAAAAATAATAAGAAAATAACGAGAATAAAAACCTACACTCTAATGCAATAGGCTGCGCACACCTATGACTGTGTAAGACAGTCACTGAGCAAAAGCGAGGCCAAATTGTTCATCTGCAGAGTTGTAATGACATTTGCATACTAGACAAATCTTGAAGTTAGGGCTCCCCAAATGCCAAATAGGAAACGTAGGAGATTTTTCTCTCTTCTTCTCTCTTTCTCTCTTCTTGTCAAGGACTTTTTTTCAGTAAAATGAAGAAGGGTTAGAACTTCTGCCAGATTTTTATTTGCAGTCTATAACTAAAAGTGATGACTTTATTTGTTGGAATTAGGCCTTATGCAATGTACAGGGGCCCAAAGGTTCCAAATATGGATAGCATGAGTAATTTGGGAGGTTTTATGTCACTACAGCTTTACTTCAACCGCCCATACTGCAGCAGGTCAGCACGATCCTGTGAGCCGTCGTAGCTATACGCCAGCTCCTTTAAATGGGATAGCAGGCATGCACACACCTGCTGCACTGCGCGGGTGCCGATGTTCGTAGCTGGCGGTCGTGATGACCGTTGGCCACAAGCGATCGCAGGCATGAGAGGAGGAAAAGGGACGTGTGTGTGTATAAACACACAAATCCCTGTTCTGTTCTGTGAGGAGAGACAGATCATGAGTTCCTAATAGCTAGGAACCACGATCTGTAATTTCCTCTTGGTCGTTCCCCTCCCCCTACAGTTAGAAACACACACAGGGAACACAATTACCCCCTCGCTCGCCCCCTAGTGTTAACCCCTTCCCTGCCAGTGACATTTTTACAGTAATCAGTGCATTTTTATAGCACTGATCGCTCTATAAATGCCAGTGGTCGCAAAAATGTGTTAAAAGTGTCTGATGTGTCTGCCATAATGTCACAGTCCCGATAAAAATCGCAGATCGCTGCCATTACTAGTAAAAAAAAAAAAATAATAATAAAAATGCTATAAATCTATCCCCTATTTTGTAACTTTTGCGCTAACCAATCATTATAGGCTTATTGCAATTTTTATTACCAAAAATATGTAGAAGAATACATATTGGCCTAAACCGAGAAAAAAAAAACGCTTTAAAAAAAAAAAAAAATTGAGGATATTTATTATAGCAAAACGTACAAAATATTGTGTTTTTTTTTCAAAATTGACACTCTTTTTTTTGTTTATAGCGCAAAAAAAATAAAAACCAGAGATGATCAAATACCACCAAAAAGAAAACTCTATTTTTGGGAAAAAAAGGACGTCAATTTTGTTTGGGTGCAGCACCGCACAATTGTCAATTAAAACGACGTAGTGCCGAATCGCAAAAAATGGCCTGGTCATTCAGAAACCAAATCTTCCGGGGCTGAAGTGGTTAACAGCAGTGTCCTTTCTGGGCCACAACAGCCTTTTGTCTTTTTTTTCCCATGTATTTGTTATATCCCTTGGACCCTCCTCCTGTTTTGACTGCCTTTCCCTGCTGCACTGTTTAGTTTCATTTACCATTTTCATAACGCCTACCAAGAGCCATCCCACATCGGGGCTGAGGGGCCGTGGAGAGCAATATTGAAGCAGGGAGCTGTTATGTTATTTTGGTAGCTGTTTACTTTTTTAAGTTTTGGATAAAGTAAAAAATGGTTAAAACCACTGTTAGGCCGCGTACACACGGGCGGATTGTCTGCCCAACTAAGTTCGTCAGACAATCCGACAGACAGTCCGTCCAAATTTTGAATGAACGGACTTGACCACACACGATGAACAGACAGTCCGCTGAAAACTTGCGCGATGACGTGTACAGCACGTACGACGGGACTAGAAAAACGACGTCCAATACACTGCAATGCAACCTTCGGCCGTGTAAATCCTTTCTGAGCATGCGCCATACTTAGTCCGTCCAACTTGCCTACACACGAGCGGACTGTCCGCTGAAACCAAGTTTGGACGGACAAAACCAAGTTTGGACGGACAAAATTACGGAAATTCCGAAAGACTAAGTCCGTCAGATTGTCCGCTGAAAAAGTCCGCTGAAGCCCACACACGAGCGGATTGTCCGCTGAAACACGGTTCAGCGGACTAAGTTGGGCAGACAATCCGCCCGTGTGTACGCGGCCTTAGTTTATTATTTGCTGGCTGTGTGCCATTGGGGAGATTTTTCTTCACTTCCTGTCCCAGAGACAAAAAAAACAGCAAGTTATAGGAAACTCCAGAAATTGAGGGGAACCCTCCTCTTAGACAGCTGTCACTAGAACATGTGTCTACTTTGGTAGATTTACCCTTGTCTCCTGTTCTTGGGATAACTTTAAAATGTTGGATTCCCCTTAATTATTCATCTCAGAAGCAATGTCCACAAGATACAATGTCTACAAATACAGAGAGCAAATTTATCTAGCCAGGGCACTAAGAGCAATAACAACCTGACTGGAGTTATAATCCTTCCGTACTCTAAAACGAATCTAAAACTGAGCAGTCTGTTTATTCAAAATCCACATGACTTTTACCCTTGACCGTTGAGGAGAATAGGTAGGAATATCTTAAGAGAAAAGTGTAAAAACAAACAGGAGGGTGCAAAGACCTATTGCATTACCCCAAAAAATATTGAAATTCTAAAATGCTAAAAACGTACTCACAAATATACCAATAAGATAGCATTGTGAAGATGTGCAAGATGATCCAGCAGTGATGTGTAAATTGTGTAAGATGATCCAGCAGGTGTCACCAGGCCCAAACCATCACTAAAATTAGCAGGCTTACGCGTTTTGGGATATCCTAACCACGAAAGAGAATATACCTTGCCTGCCTAAAAACTCTCCCCTAAAAAGGATAACAGAACAATTCTTCTCTTCTTGAAAGGGTCAAGCTACAGATTTAACAGACTGAGAACTTAAAATCCAAGCTAGTGCCAGCCACAAATGCACTGTGCAAACCCAACGTATCCTGACTTCCAGGCTTGTCCTAACCATAGGTTCAGGACAAATATCTCAAGTAAACAAAGCCCAGAATGGATCAGTCAGGTCTAATTTTGGACTGGCAAGGTAAACCCTGGCAACAAAGCTGTGACATCAGCAATATATGAGGGGGGGAGGGAAAATCTTTTGAGGCTGAAAAAGTACATCTACTTTATGCACAGGTAAGTGTGATTCTAGAGTAGTCTCTCAACCTTTTCAACACAGAGGAACCAATAAAATAACTCTCTGGTCTCAGGGAACCCGTTAGAAGTTACTATATCTACAACTCATGACACCTTAGTGTGATGGTCAGTGGGAAAATTCTCATTATACTTGCGGTCAGGTGTGGAATTACCCCCTTAAAGAGGAAGTAAACCCTGATGAGTTTACTTCCTCTTTCATTCCCTGCAAAGGCAAAGCATAATGGACTACTATGCATCGCATAGTAGTCCATTATGTGTCGCTTACCTGACACAGGAGCCAGCGAAGTCACCGCTGTCCCCTGTAGTCCGGCGCATCCATCTTCTCGGTGGGTCTTGCTGCTCCGCCGCTGTCATTCGGCAAAGCCACGATGACGTCACTCCCGCGCATGCGCACGGGAGCCGCCACTCGCGGCATATCGCCGTTGACCGCGGCGCGCTCAGTGCGCCTGCGCACCGCTGTCTACCGCGCATGCACCAAAGACAGCAGTGCCTGTCTTTCGGCAAATATCTCCTGAACCGTGTTAATCTAGGCTTACCTGTAGGTCAAAGTTGGTTGTAAGGGTTTACAACCACTTTAAACATAGCTAAAAAGATCAACTGTGTCAGTGGTAGCTTAACTGAAAGGCAGAAATTGATAATTGCTTAGGGAACCCCCAGCAACCTTTGGAGGAACCTTGGTTGAAAAACTCTGTTCTAGAGGTAAATCGCCATTAGTCTAAAACCCATTTAACAGGCCCGCACATCTTCTTTGTGACCAGTAACCTGCAAAAGTTGTGTAAATATTGGCTAAAAACATTAATAGCCCCCTAAATAAAAAGGTTTAGGTAAAGGTACATGCCAAAATAACTGTAGACAATGCTGCAGAAAGGTCATAGCAAAATTGTGAAGCTCAGAGACATAGGTAAGAGATAAGAGATGGGTGATCTAGCCAGTAGCCATAGCCTGCTGCAATATCAGTTTTTGGTTGGATTGGTTCCCGACCGACCGTACATTTCCTGTGGCACAATGGCACAGTTGCGCATAACCCTGTATATATGCGTGTGTATATATGCGGGGTTCCTTCAAGATGCATGTGGCAGGTGGTCGCGGTCGCTGTCGGCCATGGATGATCACATGCACGAGCGCCAGCACGGGGATTTCTGTGTGTAAACACAGAAATCCTCGTGCTGTCAGAGGAGAGGAGACATGTCGTTTGTTCCTAGTAAATAGGAACAGCGAAATGTCTCCTCTCCTACTCAGCCCTATTTCCATACAGTTATAACACACCTAGGGAACACACATTTAACCCCATGACTGCCCCCTAGTGTTAACCTCTTCCCTACCAGTGTCATTTACACAGTAATCAGTGCATTTTTATAGCAGTGATTGCTGTATCAATGTCAATGGTCCCAAAAATTTGTCAAAAGTGTATGATCTGTCCCCTGCAATACCACTAAAAATCACAAATCACCGCCATTACTAGTAAAAAAAATAATAATAAAAATGCCATAAATATTTACCATAGTTTGTAGGCGCTATAACTTTTGCGCAAACCAGTCAATATACGCTTATTGGGAATTTTTTTACCAAACATATGTAGAAAAATATATATTAGTCTAAACTGATGATGAAATATGTTTTTTAAAAACAATTTTGGAGATATTTAGTATAGCAAAAAGTTAAAATTATATTTTTTTCAAAATTGTCGCTCTTTTTTTGTGTGTAGTGCAAAAAATAAAAATAGGACTTACTCTAAAGTGGCCTTTGTAGACTGTTAAAAAGCATTAATTACATTGTGGTTATAGTGATGTAAAGACAATTGAAAAGACTTACTGAGTTATGCATTTAAAATAAATGCAAATATTTATTCTAGAAATACAAGATACTGAACATAATTGTACCATAACCTCCCTTTGGCAGGCTACACAAAGCTGAAGTCTGTGTACCTTGCCATGTAATCTCTTAAATGACTAATTGACACTGTGAAAAGCCGTCCTTTACAGGCTAACAAGGTTTACACCGTAAATCACCAATGCTGTGACATCCTCATTACTATTAGGGAGAAAGGGACAGGACCATTTAGACAGCTAATTGCTGTATAATCAGCCAAACTGGTCACCTACCTATCACACCTCATTTGCTATAATTAACCCCTTGGTTCCATGAGGCTGATAGGAAACAAGGTAAATTGTGGAATAATGTGTCTTTTCTTTCCTCGTAAATACATTCTGAAATAATATCCCGAGGCAGTTTCGATTTTTGTAGCAAAAAGGGCAACAGTGGTGTGCAAAGTGTAAACAATCGGATATCAGATCAGGGTGAGCTGTAGTAGGCGCATCATCATTGCTTTTTGCTCTTTGTCGTTGTATCAGGATGCCTCTGATAAATGACACTAGAGTGTTTCAGACAAAGTGTTTTTATTCTTTTTTACCCCTTTGCCCAAACCTAAACGATCCTACCCTACAGAGACCAATGGGCATGGCCTTCAGCGATGAAAGACTCCCTCTTGTGGCCTTGCCCGCCATTACAGCCCAATAGACTTTTATGGGGCTGGCTCCTGATCAGCAGATGGAGGTAGGTGAGCTCTATAGAAATCTAAGTGGCAGATACGGACAAGAGAGGGAGCCATTTACTGCTGGGTGTAAATGAACAGCAAAGACCCAGCCATGGGATCTCAGATAGCCCTTGTACACACGGTTGGAGATTCCGACAACCAAATCCGTCTGAGTTATTTAGACGGATTAATTCCGGAAGAGGTCCGGAAGTGATGTTGCATACACATGGTCGTACTAAGTTGTCGGAAAATCCGGTTGTACATAACGTGATGACGTTATTTCGTTACAACGGGATTACGTTCAGGTTAGTAGCCAATAGCTTTGGTCTAGGAATTTGATCTGAGCATGCATGGCACTTTGTCGGAGTAGGCTACACATGATCGGAGTATGTCCGATCGGAGCATTTTGTCGGAAAATATTTCCGGCAAGTTGGAAAAGTTGGTCCGACGGATATTCCGACGGAAACAGTCCGATGCAAACCACACACAGTCGGAATATCCAACAAAACGCTCGGATAGGAAACATTCCGACGGAATCTCCGACCGTGTGTACAAGGGCTAAGTATGCATCTATAGAGGGGAGGGACTTCTTGATGCAGAAAAATTTGGAACGTAAGATTTTTATTCCTCTACCTTTCACAGATTAAAGATTTGATAGTTATCTGACTGGTTACAGCCCTTTAACAAGCCTGAACCTTTGCGCACTTTAGAATTCTAACAGTTACTGCCTACAGCCAAGGGCAGAACTACAATCAAATAAACTCAGGATCTGTCAATGGTCTCTGCTGCACAGGATCACAGAAATCAGAAACAACCTTGCTGACTAATTCTAAATGGGAGGGTCTGGTTCATTATAATCACCTAATGCACTACGTGTTCTGATGAGCAAAGCTGTAGGGTCCTTTTAAAAAATATTTAACCCTTAGGCCGGCCATAGGCTGCCCACCATGATTGTGATCCAAAATCCCTTTTTGGGACCTTCCAGAGTGACACCACAAGACCAGAGTGCCTACGTACTCTGGTCTTGTGGTGTCGCTCTGGGATGTCCCAATAAAGGATTTTGGATACATTGATTGTGGAAGCGAACCGAGATGGGCACCCACTAGTTCCAGCAGGGTTCCTCATCTCACCTGGAGCTGTAAGCCTTCCTTGTTATTATTAGCCCGGCCTTACACAGAGCAAATGTCTTTCCTGCAGCTACAAGTTACAGGAAAGAAATTTGTTTGACTCCCCCATCACACAGACCGTGTTGAGGCAGGAATCCCTCCTGCCGGGCCATTGTCTTCTCCTGGTTAGGGGGCAGGGAAGGTGGGGGAAGCTGTTCCCACTGGGAAAAGACAGTGATTATAATCGCAAAAGAATCCACAAGGCTGATTGTACCCAAGTTGATTGATCAATCAACTTGGTACATTCAGCCTGCCCATTAACGGTTCCAATCCTGGCCAGTTCCGGCTGAACCGGCTGTGATCCAAACCATGTATGGCTGGCCTTAAGGAGTATCTCACCAAAACTGAAATTCCTATATCAACGGATCTCAAAAAATTTACTTTAATCTTGGTGCAGACTTCTGAGAAAATCAGTGAGCCAATCACACAAGCAGGAAATTACATTTCTGGGGGTGTTCAGTACACCAAATGATATTGCTGAGTTTTTGCTTAGGCTTGCTTTTTGTAAGGATTGCTAACAGACCACTTACCTTTTGCTATGGAGTTGCTCCCACACTAGTTGGACCGGTGACATGTTAATCACTGCTCCATTGCTGGTGAGGGAGATTCTGCAGTGTTTCGGGGCAGCTAAGAAGGACTTCCATTAAGATACAGTAGGTGCTGCTGTCGATGTATCGTCATCTCATGGTTGAATGACCGCCAGGGTCCAGGAAGCACCAGTTTTTTGAAAAGATGGAGATATGCTTTAAAATGCATCTAAGACATACATATTTAAAAGATTTAACATAATTCTAAGGTTAAGAGGATTCACTATTTCTTTTTTTTATGGGTGACCATTATCACTGAGATGAAAAGTGAAGGGAAACAACATTTTACAGCGGGGAGGTCAAATCTTTCAATGGGGGTCATTTGGTCAGGTCAAAACCATCTGCCAGGGGGACTTACCCTCACTTTGGAGAGATGTTCTCTAACTTTCTATTTTGTGTCCAGAACAGAAAGTCAAGGGAAATCTCCCAAATCGGGACAGGGGTTTTAAATCTTGCCTACTATAGCCAAAATGTAACTGCCATGCTTAAAGTGTTACTAAATCCAGGAGCCTGCATTCTCTATATTTGCTCTCCCACAGTACACAGAACATGGAAATGCAATTATTTTAGTAAATATAAACTGCCAAATATCTTTTCTCATCAGCAGTATATGGCAGTCTTGTGAACTTATATCAGTTACTGGTTAAAGTTTGTAGGAGGGGTTTTCATTCTACTCAATTGTCCTATGAAACTTCTTGACCCCTGACCCTCTGTCTGGAGAGTGCTGGTTGGCCATGTGCTGATCACATGCACCCTCCCAAGAAAAGAAAACCTCTCTAGCAATACACTCCAAACTGAGCATGTGCAGAGTGACTCCAAAGGCTTTGTCTTAGCAGGAGATAGATTGGGGTCAGTGAAAGAAGGGGAGGATCGGAGAAGACGGGATCAATCAGCCTTTTTACACAATGCAGAGGATTAACCCCTTTGGTTCCACAGTGAGTATAACAACCATGCTTTACTGCATATATAGATTGATTTTACTGTTGTGGGTTTAGTAACACTTTAAGCTTAGTAAGCTCAATAAGTAGACAACTAAATATGAATCTCTTTCATAAGCCAGCTCAGTTATGATTATTCAAATATGACTATTCGGATTCTTGAATATGTCGAATTAGTACTGCCCAGTGGACTGGGACACACTGGAAAAAACTCTCAACTTACTGTATAAAGTGCTTTGTGCAATAAATGTTTGAAAGGTGCGGTGTTAAAAAAAAAAGTAATAAAAAAGTTAAAATATAGCAAAGAAGCAATATAATATTTGTCATATATGGATATTAATATATTGTATTCATATTTTAATATTATATGTTATATTATGGTATTAATATATTGATATAGTGTGTATTCCTAACTTGTAGTTAAGAATAGGTGGTGAGGATGATGATGTTTATTCTCTCATGAGTCCCCTGCAGGGTGTTCTCTCCTAACCTTGAGATTTTTTGCTTTGCATTAGAGCTACTTCCCTCTCTGCCTGAGCTGATATTAAATCCGTATCTCTGCTCTCATCTAGACTGATGACTGTCTGATTATACCAAGTTTTGAAAGGAAGTCACTCACTGTTCTCCCCAGCTTTCAGCCCAGCTGGGCAGTAATTGGGCCTTAAAGGAACCACCATTTTCCTGATGAAGGTGACCTATGGCATCAGTTGCTTAGATACAATTCTGACAGCATGAGGGGTGAAGGAGAAGATGTTCTGCCTGTTTAGTACTGTTGGGGCCAGGCTCCTCTCCTGTAGTACAAATGATTCAGGCAAGTGACACTTTTGCCACATTGGGTCTATCCCAAGTATGCCAAAGTGACAACATGACAGAGTACCGAGAGATTTGTGGCGTCCATGACAATGGACAAGGACAATTTTTTTTTTCTAGCTAGATTATGGCACAAATTTATGTTTATGGTGTTTGTAATATTGTCTTTAGGGTTTAACAGTAAACATGTATGAGCTGGTAAGACAGTAGCCCTTGGAACAGAGGGGTAACTACAAAATCCCTGCTAAAACGTTTATCCCAAACATCTTCTGCTATGCTCCCCAAAGAAACCTGTATGCATTCCCTCACTTGGAACTTCACATACAGACACCATTGTTGAAGGTAAGCTGCACCCTCCAGACAGCCCACTGCTCTTTGAAAGAGCTCTATTAAACACTTACAACACACTTTGACCTACAGGTAAGCCTAGATTAAGGCTTACCTGTAGGTTCAAGAAATATCTCTTAAACCTACACGGTTTAGGAGATATTTGCCGAAAGACAGGCACTGCTGTCTACGGCGCATGTGGCGGAGCAGCGAGACCCCCACCGAGAAGATGGATGCGCCGGACTACAGGGGACAGCGGTGACATCGCTGGCTCCTGTGTCAGGTAAGTGACACATAATGGACTACTATGCGATGCACAGTAGTCCATTATGCTTTACCTTTGCAGGGAATGAAGGAGGAAGTAAACCCATCAGGGTTTACTTCCTCTTTAAATAGTTGGACAAAGGGTGAATGATGATTATCTTCATTACAAACTACTCCTGCACCTCATGACAGAAATATCTAAGGCTCCAAAGGTGCATACAAGAGGGGTTTCCAAACCAAAGACAACAACACGAAAAAGCTTTGACTGAAGCTCTATTCTTATGCCTTGTACACACGGTCGGACGTTCCGACAACAAAATCCATTGGATTTTGTGCCAAACTTGTGTTGCATACACACGGTCAGACAAAGTTGCCGGAAAATCCAATCCTTTGGAATGAGGTGACGTTCGTTGCGTATGACAGGACTATGTAGAGGCTATTAGCCAATAGCTGTGGTCTCGTCCGTCGGAATTCTCTACAAGTGATCGGAAAAAGTCAGATCGGATTGAGATCCAGCTCTAAAGAAATTTCTGTCGGAATTTCAGACCGAAAAAGTCTGATAGAGCCCACACAAGATCGGATTTTCCGACAACATAATCTGATCGGACCTTTTCCGTCTGAATTTCCGACCGTGTGTACAGGGCATAAGAGGTTCGTCTGATAAAATCAGTATTTATTATATAGAATATCACTTAAAACTGCCATTCACCTTCCTGTGTCTACACCATGGGGTTGATTTTCCTAAAACTGGAAAGTGCAAAAAAAAAAAACCAGTTTCTAATGTATTCAGTTTGGCAAAATAATCTGGCAGCTGATTGGTTTCTATGCAGAGCTGCACCAGATTTTGCACTCTCCAGTTCTAGCTAATCAACCTCATTGTATCCTATTCTCTATATAGTTATCTGATATCCCCCAAAACGGTGAAGCTCTGGCAGACTTCCGGTCATGTGGTTGTCGGGTCCTGCTCCCTTGAACTTCCTGCGACATACCATTGGCCCACTACTGGGCTGGTTTCACTAGTCAAGAGCAAGATGCAAAAAGTAGGAGGGGATGGCAGACCTGAAAACCAGGAACTTTGTTGATTGGCGCGTCCTACAATTAGGTTGTCTGCTCTGTGTTAGGTATTGTAAAGTGTCAAATGAAACCTATGCATTCATACTAACACCCCTACCAAGATGGTGCTTCCTTACTTATGTTTAGGGTGTTAACTCAGCTGCTGAGTGTAAAGAGTCTAAGTCAAGTCAAGCTGGTCATCAAGGACACAACCAGAACATCTTGCCTACATGCTTTTCCCCCTAACTGGTGCGAATTCTACTACAGGCCAATCAAACTTCACAGCAAAAAAAGTGGGGAGAAGGGGTAGAGAGGGTATATCCATCAGTAATGTAAACAGATGAGCAGTATAATTCAGCATTCTTTTTCTCTACAGTTGCAGTACCCTTTTTATTGTCTTTTTTGTATTATTTACTAAATAATATCATAAAAGGAATTTATAAAAGAAGAACACCAGACAGAACATAAAGGCCTGTAAACTTATACCATCTTTTGGATTAAAAAAAAATTGATACCATTTCAGGTAATGTGTAGCACTCTCTACCTAAGGGTAGGTGCTAGAGTAGTATTTTTTTAGCTCGGGGCTCAAGTACAGGTAAATTTAGCCAGGCCTGTGCACTAGTGTCTAGTGTAGTGGGGGGTCGTGGCCACCTGTACTCTGGCTCAGAGATGCCTCCTCTGCTTTCAGATGGATGGTTTTGGAAGAGAAGTTGGACTTGAGACCTTAGTGGCAGGCAGCTCATGTGAGGAGCCCTGTCCAATTATCTCTTGGCATTGGCAGGGGCAGCCCTCTCATAAGCTGGGGTCACATGCTTCCAGGGAGGAGTTCTGTGGAGCAGACAGGCAGAATGGAGTATTGAGGTGCTGTTCCGCACCTCCCCACGTGGGGATGCGGCGAATGCGGAGGTGGGATGGAGGAACCACTGGGAAGGTGCTAAAGATAAGGATCTTCATCTCTAAGGAGACATCCGGATGCTGTGACCGGGGAACATAGGACCTGGATGTAAAGAAGATCAAGCAGAGAAAGTAACAGTCAAGCGGAGGAGAATAGAGCAGGATTCTGTGACCGGGGACACAGAATGGCCCTTTGAAGAGGAGAAGGTCAGTGCAACAGAAAACACGTAGAAGCTGGTCAGAGCAGTGTAGAATGCTGTGGCCGGGGAACAAAGCATTTTCAGTAACGGACATGCAGGGGGGTACAGAGGGGAAATAGACATGCAGGGGGGGGACGGAGGGGAAATAGACGTGCAGTGGGGAACGCGCCCCTTGCTTACAGTAATACTAGACCCGCCCCTTAGAATATAAAAAAAAGTCAGTTACTTTACTGAATAACTAATTACTTTTCCAATGTAGTAACTGAGTTACTAACACAATTACTTTTTGGGAGAAGTAATTTGTAACTTAACTAATTACTTTTTAAAGTAAGACGATCAACACTGCCAATGTACAGTATAGGACAGGGATATGCAATTAGCGGACCTCCAGCTGTTCCAGAACTACAAATCCCATGAGGCATAGCAAGATTCTGACAGCCACAAGCATGACACCGAGTGGCAGAGGCATAATGCGACTTGCAGTTTTGCAACAGCGGGAGGTCCGCTAATTGCATATCTCTGGTATAGTAGAAGATGGGTAGAGACAACATTTTTCAGGGTGTCTTATTACCACACAACAGCCAATCATATTCAGTCTGTCAGTGCCTGGATTTGAACCCGAAACCTCTGCTGTGTCAATGTCCCTTCTTTCTGAGCCACCTGGAATGGTGGACAGGTCCCAAGACAATTTCTTGACTTATCCTGTCTTGAACTCTTTGCTCCTCCCTTGAACTTCCCGATTTAAGCCAAGTCTCTGCACTTCCTGTTTGCCAGATTATTGTATTCTCTCCAGCCAGCATCTCGCTCTTGTCTTCCCTGCTGCCATCCATATTTTTCTACCACCCGTTATCAACCCTTATCCCTTAGCTTGTTCCTTGACAATGCGTCTGCCTGATCCCAACCTGCAACTACTCATTACTGACCTATTGGCTTGTTTACCGACTACGCTTCTGTCCCTGATCCATACTTGCTTATCCGCTACTGGACCCCGGCTTGCTCATCTCCTGGTGGGGTGATCCTAAGGACCACGACCTGGTGCTAACACAGCAAAATTGACCTCCACCCTCAGAAGCTCTGGTGAACACTGGTTAGTACTTAGACTGTGCCCCTCAGGTGAGCCCACGTCATGCACCAGGTTGACTGCCTGTGTACCTATCCTGCTGGTTGGTGGTAGTTCTGCTACAGCAACTGGTCTTCGAGCCTGAGCCCTGATCGTGACACAGTCTTTCATTAGAACATTAAAATCTTATTGGCCACCATGGCCAACAGTTCCACATTTTGGTATAATTCATATAATTTCTGCTCAGTTTTTTCTACTTCATAAACATACCTGCTATTTGTACATTATTGTATTTTGAAATAATACAACATTTGACAAAGGGACATTTGCCTCCATCATAACCCTATCTGAGAAGCCTGACATAACCCATTCTTGACCCTAACATCTGTATGACACTTGTTTCAGAGAAGCAGCTGTGGAACACATTAGTAGACAATTTTCATCACCATTTTAAGGATTTATTTGTGTAGCGTGACAATATATAAAGACATTTTTTATATTTTAGTGCAACACTCTAACATATATATATGTGCAGCAAAAATGTCTATAGCACAAAGCTATTTGGGTTGCAGATCCGGTCCACAGTGGCACTTTTTTTTTTTTTTTTTACTGACCCAGTCAGGCTTTCATAAGGTCCAATGTTAGAACATTCACACATAGAATCTCTTTGTACAAATTCGCACTTAATATAGATTTGTTATGACCCAGCATACTGATTTGATGGATTTAAACAGACTCATTGTTTTCTTCAGGCTTGCCCTAGCTGCGTTACAATTACGGTCTTATTACAAAGCCAGGCAACAAAGCGAGTAAGACCAGTGCCACTTGATTAATAGGTCAGGCCTTGTCCACTTTACTCCTGAGTCAAGTAAATCATCTTCCACAATGTTGTCCAGTCAACTTGACTAGAAGGCCACTGCATACATTTCATTGGTTCATTTGGTCCCCTTGATATACAATCACATGGCACTATATTCATTGCTAGGGTACGTGTGACCTGAACTGAAGAGCCACCTTCATTGGCACAGATATTTGTGCTCATAGTCTGTGTAGAAAATGAGAATATAGAATGATTCACAAAGTGTTAGGTAACTTTATCACCAATGAAAAAGCCTGGTGCCGGTCATTTTCCACGTTGAGGCACAGAGGATTGGCTAGGTAGCCTAGATGCACATTCTCAGCAATTGTTTGGTTGTGGCTGGTGATATATCAGAACAAGTTTATGGATTGTGCTGTGTTCTATCTATTGGTTTCTCTGCTTTTAGTGGTTTTCTGTCTCTGCATTAGTCCCCTAGCAGTTCAAATCTAGCAGTTGCCAATATTGCACTAAGGCGGAAAGTTCAATTTCTCCTTTCCATCATCTTTTTTTTTTTCTGATTGTCGAAATACAATTAGTTGGACACAAGGAATGTGGTCTCTCAGTTACTGTTCAGTTTAGTGACCATACTCGATTTTGGAGCCTCTACAACCTCTCATTATAGGGTTAGGTGGTAAGCTCTAGAGGAGCCATTCAGGAAGTGGAAGTGGTGGGTCAGATAGCAGAAGATTGCTTGATGCTATGGAAGCTAACCCGTGTGGGTGAAGTGGGAATGGACATTGCACGGGCAACACGAGCTCGGATAGAGTGCTTGTCCTGCCAACGATGCCATCTCTTTCTGACTGCAGAGCGCACCTGGAAATGGAATTAGATAATTACTAGTTAGGAGGATATCTTTTCACATACAAGTTTTGATTCAATTATCACATGATCATTACCGTTTTATGTAAAATGGGACAGAAGAAAATTAAAACCCTAGCACTGAACACCTTTGATAAGACTATGTTCAGCTCAACCTGCCCCTGTGTTACTTAGAAGAAGTTGCACTTGAAAAAGAGGAAGAATAAGAGATGTTACATGAAATATTTTAGTCAATGATACATGGACCAATGCCAAACCAACACAGATGTCTGTACTTAGTAGTTTGGTTTAGTAGGCCTTTTCAGATGTGGTTTTCTCCCTGTAGCGTCACCTCCTCAAGGGCTGCAGCCATTACCAGTTTCTTTCCTACTACAGTGCAGAGGCAGCAATGCACACAGTAAATGTCTATCCACTCTGGCTCAGTGATTAGTCTAGAGCAGGGGTAGGCAACCTTTTGAGTGCAGTGTGCCAAAAAATGTTTTCAAAGAAATTGAGCGTGCCAACTTTATAACCAAATAATGTGAACTTCACACTCTCAATCATGAAAATTATATTTTATGAAGTAAATGCTTTAAGTTTACGGCAGCACAGTGGTGTAGTGGTTAGCACTCTCACCTAGCCGTAAGAAGGGTCGCTGGTTCAAATCCCAACCATGACACTACCTGCCTGGAGTTTGCATGTTCTCCCTGTGCCTGCGTGGGTTTCCTCCGGGTACTCCGGTTTCCTCCCACAATCCAAAGACATGCAGGTAGGTTAATTGGCTTCTGTCCAAAATTGGCCCTGGTATATGAATGGGGACCTTGGATTGTGGGCTCCTTGAGGGTAGGGACCGATGTGAGTGTGCAAAGTACAGGGATAGGGACAATTGTAGACACCTCACTCAGGTTGAACTGGATGGACTGGTGTCTTTATTCAACCTAACTATGAAACTATGAAACTACTTGAGTAATAGTGACAAATTAACATCCTGCACTCTCACACCTCAGATCAGCCCCAATTCATGCAACTCCTTTTCCCAGATCACTGTACCCCCGCTACTCATCTGTCCTACCACTATAACCCCCAACACATCTACCCTACCACTGTACCACCCTGTACATCTACCCCACCACTGTATCACCCTGCACATATGCCCCACCACTGTAACCCCCTGCTCATCTGCCCCACCTATGTACCCCCGCTTCTCATCTGCCCCACCACTACCTCCCTGCACATCTGCTCCACCGTTATACCCCCACACTCTATCTCACCCCTGAACCACCTTCTCATCTGTCCTAACACTAAACCCATCTGGTCATCTGCCCCGCCAATGTACCTGCGCACATCTGTCTCACCTCTGTATCCCCCTGCTCCTCTGCCCCACCACTGTAACCCCCTGCTCATTTATCCCACCAATGCACCTCCTTTCAAATCTGCCCTACCGCTGTACCCCCTGCTTTTCTTTCCCACCGCTGAACCTCCTTTTCATCTGTTCCAACACTGAACCCCCCTGCTCTGCTCATCTGTCCCACCACTATAACCCCCATCTCATCTGGCCAAAAACTGAATCCCCCTGCTCATCTGTCCCACCACTGTAACTCCCTGCACATCTGCTCCATCACTGTACCCCCCTCCACTTCTGTCTGACCGTTGAATCTCCTTCTCATCTCTCCCACCACTGTACCTCCTGCACATCTGCCCAACCACTGTACCCCCCTGCTCATCTGCCTCACCGCTGTACCCTCTTCTTATCTATGATATGTGTGATATGCAGAGTGGTGCAAGGAAGTAGAAATTAGACACATCTACCTGTCCTAGCACACTTATCCTGCTGATCTGCCTCTTGCGTCAAGCCCACGTGCTTGTATGTGATGTCACCTACAAGCATCTGGAATGAATGCACAATGATGAGTTCAGGTGGTGGGCGGGGCTAGCAGGACTGTGATTGGCTTTAGCAGTGACCAATTACAGTCCTCCTTCTCCTGGAAACAGGGACCGCCCCCTCCCTAGCAGAACTGCACCCAATCTCTTGATGTTCACAGCTACAGCAAAGTTAGAGAACCAAACAATGTTTCCCATCTTTTACAATGTGTGGGGGCTCAGTGCTCCATCTCAGTGCAGGGTGAGGAATTCTGCGATTGTAAAAGCATTAGTGTGGCAGAAGCTGTGTCTCACTGACACTTCCCTGCGCTGATCTGCTGATGGGGAGGGAGTCGAGTGCTGGCAAAAGAGGCTTTGCGTGCTGCTAGGGGCACCCATGCCGGAGGTTGCCTACCCCTGGTCTAGAGGTTTGTCTTTTTCTGTAATTTATTGCATACAGGAACTGGGGAGGGGATTTGGGGTGGTGTGGAATACTCAAACGCTTGGACGCAATTTTCAGAGGACAACTCTCTAAACAGCAGCAGCACAGCTTCTTTTCACTCACAGCTGGAGACCATGCAATGTTTGGTAAATCAGGTGCAGCAAGACTGGAAAGGTCTATAGTTTGAGGACCAGATAGACTAAGCCGGGACAGTTTATAGGTTCACAGTTGGGGACAATGAAGTGGCTTGTACGACAAACTCACAGAATCCAGGAACTGGGTCGGTGGATAGGTGCAGCCCTATTTAGGCAGCTTAAAGTCAAGTCCCAGAGGGGCCAAGGGCAAGCAGCCCACTCCTCCTTTCAACTCATTGATCCATTCCCTCAGGTGGGAGAAAGACAATTTGCCATCTGGGCACACCTTGTCATGATTATGCAGTGATCTTCCTGTGTTTGCTTACCTCCCCTCATGTGTTCAGACTAAGAGGCCAGCCACTTCCACCTGGTGGTTTTTATAACCTCTCCTCTAAGCATGGCTCCACCCCAGGCCCTATCAGGGAACCCTATATTAACCTGTGCACTGCAAGCTATCAGGGCTGATCAACCATTGTGTATTCATTGCGTGTTTGGCTTCCTGGTTCCTGCTTGCCGTGTGCTCTTCATTTGTCTCTGTTACCGACCTTGGCGTGTTCTCAATGATTCCTGTCTGCTTGTGACCTTGACCTTTTGGCATGTCCCTGACCATCCCTGTCTGCCTGTGACCCTGAACCTTTGGCGTGTACTCTGTTGTTCCTGTCTGCTTGTTGCCCTGACCTCTGCCTTATCCCCTTACTATTCTTGTTGTTCCAGCCTGCTGCTTCCTTCTCCTGTAGTCTACTGTGAGTGTGAGCTGTGAGACCCTAGGGGCCGCGATCTGGAGCCAGACTGCAGCCAAGTCCATCCTCTCAGGTGACCTGACACACCTCCCCCAGGGATTGGGGAGCCAGCACAGTCCCAAACAACCCGGTATAAAGAATCATTGCTCCTCTGGCAACAGCAGGAGCCAAAAACTAAATTTGCCTAGCAGCCTAACTAGGAGGGTGCTACATCCTGTTTAGCCGTGTGACTATAGACTAATAGAGATAAAAAAGCTGACTGCTTGTTCAGTTAACTAGAAGATGATGCTGGATGATAGAAAGCTTAAACAGGAAGCAGTGGTGTCACCTTTCTATAGCATGGCTGTGGTGCATGAATAACAAGGATGTCCAAACAGAATTCAAAATTTTGTTATAGAAAAAAGTTTACAAATATGTATTTATTTTAACAGTGCATTTACAGGAAATCTACTTGTAGTCCCATTGATGTACTAGTTATAGTCCTGAAACAAGCTAGAAGACAGACCATTACAGTACTAAAATAATTCAAATACACATACCTCACTGTTTAGGAAACAGTAGAAGACTGAAACAAAAAATCCCTAAAGAAAGAAACAGAAAGACTTAGCAACAGGTTGTAGCCATAGCCCAACATTGTTGTACAAATGTATGGCCTACTTAATTCCTAAAGCTGAACAGCTGTCCTAGTGCCTCTCAAAGGAGTAAGAAGACTAAAAAAAAACAGTAAGATGATACACAAAAACATATATACAGTATCTCACAAAAGTGAGTACACCCCTCACATTTTTGTAAATATTTTATTTTATCTTTTCATGTGACAACACTGAAGAAATGACACTTTGCTGCAAAGTAGTGAGTGTAAAGCTTGTATAACAGTGTAAATTTGCCGTCCCCTCAATATAACTCAACACACAGCCATTAATGTCTAAACCGCTGGCAACAAAAGTGAGTACACCCCTAAGTGAAAATGTCCAAATTGGACCCAAAGTGTCAATAACTTGTGTGGCCACCATTATTTTCCAGCACTACCTTAACCCGCTTGGGCATGGAGATCACAAGAGCTTCACAGGTTGTCACTGAAGTCCTCCTCCATGACATCACAGAGCTGGTGGATGTTAGAGACCTTGCGCTCCTCCATCTTCCTTTTGAGGATGTCCCATAGATGCTCAATAGGGTTTAGGTCTGGAGACATGCTTGGCCAGTCCGTCACCTTTACCCTTAGCTTCTTTAGCAAGGCAGTGGTAGTTTTGGAGGTGTGTTTGGGGTCGTTATGTTGGAATACTGGCCTGCGGCCCCAGTCTCCAAAGGGAGGGGATCATGCTCTGCTTCAGTATGTCACAGTACATGTTGGCATTCATGGTTCCCACAATTAACTGTAGCTCCCCGGTGCTGGCAGCACTCTTGCAGCTCAAGACCATGATACTCCCACCACCATGCTCGACTGAAGGCAAGACACACTTGTCTTTGTACTCCTTACCTGGTTGCCGCCACACACGCTTGACACCATCTAAATCAAGCAAGTTTATCTTGGCCAGTCCATCACATTTACCCTCAGCTTCTTTAGCAAGGCAGTGGTCATCTTGGAAGTGTGTTTGGGGTCGTAATAATGTTGGAATACTGCCCTGCGGCCCAGTCTCTGAAGGGAGGAGATCATGCTCAGCTTCAGTATGTCACAGTACTTGTTGGCATTCATGGTTCCCTCAATGATTTGTAGCTCCCCAGTGCCGGCAGCAAGACATACTTGTCTTTTTACTCCTCACCTGGTTGCTGCCACACACACCTGACACCATCTGAACCAAATAAGTTTATCTTGTTCTCGTCAGACCACAGAACATGGTTCCAGTAATCCATGTCCTTAGTCCGCTTGTCTTCAGCAAACTGTTTGAGGGCTTTCTTGTGCATCATCTTTAGAAGAGGCTTTTGGGACGACAGCCATGCAGACCAGTTTGATGCAGTGTGCGGCATTTGGTCTAAGCATTGACAGGCTGACCTCCCACCCCTTCAACCTCTGCAGCAATGCTGGCAGCACTCATACATCTATTTCCCAAAGACAACCTCTGGATAGGACGTTAAGCACGTGCACCCAACTTCTTTGGTCGACCATGGTGAGGCCTGTTCTGAGTGGAAGCTGTCCTGTTAAACCGCTGTATGGTCTTGGCCACCATGCTACAGCTCAGTTTCAGGGTCCTGGCAATCTTCTTATAGCCTAGGCTATCTTTATGTAGAGCAACAATTCTTTTTTCAGATCCTCAGAGAGTTTGTTCCATGAGGTGCCATGTTGAACTTACAGTGATCAGTATGAGAGCGTGAGAGCGATATCAAATTTAACACACCTGCTCCCCATTCACACCAGAAACCTTGTAATGAGTCCCATGACACTGGGGAGGGAAAATGGCTAATTGCGCCCAATTTGGACATTTTCACTTAGGCGTGTACTTACTTTTGTTGCCAGCAGTTTGGACATAAATGGCTGTGTGTGGAGTTATTTGGAGGGGACAGCAAATTGACACTGTTATACAAGCTGTACACTCACTACTTTACATTGTAGCAAAGTGTCATTTTTTCAGTGTTGTCACATGAAAAGAATAAAATATTTACAAAAATGTGAAAGGGGTAATCACTTTTGTCAGATACTGTATATGCAAAATAAAAATTACATATATGTCACTATATTTAACATAGACATTTTTGTGTTGCCAAATCCCCCCACCCCCTATTTCTAGTAACCAACTGTGCCTCTTTCCCATACTTGGGATAGCGTGTCATGTCTCTTTACTGTCACTGTGGATATATATTTATACTTGCCAACATCTTCATTCCAGTCCTGGAGACACTGTCACCCCCACCCACAGCCCACACATATCAGACCCTTATTCTTGGCAATCTTTCTGGGCAAGACGTGGCCCAATAATAATAATTAAATATTTACAAAAATGTGAGAGGTGTACTCACTTTTATGAGAAACTGTATACACATATTGTGCAGGACAACAGGGAAGGGTCCTGGGTGGTAGATATATGTCACCATGCTTTGGGTTGTAGTCCCTTTAAGAGAAGCCACCAAAGAAGCAGTTGAGTACTCATGGATTTCTCACCCGTGGAGGGTGAGGGGTTCCAGGGTGATCAGATTAAAAGCAAAAACTGGTTTGAAGTTTTCCAGGTTTATGAAGTCCTGATATAGGTCTCGGAATTCAGAGGGTCTGAGAGAACTTGGGTGGGAAAGAGCCTCCAGCCCCTCAAAAGGAGCAGAAATGTCAAGTCATTGAGAGAGTACTCTGCTTACATAGTCCCACAGTTCAACTAAAAGAGGGCAGTTCTGTCCCATTAAAATGTTTTGGATTAGATATGGTGGGCGGTTTGGCTGCTTAGATCCTGCTGGGCTATTTATGAACTGGACCCCTGGAAGAGGCAGATATTTTAACCTTGTTGTGGAACAAGTTTATGTTGGCGAAAACCTGGAATTCTGTTTGAGGCTGGGTTCACAATAGTGCGAATTGGATGCCGGTTTCCCCGTATCTAATTTGCACAGCAGGAGATTGTGACCGGCTCTCTATGGAGCCGATACACATATCTCCGCAGCAGCTCTGTTGCGATTCGGGCTGAAATCGGACCAGAAAATTTGAACGAGGACGCACCGCACTCCTGCTGTGAGCCACTGCGTGCTCATATGTGAACCCAGCCTTAAACCAGTTACGTTTCACGGTTTTGGAGAAATAAAAATTGTTCGTTTTACAAAGACACAGATGGCTAGTGATCCGGACCCCAAAATATCACAATATATATACTCAGTACTGGTCAAATTCCCTTTAATACCTGGAAGGACTGCAAGAATGAATTGAAATAGATGAAGACAATTCGTGAGACTTCATCTTCTCCTGGAGTGACAAAGAAAAGCATGTAGGTGATTCCCAGAAGAGGCAGCAGAACCAAAGTCGCCTTTACTGCTTTCCTGGAAGGCAATGAAGAAAAATGAACAGGGATACTCAAGAAGGGAAAGACATCCTACAGTGTGAGAAAACAAAAGAAAGAGAGAAAAGATAAAACATGTTCAAAAGAGATAATTTACCTGTACTGGATGGTCTCTGACGTAGTGGAGGCTCGGAGCTTTGTCATCAGAATCCTCACAATGTTAAATAAAAATATAAAGTTTATCTAAAAAAAAAAAAAAAAAAAGTGAATATTGTTAGATTTAAAAACATTAAATAATACTTGTATAATGATGAAGTGCACAATAAGCACGTGGCTTGCCTTTATTGGGAGCTTGGGACATTATTCCTCCACTATTCCTTCTACACCAACAATGGGGCATAATTCCTGTCACTGATACCAATAGGACACTATTCCTACCATTGAACCCAACAATGAGGCACTAATTTTCCCACTGACACCAATGATGAAACATGTCTTCTCTCACTGGCACTAACTGCAGGGCGCTATTCTTCCCACTGATACCAATGATGGGGCACTATTCCTTGCCTTGATTGCAACAATGAGCTACTATTCCTCCCACTGAAAGTGGTGATGGGGCACCACTTGCACCCATGATACAAACAATGGGGCACTAGTTCTCCCAATGACACCAATTAAAAGGCACTCTTTTGTCCCCGAATACCAACAATGGTCCAATATTTCTCCCACTAATATCATTGATGCCGGGGCATTTTCTACAATACTCGCCACAGTCCAGCCACTCTCAAAGTTGAAGGATGATAAACTGTGACCCTCCCAACAGCACTTTGTCCCCATATTGATTAGGACAATGACCTCTTCCCAACAACCCTGGCCGTTGGTTGTCGGGGTCTGCGGGCGGGGGGCTTATCAGAATCCGGGAGCCCCCAGATTCCGGTCCCCTACCCTATGTGAATGAGTATGGGTTACGATGTAGCCCTACCCATTCACGTGGGGAAAAAAGTGTTAATAAAAAAACACAACACAGGTTTTTAACCACTTCAGATCCGCGCTATTGCCAAATGACGGCATTAGCGCGGACCTACATTTTCAGGACTACGTCTATTGACGTCGTCCTGGTTACGAGCGGCCTGCGCGCCCCCTGAGGGGCGCGCGCGGCGCGCTCTGTGATCGGCGAGTCCGTGAGACTCGCCTGATCACCGATCCGTGTAAGGGGTCGATCCCGACCCCTTATCACGTGATCAGCTGTCAGCCAATGACAGCTGATCATGTGATAGAACGGAGCCGGTAATCGGCTATTATTCCTCCTCGCGCTGACAGCGCGAGGAGAGAAAAAAAAAGCCGATCACCGGCGGCCGTGATCGGGACATCAGTCCCGATCACGGCCATCAATACAAGGGACCACCTGCCACCTGCCTGTGCCCACCTGCCTCCCGCAGTGCCATCCTGAAGTAAAATAAAAGAAAAAGTAAGTGCCCCCCGTCAGTGCCCCCTGTCAGTGCCCATAGTGCCCACAGTGCCCACAGTGCCACCCACAGTGCCACCCACAGTGCCACCCAATCTGCCTCAAAGGTGCTGCACCCCAGTGCCGCCCATCAGTGCCCAGCAGTGCCGCCCATCAGTGCCCAGCAGTGCCGCCCATCAGTGCCCAGCAGTGCCACCTATCAGAGCCACCTATCAGTGCCACCTATCAGTGCCCATCAGTCCCATCTATCTGTGGTACCTATCAGTGCCCATCCGTGCCACCCATCCGTGCCACTTATCCGTGCCACCCATCCGTGCCATCTTATCTGTGCCCATCTTTGCCCATCAGTGCCGCCTTATCTGTGCCCATCGGTGCCGCCTTATCTGTGCCTATTAGTGCCGCCTTAACTATGCCTATCAGTGCCCACCAGTGCAGCCCATCAGTGCCCACCAATGCAGCCCATCAGTGCCCACCAATGCAGCCCATCAGTGCCCACCAATGCAGCCTATCAGTGCCGCCTAATCAGCGCACTTCAATGAAGGAGAAAAATGACCCGTTTGCAAAATTTTATAACAAACTATTAAAACATGATTTTTTTTTTTTTTTTTTTGCATCTTTTTTTGTTTGTTTAGCAAAAAATAAAACTCCGAGCTGTAACTAAATACCACCAAAAGAAAGCTCTATTTGTGGGAAAAAAATGATAAAAATTTCATTTGGGTACAGTGTTGTATGCCCGCGCAATTGTCACTCAAAGTGCATCAGCGCTGAAAGCTGAAAATTGGTCTGGGACTGAGGGGGGTTTAAGTGCCCAGTAAGCAAGTGGTTAAAGTACTTTATTAGACAGCTCTGGGGGTTTTCTTCTGAATTTGGGGGTCTTCTCGCCGGGCTCCTCCGCTATCTTCTGCTTTTTTACAGCTAGCTCTTTTACTAGCTGAGGAGCCCGGCTTTCTCCTTCGTCGCTGCCGTCCGGGGGTCTATTTCCAACTTCAAGGGGTCTTGTCCCGCTCTTCGCTTCTTTTGCCGGGCCTCTGCTATCTTCTTACAGCTCTTTTACTAGCGTTGGCCCGGTCTTGTCGCCGCTGTCTTCTTCTTCCTTCCGATGTTGACACGCTCTCTCGGGCCGTAATGGCAGGGACGCGTTGTGCGGCGACTTATATAGGCATAAGGGGCGGGGTCACCGGGTGTTGCCACATGGTGACCCCGCCCATTATGATCTCACATTCCCAGCATCCCCCAGGACTGTGACATCATAAGGGGCAGGGTCACCATGTGACATCACCAGGTGACCCCCGCCCCTTTTGCCTATATAAGTCGCCACACAACACGTCCCTGCCATTACGGCCGGAGAGAGCCTCATGTCAACATCGGAAGGAAGAAGAAAAGAAGACGAAGGAGGCAGCGACAGCGACAAGACCGGGCCAACGCTAGTAAAAGAGCTGTAAGAAGATAGCGGAGGCCCGGCAGAAGAAGCAAAGAGCGGGACAAGACCCCCAAAGTCGGAAGAAGTCCCCCGGATAGCAGCAGCGACAAAGGAGAAAGCCGGGCTCCTCCGCTAGTAAAAGAGCTAGCAGTAAAAGAGCAGAAGATAGCGGAGGAGCCCGGCAAGAAGACCCCCAAAGTCGGAAGAAGACCCCGGAGCTGTCTAATAAAGTACTTTAAAAACCTGTGTTGTGTTTTTTTTATTAACAGTTTTTCCCCCAGGTGAACGGGTAGGGGTACATCGTACCCCATACTCATTCACATAGGGTAGGGGGCTCCCGGATTCCGATAAGCCCCCCACCCGCAGACCCCGACAACCAACGGCCAGGGTTGTCGGGAAGAGGCCCTTGTCCTCATCAACAAGCACCCCCCATGTTGAGGGCACGCAGCTTGGTACGGTTCAGGAGGGGGGAGGGGCGCTCGTCCCCACCCCCTTTCCTGACCAGCCAGGCTGCGTGCTCGGATAAGGGTCTGCTATGGACTTCGGGGGGACCCCCACACTGTTTTTTCGGTGTAGGGGTTTCCCTTTAAATCCATTCCAGGTGACGAGGCTTGCGAGGTGTCAATCTTGACGATGGAGGCAGCGACATTCACTTCCTTCGCTAGTCCCGTCTATAGAATATTAAAAAAAAATTCACAGTTACTTTGCCGAGTAACTAATTACTTTTCCAATGTAGTAACCGAGTTACTAATGCAATTACTTTTTGGGAGAAGTCATTTGTAACTTAACTAAATTACTTTTTTTAAAGTAAGATGACCAACACTGATGGTCAGTGTATGTTCTGGTGTCAGTATGGTATCATATTGCATTCTGTGCCCTAAAGTTTAGGTGGAAGCTCCACATGACCAAAAGCTGTGGTTATTGCAGCCCACGCCTAATGAGATCAGATCATGTCCTTACCAGCAATACCAGGATGACGGGACCTTGATAAATAAAGTCTGTGTACACGCCAGCCTTCTTCCCAAACCAGCACCTGAAGTAGATCAAACATTATGACAATCAAGAAGTGACCTGAACTTGCATTACTATTGTGTAATAAGTGGCCATGTCTAATGTGTGACATAATTTATATGAACATACTTAAAGGATTATTACATTTTTAACTTTACTTTCCATACCCTCCTTCCAAGACCATTCAAAAGCATTTTACAGAAGACTGAGGAGATGCAGTGTGAATAGGAGGTGAAGCTTTGAAAAGGGTATCTGAATGCCCTTGCACTCAGATATGCCCTTGCACTTTTCAGCTCCCACTGGAAGAAAAAGATTTGATTGATGAATGGCCTCATACACACCATGGCGTTTCTGAGCTGTAACAGGCATTGGCGTTTTTGAGCTCCAAAAAAAAAAAAAAAAAAACCCAGAACCAGCGCGTTCTAAGGCTCCAGCGCTAGAGCTTTAAAAACGCCAGACACCAGTATACACAGCGTTAAGCCTCACCCAGCGTTCCTATATATATATATATATACACACATATATACATTTAAAAAAAGCGTTCCTATATATATATATATATACATATATATATATATATATATATATATATATATATATATATATCTATATATATATATATATATATATATATACACATTAATATATATATATATATATATATATATATATATATATATATATATATATATATATATATATATATATATTACACATACATTTAAAAAAAAAAAAAAAAGGAAAAGGCGTGAGGTCCCCCCCCATGCCAATACCAGACCCTTCGGTCTGGTATGGATCTTAAGGGGAATACCCTACACCAAAAAAATGGCATGGGGGTCCCAGTAAAAGAGCTAGAAGACAGCAGAGAGAGAAGACAGAGTAGAGAGGACAAGAACCAGAGAGGGAGAAGACCTCGACAGAAGAGGGAGACGAGTTGGAGGTGCCTTAATAAAACACGTTATTTATTTAATTTGTGAAATTTAAATAGTGTGTTTATTTTCAACAATTTTTTTAAGGTGAATGGATGGGGTACAATGTACCCCATACTCATTTACCTAGGGTGGGGGACTGGTTAAAGGGGGCATCCAGATTCCGATAAGCCCTAAGCCAACAACCAACGGCCAGGGTTGTTGGGAAGAGGCCCTCGTCATCAACATGGAGACAAGGTGCTTTGGGGTGGGGGGGGGGCGCAAGGCCACCCCAAAGCACCCACTCCCCCATGTTGAGGGCATGTGGACTGGTATAGTCCAGGAAGAGGGGGAGCGCTCACTCATCCTCCCCCTTTTCTGACCTACCGGGCTGCGTGCTCAGATAAGGGTCTGGTATGGATTTTTTTTGGGGGTGGGGGTTCCCCTTAAGATCCATACCAGACCGAAGTGTCTTGTATCATTTTGGGGGGGGGGGAACCCCACACAAATTGTTTTAAATTTTGGCGGGGTTCCCCTTCAAGATTCTCAGCACACAAGTCACACCATAAGTCAGATCATCTTGTTTTCCGGCCTCTGGTGCAACTTCTATTCAAATCAATGGGCTCCCATAGGGAACCACTGATTTTGAATAGAGGCAGAGAAACGCGGTTGAAAGCTAGCGTGGCTAAACGCGCATTGACGCCAATGCCAACGCATTTTTAACCCCGATTTTTCCCTGCCATCAATACTAGCTTTACAGTGCGTTCTTTTAAAACGTCCTTGTGTATGAGGCCTTAATCCCTAAAACAAGCTTCTACAGGCACTGCAGTCTTTATGTGGTTAGTTGCACATCTTTGCACTTATGGGGAACTATTTATTAATGTGTAAGGGATACCGAATGCAGGTATCCAGCAGCAGCTGGGATGACCAGTTAGTTGTACTTAGGAAACTCAAATCAGCCTAAGTAAGATTAAAATAAAGTTTAATCATGCACACAACACCTATCCAATACCAAACCAAAAGGAAAGAAAACATAGAAAATAAACGAGGCAGTAAAGCAAAACCAAACCAACAACCTATTCTATAATACAATATATAAAAATGGAGGGAAGCTGACATAAACAGGAAAGGACCAGGATAGGGATTGGGAACTATTTATTTTTCTATTTCTTAGATATGTATTTGATAAAAGTTTACTACTTTTTAGGTAAACTGGTTTTGGTACAGGTAAAATCCCATAAAAGTTTTTGTTTTTTTTGTGTAGGGGGTTTCTAGGGTTTCTTGTTTTATAAAAATGTATCCAAAGGGATGTGGTGCCAATAAAACCTGGTTGAGGGTGTTGTATATAAGGCCCCTCTCTCTCAAATCCATTATTGCGCTTAAATATAATAATAACGTTGGGGGGAAATTGCACTGCGATTTTTATGATAGCCATAATGGGGCGCTTAACATTTTGGGGGGATTGTAATATGCTGAAGACTAAAGGATGTTGTTCAACGTCTATTTTGGGTATCATTTCAGACATCTGAGGACACAACCTAAAAACAGCCTTGAAAGCTGAAAAACAGGTTTACACAGCGGGGTGTTTATATCAGGATTTCACAAGTAAACTATCCATACGCTGGGAAAATGTTCTTGCATGGCCTCCTGCTATGGTTTATGAGGGTATAGATGCACTAAAATAGCCCCAGAACGCTATTGGAGATGGTGATAGGAATGTCTGACGAAACTGTCCATCATTGAGGGATCAAAAGGCAACCTGTGGCCTAATGTTGACCTTGGTCAAGGAGTTTGCCTGCAGTGTGACAATGCAATCCTACAGAAACAGGATTGAACAGACAATGCTCAAGAGACTACTGAGAAGTTTAAATAAGCATGGTGTGCTTGTGTGTGATGAAATGCAGAGTCAGGCCATTTTTTTCTTGCTTATACTAATGGAGTTCAGCCACGATACTGAACATGGGGCATGTCTTTTCCATAAGGATCGCCGAAAATAAGGGCCTGTGTGGGCTGTGGGTGGTGACAGTGTCTCAAGATGTCGGCAAGTATAAAGATATATCCACAATGACAGTAAAGAGACATGACACGCTATACCAAGTATGGGAAAGAGGCACAGCTGGTTACAGGAAATACTTAAACACCATTACAGGAAATAAGGGGGTGGGGGGGATTTAGAAAAGGAAAAACGTCTATGTTAAATATAGTGACATATATGTAATTTTATTTTGCTTATACAGTATCCCACAAAAGTGTGTACACTCCTCACATTTTTGTAAATATTTTATTCTATCTTTTTATGTGACAATGCTGAAGAAATTACACTTTGCTACAATGTAAACTAGTGCACAGCTTGTATAACAGTGTACATTTGCTGTCCCCTCAAAATAACAACACACAGCCATTAATGTCTAAACCGCTGGTCCAAATGGGGCCCAATTCGCCATTTTCCCTCCCCAATGTTATGTGACTCGTTAGTGTTACAAGGTTTCAGGTGTGAATTGGGAGCAGGTGTGTTAAATGTGAGGTTATCGCTCTCACTCTCTCATATTGGTCACTGGAAGTTCAACATGGCACCTCATGGAACAAACTCTCTGAGGATCTGATAAAAAGAATTGTTGCTCTACATAAAGATGGCCTAGGCTATAAGAATATTGCCAAGAGCCTGAAACTGAGCTGCAGCCTGGTGGCCAAGACCATACAGCAGTTTAACAAGACAGGTTCCACTCAGAACAGGCCTCGCCATGGTCAACCAAAGAAGTTGAGTACATGTGCTTAGCATCATATCCATGGTACAACAGGCACATATCAGAAATTTAAAATGTTAGGGTAGCATAGTATTTAGGGAAAACCTGTGTTTGTTGTCCTCAAAACCAAAGCCAGACTCCTGACTGAAAATTTTCTTTTTTAAACAGGTAATAGGGATGTGTGGAAAGCACACAGTCGTTAAATAAGTATTATACAGGAAAAAGCTGTAACATATGTATTGCCTGTATAACCAAAAACATATTTAATAAAAGAGTGATCCTTCAATTCCAGAATCAATGTACGGTATACATTCCTCTATTTCTGTCTTCACCCCAAAAATGTATGCATCTTTACACCCTTCTGACCCCAAACATAACTCCTTACTTCTCATTGTCATAGTATAGCTTGCCAATGGCCCAGGCCACAATGATGGGAAATGGAATACCTGGAAAGACAGAATAAAAAAAAATAATAATAAAAAAGTTCTAGTCCCAGGAAGGTACCATGACATATTTGGTGGACCAATCCAATGGCGTGCAAATTATGGATCTGAGTTTATAAACTCCTACATACTCTATTTCATTCTAATATTCAGAAAAATCCTTATGAGTCTTTACTTCACAAACCTGTCAATGCTCTTCTCCGTACCAAACGTGTGCTAGTTGCCCACATCTTTATCATCACTAAGCTCACTATCGCAACAGCCTGGAAATCTCCCTTGCTCAGTTTTAAGGTGGTGAAGAACCAAGTAAATGATATAATGATTAAGGAAGAACTGATGGCTAAACGACTCTCGACATATTCCTTCGAGTTTGGCAACCCTGGATATTGTATGCCAACCCCCCCCCAGATTTGATAGTCTTCTACTTACCATTTGAAATATTTAGCATTATGAGCCCCTAGGACAGTGATGGCAAACATTGGCACCCCAGATGTTTTGGAACTACATTTCCCATGATGCTCATGCACTCTGCACTGTAATAGAGCATCATGGGAAATGTAGTTCCAAAACATCTGGGGTGCCAAGGTTCGCCATCACTGCCCTAGGACCTCCTTTTTTCCTTTGACCTCTTTCCTTCCCTTTCCTTATGTTTCAACCCCTTTCTGCTTCTTCCTTCCCCCTCTGCTCTCAAACACCACCAATTCTCTTCCAAATATCCCCTCTTGCATGGCTCTTTTCAGTTTATCCTATTATCATTTGTTTTTTCACATTGACAAATGGGCTTTATTCTGAGATCTCAGCTCTACTGATGCCTTTATATACTGTAAATGATTCTGTTCGCTAGTATTATTGTACACCGCCAGACAGTCCTGATGTACTTTCATTTTTGTGTTCCCTATTGATGCAACCAATAATTTCTTTATCTAGAATCCACTTTACTTACATCACAGCCTTTTGTACAATTTTTGCACTCATTACCCTTTTGTACCACGAATACTGCCAATAAACGTTCTTTTAAAATAAAAATATCAAAGTCCTTTAGACGTAGAAAAAAAAAAACTATTCTAAAAGGTTAGCAACAATAAGAAAAAGAGGCGCAAGTCACAATGGCAACAAGAGTGGTATTTTGCTTGTTCCAGGACAAAACAGTCACTTACACCAGCCAATACATATGAACATCCATTTTCGTAGCTTGTCAGTGGAGTACGTCAAAACGATGGCTGTGTGCAGATAGCATCCTTCACCAAACATCCAGAAGAAATTGGTAACATAAAAATAATTGTGAGCTATAGTGACCAGGCGACACCAGACCTGCAAGCAGAGGAGGAAAAGGCAATCTGATAAGAAGCTGAGGGGAGATTTCAGATCATCATTAGAACACCTTGCAGTTAATGAAAATTTATTCTAGCTATACTGCCTCTGGAAACAAGTTCAAGTTGTGCAAAAATGCCCTTCCCATCATAAATCTACAGGAAAAAGCAAATTTAGTTGTTAAATGTAGATCGCTGTTAAGGTGCCTGTGGAGCTTTAATGAGTAAGAGTGAAACCCTCAAACTTGCAATACTTCCACGGACATGGTTGAACTCCTGCCTAGATTTTAGATTGTGTTGATGCATTAACTACTGTCACCAAAGCACAAGGGTCCTGAACAGTCCCCACCAGCATCTGTCTCATGCCGCGTACACACGACCGGACTTTCCGGCAGACTAGGCCCGAAGGGATTAGTCCGTCGGATAATCCGATTGTGTGTGGGCTAGTCCGATCTTTTTCGAGAAAAGAAAAAATCAGACGGATCTAGAAATAGAACATATTTCAAATCTATCCGATGGAATCAATTCCGATGTACTAAAATCGTGAAAACCATTCGTTGGTGTGCTGGTCCGACGGACCAAATACGACGCAAGAGAAGCTATTGGCTACTGGCTATTGAACTACCTTGTTTAGTCCTGTTTATGTCATCACATTCAAAACGAACAGACTTATGAATGGACTTAGTCCATTCGTGTGTGGCCAAATCCGTTCATTCGGAAAGTCCGTATGGAAGACCGTTGGACCTAGTCTGCCGGAAAGTACGGTCGTATGTACGCGGCATTAGAGTAAAGGTATGTGTAGAGAAATAATCAAATCCAGTTATTTCTCACGCTGCTCAATTCCTAAACATACTTATGGGCGATAAAGATTTATGTCCATTTCAACGCCGTGAAGTCGAAACTGAGTAATAAATTGATAGTTTTAGTACAGAAAGGAAAAGACAACTGCAATTTTGTTAAAAGGAATACAGATTTTTTTTGTTTACTAGGTTCAACTGGAACAATTTTAATTTGATCTCCTTGTGGTGTTCTGCTATTTTATCAAACTATGGAATCACATATTTGAACACCCTGAAATCAAAAAGTAAGATTTGCTATCTTTTAGGGATCTCAAAATGTTACTTATGCCTAAACAATAGCTTGATAAAGTTACCCCCTGCCTTAATTTTTACCTGAAAAATAGAAGTGTACCTCCTGTCTTTACAACCTCAGCTGTATATCTGCTGACTGGGAACTACTGGCTGGCAGATCTGAAGTGAGAAATGGAGATATCATTACTGTTTTCCTTGCTAGAGAGAAAGCTGTTCCCAAGGACCTGCAGTGCAAGGATCTCCCTGCTTCTGCCTTATTCAGTTTTCAGATACATATATGCTCCTGAACCTCTCCTGCTGCTTCTTGAATAATTCCTCATCAGTCCCTAGATCAGGAAGCAAAGCTCTGGCTGTACTAAGGTAGGCCATACATGATTCATTTTTTCTTTCAACCAACAGGTTGAAGGTGAAAAAAATGAACCTATTTCCCCATCCACACGCTTGAAGTAAATTGGGAAGTCGTTCACGCTGTGGTATTGTATAGTGGGTAGCCTTCTATGTTATCAGAATATGGTGATTAGCGTACTGGGCTATAGCCAGCTGCACTCATAGTTTGGGAAAAAGCCACCGGCTGGTTGTACACAAGTTGATCAATAGATTGACTTGTGTATAACCAACTAGCCCGTACATGGATCGAAATTTGGCTGGCCCCTGCTGAACCAGATGAATTTCAGTCTATGTATGGCCGGCTTAAGGGGGCTGCCACAACACAGTGCTGAACATGGCATGGTAAAGTCAGTAATGGGGAAAGATCAGCTGCAGGGAGACCAGAGGCAATACTGGTGACTAGTTATATTTTCTCCAATTGTCCTTTTGGGCACAGCTTCTATGGTTCAGGTCCTCTTTTAAAGTTTGTAGCAACCTTACAGATGCAAGTCATTTTTGACACTCTGCAAGCTGCCTATTTTTACAATTCTGAAATGAAATATTACACTAGGTGACGGTTTCCTAAGACTTTCTATCTTTTTTTTTTGGAAATCTCACAAAGCTCTCCTGCAAAGTGATGAGCAAGTAGGGGAGCCTCTGCAGGTAGTCTGTACTAGAGTGCTGGGACAGAGATCCTGCTGCTGCCACCTTTGCAAAGAATTGATATACACACGCAGCAAACTGCTGACTCAGATGCAGATACTGCTGAGACAATGTGTGGTAGTGTTACAATGGCATTGTTCTGCCAGACTGCACCAATGATAATAATAAAAAAATCAAGGCAGGCAGAAGTTAAGTTACCAGAGCTGATTGCATTATCATACACAAGAACATATTGTGATAACTAAGCACTGTGACTTACTCAGACACAGACAGTGAGGAAAAAAAACACATGTGCACACCTATGTACAAATGTAAAATTCACAAAGGGGTTTACAGCCATTGAGGTCAGGGGCACCTACCACATTGCTGTCATGGGCCTCCTGGCTCAATGTAAGCTGCATTACAAACCAAGTGATGTTCCGCAGAATGAAGGCCGTGATGAGGTTCCAGTGAATTATGTTGCGCAAGCATCGAATGCTCCTGCAAGAGAGATAATGGAGTTATGAGCTTACATGCAAGAATGCTAAAGGGGACAGCTTTAAAGATTGGCAATTATTGCATTTCAGTTTTGCATGCGCGCACCATTTAAGGATGTCTTCTTGGTGGGTCCCTTTTTTCCCCCATTTCTGCTGTGAGCTGGATATGAGTAGCAGGTACAAAGCTCCATGCGGTGAGCATACTTTCAGGCACAGATACCAGTCCAGTGACATTGGGGGCGATTTACGAAAGGCAAATCCACTTTGCACTGCAAGTGCACTTGGAAGTGCAGTCACTCTAAATCTGAGGGGTAGATCTGAAATGAGGGGAAGCTCTGCTGATTTTATCATCCAATCATGTGCAAGCTAAAATCCTGTTTTTTTTATTTTCCTTGCATGTCCCCCTCGGATCTACAGCGACTTTACTTCCAAGTGCACTTGTAGCGCAAAGTGGATTTTCCTTTAGTAAATAACCCCCATAGTTGCAAACAGTGGTATGTTTATTTGTGCGATTTACAAGTGCTGTACAGTGATGCAAACAGAAAGAGTTCAAAAACTTCATAAAACAAAATCCTAGTCGTGTCCCGGCACTAACTACACATGCAAAAATCCTGACTATCAGGCTGTCCAAGCCTATTGCTTGTCAGCCTCCACAGACACAGTTTGACTACATTCCACCAACCTTCCAGCTTTACCAGATACGACTTGTCTGTTCCCCCAGGCTCAAGAGCACTGACTGAGTTTCAGGTGATCCTTAATGCCAAAAGGGTGAGGTGTAAAAGCTTATCTCTATAAGTGAAGCCTGGGAGATGTGTAAACCCTAAACAGGGCTTTTCCAGGCTCCCTTTGAGGCACTCTGCTACACTGCCGTAGCAGGTCTCTTAAAATAATGACACCATTATTTACGTCCCAAGTACACATTTTGCATTTGTTTACAAGACTATCTTAAATAATAGTGCAAAGCTGGCTGCACTCAAGACCCAACTAGAAGCTTTGTTCTGGTCTAAAATATAGAACCATTTTCTAAATCAATTCTGTGTCTCAGGAGGGATAAACTGCTTAAAGTGGTCGTAAACCCTCCCCCACAACTTTGTCCCATGTAAATCAGCATAAAAACCCTAACGAACACCGCTTGTAGATATCGCCGTACTTGCTTAGTATTGTTGAAATCCTTTTTGTTCTTTAGAATGAAGTCACTGAGCATGCCCACATCTCCCCTGATTTAAGGCACACTCTATGTGCTTATCTATCTGTTATCAGGACTTCCTACGGCACAACACTGAACTCCCAGGAGACTTCAGAATCATTCAGAGCTTCCTCCTACACACCATGTGACCATGTGACATGACATGCAGTGTAAACTTGGCCATTACTGCAGTCTTATCAGCTGAAGCTGATAAGACTGAAAAAGGGAAACATTACACATCGGCACAAGTAAATACTATGAAATAAAACAAGTCAGCTATGAACAGGGAAGCAGGGTTGCCATAGAAACATTGGATTGAGAAGGAGGCTTGGTTAGCAGTACAGGAAGTGCTCAATGTAAGGGCGGAAATACACTCCACTGTGGACTCGGAAAACAATTCTTAAGATGGCACTGCCTAACCCCTGGAAACAAGTTTTTTAAAGTTTCTTTAACCACTTTCAGACCGGACCAATTTGCTGGTCAAAGACCAGACCACTTTTTGCGATTCGGCACTGCGTCCCTTTAACTGACAATTGCGCAGTCATGCGAAGTGGCTCCCAAACAAAATTGACGTTCTTTTTTTCCCACAAATAGAGCTTTCTTTTGGTGGTATTTTATCACCTCTGCGGTTTTTATTTTTTGCGCTATAAACAAAAATAGAGCGACAATTTTGAAAAAAAACGCATTATTTTTTACTTTTTGTTATAATAAATATCCCCCAAAAATATATAAAAAAAAATTTTTTCCCTCAGTTTAGGCCGATACGTATTCTTCTACATATTTTTGGTAAAAAAAAAAAAAAAAAAAAAAAAAAAAAAATCGCAATAAGCGATTATTGATTGGTTTGCACAAAGGTTATAGCGTTTACAAAATAGGGATAGTTTTATAGCATTTTTATTAATAATTTTTTATTATTTTTTTTTACTAGTAATGGCGGCGATCAGCGATTTTTATTGTGACTGCGACATTGTGGGGGACCCATCGGACATTTTTGACACATTTTTGGGACCATTGTCATTTATACAGTAATCACTGCTATATAAATGCAGTGATTCCTGTGTAAATGACACTGGCAGTGAAGGGGTTAACCAGTGGGTGGCAGTAGGGGTTAAGTGTTCCTAGGGGTGTGTTACTAACTGTGGGGGGGTTGGGCTTTCATTTAGTGAACACTGATCTCTGCTCCAATCACATGGAGCAGAGATCAGCATCACTAGTTGCTAGGCAGAATGGAGAAATGCTGTTTACAACGGCATTTCTTCATTTGGCCGCTCCGTGAGACGATCGCGGGTATGCCCGCCGCGATCGAGTCCGCGGGTCCCGCGACTGGACTCACGGGGGTCCCGACCAGCGCGGGAGCGCACCGCCGGCGGCGCGCTGCCTATGGCAGGGCGGCAAATTTAAAGGGACGTACATGTACGCCCATTTGCCTGCCCGTGCCATTCTGTCGACGTACATGGGCGTGCGCTGGTCGGCAAGTGGTTAAACAGTGAGTAATATGCGATTTGGGCTGGATTACAGTGGCTATAGTCTAATAATTACTTATTATAATGGACTAAATGAAGATAAGCATCAGAGTGGGAGAGTTTACTTCCTCTTTAATGGGTATATAAAGCCAACATGTTTTTTTTTTAGTTTCTAGAGTTAAGCCCCATACACACTATCCGATTTTCTGCAGATTTTTTCCTTCAGCTTTAAAAAAAACTATATAATATGGAGGTCAAACCTTAGGAGTTTTAATTTGTATGCAATCAGGCAGGCCCTCGCACTACATGGTTTTGGTAAATCTGAAGACAAAAATAAGCAGAAAATCTGATAGTGTGTATGGGGGCAAAACCCCAATAAAATATTTATGGCAGCCTATGTCCTAGTAGGTAGATTTTACTTCACTTCCTCTCTAAAGGAACACAACAGGAAACAGGACATCTCTCACAAATGAATTAAAGATTTTCATAGGCATAGGCGATCCACTTAGAAGAACTTTCCTCACTTCTAATTCCGCATACACACAACTGGACATTCCGACAACAAAATCCCATGTTTTTTTTCCGATGGATGTTGGCTCAAACTTGTCTTGCATGCAGACAGTCACACAAAGTTGGTCGGAAATTCCGAAAGTCAAGAACGTGGTGCCATACAAGTACGACGAGCCGAGAAAAATTAAGTTCAATAGCCAGTGCTGCTCTTCTGCTCGATTCCGAGCATGCATGGAACTTTGTGCGTCGGAATTGTGTACACACAATTGGAATTTGCGCAAACGGATTTTGTTGTCAGAAAATTTGAGAACCAGATCTCAAATTTTGTGTGACGGAAATTCTGATGGAAACTGTCCTATGGAGCCTACACACGGTCGGAATTTCCGACAAAAGCCTCCCATCGAACATTTTCTGTCGGAAAATACGTCCGTGTGTACAAGGCATAACTCTGTTGACAACTGTCATTTTTGATCTTTCATCACATTCTGTACAAGAGACCAGTGAAGACAGACAGACACATTCCCTACAATATCTAAAAATATCTATGGGAGTACCCTCTGCTGAGTACTCCCATAGCAAGCTATTGCTATGGGGGTACTCAGGGGTATTAAGCCCATTTTTTGTCCCCCCTGGCCTCCTGTAATGGCTCCGCTTGGGACATCTGATGTAAGGGGGAGGGGCTCTGCTGGGAATATCTGATGTAAGGGGGGCACCGTTGGGGACACGTGATGTAAGGGGGGCTCCGCTGGGGACACCTGATGTAAGGGGGGCTCTGCTGAGGACACCCGATGTAAGGAGGGGCACCGTTGGGGACATCTGATGTAAGGGGGGCTCCGCTGGGGACAGCTGATGTAAGGAGGGATTCTGCTGGGGGCACCTGATGTAAGGATGGACTCTGCTGGGGGCACCTGATGGCAGGCGAAGTGGCAGGTGACACGCTCAGGGGTCTCACTGATTCTGGATTATGGTGAGTTTAATGATTTTATTCTATATTACAATGTAATAATAATAATGTGCTTCAATCATCCTGTCACCATAACAACCATGGTGCTGGGATGATTAAAGCGCTAGCACCAGGTATTTGGAGTATCTTTATCTGCTGATTTGTTAAACTCTGGAATACACATTTCTATTGTGGTTACATACATATAGTTACATAGTTAGCCAGGTTGAAAAAAGACACAAGTCCATCCAGTTCAACCTTAAAAACAAATAAATAAAATAAAAAATAATCGTACAATCCAGATACCCAATTTTATGCCCACAATTGATCCAGAGGAAGGCGAAAAAAAAACCCAGCAGAGCATGCTCCAATTTACTACAGCAGGGGAAAAAAATTCCTTCCTGATCCCCCAATAGGCGATCGGATTTTCCCTGGATCAACTTTACCTATGTTAGTACCTAGGATCTGGGCCTAGTGTCCCTCCATCCCTCTTTCCTTCTTTCTCTCCCTCTCCCTCCCTCTTTTCCCCTATCTTTCTCCATCTCTCATTCATCTCAGACTCTACCACACCCCAATGTAAACCACGCCCATACAAGCCACACCCACTATTTCATGTAAACCATGCCCATTCTTCAGCGCATTTTTCTTTTTTACAAAGTCACGCCTACAAACGCACGCCCTACCCCCTAACTATAATACAACTCCGCCTACAGCCAAAAAAGTGTCCCTATAATTTTGTTTACAATGTTGGCAACTATGCTATATGGTCAATTATATATTGAGTATTCTGCATCTTAATCTCATCCCTCCTTCCTGCTTATGTTCAAGATCTGCAATAAAACTTCTGATGATACTGAGGCTGTGTTTTTCCATGTGCTTCTCCAGTTTGTACAAGGCCTACCAATCCAGGACTGATATATAAGAGTTTACACACCCCTGTTAAAATGTCAGGTTTCCACGATGTGAAAAAATGAGACAAAGATAAAATTTCAGAACTTTTTCCACCTTTAATCAGTGGCGGAACAATCACGGTCGCAGAAGTTGCACTTGCAACTGTGCACTGCCGTTCCACCACTTTGGGGGGGGCCCAAGAAGTGTTGCCAGCCTCCCATTATCTCCGTGACAGTTCGAGAAAACAGACTGATTCTCCCGTCTGCAGGATTGGGAGAATCAGTCTATACATTTAGGGGGTCGGTGGGGAGAGGGGAGATGAGTGCAGGAGATATGAAGAACACCAGTCACAGCTACACATTCCAAGCTGTGTGACCGATGCCTGAGCCACCAACTTCCAGTGAGCACTCTCAGCACTGCATTACACTTTGATCACTGAACTGTCCCTTTCTCTCCCCGATCTGTCTCCCTCCCCCGCTCTGTACTTTGATTGCCTTTTTTTTTCCCTTGGGCATTACACTGGAAAAAAAAAAAAAAAAAAAAAAGGTTGATCAAATTCCCTCATCTATACTTTCCAGGTGGACGGGAGAATCCTCCCACTGCGACCAGTGGCAGAACAACCAGGGTAGCTGTCCCTGCTATTGACAGCGCTGGTCTCTGTCTCCATGGCAGCGGTGGCGGTGCATTGGGACCCAGTGCTGATTACTTTATGCGGTTGATGGGCGCATGAGCAAGCAGAATTGGTTGTAGACAGCTGAGCTCCCTGCAGGACAATTAGCAGCGATGGCAATGCATAGCATTCTCTGACATGCTCATCGGGATACGATCCAGGTGATGCTCCCAGTCAGATCTAATGTTAAATGTGATAGTGAGTTTATTGATCAGAGCCCCCACCTTACTGCCATGGAGTCCACATGTCTGCAGAACATATATGATTGATATATAGGCGATTATACTTTTGATTCTTATAAATACCGTGTTTATTAGGTCTGACTGGGAGCATCACATCCCGATCGACATGACAACAGAGAAGGCTATGCAGCAGTACTGCTGCTAGGTGCTCAGCTGTCTACAACCAATAGTGTAAGCCCTCCCCCACATGCATCCATCAGCCCCATAATGTAACCAGCACTGGTTATTAATAGACTGCCGCCACTGCTATGCAGACAGAGACACCAGACCAGCGCTATCAATAGCAGGGGCATGACATCAAGAGTAGGCAGGGGACACCCATAGTGCCAGAGTGCCAGGGCCTGGTCACAAGTGTGACCTTTGCAACCCTGGTATTTCTGCCATTGCGTTGGACCCTTATATGGAGTTCCCCTGGTGTGCTGGTGACATGTCTATTGTTTTCTGCTACTGTGCAGTGGGCCCAAGATTGTAGGAAGGGGGCCCACTGTAGAACACATGAAAGGGTCCCACTGTAGGACCACAATATAGGGGTAAAGGGCCCAATTATAAGAGGGTGTGCACACTTATGCAACCACATTATTTTATTTTTTCATTTTTACTTCCCCCTAAAAGATTTCAGTTTGTTTTTCAATCGAGTTGTACAGTTTATAGGTCACATTAAAGCTGGGAAAATTTCTGAAATGATTTATATTTGTCACATTTTTTTACATTACATTTTAACTGGAGGCATGTAGACTTTTTATAAAATATATATATATATATATATATATATATATGTGTTTTAAATGTTTCAATTATACTTTTATGTGTGAAATCCCAACAATGCATAATTCAATGTGCTAAATTTATGTTCTCATAAGTATAAAGTATATTTCTTACTACATCATATTTTTTGTTGTATTTTTTAGGCTTTGTGTGTATGAGCTTCAGATTCACAAATCAAAGAAGCTAAAGACAGCGCACTTTCAAGTACTTTCAGGGAATAATGGCTTACATTTGAGGTCACATCTGTGATTCGTTTAAGGTGCAGTGCAGATGCATTCACATTGCCTTGTACAGAAAAAAGCAAACCAATACAATGCAAGGCAAAGGCAGTTTTAGATGCACAGGTATATTATTACATAAGAAGCAATTCAAACATGTGTTCCAAATTCTTCAGAAATGCCTAATAAATGTATGTCAGATCAATATAAAATTGCCTTTGTATACCTAGCCTATTAAACTGGCAGAAGGCATGAAAATATCCCCGAGCTCAAGATACTATTATATACCAAGATAATCCAGCACTGCTGGGGAGCAAATTACTCTCCCCCATTCTTCCTACATGAAACTGCGGGCGCTTAGCTGTTCAGGCACCCAGTAGTGTTACACGGGGACAGGGAGAGGGACCATAGCCATGTGTAAGATACAGGTCACAACTGTATACCATATATTGCACCACTCAACTTTGAGCTTAAGTCAAGTTTGGCAGCTCATTTATGGCTATTAGAATGTTACTAAAACAATTTTAGCTCCCCAGTTTTGCTGGGTTATATACTGTACATGTGTTGGTAGGTGCTTAGTAGCTTATCTACTAGTTTATCTGCCACTAGATGGCTCTGTTTCCAGTATAGTATGGTAAAGCGAAAAGTTGAGTAAAGCCCCATACACACTATCAGATTATCTGCTGAGTTTTTCCTTCAGATTTACCAAAACCATGTAGTAGAAGGGCCTGCCTGATTGCATACACATTGAAACTCCTAAGGTTTGTTCTCATATTATATGGTTTTGGTAAATCTGAAGGAAAAACTCAGCAGATAATCTGATAGTGTGTATGGGGCTTTAGGTGTTAGATCTCAGTTTAGAGCAATCCCTCCTTAAAGTGGATTTCCACCAAAAAGTACAACTTCTGCTTTTTTGAGTTCGCCCCCACTCCGGTGCCACATTTATCACCTTCCGGGGGCAGGGGGGAGCGGGTACCTGTTTTTTTACAGGTACCCTATCCCCATTTCCGGGAGACCGGGCCTCTGTGAAGTATATCAGCCGCTTGGCAACCCTCCCTCCCCTTCTGCTGGACCAATGAGGGAGTGTAGCGCGGTTCGTGCATGTGCAGTAGGAACCCAACTGCTGGGTTCCCCTAACGGGATTGGCGGCAGCAGCACCCAACCAGCTGATGTAAACATCGGCTGCAGTACCGACATCGCTGGACTCCAGGACATGTAAGGGTCCTAATGTTAAAAGTCAGCAACAAAGTATGTGTATCTGCTGACTTTACATTTTTAAAGGGGAGGGCGGAACTCCTCTTTATGTTCTGTAATGGGTGGGGTTAGTGCCCACATAAATGTCAGTTTGGGAGGGCCCGAGGGAGACAGGACTTGGGAGACAGACACCACAGAGCTGATAAGATGTAGTCTCCTGCAGGGCTGAAGTCCCAGGCAAGGTGATACAGACCATGGAAGGCCAGGAAAGAGTCCTCTTCTATGAGTGATGGTGGAAGTCTAGGAAAAAGTGCACCACCTGGGAGCGTGCCTGGCTGGACAGAGCCATGAAAAGGAACAATGAGAGAGAGACTGGTATACTAAAAAGGTCACGTTGTCCCCCTCCCCCTGACCCCCAGCTGCAGATCCTGGACAAGGTGATGTAGTATACATGAAAAAGTGGTCTCAACTCTGTGGTGCTCCCAAGGAGAGAAATGGAGGTGTAGAAAAGAATGTCTACTCCTATGTGTTGCATTCTGCACCAAAAGATTATGATATCACAAATGTGATGTCAGATGTCATGGAAAGTAACAGTAAAGTGCAGAAAATTCATTTTTATATGGACATTCCTTTATTCTCAAATATTAAGGCCTCAGGCCTGGAATGTTGTGAGTGGGCCTATGGCCAGTAGTATGACACAATATGTATAATACAACCATTTGTGGGCAGTTGTCCTATCCAAGAAGAAGTAGGACAGGGACTTGCACAGTTTGGTGCTTATACCTGAATACAATTTAAAATCAGCGCTCAGTGGAACTCAGCATAAATACATTCAATTAATTAAAAATATCACATTTAATCAAAAGAGAAGCACAGAGGTAAAGTCATTAATATCCAGCACAACAGTGAGGGATGTACTTATTGCACAGTCAAGTAAAAATCCAAAAGTAGGAATAAAGCAAAGGTAATAGTTCACTGTGCCGCCTTCCTTCAGGAAACAAGGTGTTAACTCTTGGCTATAGATCTATTAACAGGTAACCAAAGCATAGAGGACTCATAGCTCCATGTTGCAGTAACTTGGCAATTCACTTATTGCAAGGCTGCTGTCCACTTGAAAAACATGTGCGCTATTTAAATCTCAAGTTGAGATGACCAGGGATCAGACAGCGCTGCGCCAAGATAGTCACCAGAGTACCTCTATTCACGATGAGCGGCATCCTATAGTGTATCTCCGGGAGACATCGGGTTGGCATCCCATGACGCCCGCCGTGTGGTGAAGAGGGGAGGAGCCTGAGTCGCCGGGAACGGCCGAAAAAGGACAACCACTAACGTTCGGAAAATGGACTTCCCGTTCAGAAGGAAAGGGCGGTCAGTGAAGCTTAGCAAGTTGCCATGACGACCGTGACTGACATTTGATATTTTTAATTAATTGAATGTATTTATGTTCCACTGAGCGCTGATTTTAAATTGTATTCATGTGAACCTCTCTCCAGCTGCACTGGATACCACTCGGAATCACTAGTTTTTAATCTGACTTTGATAGGTTGTCTTTAATAAAGCTGGCCATGCACCATGCACATTTCTTAGTCCTTTGGGTTTGCCTTCAGCTGTGTGGTACAAGGGCCTGTCTGATTGCACACACATTGAAAGTGTTTAGATTTGACCTCATATTGTATGGTTTTGGTAGATCCATAGGGGAGGATTGTATGGTGTATGGCCATATTGTCTCTATGGCCCGAACCTACTTTTGGATTTTTACTTGACTGTGCAATAAGGACATCCCTCACTGTTGTGCTGGATATTAATGACTTTACCTCTGTGCTTCTCTTTTGATTAAAAGTCATATTTTTAATTAATTGAATGTATTTATGTTGAGTTCCACTGAGCGCTGATTTTAAATTGTATTCATGTGAACCTCTTTCCGGAAGTTTTTTCAGCTGCGCTGGATACCACTCGGAATCACTAGTTTTTAATCTGACTTTGATAGGTTGGCTCCAATAAAGCTGGCCATGCACCATGCAATTTTCTTATTCAATTTCCTTTGGGTTTGCCTTCAGCTGTGTGGTACAAGGGCCTGTCTGATTGCACACACATTGAAAGTGTTTAGATTTGGCCTCATGTTGTATGGTTTTGGTAGATCTGGGGGGAGATCCATAGGGGAGGATTGTATGGTGTATGGCCAGCATAAGACCAAAAATCTTAGCACTGGAGTTGTGTTGTTGATTATGGTGCTTATACCTGCCTGATCATTGCTCCTCTTACACACATCCTAAGTTATAATACATTATATATTTTTTTAATCTTTGAAAGTGGATAATTTTAGGTGCCCAAGGACTACATAACATAATTTAAATATTACACAAAAATGTATTGATACAACAGGTTAAAACAATTATACAGATTGAAATGTATTTAAAATAAACCCCTGTCTATGTGTTTTACAGGGGTATATACAGTGCCTTGAAAAGGTATTCTTACCCCTTGAAATTTTCCACATTTTGTTACAACCAAAACCTTAAATGTATTTTATTGGGATTTTATGTGATAGATCTGTGGTCAGCAATTAGTCAACCACGGGCTGTCGACTCTGCTCATCAAATGCAGCCACTTGTGCCCATCAAATGCTGCCACTGTGACCCCCGCTGTCTGCCCGACACTTACCCCATATTAGTGGCAGGTCATGCAGCAGGTGACGGCGACAAGCTGTGGGATGGCTCCTGTGTCCTCCATGCTCCCTCTCCGCTCTTCTTCTGTTCTGCTAGGCGTCCAATTGAAGCACCTGTGCTTTCAGCCAATCAGATAATGGGTATTAGATCTCTGTACCTGATTGGCAGAGAGGCGGTTCACTGTTACAAAAAGCAAATATTTATTTGCTTCTCTAACACATCTGGGTGGACTGCGAGTGCAATGCTGTGCACTCCAAGTCCACCTTTTTTGAAGCCAATCATGCTGCATACACACGACTGGACTTTCCATTGGAATGAACTCTGACGGACTTTCTGACCGAGTTCCGCTGAAATGCCTGCACATGATCACACCAAAGTCTGGCCGTTTAACGTGATGACATACGACGAGACTAGAAAAAGGAAGTTCAATAGCCAGTAGCCAATAGCTGCCCTTGCGTCGTTGTTGGTCCGTTGGACCTGCATACAGACAAATGGTTTTCTCGATAGGAACTGGATCCGGTGGAAAGATTTGAAACATGTTCTATTTCTAAAGTCCGTCAGATCCGCCAGTGTGCTCTTAATGGACGGGTCCTAAGCAACCAATCACCAGCTTGTTAAAATGAAAAGTCACTCTGCCAGCTCCTGCTCCCGCCCCCTATCTAGAACTTTGCTGACTCTGTTCCGAGTGTGCACACGTAGGATGGAATGGGAACACACTCCTGATACCTGCATTCCTAGCGTAACGCACTCCTGATTCCTGCATTCTGAGCTTAATGCACTCCTGATCCCTGAATTCTGAGCACAACGCACTCCGGATGCCTGCATTCTGAGCATAATGCACTCCCAATCACTGCATTCTGAGAGTAATGCACCCCTGATCCATGCATTCTGAACGCAACGCTCTCCAGATCCGTGCATTTTGAATGCAACATACTCCTGATCCCTCCATTCTCAACGCAACGCACTCCTGATCCTTGCATTCTGAGTGCCATGCACTCCTGATCCCTGCATTCTGAGAATGCACTCCTGATCCCTGCATTCTGAGAACAATGCATGCTTGATCCCTGCATTCTGAATGCAACACACTCCTGATCTCTGCATTCTGAGCACAACGCACTCCTTATCTCTGCATTCTGAGCACAATGCACTCCTAAATCCTGCATTCTGAGCATAACTCACTCCTGATCCTTGCATTCTGAGCATAATGCACTCCTGATCCCCGCATTCTGAGAGCAACGCTCTCCTGATCCCTGCATTCTGAGCGTAACACATCCCTGCATTCTGAGCACAACGCCCTCCTGATCCCTGCATTCTGACCACAACGCCCTCCTGATCCCTGCATTCTGAGCGTAATGCACTCCTGATTCCTGCATTCTGAGCGTAATGCACTCCTGATCCCTGCATTCTGAGCACAACGCACTCCTGATGCCTGCATTCTGAGCATAATGCACTCCTGATGCCTGAATTCTGAGCATAATGCACTCAAGATCACTGCATTCTGAGCACAACGCACTCTTGATCACTGCATTCTGAGAATAACGCACTCCCGATCCCTGCATTCTGAGAGTAATGCACCCCTGATCCATGCATTCTGAACGCAACGCACTCCAGATCCCTGCATTTTGAATGCAACATACTCCTGATCCTTGCATTCTGAGTGCCATGCACTCCTGATCCCTGCATTCTGAGAATGCACTCCTGATCCCTGCATTCTGAGAATGCACTCCTCATCCCTGCATTCTGAGAACAATGCATTCTTGATCCCTGCATTCTGAATGCAACGCACTCCTGATCTGTGCATTCTGAGCGCAATGCACTCCTGATCTGTGCATTCTGAGCGCAATGCACTCCTGATCTGTGCATTCTGAGCGCAATGCACTCCCAAACCCTGCATTCTGAGCATAACACACTCCTGATTCCTAAATTCTGAGCATAATGCACGCCTGAACCCTGCATTCTGAGAGTAATGCACTCCTGGACCCTGCATTCTGAGCATAAGGGAGCACAGGTCATATTAGCCCCATAAAGAATGATGAAGGGAATCTTTTTACAAAGGATAGTGAGATGGCGAATGGAGATGGACGAACTTCCGATGGGACGTTTCGCGAACGCGGCCAAAAGTTTGCGAACCGCAAAGTTCGCGGTGGGCCCCATTGACTTTAATGGCAGGCGAACCTTAAAAGCCTACAGGTCATATTTTCAGCCACAAAATAGCTGTGCACACAGTCCCACCACATGGACACTGACATAACAAAAGTATGAAGTTAATCTGGGATCGACAACGATAAGCATTCTTTTTTTTTATCTGTGAAATTTTGACAATTCAGGAACGCATGAAGGCCATGGAGGAGAGGAAAGGTCAGGGCAGGCTATGAAGAGGGTGCAGGAGATGATCACCAGCACCGTGACAGAGCACTGACACCAGCACCGAGATAGAGAGAGAGAGCACTGACACCAGCACAGAGATAGAGAGAGAGCACTGACACCAGCACAGAGATAGAGAGAGAGCACTGACACCAGCACCGAGATAGAGAGAGAGCACTGACACCAGCACCGAGATAGAGAGAGAGCACTGACACCAGCACCGAGATAGAGAGAGAGCACTGACACCAGCACCGAGATAGAGAGCACTGACACCAGCACCGAGATAGAGAGCACTGACACCAGCACCTTAATAGAGAGCACTGACACCAGCACCTTGATAGAGAGCACTGACACCAGAACCGTGATAGAGAGCACCGACACCAGCACTGAGAGAGAGAGCACCGACACCAGCACCGAGAGAGAGAGCACCGACACCAACACCGAGAGAGAGAGCACCGACACCAGCACCGAGAGAGAGCACCGACACCAGCACCGAGAGAGAGAGCACCGACACCAGCACCGAGAGAGAGCACCGACACCAGCACCGAGAGAGAGCACCGACACCAGCACCGAGAGAGAGCACCGACACCAGCACCGAGAGAGAGCACTGACACCAGCACCGAGATAGAGAGAGAGCACTGACACCAGCACCGTAATAGAGAGCACTGACACCACACCAGCACCGTGATAGAGAGCACTGACACCAGCATCGAGTTAGAGAACACTGACACCACACCAGCACCGAGATAGAGAGAGAGCACTGACACCAGCACCGAGATAGAGAGAGCACTGACACCAGCACCGAGATAGAGAGAGCACTGACACCAGCACCGTGATAGAGAGCACTGACACCAGCACTGTGATAGAGAGCACTGACACCAGCACTGTGATAGAGAGCACTGACACCACACCAGCACCGAGATAGAGAGAGCAGTGACAGAAAACCGAGATAGAGAGAGAGCACTGACACCAGCACCGTGATAGAGAGCACTGACACCAGCACCGTGATAGAGAGCACTGACACCAGGACCGTGATAGAGAGCACTGACACCAGCACCGTGATAGAGAGCACTGACACCAGCACCGTGATAGAGAGCACTGACACCAGCACCGTGATAGAGAGCACTGACACCAGCACCGTGATAGAGAGCACTGACACCAGGACCGTGATAGAGAGCACTGACACCAGCACTGAGTTAGAGAGCACTGAGACCACACCAGCACCGTGATAGAGAGCACTGACACCAGCACCCAGATAGAGAGAGCACTGACACCAGCACCCAGATAGAGAGAGAGCACTGACACCAGCACCGTGATAGAGAGCACTGACACCAGTACCGAGATAGAGAGCACTGACACCACACCAGCACAGAGATCGAGAGCACTGACACCACACCAGCACCAAGATAGAGAGCACTGACACCAGCACTGATACCGGCAACTCGCTGTGGGACCCAAAAATGACACCGCTCAATCTCTTCAAACAGGAGGGTACGGGCATATAGTATGGTGTGCTTTTTTTGTACAAGGAAGTGAGCCAAAGGTAGAAAAAAGGTCTGTGTGCTCAATTAAATAGTTTATAGCGTTATGCATATACATGGTCTACTGGTCACATGTGTTGAATTCCTTTGAGATCCATGCCTCATTCATTTTTATAAATGTCAGGTAGTCAACACTGTCGTGAGCTAGGCGAGTGCGCTTATCGGTCATGATCCCCCCTGCTGCGCTGAATGTCCTTTCGGACAGGACACTGGATGAGGGGCAAGGCAACAGTTCCATTGCAAATTGGGCAAGCTCTGGCCAGAGGTCAAGCCTGCCCACCCAGTAGTCCAGGGGTTCATCACTCCTCAGAGCGTCCACATCGGCTGTTAACCCGATGTAGTCGGACACCTGGCGGTCTAGGCATTCCCTGATGCTGGATCCAGATGACACCTGTCGATGGGTCGCCTGAAAGAATGACCTCATATCAGAAGTCACCAACACATCTTCAAACCGCCCTCTTCTTGCAGGAGCTGTTGGATTGGTACCCACAACTCTCTCTGGGAGTGGGAATTCCTCCTCTGCCAGCGCACGCAAAAGCAGAATGCAGTAGTTGTCGAAGCAAGGTCTGTAAGTGCTCCATTCTGACAGCCCTCTGTGACGGTGGTAACATTTCCGCCATTTTGTGTTTGTACCCGGGGTCTAAGTACGTTGCCACTCAGTACTAGTCCTTGACCCTTATGTTTTTTATAAGGGGGTCCCTGTTAAAACACTGGAGCATTAATTTGCACTAAACCGGAAGTGGTGTGGTGGCCTGGCTCCTGCTCATCATCCAGGATAATGTCGTCCTCCTCTCCCCATCCACACACAACAGGGATCCCAAAAAAGTTTAAAGCATGCTCTTCTTGCTCCTCCTCATCCGCCCTGGAACCATCCTTCTCTAACTCCTCTTCAGACTCCTGTTGTTGACTTGTCTCAGATAGAGTAGCCCCCCCTGGGAATTCATCCAGCATTGCGACTTCCTCATCTTCCTGCTCCTCCACGGCTTGATCAATGACACGACACAATGCACGCTCCATAAAGAAGGCATAAGGTACCATGTCACTGATGGCGCCATGGCTGCGACTGACCAGTTTGGTGATCTCATCAAATGGCCGCAGAAGTCTGCATGCGTTGCGCATGAGCAGCCACTGGCACGGTGAAAAAAAAACCAGCTCCCCATAACCTGTTCTGCCGCAGAGTTCGTACAGGTAGTTGTTAACTGCACGTTTCTGCTGGAGCAGCCTATCAAGCATATAGAAGGTTGAGTTCCATCGCGTCGGGCAATCGAAAATAATACTTCTAACCGGCAGATTGTGTTGCCGCTGAATGTCAGCAAGGTGAGTCATGGCCGTGTAAGATCTTCTGAAATGGGCCGAGATTTTCCTTGCCTGCCGCAAGATGTCCTGGACCCCAGGGTATTTGACAACGAATCGCTGCACGACCAAGTTTAAGACGTGCCATGCAGAGGAGGATGGAGTAGGAGGAGGAGAAGAAGAGGCAGGCCTGCATGCAATCTGTGGCAGTAAAACCAAATCTACACGGGTGCCACGGGTTACATGCTTAATGGCCGTCAGAAGGTTCACCCAGTGGGCAGTAAAGGTGATAAACCTTCCCTGCCCCTGTTTGCTAGACCACGTGTCTGTGGTCAGATGTATCTTGGCACCGACACTGTGTGCCAGAGATACATTCACTTGCTGCTGAACATGGCCATATAGCTCTGGGATGTCCTTCTGTGAGAAATACTTCCTTCCTGGGACCTTCCATTGTGGTGTTCCAATGGCCACAAATTTTTGAAAGGCCTCCGAGTCCACCAGTTTATATGGCAGTAGTTGGCGGGCTATCAGTTCTGACAAGCCAGCCTTCAACCGTTGGGCAAGAGGGTTATCCGGCGTCATCATTTTTTTTACGCTCGAACATTTGGCTCACGGAAGCCTGCCTTTTTCCAGAAAAACATGAGGATGCGATGATGGAAAGTGGAGTGGAGGACAATTGTGAGGGGAGAGGAGAAGGAGAAGTAGAAGACGAGGCTGGACGGTGAAAGCCTGGAGTGTGGCTTTGTGGGTTCCGTTGCTCCCACTGGGCTCGGTGATGGCAGCTCATGTGCCTTCTTAAGGCGGTCGTCCCTAGGTGAGTGTTGGGCTTACCGCGACTTATGCGTTGACTGCAAAGATTGCAGATGGCAACACTATTGTCAGCAGTGGACACGTTAAAAAAAGCCCACACTGCGGAGCCATGTGCCGGCATCCTGGGAGCGCCAGATGTGACCGTACATGGTTGATGCCTCGCTCCTGATACATTAGCAGTCTGCTTTGTCCCTCCTGTGCAATCTAAGTTCCGCCTGCTTCTCCTCCCTATCTGCTGGTCCATATCTCCCTCTGAACTCCCCTCCTCTTCCTCTCTTGTGGGCACCCACGTGACATCACTAGACACATCATCATCGATGTCACCTTCCCCACCACTATAATTAGAGATCTCGGAGTAGGCAGCAACACCGGGGACCAACCTCCTCCTTGGGCTGATCTGGGTACTGTCGTCAGACTGCTGAGTGGCGGTTGTTGCTACCTCCTCTTCCTGATTCAATGCCAAGAGTGACTGCGCATCGGAAATGTCTTGATATGGATCCAAAAATAATTCCTGTGACTCAAGCGGAAGGTATATGGTGGTGTTGGTGGTAGTGTCTTTGGGGGTACACACAGCAGAGAGTGAAGAGAGTGAAGAGGGTGCAGATCGAGAGGATGAGGGTGCAGAAGAGTAAGGCTGAGTGAGCCACTCAACCAAGTCTGGTGCGTCCTTTGACGTAATCGAACGCACCTTCTGCAATTTGCCACTTTGGCTCAAGCCTGTTGCTCCTGCCCTACCCCTACCACCCCTGAGGAAGGGCCTGCCTCTTCCTCTGCCTGTGACAAAAGTCTCTAGAGAAGTGCAGTATGTATGTGGAAGAAGGTATATAACACCCCGCTTCAATCTTTCGTTTTTTGGGGGCCACTGGTCTATCACACCAGGTATAATACTTTTTTTTTTATTGCGTTTGTCACGCTTTGTAGTATCGCTGCAGAACCACTCAGCAGTCACAATGCTGCACAGTGGAAATGCACTATACCATGCTTTCTATATGTGCAAGTATTTTATACGTGTATTACACACCTATATACTGCACACCAAATAGTACACCTATACTTTGTGGACCTAGTAGCTAGTGATTTGCAGACTGTCCCTCAGTTCCTACACTGATAAAAGACAGCTGCAGAATCAGTCAGCAGTCAAGTATAATATTCTTTCTATATTTGGAAGAAAGTATATTATACGTGCACAACCCTATATACTGTACACCTATACCAGTCCTTAAAAGGACCTTTGTGGACCTAATAGTAATAGCTAATGATTAAACTGACTGTCCCTGCTTCACACAGCGTCCTGTCCCTACACTGACAAAAGACAGCTGCAGAATCAGTCAGCAGTGCACTCAGAAATCACCAGCACAGCAGTGCACCGAACCCTATATACTGTACTACACCTATACCAGTCCTTAAAAGGACTTTTGTGGACCTAATAGCTAGTGATTTGTGTCACTACTGTCTCTCCCTGCTCCACACAGCGTCCTGTCCTTACACTGACATAAGACAGAATGTAAAATGGCTGCCAGATCAGGTCTATTTATAAGGTAGGGGGAATGTCCAATTGTCCATGTGCTGAAATGTCTCAATTGGCTGTCCTGTACCCCATGATGGATGTGTCATCATGGGTCAAAGTTCTTTCACAATGTAAACGAACGTGTCGACGTCACCCCAGTCGTGTTCGTTCTTTTTAGACCAGGAAGGACGGGTTGGTCTCTGCGTTGGCATGTGTCCGGCCGGTGCACGCTTCTGTTTTGAACCTGCTTTTAAAGTCTTTTATGTAAGTGTATACGTTCGTTTTTTTGCAAATTAAAATCATTGGTTTTACACTATCTGGAGCCTATGTTTTTCCCTATGTGATACCACGTTGAGTTGGGAGTGATATGTGGAGCAACAGCCATAACCCTATTGCGTGAAAGATTCGGGATCGCCTGAGGGGGAACCGTTACCCGGATATCCTTTGATTGTTTTTGCCTGTGGTGACCCTCTGTAACGGGGGGTCGCTTGGATCTGGTAAGGAGCCAATTCATTCATTCGGTGATGGGAAAAGCACATTATATTTCTGGAGAAGATTTTTAATTTGTGCACTTCTAATTCAGCTTTTTGGAATTTTTTTCTTCACCGGTGTTTATTTACCATATGGACATTTCATTATATTTTGGTATATAACTATATGGACATTATGTAGAGTGTCTCAAAATACTTTTTTGATAATTTACTTTATGTAAAAAAAACTGAATAACATAATAATTTTTTATTTTAGGGGTATATGCACAGAGATTTATACAATTTGTATTGTGTTTGGGGAATTCACATTATTGACACGTATCTGTGTCCCGTTTTTGTATTTAATTTTATTTATTTGTATATATAATAGTATGCACTATATCTTTGAGGTGGTCTTAGAGACAATAAGATACTAAGACTCATATCGTGGGTCTGGCACATACACATACCCCATTCACTTTGGGCATTTGAGGTTAGCGCAGTTCTCTTTTTTTTTTTTCTCACAATGTAAACGCATATGTCCGCCGGGCGAACAGCGCCAGAAGTCCGCCGGTTTGGCGAATCGCGAACACGCAAAATTCACTGCGAACCGACCGCCGGGCAAAAAGCAAGGCCATCTCTAATGGCGAAGGTTTTGAATGTATTCTTCTCCTCAGTCTTCACGAGGGAAACAGGGGGCTTCAGTAACCAAAACTGCAAGGTTTTCTAAAATTAGAAGCAGACTTGAAAAACTTAACATAAATAAGTCCTGGGACCAGATGGCTTGCACCCGAGGATCCTTAAGGAACAAGTAATTTCCAGACCGTTGTTCCTAATTTTTACGAACAGTCTACTCACTGGAGAAAAGCCAGTGTAGCCCCATCTTTAAAAAAGGACCAAGATATATGCCTGGGAACTACAGGCCAGTTAGCCTAACATCAATAGTATGCAAGCTCTTGGAGGGGATGATAAGAGATTATATACAAGATTTTAGTAATGAAAACGGTATCATTAGCGGAAATCCGCACGGATTCATGAAACATTGTTCTTCCCAAACAAATCTATTAACCTTCTATGAGGAGGTGAGCTGCCATCTAGATGAAGGAAGGCCTGTAGACGTTGTGTGACTGGATTTTGCAAAGGCATTTGATACAATTCCCCACAAAAGTTTACTGTACAACCTAAGATTTGTCAGCATGGACCAAAGGGTGAGTACCTGGATTGAAAACTGGTTACAAGGGGCGAATTCAGAAGAGGGTAGTGATAAATGGGGAGTACTCAAAATGGTCCAATGTGGAAAGTGGGGTCCCTCAGGGTTTTTTCCTGGGGCCAATCCTATTTAATTTATTCATAAATGACCTGAAACAGCTCAATCTAAGTATTTGCGGATGATACTAAGCTAAGCAGGGAAATAGCTTCTCCGAAGGATGTGCAAACCTTGCAAGAAGAGCAGAAGAGCTGAACAAATTAATGGAATGGGCAACTTCATGGTAAATGAGGTTTAATGTGGAAATATTTAAAATGATGCATTTAGGTGGCAAGAACATGAATGCAATCTACTCACGGGGAGGGGGGGGGGGGGGGGTGGAGAACCTCTTGGGGGGAATCTAGGATGGAAAATGATCTGGGGATCCTAGTAGATGACAGGCTCAGCAATGGCAATCAATGCCAAGCTGCTGCAACCAAAGCCTATATTGGCATGCATTAAAAAGGGAATTAACTCCAGAGATCTGGACTTTTACTGGGCCATTCTAACACATGAATATGCTTTGATCTAAATCATTCCATTGTAGCTCTGGTTGTATGTTTAGGGTCGTTGTCCTGCTGGAAGGTGAACTTCCACCCCAATCTGCCACGTACACATGATCAGACCATCGGCGGGATTGACACCTTGCGAGCCCCATCGTCTGGTATGGATTTAAAGGGGAACCCCGGCCACAGTCCCAGAGGATTTTGGGACTGTGACATCATAAGAGTGATGTCACATGGTGACCCCGCCCCCTTATGCCTATATCAGTCGCCGCACAACTCGTCCCTGCCATTACAGCCAGAGAGAGAGAGTGTCCTGTCAACATCGGAAGGAAGAAGAAGAAGAGGAGAAGAGAAGAAGAAGAAAAGAAGAAGAAGAAAAGAAGAACGAAGAAGAAGAAGGTAACAGCGACAGCGATAAGACTAGGCCAATGCTAGTAAAAGAGCTGCAAGAAGATAGCGGAGGCCCATCAAGAAGAACCGAAGATCGGGACAAGACCCCTGAAGTCAGAAGAAGACCCCCAGATGGTGGCGGTGACGAAGGAGAAAGCCGGGCTCCTCCGCTAGTAAAAGAGCTAGCAGTAAAAGAGCAGAAGATAGCGGAGGAGTACAGTGAGAAGACCCCCCGAAGATGGAAGAAGACCGCCGGAGCTGTCTAATAAAGTATTTTAAAAACCTGTGTTGTGTATTTTATGAACACTTTTTTCCCCCAGGTGAATGGGTAGGGGTACATGGTACCCCATGCTCATTCACATAGGGTGGGGGGCCGGGATCTGGGGGCTGCCTTATTAAAGGGGGCTCCCGGATTCTGATAAGCCCCCCTGCCCGCAGACCCGACAACCAATGGCTAGGGTTTGCGGGAAGAGGCCCTTGTCCTCATCAACATGGGGACAAGGTGCTTTGGCGTGGGGGGTCGCAGGGCCCCCCTTCCGCAAAGCACCCCCCATGTTGAGGGCACACGGCCTGGTACTGCTCAGGGGGGGCACTCGCTCGTCCCCATCCCCTTTCCTGACCGGCCAGGCTGCATGCTCGGATAAGGGTCTGGTATGGACTTTGGGGGGACCCTGAGCCGTTTTTTCCCTTTAAATCCATACCAGGCGACGGGGCTCGCGAGGTGTCAATCTTGCCGATGGAGGCGGCGACATTCACTTCCTTTGCTAGTCCCCTCTTCCTGGAGCCACGTTCAAAATGAACCAACTTTACTCCATATGTGGGCAAGTCCGTTCATTTGAAAAGTCCGGCAGACTAGCACACAGACGGGCAGATTGTCCGCCGGACTGCCGAGTTCGGCGGACAATTTTGAGTCCAATCTTCATTCTAAGTCCGTTGGACTTTTGGGAACACAAAGTCCGCTGGAGCCCACACACGGGCGGATTGTCCGGAGGACTCTGGTCCGCCGGGTAATCCGATCGTGTGTACGCGGCATAACAGGTTTCCTTCTAATATTGCCCTGTATTTGGCTCCATTCATCTTCCCATCAACTCTGACCAGCTTCCCTGCCCCTGCTGAAGAAAAGCCCACACAACATAAATCTGCCACCAACATGTTTCATGGTGGGGATGGTGTGTTCAGGGTGATGTGCAGTGTTAGTTTTCCGTCACACATAGCGTTTTGCTTTTAGGCCAAAAAGTTAAAATTTGGTCTCATCTGACCAGAGCCCCTTCTTCCACATGTTTGCTGTGTACCCCACTTGGCTTCTCGCAAACTGAAAATGGAACATCTTATGCCTTTCTTGCACCAATGGCTTTCTTTTTGCCACTCTTTCATAAAAGCCTGATTTGTGGAGTGCACAACTAATAGTTGTCCTGTGAACGGATTCTCCCACCTGAGCTGTGGATCTCTGCAGCTCCTCCAGAGTTACCATGGGTCTCTTTGCTGCTTCTCTGATTAATGCTCCTCTTGCCCGGCCTGTCAGTTTAGGTGGACAGCCATGTCTTGGTAGGTTTGAGATTGTGCAATTTCCATTTTTGGATGATGGATTGAACAGTGCTCTGTGAGATGTTCAAAGCTTGGGATATTTTTTTTATAACCTAACCCTTCTTTAAACTTCTCCAAAACTTCATCCCTGACCTGTCTGGTGTGTTCCTTGGCCTTCCTTGACCTTCATGATGCTGTTTGTTCACTAAGGTTCGCCAGCAAATCTCTGAAGGATTCACAGAACAGCTGTATTTATGTAATTCAATTACACACAGCTGAACTCTGTTTAATAATTAGGGGACTTCTGAAGGCAATTGATACCACTAGATTTTTGTTAGGGATATCAGAGTAAAGGGGGCTGAATACAAATTTATCACATATTTATTTATAAAAAATGTTAAAAACCATTTATCATATTCCTTCCACTGCACAATTATGTGCCACTTTGTGTTGGTCTATCACATAAAATCCCAATAAAATAAATTTACGTTTTTGGTTGTAACCTGACAAAATGTGGAAAATGTCAAGGGGTGTGAATACTTTTTCAAGGCACTGTAACTATCTCCTGTCATAAAAGAACCCTTGGTATCCATAGTCAAAAAATTACCAAAAACAATTCTAATTACAATTGGTGTGTCAAAAATAGAAAGGTAAAGTTAATATTTAGCATTTTTTGCACTTTGTCTGCAGCCTTACCTCAATCTCAAGAAGAGAGTAAAAGCCACCAGCAGTGCACACAAGGAGATGGAGTGTCCCAGAAAGTTAATAACGATGGCGATGTGGTAGTGTACCTTGCTCTTTTTCTGCCAAGAAAAAAGATTGCCAATTAAATATTTTCTCATATGTGGACCTGACATCAGAGATATATAGATATTATATATATATATATATATATATATATATATATATATATATATATATATAAAAATTAAGTGTATGCTATAAGTATATAACCTCTCACAGTACTCGCCCTGACAATGGCTTCATCTGCTTTTCTCCATAGATGGATGGAACCGTCTCCGCTCAAACATTATACTGGTTCAGCATCTACTTCACGGACTTAGATACTGGCTCAGAGATAAGGCAATTATGTATATTCAGATGCCTATGCAGTTCTTGCCTTTGTTCACAAATGCATGACCCAGATCAGCCCCTCATGTCGCCTCTTACCTTGTGCAGTTACAACCTACAGCCCTACCTGCATAATGTTCTCCCTTTGCCTGCATGTGTTTCCTCTGGGTAATCTAACTTCCTCCAACACGCCAAAGCTATGCTTGTAAGTTTATTGCCGCCTGTCTAAATTGTTCCTAGTATGCGTATGTGTGAGTTGGGGACCTTAGATTGTAAGCTTCTAGGGACTGATGTGAATTTACAATATATGTAGATAAAATTGACAGTGCTATTAGACATGTGCGCCGTCAATAAATTTGTTTTGTTCCGCTCCATTTCGTATTAGCCGTTAATTCGTATTTCGTAATTTGTGTCTGAAATTCAATTTGGATTTGTACGAAATACGAATTTTCTTTAGGTTTGTTAACTTTTCGTAACAATTACGAATGTTTGTTATGATGAATTTAAAAAGCAAAAAATACCTATCTCAATATGGCAGTCTATGACTCATTATGATCATTATGAGGGGCTCCCACCATCCCTGTACTGTGCTGACTTCCTCTTGGGGCTGTACCCCTGCTGTACTCATTATGAGGGTCTCCCACCATCCCAGTGCTGTGCTGACTTCCTGGGGCTGTACCCCTGCTGTGCTCATTATGAGGGGCTCCCATCATCCCTGTGCTGACTTCCTCCTGGGGCTGTACCCCTGCTGCACACATTATGAGGGGCTCCCACCATCCCAGTGCTGTGCTGACTTCCTCCTGGGGCTGTACCCCTGCTGTACTCTCTATGAGGGGCTCCCACCATCCCTGTGCTGTGCTGACTTCCTCCTGGAGCTGTACCCCTGCTGTACTCATTATGAGGGGCTCCCACCATCCCTGTGCTGTCTTCCTCCTGGGGCTGTACCCCTGCTGTACTCATTATGAGGGTCTTCCACCATCCCTGTGCTGTGCTGACTTCCTCCTGGGGATGTACCCCTGCTGTACTCATTATGAGGGGCTCCCACCATCCCTGTGCTGTGCTGACTTCCTCCTGGGGCTGTACCCCTGCTGTACCCATTATGAGGGGCTCCCACCATCCCTGTGCACCAGTCACATTTCCGTTGTAATGGAATTTGTATCTGAAATTCGTCAACGAAAATTTCGTATACAATTTGGAAGCATAGAAATTCGTATTTCGGATGCTTCCGAATGTAAGAATTTTTCGGAAATTCGTACGAATTTTTGATTTGTACGAAATGAACCGCACATGTCTAAGTGCTATATGAGCATCTGCAATAAACAATTAAAGCATGTGCTACATATTACTCTTCTCAATGGCATTTAACAGGAAAGTTACATGTACAGTAAAACCTTGGGATTGCGAGCATAATTCGTTCCAGAAACATGCTTGTAATCCAAAGCACTCTTATATCAAAACAAATTTCTCCATAAGAAATAATGGAAACTTTAATGATTTGTTCCACAACCATTTATTCATACTTTCTTCAGTTTTATAGTCCATATAAAAAGATTATAGCAATGTGACCAGGTTGTGTAACCATAAAATATCCATCCACAAATGGAAGCCTCCATAAGGGGATTAGAAGCAAAATCCAGCAGGAGCTACAGAGTATAAGAGGAGAGGCGCCTCTGATGCCTTGCACACACGGTCGGAAATTCAGACGGAAAAGGTCCGATTGGATTATATTGTCGGAAAATCCGATCGTGTGTGGGCTCAATCTGACTTTTTCCGTCGGAAATTCAGACGGAAAAAATTTGAGAGCAGGATCTCAAATTTTCCAACAAAAAAATCCGATCGGACTTTTTCAGATCATTTGTAGAGAATTCCGATCGGACAAAGTGCCACGCATGCTCAGATCAAATTACGAGACCAAAGCTATTGGCTACTAGCCTCAATGTAGTCCCGTCATAACGAACGAACGTCATCACGTTCCGAACGATTGGATTTTCCGACAACTTTGTCCGACCGTGTGTATGCAACACCAGTTTAGGACAAAATCCGTCGGAAAACGGATTTTGTTGTCGGAATGTCCGACCGTGTGTACAAGGCATAAGTGTAGCAATATGCTTGCATTTATTAAAGGCAGGGGCGGACTGACAACTCATGGGGCCCCCAGACAATAGATTATGGGGCCACACTGTATACACACACACATACAGTATACGCACACAGACACACAATATACACACACAGTATACACACACAGAATACGCATACACACACTGAAAAAGGTACTGGAGAGGCGGGGCAGCTATAATCTTGGGATTTAAAAAAAAATAAAGATTTTTACATACTGTCCCTGGTTTTATTAAGGCTGGCAACCCTGATGGGGCCCCTTAGTGGCATGGGGTCTTCGGGCAGTGCCCGAGTGCCCGAATGGTCAGTCCGCCCCTGATTGAAGGTACAACATTTAGCAACTCATATGGTTGATGTTTAAAAGAGGCACATCTAAGTATGCAAGCATCCGGGGGAAAAGCTGTCCACATAGACCGTCCTCCGCACCGCCGACTCTCACCAATGTCAGTCTGCAATCATGACTGGGAAGACTACCCTGCGATATGAAAGTGAGGCTTGAATCGCTCGTGGAGCACAGAGTGGAAGGGGTGAAGTCGATGGAGCTGCGGAGGATGGTCTATGTGGACAGCTTTACCCCGGATGCACCAGTTTTAATCATCAACCATGTGAGTTGCTAAATGTTGTACCTTCATTAAATGTAACCATATTGCTACACTTAGAGGCGCCTCTCTTCTCTTTTACACTCAGTTGTGACATGACACTCCTTATACAGTACCTGTATATCAAGACATCGCTTGTATATCAAGGTCAAAATTTATTTAAAAATGTTGCTTGTCTTGCAAAACGCTCTCAAACCAATGATTTACTGTATGTGGACACTGCAGTAGAAAGATTCTGCTACTCAACTGACTCTTGAAAAAGGTAAAATCTAGATTTTAAATGCGATTCCCCCTTAGCATTGTATAATTGGCTATTCTAGCCAACAGGAATCAAAAAATGGAAAAGCTGCTTAAACAACCAACAAAACTTACAAACTGAAAATGGTTGTCAAATAACAAATCACACCTGTTATAAGAGGTGACAAAACCAAAAGTAAGAAAAACCGGGCTCAGAATTCAAAACCCGTTCTTATTCACCGTCCGCATTCCCTGACATATAATATACTGTGCCAATATATGTTTCCATGCTTGCTAAAAGCAATGTTCTAAATAGGAGTTATGTTCATTTACTTTCATTTGCAGCATTGCAGATTAGTCTTGAATTGGGAATACCAGATATATAGAACTTGGCTGCAGATCCTCTGCTTTATGCAGCGGATCTTTAAAAATGTTCCATCCTGAGCTGGAATGATATAGGAGAACCAATTAGTTTACCGAATGTAAAATAGATTTTTAATTTAAATGAGGTGAGAGCAGTAGGATTTATGTAAAATAAGAATGATTAGTTACAGAATACTAATCTCTTGTCTGTACAGAACAGTGCAAACCATCAAGACTCCTATAATCCTGATTAAAGATTTTTTGTTAAGGAAGTGACCCTTTTAAATGGCTTTAGGTCAATTTTTTTGCTCAAATGTTTTTAAACTGGCATTTTTTCAGGATTTCCTATTGTTTTAGAGTGGGTACATTTGTAGAGCTCTAACTTAAAGTTTGTATCTGGGCAAAAGAAAAAAACATTAAAAATTATAAAAAAAAATTGTGAAAAAAAAAAGAAAATAAGGGTATATCTCAAATACGTGCCTATTTCCCCCCCCTTTTTTTTTTGTGTAAAAGAAAAAACAAAATGCCTACTAATTTTGCTAGAAATTAAATGAGCTCCTAACTCCCTGTACGACTTCTCCCTTTAAAATAAAAAATAGCCTTTGTCTATATGTTCAGAAGGTGGCATGACCTATAAGTGGCATGTTATTTACACTTCAATGAAGGTGAATTCATGGTTAAAATAAATCTTTGGCGATGTCTATGACACACATAACTCATATCCCGGGGCAAGCCATCAGAAAAGTAAATCAGCCATGAACAGCCGTTTTAGCACGGGACAGCAAACAGCCGCTATGGATGTACATATTAAGGCTACAGGGTCCAATTTATATCAGACAGTGATATCATTTTCAGCATTATCAAGGCAGTCTAAACCTGTGAGTTAAGCCTTGTACACGCGCTTTGATTTTTGGACAACAACACGTCCGATTTTTGTGGCACGCTGGTCTCATATTGAAAGTGAAGAGGTTACTAACAATATGAGAATTTTAGTTCTATTCGTTGTATTCGTTTGAATTCAACATCAGAATTGACGTAACGCGTTTAATAGTTTTGTATGTATTCTTTAGTTTCTGAGTATGTTTTTTCGTCAAAAAACCATACTAATGAAACGAAAATCGGATGTTGAGTTCACATCCGACAAAACTTTTATAGTCTGCACTAGGGATGAGCCGAATACCCCCCGTTCGGTTCGCACCAGAACATGCAAAAAATTAGTTTGAACACGCAAACACCGTTAAAGTCTATGGGACACGAACACGGATAATCAAAAGTGCTAATTTTAAAGGCTTGGTATTGCATAAAAAGTGTTTGGGGACCTGGGTCCTGTCCCAGGGGACATGTATCAATGCAAAAAAAAGTTTTAAAAACGACGTTTTTCGGGAGCACTGATTTTAATAATACTTAAAGTGAAACAATAAAAGTGTAATATTCCTTTAAATTTCGTACCTGGAGGGTGTCTATAGTATGCCTGTAAAGGGGCGCATGTTTCCCGTGTTTAGAACAGTCTGACAGGAAAATGACATTTCTAAAAACAATGAATTGTCGGTCCGTAATACACATAAAAGTTAATTGATAAAAAACAGCATGGGGATTTGCCCACAGGGGAACCCCAAACCAAAATTAAAAAGAAAAAATGCGTGGGGGTCCCCCTAAATTCCATACCAGGTCCTTCAGGTCTGGTATGGATTGTAAGGGGAACCCCGCACCAAAAAAAAAAAAATGGCGTTGGGTCCTCCCAAAAATCCATACCAGACCCTTATCCGAGCACTCAACCCGCCAGGCTGCAGGAAAAAAGGGGGAGACGAGAGAGCGCCCCCCCACCTCCTGAAACATACCAGGCCACATGCCCTCAACATTGGGAGGGTGCTTTGAGGTAGCCCCTCAAAGCACCTTGTCCCCATGTTAATGGGAAGAAGGGCCTCATCCCCACAACCCTTGCCCGGTGGTTGTGGGGGTCTGGTGGGGGATTATCGGAATCTGGAACCCCCTTTAACAAGGGGACCCCCAGATCCTGTTCCCCCGTGTGAATTTATAATGGGTTACAAATGTACCCCTACATTTCACAAAAAAAGTGACAAAAGGGTTATGACAAGAGACAGTTTTTGACAAGTCCTTTATTAAATTCTTCTTTCATCTTCTTTCTTCTGGTCTTCCTTCCATGTTCTTCTTGTTTCTCCAACTTCTTCTTCTTCATCTTCATCATCTTCTTCTTCATCATCATCATCATCATCATCATCATCATCATCATCATCATCTTCATCATCATCTTCTTCTTCATCTTCTTCATCTTCTTCTTCATCTTCTTCTTCTTCATCTTCCTCCGCTCTTCCCTTCCTGCATCTTGCTCCGGCTTCTTCTCCGTGCCGTGCGCATGATCCGCCTCTGTGGGAGTCTTCAGCTGTGTGACACTTCGATTCCTCTGACACTACTTAAATAATGGAGGGCAGGGCCACCCCGGGGACCCTATGGCTTTCCCTGTGTTGTCATAGGGGGCGGGGTCACTCATTTACATAAACGGGTCACAAGTGTCTGATGCGTCCACCATAATGTCGCAGTCACGATAAAAATCACAGATCGCCGCCATTACTTGTAAAAAAATAAATAAATATGCCATAAATCTATCCCCTATTTTGTAGACGCTATAACTTTTATTGAGATTTTTATTACCAAAAATATGTAGAAGAATACATATTGGCCTAAACTGGGGGAAAAAAATGCTTTTTTTTAAAAAAAAAAGGGGGGATATTTATTATAGCAAAAAGTACAAAATATTGTGTTTTTTTTCAAAATTGTCACTCTTTTTTGTTTATAGCGCAAAAAATTAAAACCGCAGAGATGATCAAATACCACCAAAAGAATGCGCCATTTGTGGGAAAAAAAAAGACGTCAATTTTGTTTGGGTGCAACGTCGCATGACCGCGCAATTGTCAGTTAAAGCGACACAGTGCCGTATCGCAAAAAATGCTTTGGTCATTCATAGTTTCATAGTAAGGTTGAATAAAGACACCAGTCCATCCAGTTCAACCTGAGTGAGTGTCTACAATTGTCCCCATCCCTGTACATTGCACACTCATGTTGGTCCCTACCCTCAAGGAGCCCACAATGCAAGGTCCCAATTCATATCCTAGGGCCAATTTTGAACAGAAGCCAATTTACCTACCTGCATGTGTTTTGGATTGTGGGAGGAAACCGGAGTACCCGGAGGAAACCCACGCAGGCACAGGGAGAACATGCAAACTCCAGGCAGGTAGTGTCGTGGTTGGGATTTGAACCAGCGACCCTTCTTACTGCTAGGTGAGAGTGCTAACCACTACACCACTGTGCCGCCCATTGAGCAGCGAAATCTTCCAGGGCTGAAGTGGTTAAAGACTGCAAGCAGGTAGGTTCTTTATTTCAGGAGGGACATGAAATATCTCTAATATCTAATATGCGCAGGAGTGATGTCATCCTGCGATGGCGAATAAAGATGACTGCAGCTCAGCACCTGGAAGAATCCTGGCAGAAGATGCCAGCTCCAGGGGCGGTATATTGGACTGTTAGAGGAAAGATGACTATCGAGCACTTCAGTTCTTCTTTAAGAGATTAGTAAATGTTAAATAAAATTTTCTTGCGAAAGATCTATTATAACAGAAATATTGGTGGGGGATCTGCTTATAACAGAAATGATTGTTCGGCGTTAGCTACTTATAGGGATGAGGTTCAGGTTGTCGATTATTATGGGTCTGGGTTTTCTGCTTATGACAGAAATGCATGTTCAGTGTTAGCTACTTATGGGTTTGAGTCAAACCCTACGCGAATGAGGTTCACAGTTCACAATATACTGACCCTGACCTCTGACCCAAACACTAACCTAGATAAAACCTTGGTCTAGGTATTTTTTCTTTATTTTTATTTTATTTTTTTACACACACTTTTTTTCTCCTCTGTAAGGAAAGAGAAAGGTCCATTGTATCTTTCCTCTCCATTCACAGAGAGAGAAACACAGGGGCGGGCTTTACAGTGACTGATCACTGTGGTAGCCAATCAGAGGCTACTACAGCGATCAGACGACCCAGAATCTGGATTTCCAGGTCCTGATCCTTAGTGCGGGGCCCGGGGCTCTCAATGAGACCCCGGTCTCTGTGCCCGCAGCGCACAGTGTGGCACGCTCCCAGTACAAAGAAATACGCATGTATGTGGCCCCGCGGAAAAAAGCCCACTTCCACGAGGCTGATGTGTAACGTCGGTGGGAGGAGGTTAACATTGTACTTCTTCCTCTGTGCACAGTGGAAGCACAAAGGGGAAGGTTCAGTGCAATGTGATCACCATGAATGGCTGCCATACTGATTGGTTCCCAGACAGAACATGTTGAAGATCTTGGATCAGCATGGCAGCCAGGTAAACATTTTCAGAAGCTAGGTCTAACATTGGTAAATGAACAGCTGTTCTTAACACATGTTTTTCTTTAATATTATCAAAAATACAGTAAAAAGTGCAATTATCCATCAAAACTTGATTGGGATTTCTCAAGCAGGGAAATTTCTTTGGTCCGTCTTACCTCCTGTTTTAGTATTTCTTGGCACTGTGTATAATCTCCTCTTCCTGCCCAGCTGCCATTAAGGTGACATTCCCTGTAGACGTTACCTAAGCATACAATCAGAAACATGATATGACTATTAATTTCCTGTGAATTCGTAGGAAAGTTGTATACAGATGAATAAAGCATGAAGGGCAAATACACAGGAATATAATTAAATCAGAGAGATTGGATTAGGCAATATTAAAGTGAATCAGTCACATTTAAAACAGAATCAGGTTACGTTTAATGAGAACCCTAATGTCTTTGAGAGGAGGGTATTGCCGGAAACTGATCCCGCCACTAGCAGCAACTCACAATTGTCAGGAACACTAAGACCGCGTACACACGGGCGGATTGTCTGCCCAACTAAGTTCGTCAGACAATCCGACAGACAGTCCGTCCAAATTTTGAATGAACGCACTTCACCACACACGATGAACAGACAGTCCGCTGAAAACTTGCGCGATGACGTGTACAGCACGTACGACGGGACTAGAAAAACGACGTCCAATACACTGCAATGCAACCTTCGGCCGTGTAAATCCTTTCTGAGCATGCGCCATACTTAGTCCGTCCAACTTGCCTACACACGAGCGGACTGTCCGCTGAAACCAAGTTTGGACGGACAAAACCAAGTTTGGACGGACAAAATTACGGAAATTCCGAAAGACTAAGTCCGTCAGATTGTCCGCTGAAAAAGTCCGCTGACTAAGTTGGGCAGACAATCCGCCCGTGTGTACGCGGCCTAAGCCAGCACCTACCTACCTCCCACTAGCTGAAACAGCAAGGTGTCACCACGTTGCTGCTCCCTCATTGTCATGTGAGAACTTGCACCATTTTGGCCATCAAGACACCACAGAAGCAGGCAAAGAGTCTCAGTTCTGTTAGTTCCGGGTTGCCTCCAGTGACAGAATCTCTAATGTGAAATGGTCCTAGTTTCAACTTTAGTGCCTCGAAGAAGCCTCCATGTGCAAGTAAGTCCCAATGGTGAAGATACATACTGTAAGTAGTAGTAGTTGGAGCAATGTGTAATCATGCTGGAATAATACCAACTACATATAGTTTGTGTAGTTTACATCATATGTAGCTATTTGCTGTGCCTGTTAAAATGTATGTGAGAGCAAAATAAATATATATTCTGTACGGCCTAAATAAATAAAAAATTCTGTATATCTCTCTAATAAATGCACATTTCCCAATATTTTATAAATGCTGCATAAAGTACATAAAAATACCTGCTAGAAAGTTAGTGAGCTCCTAACTTCCAATTTGAGCTGACAACACATTGCTTTCTTTCTGCAGTAAAATCTGATCCAGAGTTATCAGCCCTGTCTGCTGATCTTCCACCCCTCTCTGTCCCACTCACTACAATGAAATTGATTTTTATTTTATTTTTACCAGCGCGACAATACTGCTACTTTGATTCCCAAGAGCCTATCCACGCGTGGGATTAATTTACTAAAGGCAAATAAGCCATTTCATTTTGCACAGGAATTTGCCCCATTGCTTTAAAGAGGAAGTAAACCCTGATGGGTTTATTCCTCTTTCATTCCCTGCAAAGGTAAAGCATAATGGACTACTATGCATCGCATAGTAGTCCATTATTTGTCACTTACCTGACACAGGAGCCAGAGAAGTCACCGCTGTCACCCTGTAGTCCGGCGCATCCATCTTCTCAGTGAGTCTTGTCGTTCTGGCACTGTCATTCGGCGAAGCCGTCACTTCCGCGCATGCACACGGGAGCCGACACGCGCGGCGTCGTTGACGGTGCCGCGCTCAGTGCGCCTGCGCACCGCTGTCTACGGCGGATGCGCCGTAGACAGCGGTGCCTGTCTTTCGGCAAATATCTCCTAAACCATGTAGGTTTAGGAGATATATTTCTTGGACCTACAGGTAAGCCTAGATTAAGGTCAAAGTGAGTTGTAAGGGTTTACAACCACTTTAATCTAGGCTTACCTGTAGGTCAAAGTTGGTTGTAAGGGTTTACAACCACTTTAAGAATGTGTTGAAATTTCACTTTGCAAAGAATACCCAATCACGTGCAAGGAAAATTAAAAAAAAATTGATTTTGTATGCAAATGATTGTATGATGGAAGTCAGCAGAGCTTCAGCTCATTAACTAAGCTCTGGGGAAAATTCCCTTGTAGAGAGCAACATTCCTTGTAAAGAGAACAGTCTATTTGCCTTTAGTAAATCAACCTGTGTTTAGGCAGAGGAGCCTTGAGAAATGTAGCTCTGGGGACATGAGGGGGGTGAGTTCCGCTGTTTGTGTTAATGGACACAGCAGTGGGACTCGGGAGTGAGCCCACAAGGGTGCATTGAGGCAAAGCAGAGCAGGTAAGTATAACACGTTTGTTATTTTTATGAACAAAAAAAAGGGGTGTTTATAACCTCTTTATATTTCAATGTTTTTATTGAAAAAAATCCATAAACAACAAGAGTAACAGGTAAACATAGTCCAATGCTCGGATTGTCGCAATTACAGATATACGAATACATAAGGTATGTTTAAACAAAAAATGACATGGTCCATGAATATAAGGGAACAAACAATAATCATGGGATTTTCTCAGATAGACCTGCTGAGAATAGAAAGCCCAGCAGACAATATCAAAAAGTAGTAAACATATATTTAATGTAACAAAATGCAGTTCTAATCAATAGTCAGGATCATAACCATGTGTAGTAAAGTACAGGAATCTGAGTATGGTACGGAGAGACACATGTCCCATGATGCTCTCCTCTCCTAGTCCCCTTTGATTGGCCCTCAGTTATGGCCAATAGGGAAGGAACGGAGCGGACAGGAAGCTGGGTGAGGAACCTGGTGAGAGCCGTTGTCTCTTCTCCCTGACAGGAGAAAGGGGGAGGGGGGTGACCATGGGAAACCTGATAGACCGCAGCTTGCCTTTCTCCTGTCACAGTGCCACCGAGTTCTCTGCTGGACTGAGCAGGGAAAAGAGCCTGCAGTCACATTACACTGATAGGGGGGCTTGACAGAACCTTGATGGTGTCACCCCATTGGCGGATTGCACACGGGTGTTGGCTACCCGCACCCGGATAGCGATGAAACTGTTGAATTTAAGATCTGACCCTCGATTCCAGGGGGGGGGGGGGGGGTACTTGACCCCCCTTGCCCCTATCTGCGGACGCCCATGCATGGGTCCCAGATTTTATCACATTTTTTAGAGTTATTATGGGAGTATGTGAGTGAATTTGTCATAATCCAGTTAACTTTATTTTTAACATAATCCAGAGGAATAACCAGTTGCTTCCAATGCCATCGTAATCCTTGCCACTAACAGTATATATGGTATGTGATTAATTTTGTTGATTTCCTGGGTACCTTATCAGATCATTTATTGAACAGGGCCACCTCTGGGGATCTACGGATATTTACCCCATCACTGAATTTATTTAATTAAATATCCGAATCCAGAACCTAATCACTACGGGGCACTGCCACCAGATATGATGCATTGTCCCCAGCTGACCACAGCATTGAAAACAGTTAGATGATGTGGACGGATGCATTTTAACCATTGGAGTTGGGACCAGGTACCAACGTAAAAGTGTTTTATAGTTGGCTTCAATTAGCGTGGTATTGCTAGAGATTTTAGATAACGTATAGGAAATGTCCTGCCATTCAGACAGATCAAAAGTAAGATTCAGGTCTTTTTCCCATTGATTCATATAGGTTTGGTTCAGTGAGGGCAGCATAAACCGCAGATAGTCGTCCCTTCAAAAAAGCCCCTTGCCTGGCAAGACAACTCAAAAGTTGTAAGTGTAAGCTGCTTAACTATTAAATTAAGTTTGCATCTGACAAAGGATACAATTTGATTTTATCAGAATATTTCACTAGTAGGTATCTGCATCTTGTCTTTAAAGTGTTGAAAAGCTTATACCTGGTTACCATTAGGCCGCGTACACACGCGGGGACTGTTCGCTCAACTTTGTCCGCTGAACAGTGTTTCGGTGGACAGTCCGCTCGTGTGTGGGCTTTCAGCGGACAGTTTCAGCGGACAGTCTGCTGAACAAAGTTTTTCGGAAATTCCGAAAAACTGTCCGCTGAAACTTTGTTTCAGCGAACAGTCCCCTCGTGTGTAGGCTTGTTCGTCAAACTAAGTTCCGCGCATGCTCAGAAAGGATTTACACGCCGAAGTTTGCATTGCAGTGTATAGGACGTCATTTTCTAGTCCCGTCGTATGTGCCGTTCACGTCATCGCGCACGGTTTCAGCGGACTGTTCGTTCGTCGTGTGTGGCCAAGTCCGTCCATGCTAATTTTGAGCGGACTGTCCGCTGAAACTGTTTGACGGACAAAGTTGAGCGAACAGTCCCCGCGCGTGTACGCGGCCTCAGGGTAATCACCAATTCTTAGCAATCCCATATTGAGCCACAGATGAAATGATTGTGGCTCTAACCCTGGTGGAAATTCTGGGTTGCAGAAGATGGGAGCTAAAGGTGTATGTGGGGATGATAAAGATGTACGGTGAGGCACACTGTCCCAGACCGTCAATAAACGTGATAAGGATGGGCATAATATAGGAGGGCGTAACTGGTTGGAAATCCACATCAATGATCCTATGACCAAAGGGTGAGAGGAGAGTGGCTTGAGAGAGGTGCAGAACCTGTAACTGTAGTATAGGCAAGTTGGGCAATCTGAGCAGTTTAAATGTAGTTTTGTAGATTAGGGAGACCATGGCCACCCTTTAATTTTGGGGCATATAGGATCTGTTTGTTCAGTCAAGGTCTTCTATTACCCCATATAAAAGGAAGAACCTTGGCTTGTAGATGCTGCAGATCTCCTCTCAGGACTGCCACTGGTAAAGTTCTAAAATAGTAAAGTATCCTGGGTAAAAGTGTAATTTTGGCGGAGTTGATTCTGTCAAACCATGATAGGGAGTAGTCCACCTGACAGCGAAGATCCTCTAAGTTTTTTAAACAATGGGGGATAATTAGCTTTAGTCTCAATAGAAGGTATTAATTGGACCCCTAAATATGAAAGAGAATGTAATGCCCATTGAAAGTTGTAGCTATACCGAAGATCCCGTACCATTGAGTGGGGAAGCGAGACATTAAGGGCTGTTTTGTGAGGGTTCAGGCAAAGGCCAGAAAGCCAAGAGAACTGGTCCAATTAGGACAGCAGATGAGGTAGAGTGACTTGAGGTTTTGTAATATACAGAAGGACATCATAGGCAAATAAGGCACATTTATGTTCTTGTTGCCCACAACCAATGCCAGTAATATTAGGGTGGGACCGGATTGCCATAGCTAAGGGTTCGATGGCTATTGTGAAAAGTAAGGGCGAGAGCGGGCAGCCCTGTCTCGTGCCACGTTTGATAGTGAATGACAACAATTTGTAACCCCTTATTGAAACCTGAGCTGATGGAGAACTATATAAAGTTTTCAGTAAGGTAAAAAAGTTAGGGCCAAACCCAAAAGTCTCTAAAGTAGCGAATAAATAATTCCAGTATACGCTATCAAAAGCCTTATGAAGGTCTAATCATAGAAGTAGAAGCTCCCAAGAAAAGGGGGAGTCCCAATTAGCATGTACTGCTGAAATCAAAGTTATAGTTCCACAAATTTGGTCTAGCGTTTGGCACCCAACAATGAATCCTGACTGATCTCTATGGATGTACGCTGCCAAAAAAGCGTTAAGACATAAAGCCAGGAGTTTTGTAAGGATTTTTAAATCATAATTGATTAACTAGATTGGGTGATAATTAAAGACATCGGTAGTATCTTTATAGGTTTAGGAATAACACTAACATAGGCCTTATTTTCGTCCAGAGGAACCAAACCTCCATCCCGCAAGGAATTCAAATAGAGAGCCATTTGTGGGACCAGCTGTTCTGAGAATTTATTTGTAGTAAATGTTAGGGAGACCAATCCGGTTCTGGCGATTTATGAAGTGATATTATTTTGATGGTATTACCAATCTCCTCACAAGTGAAAGGCTGGTCCATTATGTCTCTATGAGCTTCCTCAATAGAGGGGACAGGTAGACTCCTCAAAAGTTCTGATGGACGAAGAAGCAGCCTCCCGGGGTTGTCTGTATAGGTCAGCATAGAATTTGTGGAATTCCCGAAGGATCTTTTGAGGATCTTGGGAAATGTGACCCCCTGAATGTCAAATTTTGGGCAATGCCAAATGGGAATATCTAGGAGTGAGCTTATGTGCCAGCAAGGATCCTGGGCGATCACGCCAAGTAAAAAACCTATGATTGGACCAGCATAATTGCTTCTCAGCTTTTGTGGAGAGCAAATGTCGAGTTCCAAGAGAGCTTGTTCAAGCTTAGTTGATAAATCAGGGGATGGGAGTTTTTATGTTCGCCGGCTAGAGCTTCAAATTCCGTAGTTTTGGCAGAAATCCACTCATCCCAAGGATCCTGGAAGACAACTGGATGAGGAACCCTCTAACGGATGCTTTGTGTGCCACCAGATTGATTGCAGGGGTAGTATCTTCTGTCTTATTGATTTCAAAATAAGACTTTGGATGGGTAGAAATATCAAGGCAGTAAGAGTCATTAATGAGGAGGGATTCATTTTGATGCCAATGCCATTTGGTTATCTTAGTTGTCAAGTCTGAGAACTGCAATGTTATAGAATCATGGTCTGACCATGGAGTAGAGATTATTTTAGCTGAACGTAATTTAGGTAGAAGTCCCGAGAGGAGAAAAACATGGTCAATACGAGAGTAATGGGTATTGACTCTTGAAAAATTAGAATAGTCTTTAGGAGGTGGAGTTAACTTTCCTCCAAGCCTCTGCAAGATCATAGTGATATAGTAACTGAACAAATATACGACTTTGTTTAGAAGGGGGATCTAAAAGAAGCCGTGTGGGATTTGTCCATTATAAGGTCTAAGTTGGAATCACCTGCTAAAGTAACATCCTCCTCTACAACCTCTTTAAATAAAGAAACAATGGTGGGAGATACTAAAGGGTGAGTAGACATACAGTATACTTCAAGGCTTCATTCACACAGGTGAATCTATCTGTACACCTGTGTGAAGAACTGTCTTTGCCCAAGTGGGACGCACAGTTGCAATTGAAAATTGATCCATTACTTGCTGTTGGAGACAGATGATCACCCGGATTTAATCTCTCTGTGTCCAGGCCTAAGCGTGTGTCCTTAAATGAAGGTCATCTCTCTGTGTGCGATTACAAGATACAGACAGATGCAGATGCTGTCAGCCCGTCATTGAACTGTACAGGCTTCTTGGCAGCAGCTGTTTCCATACACCTGTGATTTTTGCCATGGGAATAAATGGTCCTTTCCTATTCGCCTGTGCAGATTTAGCTTAACTGAATGATTACTGCTCTGAAATTTGCCAATGATCTTAGTAGCACGCTTGAGCTACTTAAAAATTACCTGTGTTTAGCTTATCTTTGAATATTGTGTGTCTGACTCAATGAGCAGGCCGTATCTGTGATTTACTGTCACTAAAGCTGTCAGTTCCGATTTTCTCTTTTCCATTTTGCCTGTCTGCAATGCAACATTATTATTACTTTCTATTACTTCAAATAAACACAACCTTACAATAATCTAGCCAATCTGTAGTCAACAGCATGTTAAATAGACAGTCAAATAGTAAAAGTGAGATGCTTACTAAATACACAGGGATGAAGTATGCTGGAAATGTAATGTAGAGCTATAATGCAGACATACACTGGAGTGGTTCTTTTCCCAGCTCGCCCATAGTGTCCTAGCTAGCCTGATATTTGTCCTTGCATCAAATGGAACGCACATACAAAGGAAATATTGAACACTCTTCATCCCCGGAGATAACGGAATTGTGTGAGATAAAAGCAGTTCCACTTCCAGCAAACAAAACTATCCCCAACAACCAATGACACACCAATGTTCACTACAAAGACAGCCAGTGTTAGTATTATCTCCCATTCCTTTTAATGCATTGCTAGAGAACAGCGTACAATAGAAGAGTAAGTACATTAGTGAGATCCTGTTTATTAGTAACTTACAAAATATGAGACTTCGATACAAAGAAAAACTATAAAGGGCCATCAACCATCATTATGGGACTAAGTTAAAGACGCATTTTTTGGTGAGTTTAGACTGAAAAGTCCTAATACTGAATTGGACCAAGATCCAGGTAGGTCTAATGAAGGCTGTAATACTATGGGGAAAAAAAAAACAACTGTACTGTTAAGAAAATAAATAAAAAAACACATGTAGGCATGATCGGAGTACAGAAACGCTTTCCTGGCAACCATCTCTTTGGCCCCATTTACACCTGAGCGTTTCAGAGTTCTTGAAACTCCAAAACACTCAACATCCAAAATTCCTTGGTTTTCATTTTTGCCTGTTCACACTTGAATGTGGTGTTACTTGAAGCATCAAGCTAGTAACTTCAGAAAGTGCTTCTTTTGAGCTACAAGTTTCAAATGTGTTTGGCCCCAATAGATTTTAATGGGAGCACCTGAAAATCATGCCAACATCTATTGTGTCTTTTTTCCCCTAGTAACTAGCTTTTCATTTGCTAAAAATAATTAAAGGGTAACGCCACTTTCATGGTGGGGAAAAAAAAAATAAAGAAAAAATATAGCGCATATAATTGAGACACGAGTCATATTGTAATTGAATGTTATTAAAAATGACCTTTCCTTTTCAATCTGCAGCCGCTGTAATTTTCTATAAATGCAATATGGCTACCTAGAGTTGTTCTGTACACAGAATTTGTACCGATCACTCCCCAGAAACATAATTTCCTGCTTGTGTGATTGGCTCACCAATTTTCCCAGAAGTCTACACTAAGATACAAATCAGATCTCAGGTATCCCCTGCAACAAAAATTTAATTTTTGAGAGATACTTTCAATAAAAACACAACTAAAGCAATGCAGGCCCAGCAGAGTTCCTTATTAGTGCCCTGCAGCTGCACACCTCACAGTTAATTGTGAAATCACTCCCAACAGACCCACTTAGCACAGAGGCACAGAGAAACACACAGATTTCTTCAGAATAACAAAAGGTAGGAATCTGCAACAAAGGTTGTTATAATCCTTGCAATGTACATAGATAACATGGGGGGGGGGGGGGGTTCTCAACAAAAATTGAGTTACGCTTTAAAAGAGATGTATGGGAATTTTACGTGTGTTTTTTTTTTTTTTTAGAGAGATTCATACTTACCTAGGTGGATGCAGCATCGGTCTGATGCTGCATCTGTCCCCCCACGTGGCTCTAACACTGAGAACCGAACGATCAAACACAACTGATTGCTCAGTTCTCGCAGCTCCCTAAAGTGCTGGCTGTGGAGGGGACTGAAGCGAGGGGCTCAGGCTCTCAGCGGCTCATTGAGAGGCTGAGTCGGGTGCCAGTCCAGGCATGTGGGCGGATCCCCACTTCATTGTTGCGCTCTTGCCTGAGCCAGCACTGCAAAGTCAGCAGACAACGGGCTTCAGCTTGAACTTCTCTCCAAGTTTAGATTAAACCCCATGGCCTCCTGAAGCTAGGCACTGCCAGTGGCTGTGTAGCAATTAAAAATCATTGTTCAGTAGTTCGTTTGGACAATTGTATTACAGGGGCAGAGCCTGGTGCTGGTGGCATGGCCATCCAATGACATCACCCAGAGAGCCCTTCCCTTGTGATGTCGTCAGACAGCTGGGGCCGTAACAACGGAGGAAGACAGCATCAGGACAAGAGTGGATTTTTTTGTTTTTAGCGTCGAGGAAGAAGACAGAAGAAGAAAATGGCAGTGCAGGAGAAGAGAGCTCTGGGAGAAGACAGCGGCGTGAGAAGACAGCTATTTTTTTTTAAATAAAGGACCGGTCTTTTTTTTTTGTGAATGGGTAGGGGTACGATGTATCCAATACATACCCCCCCCCATGTTGAGCGCTTGCTTGTCCCCTCCCTTTCTGCATGCTCTGATAAAGGTCTGGTATGGATTTTGGGGGGGGCCTTTTTTTTACTAAATTTTGGTGTAGGGGTGTAGCCTCCAAATCCAAACCAGACCGAAGGGCCTGGTATGGACGGTGGGGGGGGGGCATGCATTTTTTTCTTACAATTTTTTTTTTGACACTCAGCTGTCAATGGGAAAGCCCGCTGACGGCTGGTGACACATCCGTTGCTAAGGATGTGGTGGTCGCCCTCCCGACCCGCTCTTTAGCAACCAGCTATATACAGTGAATTTATTAAAAAAAAAAAAAAAAACATGAATTGCAAAATGCAAATCGTGGCAAAAACACAGTACTTGCGATTTGGATTGCGGGTCCATTGAAGTCAATTACATGCAAAACGCTGCATTTTGCAAGAAAGAGTCCACAAGCCTTTCCAAAAATGCAGAGGTGCAAAAATGCATTGATGTGAATGTGTTCCATAGGAACCCATGTTAAAAAAAATTCCCTGCATTTGTGCAAAATGCAAAAAGCATAAAAAAAAACACATTAGTATGAATGAAGCCTGAGTGTGGGTTTACAGGAAAAAGAGAAAATCTCCAATGCTCAATGTATAGTAAGGCATTGATATGGGAATTATTAGTGGAGCTGAAGTGGATTGCTAATATTTTTTGGGGGCGTAAACTGTTCATATATATGCATTTTAAATGTTTAGTTTAAGCTAAAACCACTTCAAGTGTAGAACCACTTGAGGGCCTTTGGATTTGCAAATCGTTTTTGTTAATATAAGTTTCTGATTTATAATGATAAAATCTTAGAGTGTGTATAAAGTATAATCTTCACAGTAACACCTCTTGATGCCCTGCTGGGCAGAGCTGTTGATATGCTGTCTGCACCTTCTGACTTCTCCAAATGACACAGCACTACAGACAAATTGTTGCAATCATTTATCAGTGGAAATTCCTTGCTTGTTAAGATCCTGCTCTTATCACTCTCATTAGCAGCCTAATTATCAGACAGCTCATTGATACTTTGGATTTGATTATTCACAGATTACAAAGAACAGAGGTCGTACATAAGTGTTAACCCAGGTACCCCTTACATTTTATACGGTAGGCATTGTTAGGAGGACAAGCATCAGAATTAAACACTCAAGGAATGGGACATGGTCCAGCCATCACATTTCTAACTGCCCCTTTCTGTATAAGATGTAATTTTAAAATGAAGAGGGTCAATGAAACGTTTGGTTTATTTGGTCCTACAAGCAGCCAAAATGACTATTGCAGGACCATGGCAGATGCCTTCACCATCTTTCAGGCATTTGAAATACAAGATCTCTTGAATCATAAAGGTTGCCAGCATTATTAATGACAAAAAAAATCTATTTGAACTGACCTGGGAAGTGTGGGTAGCTTATATAAATGTGCCCTCTCTTCATCGCAGGTGTCCAACCAGATTCATAGCACCTTTGACTCATCTCCTTCAGATTTATCTCTTTTTTCACACTCTCTCCTCTCCCCCCTTTCTCTTATTCTCTCTCTTTCAAGGTGTCACCCCTTTTTTTATATCTGTTTTACTCTTTTCTTTTTGGCATATTAAAGTGTTACTATACCAAGGACCCTGCATTCAATATACCTGGTCTCCCACAGTACACGGAAATGCAATTATTTTAGTAAATATCAACTGCTAAATACCCTTTCTCATCAGCAGTATATAGCAGTCTTGTGACTGCTATCAGCTGCTGGTAAAGCTTGTAGGAGGAGTTTTTATACTGCACTGGCTATCCTATCAGGATCCAGGACCCCTAACCCTGTGTCTGGACAGTGCTGATTGGCCCTGTGCTGTGCTATGGAGGCTTCCATTTGTGGATGGACATTTTATGGTTATACAACCTGGTCACATATTCTATATTCTTTTTATAAGAACTATAAACTAAAGGACTTATGAATAAATGGCTGTGGAACGAATCATCTGAGTTTCCATTATTTGTTATGGGGAAATTTGCTTTGATATGCGAGTGCTTTGGATTACAAGCATGTTTCTGGAACGAATAATGCTCGCAATCCAAGGTTTTACTGTACTTGCTTAATCCCTACAACTGCGCACTAGCGTGCCAAAATCATGTGCGCAAGGTTGCGCCCCCCCCCCATTTAGTTGCCCCAATTAATTTTTGCTGTGCCACAAAACAGCGGTTGGGAGATAGAGAAAAGAGAATCATAGACATCCGACAGAGAATCCCTTATGCTTGACAAGAGAAATCACTTTATTCTCTAAGAACGTTCATACCTATGTAACATACAGGGGCGGACTGACAACTCATGGGGCCCCCGGGCAATAGGAGAAGATTATGGGGCCCCCAGGCAATAGGAGAAGATTATGGGGCCCTCGGGCAATAGAAGATTATGGGGCCCCCAGGCAATAGGAGAAGATTATGGGGCCACACAGTATACACACACACACACATAGTATATACACAATATACACACACAGTATACACACACAGAATAGGTACTGGAGAAGTGGGGCAGCTATAATCTTGGTATTTAAAAAAAAAACTGATTTTTACATACTGTCCCTGGTTTTATTGAGGCTGGCAACTCTGATGGGGCCCCTTAGTGGCATGGGGCCCTCGGGCAGTGCCCGAGTGCCCGAATGGTCAGTCCGCCCCTGGTAACATACTGTAGTGAGAGTTTTGAAATGGTGGGGGTGTTTCTTATGGTACAACGTAGTGCATTTTTGGCCCCATAGACTTCAATGGAAACGCATTAAAAACCTTTATCTCCTAGCAGCATCTACTCTAACCAGGCTGCAGATAAAAAGGGGAGAGCAGGCAAGACCATACTGGATGCTGAAGTGCTGATACAGCTGGTGAAAGGACACTGCTCTACAATCCCAAGGACAATATTTGCAGGGATTGCTGCAAACAGCAGGGCATGGAATGACATTGCCCCTGCAGTTTATTTAGATTAGGATGCCTACCCAGTCTCACATCAACAAACATTAATGTAAAGTCATTTAATTATTTAGGACATATTTTTTCTTTGATATGCTAATGTATGCTTGTGTAAATGACAATTTTGCATACCATCATTGTTGCTGCATTTGCACTATGCTGATGGGGCTAGACCTGTTGTCTATTGCTTGTCGTTTGGCCAAAACCAAAAAAATGCATTCGGTATGAAAGTGCATGAAAAATACGTAAACTAAGCATGTCAAAACCTGCAAAATTGTAATTCATGATGCATGATTAAGCAGAATCATTGCTGTGAACAAGGACTTAGGGTGGATGTTACCTTGGCCAAAATAGTCACCTACCTGCCTAACAGAACACCTCAGTGCTTTGCCCATGCAGAGTAAAATATAAGTTTCTCTTTAACACCTTCCCCAGCAGCATATGCTTGCCTTTCCTCTGTTCCTCCATCAAACCATTAGGCCATCCAGGAAAATAGGAGCATATGATTGTTCCATAGGATATCACTGATACAGCAAGCACATATGTGATTTGATTGTCCAGAAACACCTTAAAGTGTAAGTAAACCCCCCTATTGTTTTCAGCCAAGGAAGCTGCCATCTTTGTCTCTTTGTCTCTGTTTAATGTACAACTGCCATGATGCTGCACATGTGATCATTTATGACACCAGCCATTGGATGGTTTGACAGTTTGGTTCGAGTGCACAACCAATGAGCGTGTTACATTTCCGGCATGTGTCTGAAATGAAACTGGTAAATGGATGGGTTTCCTTCCACTTTAAATTGGGTAGGTAGTTGGTCTGTGAGATTCTTAACGTACAAGTTCAGCCTAAAACTAACTTCAAATCCACAGGCAGCCACATTAAGACAATTCTATCTAACCCTGTAAAGCAAAAATCGCAAAAAATTCAACTTTAGTCAGAGTTTGTTTTTATCTACAGATGCCCTTTGATATAAAGTGATCTTCTAAATTAACAAGCTCCAGATAGTGTTTCCTCAAAAATAAGCCCTACCCCGAAAATAAGACCTAGCCTGATTTTCGGGGAGGGCTGCAATATAAGTCCTACCCCAAAAATAAGTCCATCTAAAAATGTATAATTTGGTTTGTAAAAATGTTACATAATGTCCACTGTGTACCTTATTTACAGCACCGCTGGGCACTCACGTGATAATAATCCCTAGTGTGTTTTTGCAGCATAAATTAATAGAAGACCCAGCCTTATTTTCGAGGGAAACAAGGTATACCTAACAAAAGAAAACAATGCGATTACTCATTTGCAACTGCACACTCTCTATTGATTTCACCACACTAAATAAAACCAATTTTAACCAATATAGTGCAGGACTACTGATCAATACAATCCTTTAAAAAAAAAAAAAGTGTGCAATATAGAACCAGTCCTTTAAATTTAGAACAGCAGTCTATAAATTAACAGTCCATCAACACATGTGCTCCTCCACGACCGTGCTCTTCAGTCAATTAATCTGTTTCCAATATTTGAGTGCACACCAACACCAGGTGAAAAACCTGCTCACCCAACGCTACGCATCTAAGTGGGAGGAGCCGAATCCGTGACGTCACCCAGCCTCCGCGGTTGATGGAGTGGTGAGCCAGCTGATGGAAATTATATAAACTTTGTTTTATTCATTTGCTTGTAAGTGTATTTTAATGAGGGGACTTTTACAAAACTTTTAACATGGAGGGCACTATGTAATTTCCTTTTTATTACTTGTGACACATTGTTGGTGAGCCATATAGAAGGAGTGCCAAGTCCCAGGAGAGAGGAGAGGTGACCATCCCAGGGGGAGTCGCAGGAGTTGTAAAGATAAGCCTGTATATTGTATATCTGTGTTTGAGGTATGGAGGTTTTTTACCTGGTGTTGGTGTGCACTCAAATATTGGAAACAGATTAATCGACTAAAGAGCACTGTGGTGGTGGAGCACATATATGTTGATGGACTGTTAATTCATAGCTGTTCTAAATTTAAAGGATTGCTTCTACACTATATTACCAAAAGTTTTGGGACACCCTTTGCAACTATAACAGCTTCAACTCTTCTGGGAAGGCTGTCCACAAGGTTTAGGAGTGTGTCTATAGGAATGACGCCTTAAGCGTTTCCTTCACTGGAACTAAGGGGCCAAGCCCAATGCCTGAAAAACAACCCCACACCATAATCCCCCCTCCACCAAATGATTTGGACCAGTGCACAAAGTAAGGTCCATAAAGACATTTATGAGCCAGTTTGGAGTGGAGGAACTTCAATGGCCTGCACAAAGTCCTGACCCCAATAGAACACCTTTGGGATGAATTAGAGTGGAGACTGCGAGCTAGGCTTTCTCATCCAACATCAGTGCCTAACTTCACAAATGCTCTTCTGGAAGAATGGTCAAACATTCCCACAGACACACTCCTAAACCTTGTGGACAGCCTTTCCAGAAGAGTTGAAGCTGTTATAGCTGCAAAGGGTGGACCATTTTAATTTTGAACCCTATGGACTTAAGCCTTGTACACATGATCAGATTTTCGGACGACCGTTTGTTTTTTGTTGCATGCTAGTCTCATGTCGAAAGTGAAGAGGTTACTCACCATACGAAAATTCTCATATGACAGAATTCAACTTCAGAAGTGACGTAATGTGTTGAATAGTTTTGTATGTATTCTTTCGTTACTGAGCATGGGTAGTCTTGCTCTTATGATTTTTTATTTTTAATATGAAAACTGTACTTATTAAACGTAAATTGGACATGGAGTTCCCGTTCGACAAAAATGTTATAATCTGTACATCCAGATTTTGTGAGACGAAAAACCGGAATTGGCTATCAAAAGCACTTTTACTTCTGATATTTCGTATCGTATGTACGGGCTTTAAAGTGGATGTAAACCCACTCTCATCCTTTCTAAACTACTGCCATAGTGGTTATCTATAAGGATATAGATGCCCCCTGCATGTATTCTTACCTGTCCAATGTCTCCTCTCTGTCTGTTATGAGACCCGAAAAACTGCAGATTCTGTGGGTGGGACTGTTATCCGGAGCTCGGTGGGTGGAGTTGTGATGTCAGTAGACTCTCCGCCCACCTCTACACTCCCCTTGTCAACATGTGTTTTCTCCTGTGTATTTCTTACACTGAACTTCTGCTATGATCACTAATATCCAGTCAAAACCCAGAAAAATCACCACATAACTTTAGCATGCCCAATCATGCTAAGGTGTGGAGCAGCCAATCCTGGGAGAGCTAGAGAAGAAAGTAGGAGGGGATCTGAAGTACACAGAATGTCTCTCTCAGGCTTGTGCTTGAGATATGTAAATCACCTGTCACTCACAGCAAGGGGGGGGGGGGAGAACTGACTCCTATTTCTCTGTCAGTGTCAGTTTTCATCTCACTGAAAAAAGATAAGAGGATTTCTCAGAGCTGGGTTAACTCTTTGTGGCAAGACTGGGCACAGATGACATGAAATCCTATACTGTACAAGGTACAAGCCTTAATTAAAAAAAAAAAATCAGGTTTACATACACTTTAAGACTGGGACGCCATTAAAGTTTATTTGTGTGTAAAGGCAGATGTCCAACCAAAAGAAGAAAAAAAAAGAAAAAAAAAAGAAAAAATTCTAAGAAAGGAAAAATACAGCTGCTCCTCTGATTAAGTAATAATACTCAACTGCTGCTGTGATATGGTGTAGAGGGCGCTCTAAAACACTAAATACAAAACTCAAAGAAAAAATTCAAAGAAAGAAAAAAAAAAAAAGAAAAAAATAATTCAAAGAAAGAAAAAATACAGTTGCTCCTCTGATCAAGTAGTAATACTCAACTGCTGATGTGATATGGTATAGAGGGTGCTCTAAAACACTAAAAACAAAACTCAAAGAAAGGGAAAAAAAAGCAAAAGAAGAAAAGAAAAAAAAAAGAAAAAATTACTAAAAAAGAAAAGAAATCAAAGAAAGAAAAGAAATTGGTCCAATTCACCAATTCATTTTATGTTTAGTGTTTTAGAGCGCCCTGTACTCCATATCACATCAGCTATGTTGATGGACTATTAATTTATAGAATGCTGTTCTGAATTTAAAGGACTGGTTCTATATTGCACAAATTATAATGGAATCTATGTTTTTTGTTTGTTTAAAAAAAAAAAAAAAAAGATTGTATTGATCAGTAGCACTGCACTATATTGGTTACAATGCGTTTTGTGGTAAAGGTGAATTAACCCTTTAACTGACGCAGAGTAAAAACAGGCCTCTTGCCCTGCCAGACAGGTCAGTGCAATGTGACAGAGCTGTGTAAACCTCAGGACCACATGGACAGAAATGTAAATCCTTCTGTAGGTAAAACAACCCATTGATATACATTGATAGACTACTGTGGAGTTATGGAGTTCAGCTTTAAAAATGGCTTTGCTTAGATCTCCGTTCACTCTTTATTACTGTGGCAGAGGAGAGACCACAAGAACACACAGCGACTCTATTTTCTATGCAGCTCCTGTTCCTCCCTGGAGCCTGCTGTCACCCTCACAGTTGTTACCTCCTGCAGCCAAGGACCCGCAGGTTCACGCCAAAGGCAGAAGATTGATGTTGTGACATTCTCACAGCCCACGCCGGCTCCAGCGGTTTGCAGGCTGCATTAGTAAGGAGCCAGGTCGTGGGATGTGTGCTGTGGAGGACTATTAGTTCAGATATCCCCCCCAATACTTCAGGATGCTCTTGTAACACCATAATCAGCTGTCTCCGCACTGGCACGGATTCCTTTGCGGGACACATTACCCAGCCGTCTGTCTCTGAGCTGATTTGTATTTCACCGGCGTAGTTATTTCTATTAGAGATAGAAAACTTTTGTCGGCATTGCATACTACGCGAGATATATTTAATACACTGCAGTGGTGTATATATAAGCATATAATTGGTTTTCCAGCTTGCCTGGTTTCTCATTACTTGCAGACAAATGCACTTTGCTAGTGGTTTGGAGATTGGGATGGAGAAGGAGGCGCATGTTGTGTCTCATTTTCTCAGGGGTCAAGGGTGCTTTCCAACTTAAGGAAGCGTATTCAGAAACAATCACTCATTTGCATAGTAAGGAGCAAGCTGGAGATTCAGTCATTGAAAAAGACACAAAGGCTCTGCATAAATTTTATCTTTCTCAATAAATGTTTATTAAGGATTTCAAGAGTTATACATAGAGATGGTAACAATTACAATGAAGCACCATCAAGGCACAATATCTGGATGAATTTGGAGGGTTACAGAAGGTGACACATGTGTTAAAACAGGTTGCCTCCATTGGGAAAGGTCTAAATGCTTCAGTCTGCCACTAGAATTAACACAACCGGTTTTTAAAAATCCCCTTTTAATAGTTTTTTAACTCAATGATCCTGGCAGTGGATCTTTTTTTTTTTATATTACCTGACCAAGCTATTTGTTCTGCAATAAATTAAAACAGGAGCACTGTCACTCTGTGGGCAGACATACACTGGGGTGAGGTGGATTTAGGAATCCCCCCGCTGAGCACTTGCAGCTGTCAAAAAACAGGGATCAGAGGTTTCAGCTGTTGATTGAAAAAAAAAAAAAAAATCTGCATGTCCCTTCGATCAAAGTCGATCAAATGAGTGACTTTTCTTAAGTAGTGATGGCCAAACACTGCTTTAAATGCAAAAAGTCTCTGTTGAACCAGCTGAATTTTCGATCAGTGTGTGGTCGGGATTAGATGGCCATGTGTGCACCAACAAACCCAGACACCGCCGACAGACGCTTCCATCCCTCATGTGGTCTTCCTTGCTGGTTCACATCCTCCGGCCACACCTCGATTAAGTCACTCCCGCACATGTGCGCGGAAGTCATGCACCGCAGCACAGAACTCTGAAAGGATGGCACGGGTATGCTGTCCCTTCAGAGCGCATGCGCCGGTGATGTCAACGGCTGCATGCAGTGTGAATATCTCCTATATTGTGGGCTTCATCTGACTTTTTTTCTTCAAAAATTCAGACGGACCTAGAAATAGAACATGTTTCAAATCTATCCGACGGAATCAATTTCTATCGGGAAAACCGTTGGTTTATATGCTGGTCCGATGGACCAAATACGACACTGGGGCAGCTATTGGCTACTGGCTATTGAACTTCCTTTTCTAGTCCCGTCGTAACAACAACATGTTCAAAATGAACAGACTTTGGTCCGTACGTGTGGGGGCAAGTCTGTTCGGTCGAAAGTCCAAAGTAACTCAGTCAAAAGTCCGTCAAAAGTCAGTCAGGAAGACTGTCAGACCTTTTCTGCCGGAAAGTCCGGTCGTGTGTACGTGGCATTAGTAGTAGTCAATAACCAAGATGGAATCCTACGCTCTGCCCAGTGTAGAGGAGATTTTTGGCAAATGATATAAACATTGTGGAAGGCTACTCCTGTGGGTTGGAGGCAAGTATGCATCAGGGAAAGGGAAAGTGGAGTAGGTCGAGGGGTATGACCTGCGTTGTGAAGAGCCGCTTGGTAATTTCTGTTCACTGTTCTACAAGTGTGGATACCTTTAACTCAACTGTGTTAATTAGTATCAGGAAATAGACACAAGACTGTTTAGTGGTGAGTTATATATTGGTACAGGTTAGAATAAATAGTGGTTTGAGCATAAATGAGTACACAGAGGAAAGATTCAGACACAATCTGCCAAACAATGCGATCTCTAGGCCAAAGTGACTTTGGTTAGATTCCTGTGCCACTAGACTGGAATAAACCAGCAAGATCAGCAATAAGCCGTGCTATAAACATTCACTGAAATGTGAATACTACTACTATAACTAGGCTAGGATATTGTGCAATGTCCCCTGAGGTGTATACCTAAGCATAAGCAATACAGCAGCTGTAAAGGGACAGTCTTTAGTCCTAACTCTTCAGCCAGGTAGCATTTGTTCTGGAAAATTGTATTAAGATGTATTTTAATGTATTGTCATAGGTCTCCCAGTGTTAGTACTCCTGCAGGCCGCTCTAAAGAGCTTACTGGGGCAGACTGACACTGGTTGAGACCTGTTAGGTAGTGGCAAACTTCCTGGGATTGGAGAGAGGTGTTTGCAGTGTGGGGGTATGTCTGCCAGCAAAAGGGCCCATGTGCATTGTACAGACGATCATCTGAGGGGATATGTTTGCTCTGCAAGGATCGGTTATGGGCCGATGTATGCTCATTGTCGCTGCTGTGTCTGATCAGCACATGTCGAGATTTGTAGCATGCACCTGCTAGTAGCTTTCCATCTACAAGGTAGGGTAGCATAATCCAGGTATGCATTGTTCTCTGCAACAATGAGTATTAAGGATTCCTATCAGCGGAATTGTAGTCATCATTCATTGGTTATTGTATAAATTCATTTATTCTGTGTCATGTATTTATTTGGTCATGTCCTTATATGGACATTCACATCCTGTGTTGCTCATTTCCTGTGAGGTCACAAGCTTTAGAAGAAAAACAAGCTCTGGACTGCCGCACTCTTCAGAAGACCACTTTCTTTTATTGGAAAATCACATCACAGCTCAACAAACACAGCGAACAAGGAAAAATTGCTGATGTTTCGCACTAGCTGTAGTGCTTATTCATAGCCTTGGCCATGGCCAGCTATGAATAAGCACTACAGCTAGTGCGAAACGTCAGCAAATTTTCCTTGTTCGCTGTGCTTGTTGAGCTGTGATGTGATTATCCAATAAAAGAAAGTGGTCTTCTGAAGAGTGCGGCAGTCCAGAGCTTGTTTTTCGTCTGTTACTAGTGGTAATAGCCAGCACCTGTGGCATCCCAGCCGAAGAGACACGACAGTTTACAGCCTGCATGTGTGCTCCTGGAGTGGTGAGATCCCTTCTCAAGGTCACAAGCTTTGTAGGAGGTGTTTGGCTGTTGGAGGCACACCCTCAAGTTTGGGACTTCCTGTTGATATGTAAATAAAAGCAGATGCAGGGCTCAGGGAGGCAGAGATGCTGGCCAGCCATGCTGAGATGAGGACCTAAGAATGTGGTAATGTCTGTTTACTGGGGTATGGGGAACCAGGGGAGACATACAATCAAAAGGAACATTATATCATTAGATTGAAGGGCGCTTACTAGCGCAAGAGTGTGTTGGAATATCCACGACACATTGGGTACCAGTTGCACCATGCACATTTGGTGCACATTAAAATAGTTCCAGTCAAGCCTGCAGGCAGCAATAAGCATACTATATGGCTGTATGGTCAGTTCCTAAAGGCCTCAATCTCTCGCTCTAGCAGCAGATGATAAATCCCCACAGCAGAAGCCCACCAGTCCCCGGGATATTCAAGCTCACCATCCGGTCACACACAGCAAATAATCCATTGTCCAAAGACATGTGGCTGAATACATTTTTGGTCTAAATGTATGATTAAAGTTGAGTTTATTGGATTTTTTTTTTACAACAAAAAGTAGAAAATATAATTTTTTCTTCAACATCGGTCTTTTTTCGTTTATATCGCAAAAAATAGAGGCAATCAAATACCACCAAAAGAAAGCTCTATTTGTGGGAAAAAAAGGACACAAATTTTGTTTGGGTACAGCATTGCATAACCATGCAATTACCAGTTAAAGCAGCACAGTGCCAAATTGTAAAAAGTGCTCCGGTCATTGAGCAGCCAAATCCTCCGGGGCTGAAGTGGTTACACTATGCATGAATAAAAATGATCGAACACATGGATGACATTAGCTATTCTTATAGCCAATTTCGTTTGCTGATGTCAGTACATTTTAAATTGTACAATGAGCTTCTGTATGGATTTTCCTAAATCCCATCTAATTGTGCTCAATCACATTAAACAGCCCATTACTGCATGACTCCTGGCAAAGTGCTAAATTGGACTCCCTGGACACCACTGATCTTTGTCATGTATAAGGTTTATGTCTGTCTGTGATGATGTGTATGAAGAATAAGGAGTAATTTATGACTAGGGTAGTTCAGATAACTTACTACCCCAAATCAAAATTGTACCCCCCACTCCCACTTATTACTAAATAAAGGACACTGAAACTGTATTGGATTAAAATAGCTGGTTCGGTCTTTATTAACTCAAAACCAAAATAAAATATAAACATTATTAAATACTCGAGCTCCAATCCGAATAATTGTTTGCCAGTCCCTAACGACCCCATCTTCCCAACTTTGGAATCTGTGGTACCTCTAAGTTAAGTTATGTCCCCAGCCACCAAATACCGCCTCAAGGACTCGCTAACTGACCACAGACCTCTACCACCTTACTACTCGGTAGTCTAGAGTGAACCAGACCAACCGGGAGGACTCCATACCTGAGATGGGTTCCATTTTCTCAAATACCTCATGTTGTATACCCATCATCAAGGACCCAACTGCATATGCCCTCTTCCTCACCACAAAAACCACTTCCACCACTTCCACTAGGGCCGGGGGGAGGGACGTTTCACCTCCATGTATCAATCTCGAGCTCTAAATGCCTGACAACCACCCTACCATTTACGTGCGAAGAACCTGCCCACCTCCTTATTCACCTTTATACAGGCCTTTTTACGTTTTTCAATTGATCGGGCCCCTCTCCATGACGTGCTGGCCACATTGTCTGACAACACAATAATCCTGCCAGGAAAAGAGGAAATCCCACTGGATATCCTTGATGATCTGCCGCAATGGACATGGTCCCAAATCGTTGCCTCCCACGTGTAGGACCAAAATGTCTGGTGGCTGGTCCAGACCTGAAAAACAATGGATTTCTGGTATGTGCGCCACATCATCCCAGGCACACCAATCCATCTAACCCTACCCTCCCCTCTTGTCATACCCAGCTGCCTGCCCTCTTAGCCCCACCAAAATAATATGAATGTCCTAATATCCAGATGAGACATCGTGGGGAATATGAAAAGACATAAGAAACTTGCACAGAAAGAAACACAAAACATGAAGACCAAAAAGAAAAAAAAAAACACACAGATGTGTTAGAAAATTCACAACGAGTGGGGACGAACATACAGTATCTCACAAAAGAGGGTACACCCCTCACCTTTTTATAAATATTTTATTCTATCTTTTCATGTGACAAATCTGAAGACATGACACTTTGCTAAAATGTAAAGTAGTGAATGTACAGCTTGTATAATAGTGTACATTTGCTGTCCCCTCAAAATAACTCAACACACAGCCATAAATGTCTAAAATGCTGGCAAAAAAAGTGAGTACACCCATGTATCAATGCAAAAAAAGTTTTAAAAACTGCAGTTTTTTTCAGGAGCAGTGATTTTAATAATGCTTAAAACAGTAGAAATGAAATATTCCTTTAAATACTGTGCCTGGGGGTGTCCTTAGTATGCCTGTAAAGTAGTGCATCTTTCCCGTGTTTAGAACAGTACCACAAGTAAAATTAAATTTTTAAAGTAAAAATATTAATTTAAAATTGCTCACTGTTGTAATGTATTATTGGATCCCGGCGATATAGATAAAAATACCCAAAAAAATAAATAAATGGCATGGGTGCTCCCCTCAAAATCCATACTGGGCCCTTCAGGTCAGATAGATTAGATAGATAGATAGATTAGATAGATAGATTGGGTTCTTAACAGGTTCCTATATTGTCCTATACTCAGCCTTCCTCTTCTTTTGGGGTCCCTGGGCTTATTCACTTTTCTTGGGGGAACTCTGCCTTCCTTGAGCCCTCCTTTCAACTTACAAATACCCGTTTTACCCTTCACCATCAGTATTTCAGGTTCGAAACAGTTTCTCTTGTTACCCACTGCAACCAAATCCTTGTTTGCAGAATGAACCCTTAACAGATCACAGCTTTCCATATCATCAGTGCTTTCCAACTCAGTGTTTGTTAGAAGAAGACCTGAGGAGGGACTACATCCGACGGGACCACAGCACAGCTTCACCTCACCCATTGTCCAAAACTCCATGGGTACCTGTTCTAACAAACTACTCTGACCCAAGCATAAACCATTTTTTTCAGGTGTACACATTACATTGTTCCGGCAACCAATATTAACACTTTCTCCCACAGTGTCTCCGGGCACCTTAACTTGTACCTCTGGGCCAGTGAGAGAAAGCATCTCTGCTACTGCTGAGTCCATTCTGGGCCCTTCCTTCTCGTGAGGCCTAGCGGGTAAGGCAGTATCTGCGCCCTCTACTGACCACTGCTCAGCCGCACCTTGGACCACCCCAGCAGAGAGGTTTCTAGTCACCGCATCAGACGGAGAGACCTCTGATATCTCAAGCAGTTCTCTCGCGTGCCTTCCATACCAATCAATAACTAGAAGTACGCTCACAGAGAATCTGGAGATCCTGTGCCAAATGGTTAACCATTGGTCCCACCAATTCCACTCTTGGTCAAGGTTTCCCAGCACCGCCTGTACCACCTGGCTCCACCCATTGGTGCTACGCAGCACCACCTGGTCCAACTGCAGTGGAGATACCCAAGTATACAGTAAGTTCATTTTTACCAACTCTAGCATTTCCAGTAAGGTTTCTGTCATCTCTAAACATCCCATGTCTAAACACCAGAACTTTCTAGGGTCTTTTACCCTGTCCAAGACATGGAGGGGCTCATCGACTACAGGTTGAGAGGGTGAGACATTTGAAGAAACCTCATCCTCCTTGGAGGTACCCATCATCACAGCTTATTGCTCCCCTGGAGCGCTGTCAGACACATGTCTCACACTTATCCCTTCTGCACCTGTGTTAGTGAACCGCTGCAGGTCATTACAAGTCACACTATCACTTTGATACTCAACATTATTTAGCTGTGGGGCTGTGGACAACATATCTGCGATGCCAGTGCCCTGAACTGTTTCTTTAGACTGGAGGGCAGCAACCTTTGCAGGGACCAAGACGCCCACAACCATCGGCGGCTCTGCGTTCTCCCTGTCTGGCATAGAAGTTGTGTCCACACACTTGTTACTTAAGCTAGCCTTACCCAGCATGGCTAGCAACTGTTTGGCCCAGCTGTCCCAGTCCATTGTGGTTCCCTCATGGGCGTTCCACAGCGTTGCATCACCTGCTGTAGAAGGCAGCACAGAAACCTGGGATTCATTAGCTTCAACTGCACATTCGTCACTTCTATATAGATCATTTTGCGACACCATACTTTTACCAATGTTGCTTGGTGCAGTACACCATTTTATACACCTTTTTCTGGTGGCACTACAGACACATCCAGCTTTGTACACTCAGCTTTTTCAGGCTGAATTAACCCCTTGCCCACTGGGCTACACGTAGGGTTGTGGGGCTGCGCCCACCCTCTCTCACTGTGTGACTCATTCATAACATTACAGGAAACACATTTTTCAACGTCATCATCACCAACAGCAACACACTGGCCAACACTATTGTCGGCATGACCATCAATATTATCATTACATGGAGACATAGCTACTGCTTTTGTGGATTGTCTATGACCCACCACAATCTGAGTGACTCCTCACAGCACCCGTTCTCTGTAAAGGAGCACTCTTACCTACTTGGGCAGCTCCACAGCTGACCTGGAAAACTCTCGTCTCCATCACTGTGGGCTTCTTGGAAGTTTCCCTGGGCAACCCTGCAGCAGCCGTCACTAGGGAACATGGTACCAACACTGTTTTGGTCACCCCTAGCTCAATTTTCCCAGCTATCTGCTGGATTATAGCAGGCACATGCAGAGTCCCCATGTCCTTTTCAGTCTTTAGTCCTGCGTCTAGTTGGGCGTTATGCTGCGCCTCCCCACTGCTCTGGGTAGCACACTGCAGCAAGTCTATATCCATTTGTACTGCGTATCTCCCCACTGGACATACTCCCACTTCACTGGGTTCAGCATCATGAACTGAAACAGTCTTACCAGTTCCTGCAGCTGATGTCATAGCCTTCACTTGAGTGCGTTGTCTCACTGGTGTGGTGTCTCCACAGGCTGACTCCCGCATGTGGCCATGGAGCAACACTGCAGCCTTTCTGGACCCACTAACACCCCCTGTAGGTAACACAAGATCGCTGTTGCTAGGGGTAACTGCAGACTTGCACTTCAAATCTGGTTGGCTATACCTCATGCAGGATTCAGGCTGATGTACTCTCCTTTCTGGACTGACCCCTTTGCCTAAGCGGTCAGGACACAACACCATATGTTTCTCTGAATTTCCAAGACCTATATCTTCCGGTGACACTTCTCCCGTCCTGGAGCATTGCTGGCGGCCCATGATACGATGGAACTCCCCTCTAAAAAGTATTTCCTCTTTAAACTTGCAGTAGTCATCCTGGTCCCCATCCATCAAATGGTAAACTGACCGGAACTCTATCCGCAATAAGGTTTGCAACAATTTTGGCCACCGGTCCCTAGGCTATTTTCTCTTTACAGACACTTTTTCAAATCTTACAAGGAAGTCCCCAACCTCCTCTGTAGGCAGCATGGGTTGCATATAGTCAGAGGCCAAGATCCCAACCCCTTACACTGCGCCCCACTCTTTGCGATTTGGCTTGAACCATTCATTCACTGTCTCAAACATCACTGGCCCCTTTTGACAGGCCCTACAAGGTGGAGACATCTTCTCAGGCCATGCTGAGCTCACTTCCTCTAACTTGATTAAACATGAACTTCTTGCTTTTTGGGCTGGGCACACACCCTGCTCGCTATCCTCAAGACCCGGACACAGGGCTGGAGATCCCTTCCCACCCATGACTCTCAGGGATCTCCAAACTACAGAATCCCATCCAAAACTAGCAAAACCTGGAGAAAACTGACAGAGCAATTTTCTCCATTTAAACGCTACACTCTGTAGTCTTGCAGTCCGCAGATATGCAAACTCTGTGTCTGTGTCTCTTTTTCCTCCAATTTTATAAGGACAGAGCCTCGCTCTGTCACAATATATATATATATATATATATATATATATATATATATATATATATATAATTTTATTATACGGCCTGCCCTATATACTCTGCAGAAAATTGGGTCTTAGGTGTTGGTGGTACCAGAACACTAAGCCCTCGAATTTACTCTTGTTGGAAGAAGGAATGGGCCCTGCTGTGAAATATTATATAAAAAATTGTAATTACATGCCCCTGTTAAACAGGGGCAGAAAAATTGGGCCTTGGATGGTGGTGGTGGTGCCCTAAACCAAAGATATTGTTTGCTAGCATCATCAAAATTAAGGAGGAATAAGATTGTCAGCATAGGCAGTCTTCAAGGGATCCCACATCCATAGCAAATTCAATCAGTTACATCAGCATCAGGTGCTTGATAGCTGCTGATCCAAGACTGATTCATTTTTATGAATATGAGCCTAACGGAGTCTGGACAGATGCACTCTTTGATCCATTACAAACCCTTCAGCAGCACTAAATGTGCATTCAGAAAGAACACTGCATGCTAGACAGGCTAGTAGCTCAATTGCATATTGGGCAAGTTCTGGCCAGTGGTGCATCCACAAGACCCAGTAACCCAGTGGATGCTCTGTTGGAAATGTCTCCAAGTCTCCTCTTTCCTCTAGATATTCCTGCACCATATAATGCAGATGCTGGGGATGGTTGCTTGAACTAATTAGACGATGGCACTGAGGCCTGAACAATTGTTTAAAGGCATCGGTCAGACTACCACCTTCTCCACCGCTCTTCCTCTGACTGAACGAAGCCTCCGCAACACGTTGTCCAGCACCAGGAAATAGTAACCTCCCAGGGTCTGGAAATGCATTGCACAAACCTTTCTTCAAGGTCTCCTGAAGAGGTTTCCTCCTCTGCTCCCTCTGTGAAGGCAGGATGAGTTCTGCAACCTTACCCTTGTAACATGGATCAAGAAGGGTTGCCAGCCAGTAATGATTCCTCTCCTTGATACCACACATCCTAGGGTCCTTTGCCGAATCTGGGAGGCCATGCAGCATAAGTTTGCAGAGGCATTCGATTCTGAGTCCTCTGGGTCACTAAGGATTACATCATCTGTAACTACCTCCTCCCAGCCACGTACAACGGCCTACAGAGTCTACGGGGGCACTGCATGGTTGAGGTACGATGAGCAGTTCCGGCAGCGGAGGGATTTTGCATACCTTGTGCTCTGGATATGGCGCCTCCAGTGTCTCGTAACTTGCGCTCGGACGTGCAACATTTGGAAGTGGTTTCTGAGAAATTACAGAAGGAAGTTGCGTGTGTGGCCCTTTCCCTTCAATACCTTAGTGGATTTGGTTATCTCTCCCTTGGGGATCGTGCCGAAGAAAGAGCCCAATAAATTTACGCTTATTCACCACCTTTCTTTCCCAAAGGGGGGTTGGGTCAATGATGTGATTGACTCGGAGATGTGTGTGGTGTTACACTTCCTTTGTTGCGGCTGTATTCTGGGTGCGCCATTATGGGCAAGGGGCGCTGATGGCTCAATCCGATATAGAGTCTGCTTTTAGACCCAGATAGGATGTCATTGGGATGAGGAGTTCTACGTGGATCGCTGCCTTCATATGAGAAGCTCTTTTGTGGAGTGGGTGGTTTGTGATGTATCTGGAGTGAATTCTATCATCCATTACTTGGATGACTTCCTTTGTGTGGGCCCGGTCTCCTCCAGGATCTGCGCGGTGCTACTGACTACATTGGAACACATCGTTTTGGTATCCCCTTGGCCTTGGATTAGACAGAGGGGCCGACCACAGTCCTTAGTTTCTTGGGTATTGTGTTGGATTCCAGCACCATAGAGTGCCGCCTGCCGGAGGACAAGCTAGTTGCCCCCAAGGAGGAGATTCAGAGTCTTTTGGGATTGCACAAGGTTCAACTTCGGAAACGGCAGTGGTGGTTGGGTAAGTTGAATTTTGCTTGTCGAATACTACCGATGGGGGAGAGTATTTTGCTGACAGATGTCGGCAAGTACGACGGGGGTCACATCACTCACTTGTTTTGTGCGCCTGGTAAAGGAACATAGGGAGGATTTGCAAGTGTGGCACTCTTTCCTGGAATCTTTTAACGGGCAGGAATTGTGGATGTTTTAACGGGCGGGAAGCGCTACACTTTTAGGACTTACATATATTAATACACTGCCTGCACTGACTGAAAAGACACTGAATATATAGTCTATGCTAAATGCACTGTGTGTGTGTGTATATATATATATATATATATATATATATATATATATATATATATATATATTAATATATATATATTTATTTAAAATACACTGCCACTAACTGAATAACCTGCCTGCTTACTCTAACTCAAGCTATCTCTCTGTCCACGCTGTGGGGGGTTAGCTCGGCAGCGGGTGTGTGTGACCCCCTGGATGGGTTCACAACACAAAATCAGGCACAGCAGACAGCGTTGTAAGTGGAAAAAACAAAAGGTGCGGTTTATTCATGCTACATGCAGTAAAAAATATAACAGCCAAAACAAAAGAAAAACATAAAAATAAATCCTGGTCAGCTTGACCTCTAATTACACACTTAGTTTCCCTGTCTAACAACTGAGTGCAGCCTTGTGCTGCACCAGTCCCTGTCTCTGTTGTAGAGGTTTGCCACACAGGCGTTAACTCACCGCACAGAACAGGTGTCACACTCCCCAGTCTATACACACAAAACTGGTTCCAGGATGGAGCATCTCCCTAAGCATGCTGGGGTTTTTTGTAGAGGTCTTAATGAGCCCACTTACTTCAGCTGGGCTCATTAACTCTTCCCCTCTAGTTGTACAAGTCTGCATAAAGCCTGAATCTAGGGCACACATATTTCCCATCCTGGATACAACCAGGTAATTTTACCTGCCTGCTGCCACAACGCCAACAACACTAGACACGACCTTATATAGTGTGGGGCATAGACTTAGTTCCCCTGAGCCAGAATTATGGCTCTCTCAGCGCGCCCGGATGGAAAAAAGCAAGCAGGTCAGGTGTATGCTTTGGCCAATCATCATACAGCAGTGCAATGCGGGGCATTTTGCGGCGCTCGAATATCCCGCGAAGACCCCATAATGTTCGCTGTTCTGGAAACGGGAGAACTCCAGATGTTCAAGTCGAACTTATGTTCGACCCGAACATCGAGCTCATCTCTAGTTACCACCAGTATGGTATTCGTAAATAGAAATCATATCACCTCTTAAGCATCTCTTCTCCAGACAGAATAAGTTTAGTGCTTGTAACCTTTCTTGATAATAACTATTATCCTCCAGTTATTCGTTTTGTTGCCCTTCTCTGTACTCCCTCCATTTCCAGTACATCCTTCCTGAGGACTGGTGCCCAGAACTGGACAGCATACTCCAGGTGAGGCCAGACCAGAGTTTTGTAGACTGGGAGAATTATCACTTTATCTCTTGAGTTAAACCCCTTTTTAATGCATTACAATATTCTATTTGCTTTGTTAGCAGCAGCTTGGATTATGCAATTTACCTACATGTAATGTATTCTGATTGTTTACTGCTGTTTTTTGTTAAAATTTTAGATAACAATGTATTCTACCACTGGCCCCTGAAGAAGATGTTTCATAATTTTTTACCTTGAAACACGTCTTTTCTTGTCCTTTTTCAATTGTCTGGACAGAGTCAAGTGGCATTATTTTATCGTTGTAACTAATTTCTGCTATTCTCACCTATTTCTATGTGTATATGCATCTGATTTTTTATTCAATCTATTATAATTAGGGAGAGTGTCTTTTTCTAATTTAATGAGGATTGGGGATTATGCCCTTTCCAAATTAACTAACAACTAGCTTCCTGACACTAATACTCAACAAGACACAGGTACTCAATAATACAATACACAGGTACTCACAGCCCACTTGCACACGCAGTCCATGTGTACCCTCAGCCCATATATTTAATATGTGTTTGCCTCAGTTATGCAATCACGTGGAAAAAAATTGGGTATTGTACAGGTACTGGATGCAAGGCAGGAACACGGATCTATACCTTCTCCTAGTACAAGCACCTATTGCAGTTTAGTAAAACAAACACTGGGTAGGAACACAGTTAACTCTTTGATCGCTCCTTATGTTAACCCCTTCCTAGTCAGTGTCATTAGTACAGTGACAGTGCATAATTTTAGCACTGATCGCTGTGTTTGTGTCACTGGTGCCCAAAAAGTGTCAAAAGTGTCCCGAATGTCCTCTGCAATATTGCAGTCCAGCTATAAGTTGCTGATTGCCACCATAACTAGTATAAATAAATAAAATTCCATAAAAATACCAAATAGTTTGTAGACACTATAACTTTTGCGCAAACCAATGAATATACTCTTATTTTTTTAACCATAAATATGTAGCAGAGTACATATTGGCCTAAATTGTTTATTACCAGAAAAAAAAAAAATATTGTCTTTTTTCAAAATTGACGGTCAGTTTTTGTTTATAGCGCAAAAAATAAAAAATCATTTGCAGAGGTGAGCAAATACCACCAAAAGAAAGCGCTATTTGTGGTAAAAAAAAAAGGACAAAAATTGTATTTGTGTACAGTGTCGCATGTGCAATTGTCAGTTAAAGTAACACAGTGCCGTATCGCAAAAAAAAAAGCCTGGTCATGAAGGGTGGTAAACCTTCCAGAGCTGAAGTGGTTAAGGAACTCAAGGTGTTGTGGAAATTAAGTTAAAGGGTCATCTGAGCATGGTGGGTAAAAGGGCACTTTATATACACAAAGCAGCCTCTTATCTATACACAAAAACAAATTTTTCGTACACATGATCAGTTTTCGTCGGGAAAAATCTTGGATGGTTTTTCCGACCGAATTCTGCTCAGGCTTGGTTTGCATACACAAAAGTTCTCTGAACTTTCCACCGCCAAGAACGCAGTGACGTACAACACTACAACGAGCCGTGAAAGTTAAGTTCAATGCTTCCGAGCTTGCGTCAAATTGTTTCCGAGCATGCGCAGGAATTTTGCGTGTCGGAATTGCTACAAATGATCGGAATTTCCGATGGGAACTTTTTCCGTCTGAAAAATAGAGAACCTGCACTCAATCTTTTGTTGGCAGAAATTCCGCCAGGAAAAGTCCGATGGAGCATACACACAGTCGGAATTTTCAACTAAAAACTCTCATCGGACTTTTGCTGGCGGGATTTCCGATCCTGTGTATGGGGCTTAAGGGCACAATGTTTAAAGCAGTTGTGTGATCTTACAGAAGCCATACTGCTACTTAAAAAAAAAAAATACTCTGCACATTGCACATTTAAAAAGTAAAGTAGTCTGCTGCTTTGCCAATATACTGTATATTGTGCTTAGACTGCCAAGGGAATCCAAAGCAAGTGGAGCTCTGTACAAATGAGAGGGAACTACCGTATATACTCGAGTATAGGCCGACCCGAATATAAGCCGAGGCCCCCAATTTACCCCCAAAAAAACTGGCAAACTTATTGACTCGTGTATAAGCCGAGGGTGAGACATGCCTGTCCATCCCTGTGTGTGTGTCCGTCCATCCCTGTGTGTCCGTCCATCCCTGTGTGTCCGTCCATCCCTGTGTGTCCGTCCATCCATCCCTGTGTGTGTGTGTGTCCATCCATCCATCCATCCCTGTGTGTGTGTGTCTCCATCCATCCATCCATCCATCCCTTTGTGTGTGTGTCTCCATCCATCCATCCATCCATCCCTGTGTGTGTCTCCATCCATCCATCCATCCATCCCTGTGTGTGTCTCCATCCATGTGTGTGTGTGTGTGTGTGTGTGTGTGTGTGTGTGTGTGTGTGTGTGTCCAGCCTACCTTTGTCCCGAGCCTCCGTCCCGTGCCTTGCCTCCTTGCCTCCGTCCCGTGCCGTGCCGTGCCTTGCCTCCTTGCATCCGTCCCGTGTCGTGCCTTGCCTTGCCCCCGTCCCGTCCCGTCCCGTGCCGTGCCGTGCCTTGCCTTGCCTCCGTCCCGTGCCCTCTTCGTCGGCGGCCATTGTAAAATTCAAAAGCTGCGCCGCCGCCTTCGCCTGTGATAGGCGGAACACTGAATTTCCCAGCAGCCTGTGTTCCGCCTATCACAGACGTCGTATCATCCTCGTCCGTAGTACGAGGATGATACGATGTCCGTGATAGGCGGAACACAGGCTGCTGGGAAATTCAGTGTTCCGCCTATCACAGGCGAAGGCGGAGCCGGAGGCGCGGCTTTTGAATAGAATGGCCGCTGTCTGTCTGCTCGACACGCTGATCGAGCGGGCAGACAGCGATGACTCGAGTATAAGCCGAGGGGGGCACTTTCAGCCTCAAAAAAGAGGCTGAAAATCTCGGCTTATACTCGAGTATATACGGTACATGAAATACTACAGGTTCAACACTGTGGCCTGCTTTTTATGAATGGTGTGCAAATTGCAATCTGCAGTGCAGATTAACACTATAATGTCCAGCGGTGAGCAGATAACGGAAAATGTAATAGTCACCTTTCCGTAATTTTGCTTTCCTGGTGCCTATCCATGGCAGCATACCAATGGTTGGTTGCTCCGCCCCTGACCAACCCACAGGACCAATTAACTCTATAAAAAAAAAAAGGAACTGGAAGAATACCGGTAGAGGGGCTTTTTTTTTATAGAGTTAAGTGGTCCTGTGGGTTGGTCGGAGGCTGTTATTGTTATTGCTAGTAACGCAGCTCACAGCAACCTCCGACGAGACGCAGCGCATGCAAATAAATATTCACCCTGCAGATGCAAGAAAGGAAAATATACTTATGCCTCGTACACACGTTCCGATTATCGGACCACAAAAGTCGCTTTCGGACAGATCGTGCGATAATCTGATCGTTAGTACGCAGCTTTCGACAGCCGATCGCGACAGTCCGTCCAACCAAATCCGAAGGGACAAACAGGAAAACTTTGGTCGGATGACAGCCCGTCGTACGACAATCGTATAGCCAGTACAGTATGCGTCCAATAAATGTCGTTCGACAAACACCACGCATGATCGGAAACACGAAAATAAACCAGAAGGACACACAGGTCACACGTATTTGACATCATTTAAAATACGTAGCTACGCACGACGGAAGATTGTTCCAGAATCGTACGACAAAAATCTTACACACATTTTGCACTGTTGTATTCGATCTTAGTTGTATGCAACAAAATGTGAACGATCGGTCGTACGATAATCGGAACGTGTGTACGAGGCATTACAAAGGGATTAATACAAGTGTGAGGTCTTCTTAAATAAGCACATACTGGAGAAGATTTTTTTTTTCCTCTTTTATTTGTACATATCTTTTATTTGAAGGAAACGTTCACGAAAAAGCAATGCCTTAGGCAGCCTAACCTGACAAAACCAGTGTTAAACTTCTTTGATTTTTCAGTGACCGTATCATAGCTTGCCTTCTCTAATACACAATGCCTGTAAAGCAGAACAATGCCTCACTAAGCCTTCTGCCTGCTACATTTTACAGTCACGCAGGTTCAGGTGGAGCCCAGCTGCAGCCACTCATACCATGCAGCAGAAAAAGTATAATCCACCTCTTACTGGTAAGCTGCTGCTGGGTCGGCACATCACAAATCATGGAGCTATCAGAATGAGTGAAGATTGCTGCAGGCATCAAAGACCTCGGCGGTGAATAACAGGCCCCGGTAATAGAGATAAATAATACTACGGAAGAATCAAAAGCTCCGCCAAGCAAGACTGTAGTGTGGCTGATAATGGGATTCATCTGTAACTTTCTTGTTATAGTGACAGATGGGAAGACTGAAATTACTCTTACAGGTAATTGTCTGCCCATGTCATCTTCATGACGGAAAACCTGAGCAGTGTCACCACCTACCAGCAAAGCAACAGGAAATGTTCACATTTGCCAGCACTTCCTCTGATTCTTCCCTACTTTGCAGAGGGCTGATTTAAAACAAGGGTACACAATCGGGCTACATTTGTGAATTTGTGAAGTGGGACAACGCATAACATGAAAATTCCCATTATACTCAATAGTGCCCGTTCACACCTAGGAGTACACAAGCTTTTTTTCAGGCAGATTCGGGCATTTTCTGGCTCCATAGACCATAGACCTGATTGTAAAGGGAATGTGTGGGCAGCTGGGACTCCATTTTATATTCCCTTCCGTTTTACATAAAGTAGAAATGAACTTGTATGCATGGGTTTTGCCATGGGCAGCTTGGCTAACAGTTTGCATAGAACCACACCCTAATGCCACGTACACACAACCGGACTTTGACGGACTAGGTCCGACGTAACGAATCTGACGGATATTATGATCGTGTGTGGGCTCCAGCTGACTTTTTCCCCAAAAGTCCGACGGACCTAGCAATAAAACATGTTTCAAATCTTTCCGACTGACAAGTCCGGAAGAAAAATCCATTCGTCTGTATGCTAGTCCGACGGATGAAAACCAACGCTAGGGTAGCTATTGGTTACTGGCTATGAACTTCCTTATTCTAGTCCAGTCGTACGTCATCACTTTCAAATCCGTCGGACTTTGGTGTGCTTGTGTGTGGCCAAGTCCATTTGTTTGGAAAGTCAGTCAGAACTGCACTGAAAGTCCGTTGGGAAGACCGTCGGACCTAGTCCATAGAAAAGTCCAGTCAAGTGTACGCAGCATATGAGTTACTATGGTTAAGCCGATTCCCTAAGCAACATCCTGTGTCAGCAAGTCGTCAGCTATTTCTTGTTATCTAGTCAGCAGTCTAACTCTTGATAAGAAAGTACTGAGTGTAAGTTTGTATAACCCGTAGACACATATTTTTACTTGTATATAAGCTACTCTTGTACTCAAAATTAAACGCCTTGTGTAAATACTCTAAGCTTGTTTCCCGTGTCCCATGTAGTGTCTCATGGATCCAAGGGTCCCAGCGGTCTGCCTGCATAACCAGGGTGGTCATCAAGGTGTATAATTCCTTTCACTGATCCCTTCCTCCCAGCAGCTCCAGGCCTGTGAACAAAATGGAGGATCAATAGTGTCCATGCTGGATGTGGATACTTTCATCCTGGTGAGGGCCCATAAGAACCTCTACAGCCCTCAGCAGTAAAGGATCAGGATAGAAATTGGCAATTCAGACATGGCTAAAGAGTTTTGATAGCACAAGACACCCCAACACCACACAGAAAAACCAGGAAGAAGATACAAGGATAGCAACAATATATGCTCTCACAGATATTGCTGCCCAATAGCCAAAACAGCTTGAAAAACCCCATGAAAAAAAAAAAAAAGCATGCGTCTGCACAAAACAATGAGCAAATTGCACAAAAAACTTAAAATCACCGGAAAACACGCTCAAGTATGAATGAGGGCATAGGGAAGGATCATTGTGCCATGGAGATTACATGGAAAGGCAATTCAAGGCAAGATTAAAATGCAAGTCCAGCCAAAACATCCTGACGTCAACATGGTAGCATACATATGATATAGCTCCACCCCTATATCCACCTAAAAGACCTGTTTAAACTATAAAAGTCTGACTGAGAACAACCTCCCCCATTCTGCTTTTTGTCCTCAAGATCTACACCTGCAAGAGCATGATGTTGCGATAAGAACCTACCTGCCGACTGTGTCGGTGTCTGTCTGGGCTCAGCCTCTCCCAGACACATCCTAGGGAGGAGTTTTCTAACTAGAGACATCAGAACCTCATGTGTTGCATCTGAGTTGGTGTTTGATTGCTGGAGTCCATGATGCATGTGTTCTTTTGCATACCTGAGCTGGTATTTGGTTGCTGGAGTCCATGATGCATATATTTCTCTGCACACCTCGCTGGTGTTCGGTTGCTGGAGTCCATGATGCATGTATTTCTTTGCAGACCTGAGCTAGTGTTTGGTTGCTGGAGTCCATTCTGCATGTGTTTCTCTGCACACCTAAGCTGAATCCTGGTGCTGGTGTTAGTGCTGCCTTTTCTTTTCTCCCACAGGTATGAAAAGTTGGGGCCTATGCCCCTCGAGCACCTTTATCCCCAGGGTAGCTTCTGTTTTCATCTTTACAAAGTGGCGGTTCCATCATTTCCGGCAGATACAGTACCTAACATACACTGGATGTACCGTACCAAGTTTTTAAAATGTCTGCCTTCAAGCGGGTTCATAGTTAAAATCTTCCAGAAAGCTGTTTGTGTTTCCATCAGGAAAATTTGGAGGAGGAACCTACAGCAAAACCTTGTCATCTTGGAGAATCAAGGTCATCCATAAAACTTGCAGTATGGTCAGGTAAGAGCCTCCAGAAGTGATACGGCTCATTCAGCTAGGTCCATTTTACATCTTTAATTTTGAGCATTTGCCTGGGGAGACATTTGCAAATCAGCAGGCTGGTTGGCACAGTGCAGCTGCCTCAGGCGCTACAGGGAAGATTCAGGGGCTCGTACATCAATGGACTTCAACGGAATGACTGTCCAGGCATCCATGTCTATTGTAATAAAGTTTGATAATACATTTTAGCCCTCCCTGTTTAGCTCGTTATTTATCATATGTATGCTGCCATGTTGGCATCAGGAAAATGGAAAATTGTATCAAATACTTATCGTAATTTCCCTTTCCTGACGGCAATCCATGGCTTTTTTTTATCTTGTTATTTTTACGGAGAATGGGCGAGGTTGCTCTCAGACAGATTTTTATAGATTTGAGCAGGTCTTGTGGGTGGATATAGAGGCGCAGCTATATAATATGTATGCTGTTATGGATTGGCATCAGGAAAGGAAAATCACTGTATTTCATACAATTTTTCTGACGCTAACATGGCAGCATACACAATGGCTTCGCTAGGGGGTGGCTTTTGGGGCTATAGTCTTGAATCTGGAGCCCATAGCCCCGAGTCTCTGCAGGGGACCCCAAGGGGGGAGGGAGACTCTCTGGGGACCCTGATGTAAGTGGGGGGCTCTCTGGGAATCCGATGCAAGGGAGAGGCTCTCTGGGGACCCTGATTTAAGTGGGGGGGCTCTCTGGGAATCCTGATGCAAGGGTGGGCTCTCTGGAGACCCTGATGTAAGGGTGGGCTCTCTGGAGACCCTGATGTAAGGGTGGGCTCTCTGGAGACCCTGATGTAAGGGTGGGCTCTCTGGAGACCCTGATGTAAGGGTGGGCTCTCTGGAGACCCTGATGTAAGGGTGGGCTCTCTGGAGACCCTGATGTAAGGGTGGGCTCTCTGGAGACCCTGATGTAAGGGTGGGCTCTCTGGAGACCCTGATGTAAGGGTGGGCTCTTTGGGGACCCTGATGTAAGTGGCGGGCTCTTTGGGGATCTATACACACACACACACACACACACACACACACGTATATTACTATACTGACTTTCTTTACTATGGTGCTATGGGCTCTAGCCCCAGATCTTTTGTACACCTAGCAATGCCCCTGAGCATACATATGAGTTTTATGAGTGCCCCTGTTGGGTTTTACTGCTATCCAGCACTCGACTGTGGAGTATTTTCCTCAGTTCCTGTTACAGGGACAACAGTTTTACCAGACAGGAAAGAAATTTCTGCAAGAGAAACATAAACAGCAATAAAACACTGACAGGGTTCTGAACTTCCTTTACTCAATGTAAAAAAATAAAAAATAATTATTTCTTATTTTTATTATTAGACCTCAACATGGGAGCTGCCACACAGCCTAATTTCAATGAGTAAACTCAAAAGCAATAGTCAGCAGCAGGGGAAATTTTTTTATATATATATATATACAGCTAGTATATAAGGTAGGGTGGTCTCCCATCCAAATACCTACCAGGCCCAACCCTGCATAGCTTCCAAAATCATTCAAGTTCAATCCTTAGGCAGCTAGCAATTAATGTACACAAAGTTCAAAATAAAGTGTAAAAATAAAAGTGCAGCACCTAAGTGATCAAGAATGAATATAACAATCTTCTGATCAAAAACCAAACTGTAAATATTATATTTATGTGACAAAAATAGCCAACAAAAACTTGACCTTAAAAAGTGCATCAAAGGTCTGACAAACATGTAACTCTCATGCCGCGTACACACGATCGGAATTCTCGTCGGAAAAAGCTCTGATGGTTTTCCCGACAGAATTCGGCTCACGCTGTCTTGCCTACACACGGTCACATCAAATTCTGATCGTTTATAACGCGGTGACGTACAACACTTACGACGGGACTAGAAAAGGAAGTTCAATAGCCAGTAGCCAATAGCTTCTGTCTCATAGTTGAATCTGAGCATGCATGATTTTTGACATGTCGGAATTGCATACACACGATCGGAATTACCGATAGAAAGTTTTTCCGTTGGGAAAATTGAGAACATGCTATAAATTTTTGGTTGGCGGAAATTCGGACAGCTAAATTCCGATGGAGCATACACACGGTCACATTTTCCGATTAAAAGCTCTCATCTGTCTTTTTCTGGCCGGAATTCCGATCGAGTGTACGTGGCATTAGTGGTAAATAATAACTCCAACAGTTATTGGTGTATAGTATTCATCCAACAGTCCAAATATATCACCCCAGGTTGCTCTAAACCACCACCATTGTACACTCACCAGCTATTAAGCTGCATCAGAAAGGCAGCTGTCAGCGTTTTTAGCACAGACGGGGCATCACAGAATGGGAATCCATCCGCAATATAATCCTCCACTAGGACAAGGGGCTGCCAGCACCACTGATATATCAAGTCCTAGGGGGAACGCTCACCACAGCGGTGCCACAGAAAAAGGTATTTAGCGTAGTAACTTATTAGTAAAATCAGCTTCTATCCATCCATTAAATCCATACACCAAAGTTTACAGGTATAGCAGAGTGTAAATCTACCATTTGGAGACTTTCGCTTACTAAGATGGTCGCCGGTCCCAAAAGATGGGGCGGTGGCGGGACGTCAGCACGTAGCTCCTCCCAACGCGTTTTGTGTGCATGCAAATCTTCAGGGGATACTAGTAAAGATACTACACACAGACAACTGTAACGTTATTTACCACTAAGAAGAGTTTGTGGGACTTTTTAAAGTCACGTTTTAGTTGGTTATTTTTGTCATAAGTATATTATTTACACTTTGGTTTTTGATTATAATATTGTTTATATTCATTCTTGATCACTTAGGTGCTGCACTTTTGTTTTTTACACTAATTTCAATCGGATTTGTGGGGGGCAGCGGCTTTGTAGCACTCAATAGATTTTAGGCTTTTATGAGAACCTTTTATCTATCCAATTTCGTTTCATATCATGATCTGGGTATACTTTTTATGCAGACCTATTTTTAGCACTCATAAAAACAACTGCGTTAGCCTGAAATTTAACATAACGATAAGTGTATCTAATCCCAAGAAAAAAAGTAATAAAAAAAATATATTGCAACCTACAATATCTCACAAAAGTGTGTACACCCCTCACATTTTTGTAAATTTTTTACCTTTTCATGTGGCAGCATGAAATGACACTTTGCTACAATATAAAGTAGTGAGTGTAGAACAGTGTAAATTTGCTGTCCCCTCAAAATAACTCAACACACAGCCATTAATGTCTAAACCGCTGGCAACAAAAGTGAGTACACCCCTAAGTGAAAATGTCCAAATTGGACCCAAAGTGTCAATATTTTGTGTGGCCACCATTATTTTCCAGCACTGCCTTAACCCTCTTGGGCATGGAGTTCACCAGAGCTTCACAGGTTGCCACTGGAGTCCTCTTCCACTCGCCCAAAACATCACCAAGCTGGTGGAGAGACCTGGTGCTCCTTCACCTTCCATTTGAGGATGCCCCAGAGATGCTCAATAGGGTTTAGGTCTGGAGACATGCTTGGCAAATCCATCACCTTTACCCTCAGCTTGTTTAGCAAGGCAGTGATCGTCTTGGAGGTGTGTTTGGGGTCATTATGTTGGAATACTGCCCTGTGGCCCAGTCTCTGAAGAGAGGGGATCATGCTCTGCTTCAGTATGTCACAGTACATGTTGGCATTCATGGATCCCTCAATGAACTGTAGCTCCCCAGTGCCGTCAGCACTCATGCAGCCCCAGACAATGACACTCCCACCACCATGCTTGACTGTAGGCAAGACACACGTCTTTATACTGCTCACCTGGTTCCCACCAGACGCACTTGACACCATCTGAACCAAATATGTTTATGTTGGGCTCATCAGACCACAGGACATGGTTCCAGTAATCCATGTCCTTAGTCTACTTGTCTTCAGCAAACTTTTGTGCGGGCTTTCTTGTGCATCATCTTTAGAAGAGGCTTCCTTCTGGGACGACAGCCATGCAGAACAATTTGATGCAGTGTGTGGCGTATGGTCTGAGCACTGACAGGCTGACCCCCCCTACCCCTTCAACCTCTGCAGCAATGCTGGCAGCACTCATACGTCTATTTCCCAAAGACAACCTCTGGATATGACACTGAGCACGTGCACTCAACCTCTTTGGTGACCATGGTGAGTGGAACCTGTCCTGTTAAACAAATGTATGGTCTTGGCTACCGTGCTGCAGCTCAGCTTTTGGGTCTTGGCAATCTTTTTATAGCCTAGGCCATCTTTATATAGAGCAACCATTCTTTTTTTCAGATCCTCAAACAGTTCTTTGCCATGAGGTTCCATGTTGTACTTCCAGTGACCAGTATGAGAGTGAGAGCGATAACATCAATTTGAACACACCTGCTCCCCATTCACACCTGAGACCTTGTAACACTAACGAGTCACATGACACTGGGGAGGGAAAATGGGTAATTGGGCCCAATTTGGACATGTTCACTTAGGGGTGTACTCACTTTTGTTGCCAGCGGTTTAGACATTAAAGGCTGTGTTGAGTGTTGAGTTATTTTAAGGAGACAGCAAATTTACACTGTTATACAAGCTGTACACTCACTACTTCATATTGTAGCAAAGTGTCATTTCTTCAGTGTTGTCACATGAAAAGATAGAATAAAATATTTACAAAAAGATACTCTATATGTTCATAGATGGAGCAAAGAGGGGTCCATGTGACCCACTTTCCTTCCATGTGACAGTACAGGTGCTTGCAAATCGATTGCTCAAATTGCAAACAGAGCATAGCGGAGTAAAGCGTAGGCGAGTATGTGCAGCTGCTGGGGCCACCAATAAAGTGACCCCCTGGCTTTGTCCTGCATGACAGATTCACTTATGTGATAGATTTGTATATATTTTATGAAGGTCATAAGGCACGTCTTTTTTTCAAAAGTTCAAGAGCGTAGCATGAATAAATGTGAAATAGATTTTTGCCTATTGTTAACATGCACAAGATAAAAAGGAATTTAGAACAAACAACTCAACTTCTAAAGGGAATTTAAAACTCTGCAAATGTATCCCCAGCAGTACACACTTGACTTTGAATAATGAAAGTTCAGGTTTACTGGAGAGAAGTGTTAGTTCAGCCCAGGACTCAAAATTTATATTTCACAAACCAGGCATACCCAAGCAGACCAAGCCAGTTACCAATTTGTAGCCATCATCTCGCCATACCAAAATAGAGACCCTTTTTATTAATACCATTAGGGCTAGATTCAGGCCTTGGTGGCCTCAGGGCACTTCAGGTTCTAGGGGCCCCTCATATACAGAGTTGGTTTACATTCTCAATGACTGACATACATTTTTAAAATGCATGGCACAATGCCATTCTGAGGTCATGCATGCATACACACGCACACAAGCAGTCATAGGTAGCACACTATGTGTGGTTTACGTGAACTGCCATGAATAATTTTCAACTGCTTGTCGACCAGCCGGCGCTGCATGGTGCGCTAGCTCCCACTGCAGGAGTGTGCTCGCCGGTCGGGCAGACACGATTTTTGCCGGAAACCTGCGATCGCCTTGTACACAGGCAGAACGCGGAACTGTAAAGAAGACATTTCCCTGTTCTGCCTAGTGACATGTCAGAGATCTACTGTTCCCAGTGATCAGGAACAGCGATCTCTGCCATGTCCCTGGCAGCCCATCCCCCCTACAGTTAGAACACACCTACGGAACACACTTAACCTCTTGATCGCCCCCTAGTGTTAACCCCTTCCCTGCCAGTGTCATTTACACAGTAATCAGTGCATTTCTTATATCGCTGTATAAATGTCTCTGTATAAATTTCACTGGTTCCAAAATAGTGTCAAAGTCGCAGTCAGGATAAAAATCACAGATCCCCGCCATTACTAATAAAATAAATAGATCGAAAAAAAGTGCAGGCTGGGTCATTTTTACATTGATCAGTGCATTTTTTTTTTAACAGTTATCAAGGTAATAATGTCACTGGTCTCCAAAAAGTGTCATTAGGGGTCAGATTTGTCTGCCGCAATGTTGCAGTCCCGCTAAAAATCGCAGACCGCTGCCATTAGCAGTAAAAGCAATAATAAAAAATAAAAGTCCCTGAATCTTTCCCCTATTTTGTAGACGCAATAACTTTTGCACAAATCAATCAATATACGCCTATTTCGATTTTTTTTTTTTTTTTACAAAAAATATGTAGATGAATATATATCAGCTTAAAGTGATGAATAAATTCGGTTTTTTATGTATTTTTTTTTTTGGGGATATGCATTGTAGCAAAAAAATATATATTTTTGCAAAATTGTTGCTCTTTGTTTATAGTGCAAAAAATAAAAACCGCAGAGGTGATCAAATACCACCAAAAGAAAGAAAGCTCTATTTGTGGGGGAAAAAAAGGACATCGCACGACCGCACAATTGTCAGTTAAAGCGACGCAGTGCCGTATCGCAAGAAAAGGCCTGGTCATTAAGCGGGCAAATCTTTCCAGTGCTGAAGTGATTGTTGCTGATGATTCAATATACTAGTGTAGAGTAAAAATGTTTACAGATGATGGCTAACAAAATTGTATTTCTTAAAATACATTTAATAGGAAAAGAAAGAAAAAGAAAGCATTTTTAATTATATATTTTAGATTATTGTATAATAATTCATTGTTTGTTATTTTATATATGTTGGGTATTATTTTTGTATAAGGGAGGGGCCCTTTTGTCCCGGGACTCAGCACAGTTGATCCTTTATTTTTTATAAATTCTTTCTTTTCACAGCATTACAAATCCACAGATTCTACCATGACATGACATTCAATATAAAGCTTACTAATCACATGGTTCATGGGTAACAAGATTTGTTGTTAGAAATACTTCTGTGTTGTAGTAATATTAAATTGTATAGTTTATATTGAAATTACTCTGTGAGAAATAGGGAGCAACACCGTTTCATTTTTCTTATATTCTTCTTACAAATCGAGCCCTGGTTAAAGGGGTTGTAAACCCTCGTGTTTTAATAATGCATAGGGTGCATTAAGGTGAAAAAACACATGGCAGTCACCGGCCACCCCCAGCCCCCCCCCTTTTTACTTAAGCCCCTTCATCTCCTTGGCGGGTACGCGCTGTCCCTCTCTCCACGGGGTCCCGGGCCTTGATTGGATATATTGATAGCAGAGCAGCCATTGGGTCCCATTGCTCTCAATCAAATCCAATGATGCGGGCGCCGTCACACTTTTTCGGATCGGAAAGGGTTGGATGTCAGCGGACATGTCACCGCTGACATCCGACGCTCCATAGAGGTCTATGGAGCATCTGTTCAGGTCCGTTTAAAAAAACTGACAGACGGATCTGAACGGATCGTCTGTATGAAAGAGGCCTAACAAGCCAGGGAAGTACAAATACCCCTCAAATGACCCCTTTTTGGAAAGTAGACATTACAAGGTATTTAGGAAGAGGCATGGTGAGTTTTTTGAAGTTGTAATTTTTTCCCACAATTCTTTGCAAAATGATTTTTTTTCTACATAATTGTCATAATAAGTTATTGATCACACACAGCATATGCATAACACAAATTACACCCTAAAATACATTCTACTATACGATACCACATGTGTGAGACTTTTACACAGCGTGGCCACATACAGGGGCCCTACATGCAGGGATCACCATCAGGCATTCTAGGTACATAAAATTACACATTTAATACTACCTCTTACACTTTTGAAGGCCCTGGAGCCCCAGGACAATGGAAAAGCCTCAAAAATTACCAAATGTTGTAAAGCAAACACCACAACATATAATCTATGAGGCATAATGAGTCTTTTGAACATGTCTTTTTTTCCCACAAGTTTTTTGAAAATGTGGAAAAAAAATGAAAATGCTTTTCTTTTTACACAAAGTTGTTTCTAACACATAGCATGTACATAGCAAAAGTTACATTTTGCTACTCTTCCTGAGTATGGTGATACCACATGTGTGAGACTTTTACTCACCCAGGCCACATACAGAGGCCCAACCTGCAGGGAGCACCGTCACGTGTTCTAGGGACATAAATTACACATCTAATTTGACTACCTATTACACTTTTGTGAGACACCGATGGGCACTGATGTGGCACTGATGAGCACTGTAGTGGCATGGATGTGGCACAGATGAGTACTGATGGGGCATGAATGTGGCACGGATGAGCACTGATGTGGCATGGATGAGAACTGATGTGGCATGGATGAGACATGGATGAGCCACGGATGGGCACAGATGAGCCACGGATGGGCACAGATGAGCCACGGATGGGCACGGAAAAGCCATGGATAAGCATGGATGGGTATTGATGAGCATGACTGGGTATGGATGAGCATGACTGGGTATGGATGAGCATGGATGGACATGGCTGGGAATGGAGGAGCATGGATGGGCATGAATGAGTATGGATGGGGATGGATGGGCATGGATGAAGCATGGATGAGCCATGAATGGGCAGGAATGGGCAGAGAACTGCGATGTGGGCAATTTAGATCCAGCCCACAAGCGCTGCTGCATATAACATGCTTGTTATACTAACTTTGAAACCTAAGGGGTTAATCCTCCGCATTGTGTAAAAAGGATGTTTGATCCTGTCTTCTCTTATCCTCCCCTTCTTCCACTATCCCCAATCTATCTCCTGATAAAACAGCCTTTGGAGTCACTCTGCACATGGTCAGTTTGGTGTGTATTGCTAGAGAGTTTTTTGGGAGGGTGCATGTGATCAGCACCAGGGCTTCCTTGCAGCCTCATAGGACAGTCAGATGAGAATGAAAACTCCTCCTACAAGCTTCAATCAGTGCTCGGCCGGACACTGATAGAAGTCACAAGACTGCTATATACTGCTGATGTGTACTGAGGGAGACCAGATATAGTGAATACAGGGTCCTGGGTTTAGTGACACTTTAAAAGCTCAGTGGCAGTACTCCGTTGCATGTATCATTACAATTCTTGTAGTGGTCTACTTCATCCAAATTGTGAGAGGGGTGCTGCCCTCTAACCTGACACCAATTTCCAAAAGGAAATCAGCTTTCAAAGACAAAATTTGAAAGGAAAGCTGACCCGCAAAATAACCTTATTTATAGAATTTGTCTTTGAAGCTGATTTTTTTTTGACATTGCTTAACTCCCCTTTATTCCTCCTTAGAATTGCCGTAATCGTCCTACATTAGCATTTAATATCGACACAAGTCTGATAACGGTGGGGTAGGTGAGAAAAATATTATCCTGCTTTTCTGGCTAAGAAATAAATAATTTTAACTAGCTATTCACATACTTTACATAACAGAACAATGTTGAAATCTTTTACAATTAGAAGCATATAATGTTTAATAATCTAATATGGACGCTTGCATTAATGTGCAGTCTGACAATTCGCTGCAGATTGGAAAAATTGGTCACATGGAATGGCAAATTTCAGTTCGCTCCTGCAGTATTACATTACCCATTGAATTGATTAGCTCATCTCTATTTATTATGTTCTAATATTATTTTGCATAAGTCGCCAGTTTCCTTTCATTATGTAAATGGACAGTAATCTGTACCCTTTCAAGTCATATAAAAGAAGTCAATTTACTGAAAACATAATCCATCAGTTTTAGAGCTGATTCATAGGTAGAATATGGGTTCCAGCTGAAAGAGGTTACGTACCACTGCGCTATATATTCCCATCATCAACTCTTTTGCCAATTAGAGTGGTGATCCACTGAATTTGTCATAGCAGTCAATGATCTTAAATGCAGCTACAAATTTTAATGTCATTGGCCAAATGCCCAACCCTTGGTGGCACATCTTCACTTTGAAATATATGTGGGATTGGAAGAGTAAAATTATTAAAGAAACTAACTTTATTATAGATGGAATTAAAAATGAAAGATTCAAGTCTAATGGTATGCCATCTCATGTGCACATTAATGAAGACTTTGTATAGCAGACCTATTGGAATTTAATTTTAAAACAAATACAGTCCTATAAAGTGCTCCTGTGGTGGCACTGGGCCCTGCAAAGGCTTGCCCATGCTTATCCTGGCAACAGAGACAGATGTCGTCGGAATTGCGGTCAGTGTGGGGATGTCTTACATACATAGTGTTCATGCCCACGTCTGATCCGCTTCTGGTCCAGGGTCTTTCGCCTACTGCAAACCCTATTTCATATAACGGTATGCAAAGATAGAAGAGTGCTCTTTTACACCTATACTGGGTCTTTTCGCACCCCAGCAGAAATTGACCTCAAACCTTTTTATATCTACCAAGCAAACTATAGCCCGGGCCTGGAAGTCTCCGTCTGTTGCTTTTCAGGGAGTGAATAACAGGATGACTGCTCTGATGGTTAATGAACAGATGTCCAGTATTTTGAAGGATTCACATGGACATCTATTGAAACTTGGACCCTTGGATAAATTACGACTAGCTGTGGTCAACTGTAAACCTCACTTGTGCAGGTCCCACGTCTATGGTACTTGCCCTATTCTGGGGCCTCTCTCTCTCTCTTTTCTTTCTTTCTACTTTTTCTTCCTCCTCTGCCTCTTTCCTTTTCTTTTCATTCCTGATATGAAGCTATTAGACGAAGACTGATATCCCTATAGGGGACAGTGCAGTATTGCTTGTTATCAGGGGCGAACTGACCATTCGGGCTCTCAGGTACTGCCCGAGGGCCCCATACCACCAAGGGGCCCCATCAGGGTTGCCAGCCTCAATAAAACTAGGGAAAGTATGTATAAATTCTGTATTTTTTAAAAAAAATCCCAAGATTATAGCTGCCCTGCCTCTCCAGTACCTTTTCAGTGTGTGTATGTGTATACGGCATGTGTATATTGTGTGTATACTCTATGTGTGTGTATACTGTGTGGCCCCATAATCTATTGCCTGGGGGCCCCATAATCTCCTATTGCCTGAGGGCCCCATAAACGTCTCCTATTGCCTGGGGGCCCCATAATCTCCTATTGCCCGGGGGCCCCATGAGTTGTCAGTCCGCCCCTGCTTGTTATACTTACCTTACCTCTACCCTGGTCCTCTTTGGTCCTGGTAACAATTTATAGTTATGTTATGTTTATCATACGTACGTGCCTGTTCAAGGTCGCCCCTACGTGGGCAAACCATGGCTTGTCATACCCTCTTGAAACAGAAAACAAATAGAGTGTCTGAAAATATTCTTCAATAGTGATCTTCAAAAGGCTTTTCCCCAATGATCAGCCTTCATATGGGGTGGAGGCACATATAGGGTTCACGCTGCACTAGCAACACATAACTCAAAACATGTGACATGACTATTTTTACAAAAGGAAAAAGAAACAAAAACTTATTTTGGCAGCATTATTTACTACGTTATGTTATATACAAAGCGCAGTCCAATTGTAATAGAAGTTTCCCAATCGAATGTAACTTGATCTCTACGCCTTGGAATGATGTGAGTTAGAGCCTTACCTGTTGTGTTGTACTGTACACCATGGAAGTATTCAGGACATGGTCGTGCCACCAGTTGCCCAGCTGGTGTTCGAGGCCAACAGGTCCCAATCATATCAATAGAGATATTACAGGCCAGACCTGCAAAGGAACAACATTTTGTTAATAATGGTATCTGTTAACGGTCTTAAATAAAAAAATAACTTCATTTTTGGCAAAGGGTTTATTAGTTAATCAAGATGTATTAACCACATTCTCCATAATATATTAAAAAAGCCAATGACCAGAGAGGGAGCACTTCATAATGGGCACAGCAGATGCATGAACCCAGGAACTCAGCAAAGTCCCTGAGATACAGTCAAGTGGTCACTTCAGTACATGAAGTATCCGTTTTAAGTTTACTTATTGCATTCATTAAAGCCCAACCCTAGATCCCCCCCCCCCCTTTTCCCCACCTGCCCAATCCAGTGACATCTCAGGTTCTCTTTACCCTTTTGACCCTTTATACAATACTCAAAGCATGTGGAACACTAAGAACAGTTTATAAATCACACCACTGTCCATTGTAAATGTCCATTTTTATTTTTTTGTTGCTTGCGGTACAGTCTGTGTCTGATTGGGAGAACTCTTCCATCACCTCTTGTCCTAAGGCAGGCCATACATGGTTCAAATCTCGGGCGGTTCCTGCTGAACCAGCAGAGATTCGAATAGTGTATGGGCAGGCTGAATGTACCAAGCTGACGAGCAATAAACTTGGATACAACCAGCATGCTGGGTTTTACGAGCGATTACCGCTAGCGGCTGCTATAGCCGCTAGCAATAACAGTCATCTTTGGAACCTTCTGACATAGTTCCAGAATCACTGTCATCTCCAGGTGGGGGATGGCTCCCCCCCCCCTACTGGGAGCATACAATTTGACAGGAGGGATTACTACATCAACACAGTTTGTGTTGATGCGGGAATCTAGTAAATTTCTTTCCTGTAACCTATGGTTGCAGGAAAGAAAGTCGCTTCATGTATGGCTGGCCTAAGGCACAACAGGAAAAGTGAGAAAATACTTCTATTGGACAGTTGTCACTAGGAAAAACCTCCCTTTTGAAAGATTTCCCCTTTAGTCCCAGTGACAACTCAATGTTTCAGATTTTCCCAGATATGAACACTTTTTCCATACCACAAACGTTATATTAGTTTAAACTGATTGGACCTATTGTATTTGTCTTGAAATACCGTAAATGAAATAAATAGATAAAAAATAAATAAAATATTTTATAAATTTTCCTCCACTTTGAAGAGATTTTTTGGGCCTGCTACGTTGGCTCCCCACATTGCTTTTTATACTTTTTTATATATTTATACTTGTGATCACCAGTACTTGTACTCATTTACCTTTGATGTACTACCGTTTTTAAAATAAATACCTTCCGGGTTTTTTTGATCTACACCATAAGGAGTCCCTCCATTTGTTTCAATTTTTTATCCCCGTCTGAGTACATTTACCACACATCAACTACCTCCAGACAGCTCCCCCATTAGGTGGAAGTTCTATATTGCGTTTGAGAGTCACAAAGATTCGGGATTTCTGGCTGGACCATTAAGGATGAAGAGTGGAACAGCCCTGCTTGGAGTGATTGTTTCCCTGCCAATCCTAATCTTGTGGCACCTGGCCCACCCAAGCTCGATTGACCCACTACTGTCTGGTAAGTGGGTCCACCATATCTGGTAAGAGTACACATCCTTATTCCTTTTAACAGATGATTTTCCCACATCCACAACTGCACAGCTATTTGCACATTGTTTGTGCTGTCCTTGTTCAATTGAGGATTCAACATTAAGCACAGGATGGACTTATTTTCTGAATTTTCACTAATTATTTAGTCCCACCTCAGGGAGTATTGGACTTTTCACTTGTTCACCATATCTGGTAAGAGTACCCATCCACCAGTTGTTCACCATATCTGGTAAGATATTATTTTCTTAATCTTACATTTCTTATTTTCTGAATTTTCAGTAATTTAGTCCCACCTCAGGGAATATTGGACTTTTCACCTGTTTACCATATCTGGTAAGAGCACCCAACCACAGTGGCGTACCTAGGGTATGACAGCCATGGCACGTGCCCTGGGCGCCATGGGGGGGGGGGGGGGGGGCGGCAAAAAAGCCAGCCCGCACAAAAAATAAAGTCTGACTGACCGACTCCCACCCCTCCTCTCATGGCCGCCTCCCGCACTAATCTAGTCACCGGTGCCGTGACTGGCTTGCTGGAGCGCGGCGCCAGCACAGCCCACTTGTGACAGCCACCCGGGGCGTCCCTCATGACGGCCGATCACTTGGCTCTGGCCAGAGTGACCGCCCTGGTCACCTACATTCCCATAGAGTGACTGGCGGAGGCAGAGCCTAATGCTCTGCCTACCCTCCTCTGCGTAGCGGCTTCAGCTTCTCTTCTCAGGGGTCTCCCAGGTCTGTGTGACGTGCTGACGCCGATGCTGTGACGTGGAAGGAAGGAGAACATGGAGGCTGGAGACCAGGAGAAGAGCGAGGCATCATTAGAGAGAAGAGAAACCATTGGAACCCCCCCCCAGCAGCAGCAGAAGGTACTAGTACAGCAGCAGCACAAGCGTGATCATCATCATGTGCATCATGTGTACAGTCAGTGTACCAGTAACCAACGCCAACTGCAAAGCAAATATAGTGCTCAATTTGGATTAAATATGCTTATCTATAGATATCATAAAGTGTAATAAAGTGATGTGTGCAAGTAGTAACTGTTGTTGCACAACTCACTTTATTACACTGTATTTATGCTATCTATGGCTATGATTTAATCCATATTGAGCACTATATTTGATTGGCTACTTGCTTCTGCTTGGGCCTGGCACACACACACAATCGCACATGATGATGACTTAGACCTCTTTATCACCGAGCTGCCCCAGGCATCAGCGGTAAAGCAGCGCTATTTTTAGCGCCTCTTTACCGTCATTTTAGCAGTGATGCTTTGCCGGTAGTATGGCGGCACTGCCCCATTGTTTTTAATGGCCAGGAGTATTCACCGCTCCTCCATCGCTGCAAAGAAGCTGCGTGCAGGACTTTTTGTGACACCCTGCCAGCGCAGCAACCCAGTGTGAAAGCACTCTGAGCTATTTTTAGTGCTGTAGTGCCTGAAAAACGCCTCCAGTGTGAAAGGGGTCTTAAAGTCATCATGTGCGATTCAGCGTGTGTGCCAAGCAGACATGGCCGATGCTACCACTAGGAAAACTAGGCAGCCTAGGGTACCCAGCCACTGGTGATCCTACTCCCTCTCTACCCTTGTACAGTGTCAGAGACGTTGGCACAGCATTTATGGGTGCTATCGTTACCGCATTTATGGGTGCTGATGTTACTGTATTTATGGGTGTTGATGTTACAGTAACATGAGCCCCCATAAATGCGGCCTTACCAGCATCCATAAATACAGTAACATCAGCCCCCATAAATGCAGTATTTATGGGTGCTGGTAAGGCCGCATTTATGGGTGTTGGTGTTACCGCATTTATCGGGGCCGATGTTACTGTATTTATGGGTGCTGGTAAGGCCGCATTTATGGGTGCTGGTGTTACCACATTTATGGGGGCTGATGTTACTGTATTTATGGGTGCTGATGTTACCACATTTATGGGTGCTGGTGTTACCACATTCATGGGGGCTGATGTTACTGTATTTATGGGTGCTGATGTTACCACATTTATGGGTGCTGGTAGGGCCGCAATTATGGGTGCTGATGTTACTGTATTTATGGGTGCTGGTAAGGCCGCATTTATGGGTGCTGATGTTTCTGCATTTATGGGGGCTGATGTTTCCACATTTATGGGGGCTGATGTTTCCACATTTATGGGGGCTGATGTTTCCACATTTATGGGGGCTGATGTTACTGCATTTATGGGGGCTGATGTTACTGCATTTATGGGGGCTGATGTTACTGCATTTATGGGGGCTGATGTTTCCGCATTTATGGGGGCTGGTGAGGCCACATTTATGGGTGCTGATGTTTCCACATTTATGGGGGCTGATGTTTCCACATTTATGGGGGCTGATGTTTCCACATTTATGGGGGCTGATATTACTGCATTTATGGGGGCTGATGTTTCGGCATTTATGGGGGCTGGTGAGGCCACATTTATGGGTGCTGATGTTACTGTATTTGAGAGACTCCACATGGGTCAAGACAGACTCTGATCTTGCTCTGCTGAGCGTAGAAAGAGAAGAAACAGAAAAAACTGACTTTGCATCAGTGAAAGCGAGGAAGGTGCAGTTGTAATTTTTATGTTGTGCCAATCCATAATTTGTTAGTTGGAAGATTAAAGAGTTTGACTTGTAGTTTTGTTAGCTGTTTTTTTTTTTGTTAAGGTTATCTGAAAGATGGGTTTCAAATGTTTTGACAGGGGCGCAGTTTTAGTTCTTGCCATGGGCGCCATTTTCACTAGATACGCCTCTGCCCAGCCATCACTTGTTCACCATATCTGGTAAGAGTACACATCCTTATTCCTTTTGACAGATGATTTTCCCACATCCACAACTGCACAGCTATTTGCACATTGTTTCTGCTGTCCTTGTTCAATTGAGGATTCAAAATGAAGCACTTATTTTCTGAATTTTCATTAATTATTTAGTCCCACCTCAGGGAATATTGGACTTTTCACTTGTTCACTCGTCTTTTTCTAAAAGTTATACATATTGGATATCACAGTTTATTGTTTTTTCCTTTTAGCACTACACTATATGTTTATAGTAGTTATAAAGCCTAAACATTTTTTACCTGCAGCGACTCTCTTCTCCCCACTTCCACAGGCTTTGCTGAGAGCAGTGGGAGCGATTGGCTTTGGCTGTGGTCAGTCAAATCCTGTGATGAGGGATGGGCGGGGGGCAAAGCCTTTCAGTCTATGTCTATAGATGCAGGCAGTGTGGCTTGGTAGCAAGTCTGCAGGAGTGCTACGGTAGGAATTGGGTTCCTATGGTGGCACACTGAGAAGAGATAGAGCCAGGAGTGCCAGCGGGGGGACCCCAGAAGAAGAGGTCCGCAGATGCACTGTGCAATATTATTTCACAGAGCAGGTAAGTATAACAGGCTTGTTATTTTAAAAGAAAAAAAAAATGACTTTACAAACGCTTTAACCTTTCCCAATTCTATTAAAAAAAGAAATGAAGATTTTGAAACCTTTTGAAGCAGCTGTATAGTTGCAGTAAGGCCATACTGATTCTTCATACCTGGGTCCCTGAAAGAAACTGACTGTTTTCCTGGCTTTCAAAGGAAATAGCCAGTGCACTGCTATATCTGTATTTAGGCAGGACTGTTACTTTAAACACTTTCTTACTGGGCACCCAAGCCCCCCTCCTGCCCAGACCAATTTTCAGCTTTTCACGCTGTCACTGTTTGAATGACAATTGCGCGGTCATACAACACTGTACCAAAATGAAATTTTTATTTTTTTGCCCAAATATAGAGCTTTCTTTTGGTGGTCTTTGATCACCTCTGTGTTTTTCATTTTTTGTTAAAAAAATAATAATAAAATAACGAAAAAAAAAACAAAAAACTACAAAACCGTTTTATACTTTGTTAATACATTTTGCAAACAGGTAATTTTTCTCCTTCATTGATGTACGCTGATGAGGCGGCACTGAGAGGCTGCACTGATGGACTCTGATAAGGTGGCACTGATGGGCACTAATAGGCAGCACTGGTGGGCACTGAGGTGGCACTAGTGGGCACTGATGAGGTGGCACTAAAGGACATTTATAGCTGGCACTGAAGGGCACTAATAGGTGGCACCGATAGCTGGCACTGATGGGCACTGATAGGTGGCAGTGATGGGCACTGATCGGCACTGGTAGGTGACACTGATTGGTAGCACTACTAGGTGGCACTGATGAGGCACTGATGGGCATTGATAGGTGGCACTGATTGCTGCCACTTATGCACTGATTTGTGGCACGGCGTGGGCACTGGCAGTTGGCACTGGAAGGTGGTATTGGTGGACACAAATAAGGTGGCTTCGCCTCTTCCTCTTCGGGACTGATGTCCCTTGCACTGAAGCCGGTGATCGGCTTTTTTTTCTCCTCACGCTGCAGCGCGAGGAGAAAGAAAAAAATGATTACCGATCTTCTGCTTACATCACGTGATCCAGATAAAACGTATGTCAAGGGCGCTCAGAATGTCAGGACCAGGCAGATCGTGTCTTTATTGGATGGATGAAGTGGTCTTCAAACACTTAGGGCTGCACTCAAAGAGGGATCTCTAATAGAAAACAGATGAAAGAAAAAAGGCGCCTCCAAGTGCAGAATTAAAACTTTTAATATCCCCAAACAAAATTAAAAACACTTACAGAATCAAGGATAAGAAGAGGCATAACATGGATGTATGAAGCAGGTGATCCGGCATCAGGAGGTCCCAGTGTATCATCACAGCTTTCCAGGGATAATGATATGCAGCAGCAGAAGATCCCAGGATAGCCAGCAGGTGAACATCCCAGGCTCTGGGAACACTGGTGAAGCAATCGTGCTGGAGCATGAATCCCGGAAATGGCATCAGCGGGAGAGGACGACAACCAGCATGTTTTTGTTTTTTTTAACGTCCATTGTCATTGTTTCTTGTGCGCGCATGCATGCACACACATGTATACTTATGTATTTTATGATGTCAACCTTATATGATGTTTACATAAACCATATATATATTTTTAGCATTAAATATCTTAGCATTTTATATGTAATATGACTGAAATATTCCATCAACTCCCCCTTAGTGGCACCTGCTATTGAAGATCAATGTACGGTTTGACCATTTTGTTCTATTTTATATTTTTCCATTGATTTTAAGTTCCTGTCCTTATATCTACTTCTGTAATGTCTGCTGTATTTGTCTTGCTGTTTTTCGTGTGTGGGCTGTATCCTGCGCTGTCTTTATGTTTACTGTGCAGTTTTATGCCCATGGATCATACTACTTCCTGTTTTTCTTCCCTCATCACCGCCCATAGCCCCGCCCACAGCTCCGCCCATAGACTATAAGAAACTTAGCTTCTACAAACCTGTTGTCATTGGCTTGAAGAAGGAACCAATCAGTAGTTCCGAAACGTGTCCCATTTTGATGACATATTTCTGTTTGCGGTCCATGCTGGTTGTCGCCCCCTCCCACTGACGCCATTTCCGGGATTCATGCTCCACGCTGACTCGGCGCGATTGCTTCACCAGTGTTCCCAGAGCCTGGGGTGTTCACCTGCTGGTTATCGTGGGACCTTCTGCTGCTGCATATCGTTATCCCTGGAAAGCTGTGATGATACACTGGGTCATCCTGATGCCGGATCACCTGCTTCATACATCCATGTTATGCCTCTTCTTATCCTTGATTCTGTAAGTATTTTTAATCTTGTTTGGGGATATTAAAAGTTTTAATTCTGCACTTAGAGGAGCCTTTTTTCTTTAATCTGTTTTACATCATGTGATCAGCTGTCATTGGCTGACAGCTGATCATGTGGTAAGAGGCCGGGATCAGTCCCTTACCACGCTCTGTGATCACCGGAGTATCATTGACTCTGGGATCGCAGCGCATGCCGCGGGTGCCCTGCAGGAGGTGCGCTGTGGGCGTGCAAAGGAAAGGACGTCTATGGTCGGCCTCCCAGCAAAGTAGATCCGTCATTTGGCTATAGTGCAGATCTGAAGAGTGTTTGCATAGAGGTACCTTTTTTGTGGCAGGAGGTAGGTGTGCCATCGTGTGTCAGCATGCATTTTCTTTGTGCGTTGAAATGTGTTTTGAAGCATGTTAAGGCATGTTTTTGAATTGAATATTCAGAGTAGAAATGGTTAACAGCCGCTGACCAAGGCTTGATAATACCTGTTTGCCAACATATCAAAGTCTATGTTATATGCATTTAAAAAGGGAGAGGAACCCCCTATATTTAGGACTTTTACGGCACGTACACAATTCCAAGTTTAGAATAGAACAGTATTTATTACACAAAATATATATGCATATTAAACAAAAAAAAAATATAATAATCAAATCTCAATTAAAATACATGCAATGATATCCGTAATAATGGTGACAGTCGTGAATAGAGACTCACCCATATGACAAAAGGTAGGCCACGATTCTCAAAAGACCCTACGCGTTTCGGAGCAGTGTACATGCACCTTTCTCTGTAATTATTCATGTAAGCAATTTTAAGCAGTATTCACATGTATCCCCATTTCCCCTGTAGCTGGTCTACCTTACTAACATCTTGTTATTTGTGCTCCCTATTAGAAATTCACCCTTTGTTCCCTGTACACCCCTGATGAAGGAGACCAACACTGCTCCGAAACGCGTAGGGCCTTTTGAGCATCGTGGCCTACCTTTTCGTCATATGGGTGACTCTCTATTCACGACTGTCACCATTATTACGGATATCATTGCATGTATTTTAATTGTGTTTTGATTATTATATATGTTTTTTTGTTTAATATGCATATATATTTTGTGTAATAAATACTTTTCTATTCTAAATTTGGAATTGTGTACCTGCCGTAAAAGTCCTAAATATAGGGGGTTCCTCTCCCTTTTTTTTTCTGTTTATACAGGATGTGGCACAAGACTACTGTACACCAATGCTGAATTATTAATTCATTTGTTATATGCATTTGGTGCTCTGTCATTGACTTCTATAAGCCTCCCGATGCACAAAAATGCAGAAAAAAAATGGACGTGTTCTATTTTTTAATGTCTGCTTAAAGTGATTTTAAACACTTATGATGAGAATTTCCCTTTAATCTTTATCTTTTGTACACAGCCATTAACTGTACAGTACATTAAAGCAGTAAGTAGGCTGTTTAAACCTCAAAGACTGAATCATCGGCATACACTTCCTGAGCACCTTACTACTCACCTGTGATGTTTGAGCTACTCTGGAGATTTTCGCATTGGTCCTGGATAGAGGTTAACGCAAGACTGACCCCCGCTGTGATGACCTTTAAGAAGAAAAAGAGAAGTTATCTTTTGATTATAGCTGATATCTCAGTGCACTGTATTACTCATATAGGACATAACATTTAAAAGTCCAGAGAAAAACTTATAAAACTTGCAGAAATACTAAGCTTTATATTAAAGCAGAATTCAAACCAAGTGACAATGAATTTGATCACCTAGACAGAAAATGGAGGATCTCCTGAACAGGGACACAGACTGCAATAAAAGACAGGAGTTTGGGGACTAGGGTGCATCCCGGACAGTCCAGGTTTTGAATCATGTGTACGGGGTTTCAGTCCCCCTGAAACCCATACACATTATTCAGACATGAATGTAGTTCAGAACAGGTCCTTACAGGAGGGTGACGGGGCACTATGTGCACTGCATTACTATTCTCTTTGGCGTGCCCAAAGGTGTCCCAGGTCTGTTATCTTATAGTGTATACTAAAAAAAATTGCTGTGCGCCGCAAAAGTGTTTGGGTTTGGCCTGAAGAAAAAGTGGCAACCCTATTGGGGACTTCTGTCAAGTTCCCATTGTTGTTGGCACCAGGGCTGCTGTTAGAAATCATGGAACCCCACACTGCCTACCTGACAGGGCCCTGCTCCCTTTCTCCCCTAAAAATACACTAAATCATTATTATATAACATGTTTAGTGGCCCCTCTTCTCCAGTCTCCATCCTGGAACATCCCCTGGGGGGCCCACAGCAGCTGCCAGCAGGAGAGCAGGGAGGCTGGTGAAGCTGTGGGGAAAAGGGGTGCACAGGGGGGCCTGGAAAACAGAGGGATGGGGGCCCAGATGCTAGAACTGATCCCCCTGCAACACAGCTGGAGGAAGGGAGTGGAATAGAAACTGGCAGCACTGCAGGGGAAGGCAGAAGAGAATCAGCATCGGCAGTAAGGTAGTAGAGATGGTTCCCCTGCTCAGTAGGTGCCTGGACCCCCTTTTTGAGCTGATGGGTGCTGGGCCCACTACAGGAGGGCTGGTTGTATTGCCTTATCAGCGTCCCTGGTTGGCACCCTGACTAGAGAGTTATAGATGGGCTCTGTATTTTTTATAGTCCTTTTAACCGCAGGGATTTGTTACTTAAAGTCCGACTCCAAGGAGGGTAACCTTGCCTGGGTTGACACATTTAAAAGTTCCTTATCCTCAAAAGCCACTTCCCATCATGTAGGCTATTTCTCTGTGTCAAATCATTTACATGCAAGGAGCAGTTCAGTTCTTGCTGTTATTCTGGGCCGCTCAGATGTTAGTGCTGCAGGTCTGATCATTGGAGGAGAGCAGGCCAAGTTCCCAGTATAGTTAGAGAACTGACCACGGTGTGCTCTGCTGCTTGGTGGACTGACAGGAACACCAGGGATTTCACACCATGGAGGCAATACAAAGAGAACAGGATACTTCATACAAGTACAGGCGGTCCCCGGGTTACAAACAAGATAGGATCTGTAGGTTTGTTCTTCAGTTTAAAGAGGAAGTAAACCCTTCCAAACAACTTGGACCTATAGGTAAGCCTAGATTAAGGCTTACCTGTAGGTCCAAGCAATATCTCCTAAACCTATATGGTTTAGGAGATATTTGCCCGAAAATGGGCACCGCTGTCTACGGCGCATGCGCCGTAGACAGCGGCGCGCAGGCGCACTAAATGCGGCAAATCCAAGAATGGATTTGCCAAATTTGTCGACTCCCGTGCGCATGCGCGGGAGTGACGTCATCGCGGCTTCGCCGTATGACAGCAACGGAGCTGCGAGGCGCGACTCCCGTGCGCATGCGCGGGAGTGACGTCATCGCGGTTGCGCCGCTGTCATTGGTCGGAGCTGCGAGACGCCACCAGCAAGATGGACGCGGCGGACTACAGGGATCAGCGGCGACTTCGCTGGCTCCTGTGTCAGGTAAGTGACACATAATGAGCTACTATGCGATGCATAGTAGTCCATTATGCTTTACCTTTGCAGGGAAAAAAAGAGGAAGTAAACCCATCAGGGTTTACTTCCTCTTTAATCTGTTTGTAAGTCAGAACAGGTACATTTACATTTATGTGAAACTCCAGCCAAAAAAAAAGATTTTTAAGCTTTTTGGATAGAATAGGGAAGGGTTAACACCCCGTAACATTTGTTTTGCTGTCTGTGCCCTTGTTCAGAAGATTTCACCTCACTTTCTGTCCCAATGACAATTGGATTTAGAAAATTTTGGATTGTTGTGGAAACAAGCCTTGGAGATAAAGCATCAGCAGTGGAGCAGTTGTGGTGCATCCATAAGGGTGCACGGGCACCGCCCCCTCCCTCCTGCCACCCCCTCTAGCACCAATAGATAGATTCATGCAATTTACGAATCTAGTCTGTCGCTGCCATCCCAAGGGTCGCCCGATTTACAGCAGGGGGGTTCTAATAGGTGTAAAAAAAAAAAGGTGACCTGCGAGCGCCATGCTGGGCGCTCAAAGGTCACAGGTCACTCAGCTGTGCTAGAAAAGCAGATGAATATTCGCTTTCCTAACACTAAACCGCCTCTCCGCCAGTCAGTTGCTCAGATTTGTTACCCGTCACCTGGCACAGTGGGAGCATTTAATACGGCACAGTGGGTGCGTTTGATGGGCACAGTGGCTGCGTTTGATGGGCACAGTGACTGCTTTGGTGGAACAGTGAGGATGCAAATTTTTTCAAAATTTTTCAGTTCTCTTGCACCCCCCAAAAAATTTTGAGCACCAGCCGCCACTGCAGTGGAGGTACCTTTTTCCTATAATAACTCTTATGCCCTGTACACACAGTCAGACATTCCAACCACAAAATCCGTCTGATTTTTTCCAACAGATTTTGTCCGAAACTTGTGTTGCATACACACGGTCGCACAAACCGATCGTTCCCAATGAGCTGACGTACAAAACGTACAACGGGACTACGTAGAGGCCAGCAGCCGATAGCCATTGTTCCCAAATTTATTGTGAGCATGCGTGGCACTTTGTGCATCGGAATTCTCTATACACTATCGGAAAAAATCAGTTCGGATTTTGTGGTCGGAAAATTTTAGGTTCTGCTCTCAAATTTTTTCAGTTGGAAATTCAGACGGAAAAAGCCTGCTAGAGCCCACACACGATCAGATTTTCCGACGACATAATATAATCGGACTTTTCCCGTCGGAATTTCCGACCGTGTGTACAAGGCATAACAGGAGTGAATTTCCCCTCCTAGGCGTAGACTTCCTCTCACTTCCTGTTGTCTACCTCCGTTTGTAAGAAGTCATTTGTAGATTGGAGGTTTGCAACTAGGGGACCGCCTGTACATGGTACAGCAGGCACATATCAGGAATATGAAATGGATTTACATACTCTAGTCTTTAAACATGAACTTGTCAGCCATTTTAAACCATACAAGAAGACTGATCATAAATTAAAATCAAATATATGGACCCAAGAATGTCAACGGGAAGATTATCATTTTACTTTTGGCCTTCAGTAGCACATGGTAGTGTAAAACAACAACTTACACCCCAAATTTTCCTGTAGTGACATACTTATTGCCGTTTCTTTTCTCATGTCTAAATAATATTCTGTCTATCTGGGTCTCTACCTAATACTTTGTAATGCCGTGTACACACGACCGGACTTTTTGACAGCAAAGGTCTGACGAAACGAGTCCGTCAGACAATTCGATCTTGTATGGGCTCCATCGGACCTTTGCTTGTCAAAAATCCGGCGGACTTTAAAAATAGAACATGTTTTAAATTTTTCCACTGGAACTCCGACAGACCGAGAAATCAGTTGGTGTGTATGCTAGTCCGACGGACAAAAACCGACGCTAGGGCAGTTATTGGCTACTGGCTATGATCTTCCTTATTCTAGTCCAGTCGTACGTCATCACGTTCGAATCCGTCGGACTTTGGTGTGATTGTGTGTGGCCAAGTCTGTTCATTTGGAAAGTCCGTCGGAAAGACCGTCGGACCTAGTCCCTCGAAAAGTCCGGTCGTGTGTACGCAGCATTACTCATATAAAGTTTTTATCTGAGTTATGGTGCAATCTGTTCCAAGCCTTTATGACAGTGAATGGTTAGATGGCCTATTCTGTGGGATTCGAGTGATCGGTTTGTTACATGGATGTGACACGCATCTCCATGCCTCCATTAAGTCTCATTTGTTGCCTTAATTGGGCCCAGACAAGGACAGCAGAATGTCTGCATTGTGCTAATCATTTAAATCAGTGGAGGAAATGCATGGTCGGCCACCACTAAGTGATAATATCAGTGCTGACAATATCAACATGCCGGATGAATGATGCCCACCTGCCAACGTGGCAGCAGTCATAACAATGATGCCCATAACCTGCTAAATTTGTACTGTTCCTTTCTTCTTTTGAAAGGATAACACTGAACTCCAGGGATATCATAAAATTATCATATAATCTAGTTATGTACTCATAAAAATAATCATAAACACAGCTAGTGTAACTACCTTAATCTGCCTTTTTATTAGCCTTCTATAATCCCTCGAGGAGCAGGACTCTACTTTGGAGAAGGGGGGTGGGGGGGGGGTGGGGGGGGGAACAGTCTTAGCCAATTAGATTCTCAGTCTGACACATGGAGCTCAGCAACAGGTGGAGAGAGCAGAGTGCGCGGTGTGACGGCCTAAATTAATTTGGTGATATTTCCTATGTCTACTTTATAAAGCATATGTTAACCTTCACCTCGAAAAACCTCTCATTCAGTTTCAAATAGAAATGAAAGGCAAAAAATTTGTGTATAGATATACAGTGCCTTGAAAAAGTATTCATACCCCTTGAATTTTCCACATTTTGTCATGTAACAACCAAAACCGTAAATGTATTTTATTGGGATTTTATGTGATAGACCAACACAAATTGGCACATAATTGTGAAGTGGAAGGAAAATGATAAATGGTCTTCAAAATTTTTTACAAATAAATATGTGAAAAATGTGGCTTAAGCCGCGTACACACGTAGCCGTCTGTCCAACGTACTTAGTCTGGCGGGAAGTCCGCCAGACTAAGTACGTTGGACAGACGGCTACGTGTGTACGCGGCTTAAGCCACATTTTTCACATATTTATTTGTAAAAAATTTTGAAGACCATTTATCATTTTCCTTCCACTTCACTGTCCGTCGGACTTTCCGAACGGGCTACTTGCCCACACACGGCACTTTTTTAGCGGACTAATACGGCGTACTAAGTCCGCCGTACTATCCGCCCTACTTTTGAAATGAACAGACTCGCCCACACACGCGGAGGAAAGTCCGCTCATTTCGAGCGCGTCTCCAGGTAGGCGGGGCCCGCGAAGGATACATCGCTGGCCCCGCCGCCTGGTATGGACTTAAAGGGGAACCCCAACACCGAAAAAAATCGGCGTGGGGGTCCCCCCAGGTCCACATCAGACCCTTGTCCGAGCACGCTACCCGGCCGGCCAGGAAAGGGGGGGCGAGCGAGCGCCCCCCCTCCTGAGCCGTACCAGGCCACGTGCCCTCAACATGGGGGGTGCCTTGGGGAAGGGGGGGCCGCGCCCCAAAGCACCTTGTCCCCATGTTGATGAGGACAAGGGCCTCTTCCCGACAACCCTGGCCGTTTGTTGTCGGGGTCTGCGGGCGGGGGGCTTATCGGAATCCGGGAGCCCCCTTTAATAAGGGGGCCCCCGGATACCGGCCCCCCACCCTATGTGAATGAGTATGGGGTACAATGTACCCCTACCCATTCACCTGTAAAATAAAGTACAAAAAAAACAACACACAAGGGTTAAAATAGTTTATTGCACAGCTCCGGGGGTCTTCCCAACGGACTCCTCCGCTATCTTCTTGTAGCTCTTTTACTAGCGGAGGAGCCCGGCTTTCTTCCTCGCCGCCGCCCTTCTTCCGACTTCGGGGGTCTTGTCCCCCTCTCGGTTCTTCTGCCGGGCCACCGCGCCTTCTTCTAGCTCTTTTACAGGCGGTGGCCCGGTCTCCTGCCGCTGCCGCCGCCGCCTTCCATTGTGGCTTTGGCTGTATCTTTAGGTTTGTTGTCCTGCTGGAAGGTTAACCTCCGCCCCAGCCTCAAGTCTTTTGCAGACTCTAAAAGGTTTTCTTCTAAGATTGCCCTGTATTTGGTTTCATCCATCTTCCAATCAATTCTGACCAGCTTCCCTGTCCTTGCTGAAGAAAAGCATCCCCACAACATGATGCTGCCACCGCCATGTTTCACAGTGGGGATGGTGTGTTCAGGGTGATGTGAAGTGTTCGCTTTCTGCCACACATAGCGTTTTGCTTTTAGGCCAAAAAGGTCAATCTGACCAGAGCACCTTCTTCCACATGTTTGCTGTGTCCCCCACATGGCTTCTCACAGACTGCAAACAAAACTTCTTATGGCTTTCCTTTTAGCAATGGCTTTCTTGTCACTCTTCCATAAAGGACAGATTTGTGGAGTGCACGACTAATAGTTATCCTGTGGACAGATTCTCCCACCTGAGCTGCGGATCTCTGCAGCTCCTCCAGAGTCACCATGAGCCTCTTGGCTGCTTCTCTAATTAATGCTCTCCTTGCCCGGCCTATCAGTTTAGGTGGATGGCCATGTCTTGGTAGGTTTGCAGTTGTGCCATACTCTTTCCTTATTCGGATGATAGATTGAACACTGCTCCGTGAAATGTTCAAAGCTTGGGATATTTTTTTATAACCTAACCCTGTTTTAAACGTCTCCACAACTTTATACCTGACCTGTCTGGTGTGTTCCTTGGTCTTCCTGATGCTGTTTGTTCACTAAGGCTCTCTAACAAACCTCTGAGGGCTTCAAGAGATAGAGATAATAGAGATAGAGATACACATACTGTAATGTTCGGGGGACCAGGTAGACCGCAGGACACAGGCTTTTCATACAACAAAGGGTTTATTAACTTAAATAGCTTTACAGCAGCCAAAAACAAAAGGAAAAAGATTTGTAGTCTCACCGACTTGCAAAGTCCAGAACAGCTGTCCTTATCAGAAACAGAGCTTGGTCTTGATGGCAGGTAGCTTCTCCTGCCAGGAGCCTTCCAAACAGGACACTGCTGTCCACTTCATTTGCTGCAACCCAAAACAAACGCCAAACACCATCCACCATGTGTTCTCCACTCCTCCACACCCATCTACAACTTCCTGTCTTGCCTTTTAAAGACACTTCCTCTAACAGGTGGGTTAATCAATTTTCATTCCCTAAAGAGAGCACAACCCAAACAGAGGGGAAATATAGCGTCCTTCCAGGACCCAGCCACGGCGTCCATTACATATCCCCCCCCTGTGCCCCAACGCCAAGGAGGTGGAGGCAACAGTGGAGCTCAAACAATGGACTCGGGAGAGGGCATCTGCGTTTTGATGCAGTCTCCCGGGCCTATGCTCCACTACAAACTTAAATTCCTGGAGTGCCAGGAACCACCGGGTAACCCTGGCATTAGTCCCTTTTCCCTGTCTCAGCCATGTTAAAGGGGCATGGTCAGAAATCAACCTAAACTTCCTCCCCAAAAGGTAATATCTGAGGGATTCCAGAGCCCACTTAATGGCCAGACACTCTCGTTCAATTATGGCATAGTTTTTCTCCGCTGGTGTTAACTTCCTGCTGAGGAAGACTATCGGGTGTTCCTCGCCATGAATAACCTGTGACAACACCGCTTCCAATCCTACATCGGAAGCATCAGTCTGGACAATAAATTCTTTTGAAAAATTGGGTGCTACAAGGACAGGGTGTTGGCACAGCGCCGACTTGAGCTCCAAAAAAGCCTTCTCAGCGTCTGCATTCCACTCCACCATGACCGATTTCCGACCCTTAGTCAGATCGGTCAACGGAGCCGCCAACGTGGCAAAGTTGGGTACAAACCTCCTGTAGTATCCCACCATGCCCAGGAATGCACGTACCTGCTTTTTTGTGAGGGGGCGGGGCCAATTCTGTATAGCCTCTATCTTGTTGACCTGAGGTTTCACTACCCCTCTACCCACGATATAACCCAGGTATTTCACCTCCTCCATTCCCAAAGCACATTTTTCAGGGTTTATTGTAAACCCCTCCTTCCAAAGAGAGTCCAGCACTGCCTGCACTTTGGGCAAATGTGATTCCCAGTCTTTGCTAAAAATGACTATATCGTCCAAGTATACTGAGGCATACTTCCGGTGAGGTCGTAAAATCCTATCCATTGCTCTCTGGAAAGTGGCTGGAGCAGTTTGCAATCCAAAAGGCATCCTTTTGTACTGAAAACTCCCCTCTGGGGTAGAAAAAGCAGTTTTCTCTCTAGCAGCCTTAGTCAACGGTATTTGCCAATACCCCTTGGTAAGGTCTAACGTAGTGATATACCTGGCTGGACCTAGTCTCTCGATAAGCTCATCTACCCGGGGCATAGGGTAGGCATCAAACCGGGAAACTTCATTAAGTTTCCGGAAATCATTGCAGAATCGCAGAGTCCCGTTGGGCTTCGGTACCAACACAATCGGGCTCGACCACTCACTCTGCGATTCCTCAATAATCCCTAGGTCTAACATCTTTTTTACTTCCTCTGAAACGGCCTTCCTTTGAGCCTCTGGGATGCGGTAGGGCCGGACAAAAACTTTGACTCCTGGTTCTGTGACAATATCATGCTCTACGACACTAGTGAGCCCGGGCAAGTCTGAAAATTTTTCTTTATTTCTCTGCAAGAACTCCTTTGCCTGCTGACTTTGGGTTTTAGACAGGGTATTTGCTATTTGGACACTCTCCACCCCAACCCGAGGCTCAAGTTTTGTACTAGCCAGGGAGGTCGCTGGTTCCCTGTCTGTCCAGGGCTTTAACAAGTTTACATGATATATCTGGAAGGGTTTCCTCTTGCCTGGTTGGTGGACTCTATAATTTACCTCTCCCATTTTTTCTACAACCTCGAAAGGGCCTTGCCATCTGGCCAAGAATTTACTTTCCACAGTGGGAATCAACACTGCTACTCGATCCCCCACGTGAAAGTTCCTAATTTTGGCTGCCCTATTATAGACCTGTCGTTGAGCCTCCTGGGCTTTTTGTAAGTGTTCCTTAACTAGCGGCATCACAGTTCGGATCCTCTCCTGCATTTGAGAGACATATTCAAGAACACTTTTATGCTGGATTGGTTCACTTTCCCATTCTTCTTTAACAAAGTCCAGTAGTCCGCGAGGTCTCCGCCCATATACCAATTCAAAGGGCGAAAACCCAGTGGAGGCCTGGGGCACTTCTCGGATAGCGAACAGGAGAGCTGGTAACAGGCAGTCCCAGTCTTTCCCATCCCTTTGTACCACTCTCTTGAGCATAGACTTAAGGGTCTTATTAAAACGTTCTACCAATCCATCTGTTTGGGGATGGTAGACCGATGTGCGCAGCTGTTTAATCCGGAACAGTTTGCATACATCAGCCATAACCTTCGACATAAACGGGGTGCCCTGGTCTGTGAGTATTTCCTTGGGAAAACCTGTCCGTGTAAACAACTGGAATAACTCTCGTGCAATAGCCTTAGAGGAGGTATTCCGCAGGGGTAGCGCCTCAGGATATCGAGTGGCATAGTCAAGGATCACTAGTATGTAAGAATGACCTCGAGCCGACTTTACCAAGGGACCCACTATATCCATGGCTATCCTCTCGAATGGGACCTCAATTATGGGTAGAGGGACCAACGGGCTCCGGAAATGGGTCGCCGGAGCGGTCAACTGACAGGTGGGACAAGAGGTACAGTATCTCCTTACCTCTGCTTTCAAGCCTGGCCAGTAAAACCGGTCGGCGATCCGTGCCTCCGTCTTTTCAACTCCCAGGTGTCCCCCTAACACATCATCATGGGCCAGGTCCAGGACCTTGCGTCTATATTGTTGGGGTACCAATAATTGTTCTACCACATTTTCTCTCACTTTAGTAACCCGATAAAGCAATTCATTACGTATTGAAAAATGTGGCCACCGCTCATTAGCACCTGGCTCTTGGGGCTCCCCATTTATTACTACAACCTGTTCCCGTGCCCTGGCCAAAGTGGGGTCCTGCATCTGGGCAGTACCAAATGCCCCCTGGGGAACACCCAAATCTGGCAAGTCAGGGGTAGAGGCCATTTCCTCATCATCTTTCCCCAGCATTACCTGAAGCGAGGAAGGTTCCCCCCCCTCAGTATTCAGGTAGGTCTGAGAACCCCACATATTGACATCTTTAACAGAATCAGCACTATTTTCATCATTATTAACCAAAGTCTTGGCGTTTTTATCAACTGGGTCCATATTATGAACATGTGGCATCTCAGGGTTATTACCCTCTACAACAGGAACAGAGGGACTAGTTTCTTCCCAGTCTCTGGACCTTTCAGATAGTTCTCCTTGTCTCCAAAGTTTTGCAAATAATGGACAGTCTCGTCCTATGATAACGTCATGTACCAAGTTCTTTACCACCCCCACCTCTTGAGTACCAGTGCCACATGCTGTGGAGATGGACACCGAGATGAGAGGGTACTCTCTAGTGTCCCCATGAATGCACACAACCCGCAAAATTTTGCTTACCGGACCGATCTTCCCAATTACTCTAGGGTGAACCAGGGTTACCATGCTTCCAGAGTCCAGCAAGGCCCATGCAGGGTGGTGGTTCACTTGGACTTCACACTCAAAATTCCTCTCTCCAAGGTCAAGATGTGTTGTACACGATTTATGGGCATAAAAAGACCCCCTCCGAAGAACCCCGCATTCCATGGGTTCTTCCTGCAATGGGCAGTGGGCCCGGGTATGGCCCCAGGCATGACATCGCCAACATTGTACATCCCCTCCTCTCCGATCAGGAACAGGTCGCTGAGGGGGTAACGGGTGTGTGGTTCCAGGGCTCCTGGGGACATCCGTTCGAAGGGCGGCAGTTGATCGGAAGGGCCGTGGCAGACTGGGCCCTTGACGCTTGGTGGGGCCAAGCAGATCCTCCACCACCGTATATCGTTCCACCATCTCAACAAGGCCGTTCGCGGTTTTGGGGTCTCCATGACTGACCCACCGTTGAAGGTCATCTGGCAGTGACCTTAAGTACCGGTCCAGCACGATCCGCTCCACAATTTGGGGGCCAGACAACACTTCGGGCTGCAGCCATTTTTTTACTAGTTGCACCAGGTCATGCATTTGAGATCGCGGTGGCCGGTTTGAACGATACTTCCATTGGTGCACTCGTTGGGCCCGAACGGCCGTAGTCACCCCCAACCGAGCCAGTATTTCTGCCTTTAGTTTTTGATAATTTTTAGCATCTTCTGGTGGTAGGTCAAAATAGGCTTTTTGAGAATCTCCGGTGAGGAAAGGAGCAATTAAGCCGGCCCACTGGTCCTGGGGCCACCCTTCTCTCTCTGCCGTCCTCTCAAATGTTGCCAGAAACGCCTCTACGTCATCACTCGGGGACAACTTCTGCAAGAAATGGCTTGCCCTTATGGTCACCTGGTTGCCAGGGGCAACGGCCACTTGTTCACGGCCCTGAGAAAGCTGCTGCACTGCTTCTTTTAAGGCCGCCATCTGATCCTGCATAACCCCTTGTTGGGTCGCTTGCTGGGCTGCTAACTGGGCCACCAACAGGTGAGTATTTTCTTGCTGCAAAGCCAGTGCCTCGTTGTGCTGCGTTACTAAGCGCTGATTAGCTTCCTCATGGCGGGTCTGCGCTTGTATATTCGCCAAGGACAGCTGTTTAATTAGCTCCTCCATGGTTTCAGCTTTCCGCAGTTGTGCAGCTTTAACCCAGGACATAAATTCACTGTACTGTCCCTTTAAATGTCAGTTCAAATCCACAACAAAAAAAAAAAAAAATAGCAAGAAAAAATGCCTGTTACTTTGTCCTGCCCGCATTCGAGCACCACTTGTAATGTTCGGGGGACCTGGTAGACCGCAGGACACAGGCTTTTCATACAACAAAGGGTTTATTAACTTAAATAGCTTTACAGCAGCCAAAAACAAAAGGAAAAAGATTTGTAGTCTCACCGACTTGCAAAGTCCAGAACAGCTGTCCTTATCAGAAACAGAGCTTGGTCTTGATGGCAGGTAGCTTCTCCTGCCAGGAGCCTTCCAAACAGGACACTGCTGTCCACTTCATTTGCTGCAACCCAAAACAAACGCCAAACACCATCCACCATGTGTTCTCCACTCCTCCACACCCATCTACAACTTCCTGTCTTGCCTTTTAAAGACACTTCCTCTAACAGGTGGGTTAATCAATTTTCATTCCCTAAAGAGAGCACAACCCAAACAGAGGGGAAATATAGCGTCCTTCCAGGACCCAGCCACGGCGTCCATTACAATACATATACATATATACACACACACACATATACATAAACACTGAGATTAAATTACACACAGGTGGACTCCTCTATTTACTGATGTAACAGGGTTGCTAGAAAATGTACCTGCCATGTATAGTTTCCTTGGCCAATTGATAGGGGATCAATTGATTAAACCCTAATTCTGGAATTTCTGCACTTCTCCCTTCTGTCACTCGCTGACTGGTTATCTGGTGGCATTAGATAAGACAAGGGCATTGCAAGGACAGATTAGGAATAGATGGGGTGTCTCAGCCAATGGGCAGGGATCTTCTTGGGTCCCAGGGCTTGATAGAAGAGCCTATTCATTTGGGTGAGGTCAGGTGATCAGGGTTCTGTGCCACTTGGATGGCTGTCTGGGTGGATGTGTGTTGTGTTGTGCCGGGCTGCTAGGCCAGAGCCTAAGGCCTTTCCTGGAGACATACTGAAGCAAGAGAGAGCAGCGTAGGGTTGGGACCGCGGCTTGCAGTCCAACCAGAAGTGACGGTTCTGCCGGCCGGAGAACCTGTCATGGTTGGAGGTAGAGGGGAAGCTGTCACCACTAAGGGACCATCCACCTTGTTACCAGGGACTACTGTGAGTAGCTGAAGCAAGTACAGGGGCAGTATTCTCACCAACCGGGGACAGTGAAGAATGGGGAAACTTCAGTGGGTATCAAGCCAGGGACCCAGCCAACAGAGCAGCCTTGTGTGTCAAGCTAGGGACCAAGCAGGCCAGTGGGGTGATGCTTGAGAAGTATCTTGGATGCCAAGCTAGGGACCCAGCAAGGATGTGGGGGTGACGCTTGCGGAAGATACTGAGTGAGAATGTTGGAAGAGCTCAGGAGATCCGGTGGCAGTGGATCAGCAAGTCTAGTGAAAGACTGGGATCTCAGTTGAGTGAAGATCCACAATAGAAGATTGTAGAGGAAGTGAAAGAGTTCATTGTAACCTTTGTTGGGAACTGTTCAAGATTGTTGTCATAAGAGACAGCTTGTCTATACATTCAGATGTGGTGTCCGGCTAAGTGCTTTTCCCTGCATGGCTGTCTGCCTATAGAAGTCTCAGAGTCTGCCAATTACCATTGCAACTACTAAAGGGTGTCCTGGCCCTAAACCCTCTCTCCCACAGTTCTGTTTAACAGACAATACAACTCTTTGCATTCAAGAAGTGTCTGGTGCCCATGAATCTACCTTGCATAACAACCCACCATGCCTTGTAACCCACTCTACATAGAAAGAGGTCACTTGTCCCTAACTCTAGAGGTTCTCATTAGACCAAAGAAGACTTGGCTACACTAATTAGGTGACTTATGAAGGAAATTGGTTCCACTAGAGTTTAGTTAGGGATATCAGAAAATGGTGCTGAATACAAATGCATGCCACACTTTTCCGTTTTTTTTTTTTTTGTAAAACACATTTATATATTTGGTTGTAACATGACAAAATGTGGAAAATTTCAAGGGATATACATACTTTTTCAAGGCACTGTAAAAAAACAAAAACAAAAACAAAAAAAAACTATAAAGACTTTTTTTTCCCTTTTTTGCATAAGAGCTGAGGGGAGGAAACACAGCAGTGCACTGAACATCCCAGTGAAAGGCAGTGCAGGGGGGGGGGGGGTGTCAGGACAAGTCTTTTCATTGGAAGAAAGCAGGCTGATCATATACTGCGCATATACTGTATGTGCTATCCTGTTGTAAGGAGTTAAAGAATTTAAAATGTTAATCTTTTTTTTTGTCATGCCCAGAAGCCATTTGTCATGCCCAAGGCACTGTAAAAAAACAAAAACAAAAACAAAAAAAAACTATCCTGTTGTAAGGAGTTAAAGAATTTAAAATGTTAATCTTTTTTTTTGTCATGCCCAGAAGCCATTTGTCATGCCCAAGGCACTGTAAAAAAACAAAAACAAAAACAAAAAAAAACTATAAAGACTTTTTTTTCCCTTTTTTGCATAAGAGCTGAGGGGAGGAAACACAGCAGTGCACTGAACATCCCAGTGAAAGGCAGTGCAGGGGGGGGGGGGTGTCAGGACAAGTCTTTTCATTGGAAGAAAGCAGGCTGATCACGCTGTGCTCTCTTGCTTAGTGTGATCAGTTTCTAATAAGGAAGCAGAGGGACTGGAAGGAACACCAAGGATTTTCCACACAAGGGAAGCAATACCAGGATAGGTTTTCATACAAATACATAGTACAGCAGGAACATGTCAGGAAAATTAAATGTTGGCTTTACATACTCTTTAAAAGGCAGGTGGTGGGATGGTGACCAAGATCCAATGTTTAACCGTAATGGAAAAAAGTGAGGTTCACACATATGCAATGCCAGACACACGCACCGCATTGCTGTGCACATCACATGTCTGCGATACGAATTCAGCCAATTTGTATGGCTGAAATCGAATCGCCATCTAACCAAAATGTTTTTTTTGGGGGGTTTTGCACTGGAATCAGATCATATGGGTGTTTACACCGATTACACCTCTTCACACCAAGCTCGTGCACATCACAAATACAAGAACACATACTGTATATGCAATGCCCAAGTTTAAAACCCACCTCCTGGATGCGCATATACTGTATGTGCTATCCTGTTGTAAGGAGTTAAAGAATTTAAAATGTTAATCTTTTTTTTTGTCATGCCCAGAAGCCATTTGACCCCCCCCCCCCCCCCCCCTTCCGGGGAAGCCTGGCTAAAGCTTATGCTGCGACCAGGCTTTCCATCAGAATAAACTCTGATGGTCTTTCTGACTGAGTTTCCGACCGAACGGACTTGCCTACACACGATCACACCAAAGTCCGTTAGTTTCTAACGTGATGGCGTACGACGGGACTAGAAAAGGATGTTCAATAGCCAGTAGCCAATAGCTGCCCTTGCGTCGTATTTGGTCCATCGGAATAGCATACAGACGAACGGATTTCCCGATTGGAATTGATTCCGTCGGAAAGATTTAAAACATGTTCTATTTCTAGTTCCGTCAGACTTTTTGAAGAAAAAAAGTCAGATGAAGCCCACACACGATCGGAATATCCAATGAAATGATTCCGTCAGACTTTTTCTGCTGGAAAGTCCGGTCGCGTGTACGCGGCATTAGTGCAATCACGATAAAGTGCAAGGCTTGAGAGCACTTTGTGACCCCTCTTTTAGGTTAGTGCCTTCAAAACTGGTACAGCCAGTGGGTCTGCCCAACCAGACAGGCCCCATATTTCTAGGACGGGTTTAATTTAACTAGAAATTATATATGTAGAACCTTTCAAAGTTTATGATTTTTTTCCCCTCCTCTGCTTACAAGACCTAATTACAGTGGTACACCTCTTGTGTCTGGGTGGAGAAGAACGCCATTACAGAAGCCATGTTGGGCACAGCATGGTTCAGCACACCCCTATCAATAAAAGCCATTGGCTGAACTGACAGCACAATGGCAGGATGACGGATGGACCTCTCCAAACCTTTTTAACTTGCAAACACAGAGACTAGCGTTGAATGTATATTTTTCGCCCAGCACAGTCTGACTGATAGTTCTGTCATCTGTGCGGTACAAAGATAGCCAAGGAGCAGGGTTGGGTGGAATGGAAAGAGGATGACAATACGGGAATAATGAGGAGACAATATCTATGGAAGAGGGGTGTTGGGTGATAACACTGACAGCAGATGGGGTGGATATTGTCAGGAAAATGGAGAAGATTGGGATAAAAGCCAAGATACAAATGATAGTGTCTGCTGTAGGAAAAAGGGAGAGAGAGAGAAGCGCGTTGGGGGGGGGGGGGGGGGGGAGTAGAGACATGCGATATGATGGATTAATACAGAGGCCCTAATCAGTAACAGGCAGGCGGAGGAGTTTTGTATATATGGTGTCACGCCATATACAGCATCACAATAGAAGCATAGCAAGGACCACATAATAAGCTGGTACTGCTTTGTGCAACACAACGATCATATTCTCTAAAGTATAGCTAAAAAATGACAGATACTTGGCGTACAGTTTTACACAGGAACCTCTCATATCTCATACAACAACCTTTGTTCCATTCAGCTATTTAATAATATGGGCTACCGTTTTTTGCTTTCTTTCAGTAAACCCACAAGAGACTAACTGGTAGATGAAAGAACAGAAAGAGGCAATGCAGGACAGAGAAAATCTGCCCGACCCTGTACAGGAGGAAATGTGGGCACACAGCTACTATGGTAAAGGGAGTAATGAGGTCTCCTGACCTTCCTCACCTGAAGCAGTTGCACCTCTACAACCCTTTGTAGATACATCCTCCTACATTCTATCATTTTGAAGTCAACACTGATCCAGGTACTTGTGCTTCTCCCACAATATCTCGCATGTACAATACAAAAAACAATAAAAAATTCTGGACGGCTGCACTCCACGGTATTGCTACAATTGACAGCAAAAGAGCACAAAAGACAGTGGGGGAAGGAAAGAACGGGTTGGCGCGTTTTGCGCTTTCCTTCTCGCTTAATCATAATCCATTTAACCTCATTTTGACTAAGCTCTAAGAAGAGTGTGAAACGCGTCAATCTGTTCCTTCCTAGTAATAAAAGCAGAACAAGGAGTGCAACCGACCAGAGCAATTTTTGTGTTGAATATATCATTTTGACTTGGAAGATGGGAGTCCTGATTTTTAACCACATACCGACCACCCACAGTACATTTACCTCATGACTTTGACATTAAATACTGTTGTTATGGCAGCAGCTAGCTATATATATATTAGACATGTGCAGAGTAAAATATTTCGTTTCGGAATTTCGTTTTCGTCTGAAAACTTAATTTATTTAGTTACTCCCGAAATTCGTTTTTATTTATTTCGTTTTTCGTTCAAAAATTGCATTCGTCCGAAAATCCACATGAATCACGGTCGAATCTGTCTTTGAAGGCTTATGGTGTCTGTCGAATGTATAAAGAAGATTCGACGGAGCTAGTATACAGCATACTTTAGAACCCTATTAAAGTCTATGGGACTCGAACGTTCACAATCTAAAGTGCTCATTTTAAAGGCTAATTTGCAAGTTACTGTCCTAAAAAGTGTTTGGGGACCTGGGTCCTGCCCCAGGGGACATGGATCAATGCAAAAAAAAGTTTTAAAAACGGCCGTTTTTTCGGGAGCAGTGATTTTAATAATGATTAAAGTGAAACAATAAAAGTGCAATATTCCTTTAAATTTCGTAGGGGGGGGGGTGTCTATAGTATGCCTGTGAAGGGGCGCATGTTTCCCGTGCTTAGAATTGTCCCTGCACAAAGTGTCATTTATGCAGGAAAAAAAGTCCTTTAAAATCACTCGCAGCTATTATGAATTGTCGGCTCCCGTAATACAGAGAAGACTCATTGAAAGTCATTGATAAAAAAATAAATAAATAAATTTAAAAAAAAAGCGTGGGGGTCCCCCAAATTCAATTACCAGGCCCTTCAGGTCTGGTATGGATATTAAGGGGAACCCTGCCTCAAATTTAAGAAAAAATTTGACGTGGGGTTCCCCCTAAATATCCATAACCAGACCCTTCAGGTCTGGTATGGATATTAAGGGGAACCCCGCGTCAAATTTGAAAAAAAATTGACGTGGGGTTCCCCCTAAAAATCCATACCAGACCCTTTATCCGAGCACGCAACCTGGCAGGCCGCAGGAAAAGAGGGGGGGACGAGAGAGCGGCCCCCCCTCCCTCCTGAACCGTACCAGGCCACATGCCCTCAACATTGGGAGGATGCTTTGGGGGTCTGTGACCCCTCAAAGCACCTTGTCCCCATGTTGATGAAGACAAGGGCCTCATCTCCACAACCCTGGCCGGTGGTTGTGGAGGTCTGCGGGCGGGGGGCTTATCAGAATCTGGAAGCCCCCTTTAACAAGGGGACCCCCAGATCCCGGCCCCCCCCCCCCTGTTTGAAATGGTAAGGGGGTACAAAAGTACCCCTACCATTTCACAAAGAAAGTGTAAAAAATGGTTAAATAAAACAAACACACTTTTGAAAAATTCCTTTATTAAAAATAAAAAAATAAAAAAAAAGATTCCAGCGGCGGTAATCCACTCTTGCTATCCAGCGACGGACGGTCATCTCTCCAGCGATGTCTCATGTCATCCAGCGCAGCGAATCCTCCGTCCTTCTTCTGTCTCCGTGGAGGAGACACTGCAAGGATTCCGGCGGGTGACGTTTCTTATATACGGAGGGCGGGGCCACCCGTCACTTGACCCCGCCCCCCTCTGACGCAAGGGGAAACCCGGGGTTCCCCGTGACGTATAGGTGACCCCGCCCCCTCTGATGTAACGGAAACCTGCCTGTGTTACATCAGAGGGGTGCGGGGTCACCCATACGTCACAGGGAACCCCGGGTTTCCCCTTGCGTCAGAGGGGGGCAGGGTCAGGTGACGGGTGGCCCCGCCCTCCGTATATAAGAAACGTCACCCGCCGGAATCCTTGCAGTGTCTCCTCCACGGAGACAGAAGAAGGATGGAGGATTCGCTGCCCTGGATGACATGAGACATCGCTGGAGAGATGACCGTCCGTCGCTGGATAGCAAGAGTGGATTACCGCCGCTGGAATCTTTTTTTTATTTTTTTATTTTTAATAAAGGAATTTTTCAAAAGTGTGTTTGTTTTATTTAACCATTTTTTACACTTTCTTTGTGAAATGGTAGGGCTACTTTTGTACCCCCTTACCATTTCAAACAGGGGGGGGGCCGGGATCTGGGGGTCCCCTTGTTAAAGGGGGCTTCCAGATTCTGATAAGCCCCCCGCCCGCAGACCTCCACAACCACCGGCCAGGGTTGTGGGGATGAGGCCCTTGTCTTCATCAACATGGGGACAAGGTGCTTTGAGGGGTCACAGACCCCCAAAGCATCCTCCCAATGTTGAGGGCATGTGGCCTGGTACGGTTCAGGAGGGAGGGGGGGCCGCTCTCTCGTCCCCCCCTCTTTTCCTGCGGCCTGCCAGGTTGCGTGCTCGGATAAAGGGTCTGGTATGGATTTTTAGGGGGAACCCCACGTCAATTTTTTTTAAAATTTGATGCGGGGTTCCCCTTAATATCCATACCAGACCTGAAGGGTCTGGTTATGGATATTTAGGGGGAACCCCACGTCAAATTTTTTCTTAAATTTGAGGCAGGGTTCCCCTTAATATCCATACCAGACCTGAAGGGCCTGGTAATTGAATTTGGGGGACCCCCACGCTTTTTTTTAAAATTAATTTATTTATTTTTTTATCAATGACTTTCAATGAGTGTTCTCTGTATTACGGGAGCCGACAATTCATTATAGCTGCGAGTGATTTTAAAGGACTTTTTTTCCTGCATAAATGACACTTTGTGCAGGGACAATTCTAAGCACGGGAAACATGCGCCCCTTCACAGGCATACTATAGACAACCCCCCCCCCTACGAAATTTAAAGGAATATTACACTTTTATTGTTTCACTTTAATCATTATTAAAATCACTGCTCCCGAAAAAACGGCCGTTTTTAAAACTTTTTTTTGCATTGATCCATGTCCCCTGGGGCAGGACCCGGGTCCCCAAACACTTTTTAGGACAGTATCTTGCAGAATCTTTTCTCTCTGTCAAATCTTTTTTCTCTGTCGAATATTTTCTCTATATAATCTTGGACTAATAGAGGTAAGGTTAGGCACATTCGAACACAGGTTCTATAGACACAGATTGTTGTCAGAGTCATGTCGAATCTCCTATTCTATATCGAACTGTTGTAACAATGAAAACGAAAATAAAGCATTTATTTATGTCGGATTTTTCGTTTTTCGGATTTTGTGCTTTCGTTATCGTTTGTCAAAACGAAAACGAAAATAGCTGAAATTCGGACGAAAATGCATTCGGACGAAAACGAATGCACATGTCTAATATATATATATATATATATATATATATATATATATATATATATATATATATAAACACCCCTATATAATTTTGTCCTGTGGGCAATTCGTCATCAGGTAAAAGTGGTCCCAGAGGCAGATTCACAGTGTGATCACTTTTAGAGGCGACGGAGGAGGTACACTCCTCTCCCATCACTTCTCGGGCCGACGGTAAACCCAGAACCGATCTGATGCGACTAATGGCTAGGCAAGTTGAGTGAGAACAAGATAGACCCCACTCAGCTCTATGCCCTTGGAGGACCAGAGCGACCTCTGACATCACTTCCTGAGATGATTTTCTTTTTTCAAAAAGTCAAAATAAATGTTTTTTCATTTCAAGGGTAAATGAGAGATCTGGGGTCTTTTTGACCCCAGATCTTTAAATAAAGGAGGACCTTTCATGCTTATTTCTATTAGAAGGGATGTTTACATTTCTTGTAATAGGAATAAAAGTAATACAAAAAAGAATAAATAAAGGGACAGGAAAAAAAAAATATATTATATATAACACACACACACACATATATATATATATATATATATACATACATATACATACATATACACACATATATATATATATATATATATATATATACACACACACACATATATAAAAAATTTTTAAAGCTCCCCATCCCTCCGTGCTCGCGTGCAGAATGCATATGTAAGTCACACCCGCATATGTAAATGGTGTTCAAACCACACATGTGAGGTATCACTGCGATCTTTGAAGTGAGAACAATAATACTACCACTAGACCTTCTCTGTAACTCTGTAAAATTTAAAGTGTTGCCTACGGAGATTTTTAAGTACCAAAGTATGTCGCCATTCCAATTCATTAAACTGTATTTTTTCCCCCAAAAAATTGCACTTGAAAGACCGCTGTGCAAATACAGTGTGACATAAAATATTGCAACGATCACCATTTTAGAAGAGAGGACTGTGGGAAGGACAGTGGAGAGAAGTCATTGCAGCCAGGCTAATAGCTGAATAGAGGACAGTTAGCACCTGAAATATTTCTACACCACAAGGGCCTGAGGTCCCTGCCTGCAAAAGACAATTCACTGAGGCCTGGTTGAATTAGTGTCAGACCTAACCATGCAATGCTAGCTAGTCTGGAGGAGTAACAGTCTGCAGCAAGTGAAGTGCTAGAGGAGTAACGGTATGCAGAAAGTGAAGTGCTAGAGGAGTGAAGGATAAGAGTTCTGAAGCAAGAGTTTGTGCTGGAGAGAAGACTGGAGTGTATATACTGGAGGGAATGTTCCTGGGCATCCCATAATTTACAATTTCCATCCAAGTTCAATCCCCTCAATAAAAACAAAACTTACGGACTGTTCTATGTCTCTGAGTGTCTGAGAGATGGATGCCGGGTTAGGCAGGGTGACAGGGGAACCACTACATTCAGCAACCCCTAAGGGGACATGGCTACACAAGCACATATGATATACCTTCCTATCTATATATGAATGCTTGCAGCATAATGATTAAAAATAGTTAATGCTGATTGAGAGAGTAAAGTTCCACTTTAACTGCAGCAGTGAACGTTTAGGTGCCCTTCGCTGCCAGACGGTTCTTTAATGTGTAAATCTAAAGACTGAATGGACAGAAATGGAAATCCTTTGACAGGTAAAATACATGGATGTGGTGGAAGTGGTTGTAAAGGCAGAATGTTTTTTTATCTTAATGCATTCTATACATTAAGATAAAAAGCTTTCTGTGTGTAGCAGAAAAAAGATAACAGGAATGCTCAGAGCTGGATTAACTCTTCATGGCAAGACTGGGCACAGATGACATGAAATACTATACTGTACAAGGTGCACGCCTTAATTAAAAAATAAAAAAATTTGGTTTTACATCCACTTTAAGGCTGGGTTCACACTACTGCGAATTGGGTGCGGGTTTCCAATTGCAAAGGAGGTCCTGTGCGTCTTCTGGTCCGTTTCAGGTCTGCATTAAGCCAAAAATTTGCCAGAAGAAAGTCATTACTATGCAAATGTCACAAAGTATCCTGCTTACAACAGCACAGAGACAAGCCTCAGACCTTCTGGCACAGTCATTTGGAGTGATGAGACCAAAATTAAGCTTTTTGGCCACAACCATAAACACTTTATTTGGAGAGGAGTCAACAAGGCCTATGTTGAAATGTCCACCATTCCTATGGTGAAACACGGAGGTGGATCGCTGATGTTTTGGGGAGGTGTGAGCTACAAAGGCACAGGAAATTTGGTCAAAATTGATGGCAAGATGAATGCAGTATGTTATCAAAAACCACTGGAGGAACATTTGCACTCATCAGCCAGGAAGCTGTTCATGGGACGTACTTGGACATTCCAACATGACAATGATCCATAGCACAAGGCCGAGTGGGCCTGTCATTGGCTACAACAGAATAAAGTTAAGGATCTGAAGTGACCATCTCTGTCTCCTGACCTCAATATCATTGATCCACTCTGGGGAGATCTCAAACTTGCAATTCATGCAAGACAGCCCAGGAACTGGAGGCTTTTTGCCAAGAGGAATGGGCAGCTTTACCATATGAGAAGATAAAGAGCCTCATCCACAAATACCACAGAAGACTTCAAGCTGTCATTGATGTTACAGGGGGCAATTTGGGTAGTTTCTGTTGTCATTATGATTTTAAAAGAGTAAACACAGTTGATTGATAATAAATGGCTTCAGCCAAATACTAACCATGAGTGAAAGAAAAGTTTTTGTGTTATGAGCACAACTGTGTATATATATATATATATATATATATATATATATATATATATATATATATATATATATTTACTACTATTAATATGACCACTTCTCCTTTAAGACGTATTTCTTGTCCTAATATAATGCATACGTTCTTGTATCCTAATTAATATAACCCAAGCATGTAACCCCCCCCCTTTTTAATCACAATTTTTTAATTACTACTGTCTTTAATAATTTTATTAAGTACTTTTTCTTTTAATTACTTCATTTATTTTTTCACCCAGAATTACTTAATTCTTTCTTTTTACATATTTAATTACTAATTATTAGTTGGAATGAGTGTACAAATAGGCTGAGCACCATAACCAATTTTGTTAATAGCAAGCATATTCATGTTCGTTTCCATGTCTATTTATATAATTTATTCTTCTAGTTCCCTTTCTGGTTGATGGCTCTGCCAGCCTATCATATTCTCTCCTGTAGCCATCTTTTTATTATAAGGCGTGTTAGCCAATCATGGTCAGAAGAAGAAGCAGTTGCTTCGAAATGCATTACCACCCCCTTCACGTCTGAACGCCAATCATCTTCTTTCTGTGACGTCATGTCCGGCCCAGCGCCATCCTGCGGTTCACGCTGGTCATGGCTGTGATCGGCTGCTTCTGGCTCCCTGGATACTGATTCTTGGATCCAGGCCAAGTCATACACAGGAGCACAGGAAGGCATGCACTTAGAGATCATATACCACACAAGGGCAAGGAGGAAATGAGCTAAGCTGCTTAAATAGCAAAAAGGGGCTGGCTGTAGGCTGGACTAACGAGGAAGGTAATGCTAACCAGGTGAGTCATTGTGGCAACAATGAGTGGCTGGTAATAAATTGACAGCCGAGCAGCTTTTGAGCATTGAAAGGAAAGAGTTGCTCATTAAGTAGCAGGAGCCCAGCCCTGACACTAAGGCTGGGTTCACATGTGTGGCCGTGAATTTGTGCCTGGGGTCCGATGCGTGTCTGTTCACTGGTTTAGGAGCAATTCAGGTCCATATTTTTTTGCCTGAATTTGCACCTGGACACTACCCAAACACGTATTTTTGCAATCCGCCCCAGACCTGTGTAAACCGGCTATAATGAGGTCACACTCACCTGTCATGCGAATTGAATGCAGGTAAATCCAGTCAATTCGCTAATATGTGAACCCAGGGTAATTCCCTCATTTTTGGGAGGTTTCCACTCACTTCCTCATTAGTTTCCGGAACATAAAGTGAAGAAAAATCTCCCCAATGGGACACATAGTTCTTGTAAAAGAAGGAAATTAACCACTTCCTGCTCGACCTATAGCAGAATGACGGCCAAGCGGTGGTTCCGTTATCTTGACTGGGCGTCATATGACGTCCTGCAGGATAACAGCCGAGGGAGCACATCACGGCGATCAGTGGTGCGGTGTGTTAGTCTGACACACCGATCTTGGTAAAGAGCCTCCCATGGAGGCTCTTTACCACGTGATTAGCCGTGTCCAATCACAACTGATCAAGGTGTAAACAGGAAAAGCCATTGATCGGCTTTTCCTCACTCGCTCTGACAGGGGGGGTCTGCGCTGATTGGATGCCCTCCCTTTGGATGCCCATACTGGACCACCAGGGAAGACGTCAGGACCACCAGAGAAGCCCCCAGCATGTGGATGGCCAGGTATGTACCCCATGGCCATCCACATAAAAAAATGCCCAATACATGCCAATCAGTGCCCACAAATGGGCACTGACTGGCACCATAACAAAAATAAGTGATGCCAAGTAATGCCACTCACCAGTGTAATCAGTGCCACCCATCAGTGTCCCTCAGTGCCACCTATCAGTGCCCATCTATGCCCATCAGTGCCCACCTATCAGTGAACATCAGTGCCCATCCGTGCCACCTATCAGTGCCACCCATAAGTACCCATCAGTGCCACCCATAAGTACCCATCAGTGCCGCCTATGAGTGCCTATAAGTGCCGCATACCAGTGCCACCTATCAGTGCCCATCAGTGCTGCCTTATCAGTGCCCGTCAGTGCAGCCATATCAGTGCCCGTCAGTGCAGCCATATCAGTGCCCATCAGTGCAGCCATATCAGTGCCCATCATTTAAGAAGAAAAAGTACTTATTTACAAAAAAAAATAAGAAAGACAAAGAAACTTTTTTTTCAAAATTGGGGATATCTGAATAATGCCTGCAGCTACACTGCTACAGGCATCATCCAGATATCATCTTTGTTGGCCAGCGATTCTGTGCACAGTAAGAACAGCCATAGCAGCAGTTCAGCCGCTTGATCATTCTTACAGGCGGTGGGAGGGGAAGTCCCCCCTCCCGCCACCCTCGAGTGCTTCTCTTGGCTCACCGAGATCAGCGAGCCGGAAGAACAAATCGGTCGCAGCAGGAAGTTTACCATAGAGATTTCTGGTGACCAGATGGTCCCCAGTCATCTCTATGACGTTGGGAGGCCCGGGCGCGACATTATGAGGTCACGTCCGGGCTGGCGGAAGTAAACAAAGCCGAGATGCGGCTGGAAAGGCAGAGAGAGTTTATTTATTTTTTTATCTCAGCCTTTCTAGCCAGAAGGAGTGATATGGGGTCTTTTTGAACCCACATCTCTCCATAAAGAGGACCTGTCATGCACTATCCCTATTACAAGGGATGTTTATATTCCTTGTAATAGGAATAAAAGTGGTAAACATTTTTTTTTAAAGTGAAAGTGTAAAAATAGAAAATAAAGAATAAAAAAAATGTCATTTAAAATTGAAAGCGCTCCCCCGCCCCACTTGCTTGCGCACAGAAGCGGACTCATACGTACAGTAAGTTGCACTCACATATGTAAACAGCATTCAAATCACATATATGAGGTATCATTAGAGTGTCGCCTATGGAGATTTTTAAGTACCGAAGTTTGGCACCATTCCACGAGTGTGCGCAATTTTAAAGCGTGACATGTTGGGTATCTATTTACTCGGCGTAACATCATCTTTCACATTATACAAAAACATTTGGCTAACTTTACTGTTTGTTTTTTTTTTTCAAAAGAAACGCGTTTGAAAAGTCTCTGTGCAAATACCGTGCAACATAAAAAGTTGCAACAACCGCCATTTTATTCCCTAGGGTTTCTGCTAAAAAAAAATAAAAAATAAAAATAAAATATCATATCATGTTTGGGGGTTGCGAGTCATTTTCTAGAAAAAAAAAATTATGCGAAGTGCCAGAATTGGCCCAGATTGTGGATATAATATGTGTTTTGGGTGAAATGTATGGGTGCTTCCATTGCATGGAATGGGAAAGCATGTGATCTTCTCCCATGGTTGCAGATTTCAGGTCTGACAGACCAATCACCAGGCCACAGCACAGTCACATGGGGAGGCAAGGGTCTATAACCCTGTGTAAGCTCTGACAAAGACACACAGACTAACACAGGGCTTGGGCACAGGGTTCCAACAGACAAACAGAGCAGGAGGTAGGGTTGCCACCTTTTCTTCAAGTCAAACCTGAGCACTTTAGCTGCGCACAGCAATTTTTTTATAGTATAAATTATACATATATTTTGCTATTAAATAACATTCCTAATCATATGAATTGAGTAACAAGATTCCCCCCCCCCCTTTACATCTGAATCCACAAAGTTCCCCTTTTACATCTGAATCCACAGAGTTCCCCTTTTACATCTGAATCCACAGAGTTCCCCTTTTACATCTGAATCCACAGAGTTCCCCTTTTACATCTGAATCCACAGAGTTCCCCTTTTACATCTGAATCCACAGAGTTCCCCTTTTACCTCTGAATCCACAGAGTTCCCCTTTTACCTCTGAATCCACAGAGTTCCCCTTTTACCTCTGAATCCACAGAGTTCCCCTTTTACCTCTGAACTTGCAGAATTCCCCTTTCACTGTAAGGGGGGACTCTGCAGACTCTGATGTAAGCAAGAACTCTGGGGACTCTGACATAAGGGATGCTCTAAGAACTCTGATGTAAGGGGGAAAACCGAGAACTCTGATGTAAGGGGGAACACCGAGAACACTCTGATGTAAGGGGGAACACCGAGAACACTCTGATGTAAGGGGGAACACCGAGAACACTCTGATGTAAGGGGGAACACCGAGAACACTCTGATGTAAGGGGGAACACCGAGAACACTCTGATGTAAGGGGGAACACCGAGAACACTCTGATGTAAGGGGGAACACCGAGAACACTCTGATGTAAGGGGGAACACCGAGAACTCTGATGTAAGGGGGAACACCGAGAACTCTGATGTGTGGAGAGCAATCTTATATAAGAGGGAACACTGCGGCCTCTGGTGTAAAGGGGAACTCTGAAGTAAGGGGTGCTCTGAGAACCCTGATTTACCTTAGTGTACTCACTCAGAGGCAAGAGAGAAGGGGGGAGACTTTAGCCAGACAGGGATGGATGGTGAGCTAACTCATCCCTTATCACCTCTTATTCAGATGTATCTGAGGCTGCTGGACTTCAAATTTCTGGCCCCAACTTTCCTTTTCTGAGGCACAGTGACGGGAATTGGAGTGTCGGCAGACACAGAGGGGTAAGGGGGAGGAAGAAGTGCAGATTGAGCTCTCTCTCCTCTCCCGTCTGTATGTGGGGGGATTGTGAGTGCTGGCTTTGGGCAGTGTGAAAGAGAGTGTAACAGACACTCTCAGCTTAAACAACTGCAGCCAGCAATCCTGCTGGGAAGCCATAGTCCAGTCTGAATAATGTGTCTGGGTTTCAGGCAGTCAAACCCGGACGCATGATTCCAAACCGGAACTGTCCGGATGAATCCCGGGCAGGTGGCAACCCTAGCGGGAGGGAGAATGAGGGGAACAAGGGGAGGGTGAGTTTAAGTGGGTGTGCTGTCCTCTTTTTAAACACACAAGTGTTATGCCATTTTCTATTGAATATAACTTGCAGAAACAGGCATGTGACTAATGATGTCTTCCTGGTGTAATTGTGCATGCAGCAAGTGACAGGCCAAGCAAGCCTATACTGTATATGTGAAAAATTTACTCACAACTTATAATGTGATTTATTCATATCTTTTTTTCATAATGTCAGTTTCTCTCTATTTTTAGCAGCGTTCATTACCAGTGCTGCTCCAGGATACGCTCTGTTGAGTTCTATATTAAAAATAACCAGGGTACAAACATCTTTCCTTTTCCTCTTGTTGATATAAGTGAGAAGGAGCAAAAACAATTAAGGTCAGCGCCATATAAAATCATTCAGCAGCTCCTGTTAAATTGTGCATAAAGCACAACGCACACCACCCACCTGTCATTTGTTCTGATCCCTGTGAATGGTTCAAGGAGAATATATATATATATATATATATATATATATATATATATATATATATATATCTATCATCATAAATCTGGATTATATAGGTAGTGTTCATAAAACTGCAAGTGACATAGGTGACAGCTGTGACTAGTTTTTAGGGATTGTCCTTGATTTTACAAACGCTCTATTATGCCGCGTACACACGATCGGATTTCTCATCGGAAAAAGATATGATGGCTTTTCCAACAGGATTCCTCTCAAGTTTGCCTTGCATGCACGCGGTGACGCAAAAGTTCGCTGAAATTACGACCGTCAAGAACGCAGTGATGTACAACACTACAATGAGCCGAGAAAATGAAGTTCAATGCTTCCGAGCATGCGTTGAATTGTTTCTAAGCATGCATAGGAATTTTGCGCATTGGAATTGCCACAGATGATCGTTTTTTCAGATAGGAACTTTTCTCGACTGAAAAAATTGAGAGCATGCTCTCAATCTTTTGCTGGCTGGAATTCCGCCAGCAAAAGACCGATGGAGCGTACACACGGTCGCATTTTCCGATGAAAAACTCTCATCGGTCTTTTGCGGGCCGAAATTCCAATCGTGTGCATTAGATGTTTTTGCGATCATGGAAATGTCCTTGGCTTTCATAGCCCAAAGGTTCTTTATTCACTTCATATTGCTTATTACTATTTTTTTTAATATTAGAACCATAAACACGGCAAAAAACTCACAGCTAGAAACCCCTAAAAAAATACTCCTTCTGGCCAGTTAAAACCCAATGACATCTATGCGGGAAGGCCGGGTTCACACCAGTGCACTGCGGTTTGGGTGCAGTGCTAATTGTATTGCATTTTAGATGTAGTTCTAGATGAGCTCCCATCGACTTTTATTAGACCCTGCATTTTCATAAAAGCGCATCAAAGTCCTGCATGCTTCATCTTTGATGCGCTTTCAGAATATACACTGTCTAATAGAAGTCAATGGGAGCGCACCTAAAATAGTGTTTTTTTTTTCTAAAGTTAATTTGCCTGAAACCACAGTTGGGTTTCGGGACTATTCTCTAAATCTCTGGTTTCAGTGCCAGTCCAGCTGGGTTGCACTGGGTTTTCCTTGACCGCAGGTGTCGCTGTCACCGCCGGCAAGAGGAGAAAAACGCAGTTTAGCTGGGTGTATTGAATGCCACTGTTCTCTCGGAACCAGCCCAGTGGGAGTGTTCTCCTGCTGTGCATTCTGGGGGGTGGTATTTAAGGTATCGACACCACGTGGTTCAGGGTTCCATCTTTGATTTTCTGTCTGTTCGGTTTTGGTGGTCCTCCTGAACCAGCCCCATGGCCCTCCTGGCCTGGGGTGCAGAGCCATGCATTCCCAGTCTCCGGGTCGGCTGGCCCGAGACAACGCAAATACAGGGACAAGCCCGAGTGGATTTCGGGGCCTATTGATCCAAGGGTGGTCCGGCTGCTGTCTCATCTGAAGGGAGAGGCCCAGCAACTGAAGGGGAGGACTCTTCAGGAGAAGGCCGTGCGCAAGGCTGGCTTCTCTGAAGGAGCCTGGAGGCTCAGTTGAAGGACACAACCTGAATCCACACTCATATGGCATCGCCAGATCGACGGAGAGAACCTGGTACCGTATGATAGCTCTTTAAATTTATCTATGTCCCTCAGTAACGCTCAAGTGTATATCACAAGTCTGTGGCAGAGACTTTGTCAAACACCCTACTGGCTGCTAGGCCTAGTGAGAGGAGGTCTATCCGGGATGTTGTAAAATCCAGCTGTGAAATGGTCTTTAGTCTCTGGATTTACTATAAGGACTTCCTTTATTTTTTGCAACTTAAGTACTTCAACTTACTCCTAACCCTCTACCCTCCATTGAAAGACTGTTTCTGCTACAAATAAATAACCCAAAAGAAGATTCAGTGTTAGTTTCCACGTTCTTTGGGCCATCTACCACGGGAACCCCTAGACAGAGAAGCAAACAAGAAGGTAACGGTAAGCCCAATAAAACCAGCAGCTCCTTCTGGGGTTAGTGCTACATGTGTAAAATGTGGATATAACCTTGCAGCGCCCAAACAGTGCCTCGGTGTGAACCTGACCTTACTTTCAAAAATAAGTAACCCTGTATGTTAAAACATTTAAAGAGCTTTGTTCAAAGTTAAAGTGCTACAAAACCCAGGACCATGCATTCACTATATTTGGTCTCCCGCAGTACACACAACATGGAAATGCAATTATTTTAGTAAATATAAGCTGCTAAATACCTTTTCTCATCAGCAGTATATAGCAGTCTGGTCATTTCTATCAGTGTCCAAACCCTCTGTCTAGACAGTGCTGATTGGCCCTTTGCTGATCACATGCACCCTCCCAAAAAAACCTCTCTAGCAATACACACCAAACTGAGCATGTGCAGATTGCCACCAAGGCTCTATTCTATCAGAAGATGAATGGGGGACAGTAAAAGAAGGGAAGAATCAGAGAAGACAGGATCATACAGCCTTTTTACACAATGCAGAGGATTAACCCCTTAGGTTCCATAGCGAGTATAACAAACATGTTTTACTGCATATACAGACTGATTTTACTGTTGTGGATTTAGTAACATATAAAATGATGCCCAGATTTAACCAAATCCTGTGAACCCAGGCTTCATGCCACGCTGGGCCGACAGTTTAGTCCTGGACAGAAAATTGCTCACACACCATTATGTCTGCTCTAGAGCAGTGGTCTGAAAACTACTGCCTGGGGGCCAGATGCAGCCCTTTGCTTGCCCTTTATTCGACCCTAAAGACACTTTTCCTCCCACTGATACAAGACGCTATTTATCCCACTGACACCAGCAATGGGCTTAATTCCTGCTACTGACATAAAAAATGGGGCACTATTTCTCCGATGGCCACCAACAATAGGGCACGATTCCTCAAACCAACACCAACAATGGGGCATTACTTCCCCCACTGACACCAACTATGGGGCACTATTCCTCCCACTGACACCAACAACTGAGTACTAGTCCTCACTCTAATAACGAAGATGCACCGTTTACTTTCACTGACCCCAAAAGACAATTTCTACTCCCAATGGCCACAATCTGTCCCACCTAATGTCTGGAGGACAGTAAACTGGCCCTTTGTTTAGAAATATTTGAGACCCCTGCTCTGGAGTACGTATGCCCATAGCTGATGTCAGAGGAGAAGAAGAAGAAGGGCCCCTGACATCACATGACTAGCCCAAAGTCTGTAGGATTTAAGTGATATATACAGGGCCAGATTAAGAACATCATGGGCCTGGTGCTGAGGATTTTGGTGGGCCTTTTATAAACAATAAATAAATAAAAATGCAAAATATTTTTTGTTATAACAAATTAATTAAAGAGAGAGAGGAAGGGGATGACAGAGGTGTGAGGGGTAAGGGAGGGAGGATGAGAGAGAAAGGGGGGATGGGAGAGAGAGGATGCACATGATCATGTGTGGGAATGGCATCAATGCAGCCTGGCCAAGGCAAGTGAACGAAGGCACAGAACCCGGAAGGAAGACCGGATGAAGATGGAAGTGCCCGGGCCCCGCCGGATTGATCACAGCACAGCACTGGAGGGCTCAGTCTGACAGGTAAGTGTACCCTAATGTGCTAATATGCTGGGTAAACTTGTACATTATGGCATAACCTACCCCAGGTCCTCTAAAAAGTAGTAATGTTAGAAAAGTTTACTACCGCTTTAATATCACAGGAGCTCTCATGGGGCCCCCTACTGACCCTGTGGCCCTTGGGCAGTGCCTAAGTGCATAGTTGTTAACATTTAAAAAATATTTTCAGGGACGCTTTTTTTACAAGTGCTATATTTAGAGTAGCTGACATCCCCTATGTTCATCTATACATCACAATAGTAATTACAAAATTAAATAAGTACTAATAATGGGGCAGAACAAATATGAGGACTGTGAGATTTCCTTTAGTTGAACTGACAAAAGTGCCCATTCTAGAGCTGGTAACATTGAGGATGTTCAGTATAATTTTAAAGAACAGTTTTTGTGGGTAAGAGGCATAGGGGAGGAGTATGGATGGTATAAATGTGGGAAGTATGTGCAGGTGAGGGAGAGGAATGTGGAGGGTCTAACAGTGGGCACTATGTACATGAGAGGAGTGCAGAGGGTATGGCAGAAGGCACTTTGTACAGGAGAGGAGTGTAAAGGGTATGACAGTGGGCAGTATGCACAGCAGAGGAGTGTAGAGGGTATGACATTGGGCACTATGTATAAGAGAAGAGTGTGGAAGGTATGACAGTGAGCAATATGTACAGGAGTGTGGAGGGTATGACAGTGGGCACTATGTACAGGAGAGAAGTGTAGAGAGTAGGACAGTAAGCAGTAATTACAGGAGAGGAGTGTGGAGGGAGGGTATGAGGCTGGGCACTATGTGTAGGAGAGGAGTATGGAGGGAATGACAGTGAGTAGTATGTACAGGAGAGGAGTGTGGAGGGTATGACAGTGGGCATTATGTATAGGAGAGAAGTGTGGAGGGTATGACAATGGGCACTATGTATAGGAGAGGAGTATGGAGGGTATGACAGTGAGTAGTATGTACAGGAGAGGAGTGTGGAGGGTATGACAGTGGGCACTATGTATAGGAGAGAAGTGTTGGAGGTATAACAGTGGGCACCATGTATAGGAGAGGAGTGTGGAGGGTATGACAGTGAGTAGTATGTACAGGAGAGGAGTGTGGAGGGTATGACAGTGGGCACTATGTATAGGAGAGGAGTGTGGAGGGTACGACAGTGGGCACTATGTACAGGAGAGAAGTGTATGACAGCAGGCACTATGTACAAGAGAGGAGTGTGTGGGATATGACAGCGGGCGTTATGTATAGGAGAGAAGTGTGGCGGGTATGACAGTGAGCAGTATGTACGGGAGAGAAGTGTGGAGAGTATGACAGTGGGCACTATGTATGGGAGAGGAGGATGAAGTAATCTGGGAAGGAAAAATGTAAAGGTTTGTGGAAGGATGTTTAGGGACTGCGTAGTGGTTAATCGGGCCAGACATGGATTGAAATTACACCAATTAAGCAGAGACCAGCCATAGTCGTTCTATGTATGGGCTAGCTAGTTTTACACAAGTCAACCTATTAACCGACTTGAGTACAACCAGCCTGTCAGGTTTTCCCCAAAACAATCAGTGCTGCCAGCTATAGTTAGCAACACTAATCATTGTATTGACTGGCAGAACACAATAACACTGCGGGAGTGATTGCCCCATTCACAGGTCAGCAGGTGAGAGGGTGTGTGGGGACAGGCTGGGGAGAGATACTAGTCAGTTCCTGGGTAGGCTCTGGTTAGTATCAGAGCCAGATACACACAGGTTACATACGCCACGATCGTTAGAGCGAGAGCAATAATTCTAGCACTAGACCTTCTCTGTAACTCTAAACATGGAACCTGTAAAAAAATTTAAAGCATCGCTTAGTACACAACAAAAAATCGTGTTAACTTTAGTGTTTTTTTTTATGAATGAAACAGTTTCTTTCCAAAAAACACGTTTGAAAAATTTCTGCGCAAATATCGTGTAACATAAAAAGTTGCAAAGACCACCATTTTATTCCATAGGGTGTCTGCTAAAACAATATATAATGCTTGAGGATTCTGAGTAATTTTCTAGCATAAAAAAAATGATGATTTTTACATGTAGGAGAGAAGTCTCAGAATGGGCCTGGGTGGCAAGGGGTTAATTATCATAAGTAATATACAAATAATTATTATAAGCTCTGTGAGTTCATCCTCTCAGTCTGCTGCAGAGTGTTCCAGCTTGTATTTATACTGCCGCTCTGTGTGCAGCTTCTGACAGGCTGCGCAAGCAGCCCTGTATCTCCGGAACCATAAATGATAGCAGCCCCATATTTTAACCAGTGCTGGAGTGGGTCTTTAGCTACCTACCCCCCAAATGTGGGGTCTCTGTGACTCCTGATCACTGAGTTACAATCCTTGAAGTCGATCTTTTTTTTTTTATTATTTTTTTTTTTGGGCAAATGGGCCTATCTTGAGAAAGGGGCCTGGAGCTGCAGCTCCAATAGCCCCTATGTTAATCCGGCCCTGGATATATATGCATTTTGTGGCTCCTCTTCAAGTCCCACACCTCTCCTTGGATGCATATATTACACTATGTGTGCTGTGCACCTAGATGTATACCCACTATCTCCTTCTGAAAACATCAGTTGCCTGGCTATCTCTGATTCTAAGGGACTCCAAGGGGTGCTTGTTCCAGCACTGACCTGGAACAAGCATCCACATTAGAAGTACAACAAAAACAAATACTCTTGGCAAGGCGGCAAGAGGTCAATACTACTTTAAGTAGCAAAAAAAAAAATCAGATTAGTTCCTAAAGGGTAACTACACTTAGTAATCAGCATTTTACTTACAGTTGTGCTCATAAGTTTACATACCCTAGCAGAATTTATAACTTCTTGGCCATTTTTCTGAGAATATGAATGATAACACAAACTTTTTTCACTCATGGTTAGTGTTTGGCTGAAGCCATTTATTATCAATCAACTGTTTTTACTTTCTAAATCATAATGACAACAGAAACTACTCAAATGACCCTGATCAAAAGTTTACATACCCTGGTGATTTTGGCCTGATAACATGCACACAAGTTGACACAAAGGGGTTTGAATGGCTATTAAAAGGTAACCATCCTCACCTGTGATCGGTTTGCTTGTAATTAGTGTGTGTATAAAGGGTCAATTTCTGGACTCCTGACAGACCCTTGCATCTTTCATCCAGTGCTGCACTGATGTTTCTGGATTCTGAGTCATGGGGAAAGCAAAAGAATTGTCAAAGGATCTGCGGGAAAAGATAGTTGAACTGTATAAAACAGGAAAGGGATATAAAAAGTGTTCAAACGCTAATCAAGAAGTGGAAAATGAGGGGTTCTGTTGAAACCAAACCACGGTCAGGCAGACCAACTAAATTTTCAGCCATAACTGCCAGGGAAATTGTCTGGGATGCAAAGAAAAACCCACAAATAACTTCAGGTGAAATACAGGACTCACTGAAAACATGTGGTGTGGCTGTTTTAAGATGTACAATAAGGAGGCACCCGAAGAAAGATGGGCTGCATAGTCGAATCACCAGAAGAAAGCCATTACTACGCAAATGCGACAAAGTATCCCGCTTACAATATGCCAAAAAGCACAGAGACAAGCCTCAAACCTTCTGGCACAAAGTAATTTGGAGTGATGAGACCAAAATTAAGCTTTTTGGCCACAACCATAAATGCTTAATTTGGAGAGGAGTCAACAAGGCCTATGATGAAAGGTACACCATTCATACTGTGAAACACGGAGGTGTATCGCTGATGTTTTGGGGAGGTGTGAGCTACAAAGGCACAGGAAATTTGGTAAAAATTTATGGCAAGATGAATGTATTATGTAATTCAAAAATACTGAAGGAACATATGCATTCATCAGCCAGGAAGCTACGTATGGGACATACTTGGAGATGCCAACATGACAATGATCCAAAACACAAGGCCAAGTCGACCTGTCGTTGGCTACAACAAAATAAAGTGAAGGTTCTGGAGTGGCCATCTCAGTCTCCTGACCTCAATATCATTGAGCCACTCTGGGGAGATCTCAAACGTGCAGTTCATGCAAGACAGCCCAAGAATTTACAGGAACTGGAGGCTTTTTCCCCAAGAGGAATGGGCAGCTTTACCATCTGAGAAGATAAAGAGCTTCATCCACAAATAACTTCAAAGGGGGCAATACACGGTATTGAGAACTGGGGTATGTAAACTTTTGATCAGGGTCATTTGGGTAGTTTCTGTTATCATTATGATTTAAAAAGTGTAAACACAGTTGATTGATAATAAACGGCTTCAGCCAAACACTAACCACGAGTGAAAGAAATGTTTTTGTGTTATCATTCATATTCTCTGAAAAATGGCCAAGAAATCAAATTCTGCCAAGGTATTTAAACTTATGAGCACAACTGTACACTTGTTGGCTATAAATCTTTTTTTAGTGCATAATCTGGGACTTTTACATATGTACTTTTAATGCCTCGTACACACGATCAAACAATCCGATGGAAAAGTCCGGCGGACTTGCAATCGCGCTGTGTATGGGCTCCAGGGGATTTTTTTTTTACCCAAAAGTCCGGCGGACTAAGAAAGTATTTTTGCACTCCAATCTGTCCGCCGGACTCGCATTTCGGCGGACAATCCGGCCGTGTGTGTGCTAGTCTGCCGCACTTTTGAAATAAACTGACTTTTCCCGCCTGGAGAAAAGTCCGCTTATTTTGAGCGCATCTCCAGGTAGCCGGGGCCAGCGAAGGAGGCGTCGCTGGCCCCGTCACCTGGTATGGACTTAAAAATCGGCGTTGGGGTCCCTCCCCAGGTCCATATCAGACCCTTATCCGAGCACGCTACCCAGCCAGCCAGGAAGGGGGTGGGGACGAGCGAGCGCCCCCCCCCTCCTGAGCCGTACCAGGCCACGTGCCCTCAACATGGGGGGTGCCTTGAGGAAGGGGGGCCGCGCGCCCCCTCCACCCCAAAACACCTTGTCCCCATGTTGATGAGGACCAAGACCTCTTCCCGACAACCCTGGCCATTGGTTGTCGGGGTCTGCGGGCGGGGGGCTTATCGTAATCTGGGAGCCCCCTTTAATAAGGGGGCCCCCGGCCCCCCACCCTATGTGAATGAGTATGGGGTACAATGTACCCCTACCCATTCACCTGTGAAAAAAAGTAAAAAAAAAAGCACAACACACAAGGGTTAAAATAGTTTATTGCACAGCTCCGGGGGTCTTCTTCCGTCTTCGGGGGTCTTCTCGTCGGACTCCTCCGCTATCTTCTGCTCTTTTGCTAGCTCTTTCACTAGCGGAGGAGCCCGGCTTTCTTCTTCGCCGCCGCCCTGTTCTTCTGACTTCGGGGGTCTTGTCCCCTTCTTCGGGGGTCTTGCTGGGCCACTGCGCCTTCTTCTAACTGTTTTACAGGCGGTGGCCCGTTCTTCTGTCGCCACTGCTGCCGTCTTCTGTTCTTCTCTTCAGATGTTGCCTCGTCGCTGTCTCTGCTCACAGTGACGGGGACGTGGCGCGCAGCGACTTATATAGGGACATCACCGGATGATGTCCCTGCCCATTATGATGTCACAGTCCCAGAGGATGCTGGAACTGACATCATAATGGGCGGGGACATCATAATGGGCGGGGACATCATCCGGCGATGTCCCTATATAAGTCGCCTCGCGCCGCGTCCCTGCCATTGTGACCGGAGACCGCGACGAGGCAACATCTCCAGAAGAGAAGAAGCGAAGAGCAGAAGAGAAGAACAGAAGGCCAGAAGACAGCGGCGACAGAAGACTGGGCCACCGCTTGTAAAAGAGCTAGAAGAAGGCAAGAAGAACCGAAGAGGAGGACAAGACCCCCGAAGAGGGGGACAAGACCCCCGAAGTCGGAAGAAGAGGGCGGCGGCGAAGAAGAAAGCCGGGCTCCTCTGCTAGTGAAAGAGCTAGCACAAGAGCAGAAGATAGCGGAAGAGTCCGGCGAGAAGACCCCCGAAGACAGAAGAAGACCCCCGGAGCTGTGCAATAAACTATTTTAACCCTTGTGTGTTTTGTTTTGTTTTTTTCCTTTTTTTTTTACAGGTGAATGGGTAGGGGTACATTGTACCCCATACTCACATAGGGTGTGGGGCCGGGGGCCCCCTTATTAAAGGGGGCTCTCGGATTCCGTTAACCCCCCCGTCCGCAGACCCTGACAACCAACGGCCAGGGTTGTCGGGAAGAGGCCCTTGTCCTCATCAACATGGGGACAAGGTGCTTTGGGGTGGGGGGCCGCGCGGCCCCCCCTTCCCCAAGGCACCCCCCATGTTGGGGGCACGCGGCCTGGTACGGCTCGAGGGGGGGCGCTCGCTCATCCCCACCCCCTTTCCTGGCCGGCCGGGTAGCATGCTCATATAAGGGTCTGATATGGACCTGGGGGGGGACCCCCACGACGATTTTTCGGCGTAGGGGTTCCCCTTTAAATCCATACCAGGCGACGGGGCCAACGACGCCTCCTTCGCTGGCCCCGGCTACCTGGAGACGCGCTGAAAATGAGCGGACCTTCCTCCGCGTGTGTGGGCGAGTCCGTTCATTTCAAAAGTATGGCGGGTAGTCCGGCGGACTTAGTACGCCGTATTAGTCCGCTGAAAAAGTGCCGTGTGTGGGCAAGTAGCTCATTCGGAAAGTTCGGCGGACAGTCTGCTACGTGTGTATGCGGCATAATATGGTATTAGCATTTTGTTTTCAAACTAATATAATTCATTTTCCGTGATCCCTTAACTATAAAGCTAAATATCTGCTCTAAGACACCAAAGCTCTAGTAACACCAAAGAAGAGAAGCTGGGTGGATTACACGTTTATTACCCTTTTAATAAAGCAAACTGTCTAAAGCAATTCTCATATGAAATGCATTTTTCATGTATGGCTTTTCTCACAATGGAGATTTGGTTACTTAGGATGGACCTGTACAATTATGATTAACAGAGAACTTTAAATTTGTAGGAAGCAGGTTCTAGCGTCAGCAAATGAAGACCCGTCTATATTCTGAGCAAAGATCCCCCTACGCACTTGAAATTTGTTTCATACAGGACACATGCACTATATTCTTATCTCTGCAGAAAGCACTTAAAATGAGTCGCATAGCCCAACAACACAAGGTGGCTATTACCCAGAGCTGAAGCGCTAGGCAGAGAGTACAATTAAAGAAACCTTTGTGGTCTGGTAACAATGCCTCCCTCACACGAAAATAACAATCTTTGGGAAACACTTAACATGTTCTCAGGATTGGGCCTCGTTATATAGAATGCCAAGTACAGCGTGGCGATATGTGCGTCAATCTAAGTTTTATTCCTGGCTAATTTTACCCTTGTTTTTTATGAAGATTGAGATAATACCAGACTTCAAGGTGACAGGGTGAAGGTGTAAGAGACAAGGGTAGTAAATGAGACTGAGAGGGGGTCATAGCATGATGAATAGAGAGCAGAGGGGAATGATGGAAGGCAAGGTTCAGAAAGCACTGTGGAGGTGGTAGAGGGGTGGGTTATTTAAACTGAATCTGTAGTTAATTCCCACTGAGTACTAATTTAAGTTATTCTTGTAAAGTTTGCAGTGAAATATATTTCTGATTTTTGAAAGCAAAGTTCACATTTCTGACCAAGTTTCATATTTTACCCATGTGATGTGTAGGGTGTAACATAAAACACGGTCAGAGTCCACAGCTCAGCATCCCCAAACTGCTCCCCTATTACTGATTCTTGGGGTTCTTCTCCCCACAGGCTCTTGTCGTTTTTGGGAGCAACCAGCAGTTGAGTGAACATCTGAAGGTAATGACATCGGAAATATAATAGAGATGGGTACTCTTACCAAAGCCGATGGATCTGCATGTCAGCGACACCAGATCATAAGAGAATACAGAGATAGAGCCACGACCATACAGGAACGATGTAACTGGTCACAAATGATCCTCCATCAATGTGGACCAATCTGCGATGTCCTCAGGAAACCGAATCTTCACGGGATGGAATCCAGGCAGTGCAGGGATTGCCAGCAAATAGTATATCACCCAAAGAAAATCAACAGGTTCTTGGAGCAGGTGATCTGTAAAATCCTTTTCTTGGAGTACATCATTGGTCCATATTGATGGAGGATCATTTGTGACCTGTTACATCGTTCCTGTATGGTCGTGGCTCTATCTCTGTATGCTCTTATGATCTGGTGTCGCTGACACACAGGTCCATCGGCTTTGGTAAGAGTACCCATCTTTATTATATTAGCGATGTCATTACCTTCAGATGTTCACTCAACTGCTGGTTGCTCCCCTTTAAGAACCGTTTTGTTTGTGGCGGATCCATCAAGTATCTGGACCAGTGATTCTCAACCAGGGTTCCGTGGAACCCTAGGGTTCCGCCAAAGGTTGCTAGGGGTTCCTTCAGCATTGGGCAATTTCTGCCTTTCAGATAAGTTCCCACTGACTCCATTGATCTTTTTAGCTATCTGTAAGGAGGTAATTCTTCCCAATGACCACAAGTGTAAGGACCATTCTTCCCACTGACCATCACACTAATGTATCATGAGTTGAAGATTCCTCATTTTTAGAAGGGGTTCCCTGAGACCAGAGAACTATTTTCAAGGGTTCCTCTGTTGAAAAGGTTGAGAAAGGCTGGTCTGGACAGACACTTTTTGGACTTATTTTATTTTTATATTTAATCACTGACCAGTTTATTCAGGTTTATGGTTGTTTCTATAGTGTGTTATTAGCACGTTATTTAGACACTAGAGCTACATTTTACCTCTCTCTTCACATGAATATATGTCATATTCGTATGCAGCAGCTCTTTTTGGTTTTTCTCACAGATTAGCATGGTATTTTCTTATTTTTTCTTGTCATTTTTTAATTTGGTGTCTCTGTGCATAGCTCCACTCGCACAGTCATGTCATCCATTTACAGAAATCTGTAAACGGAGAAACTACAAGTTCCCTCTGCCACCTCAGGGACTCGTAATTCTCAATGGAGTACAAGCACATTCACATCACTGTACTTGTAATCCACTGATACTTCCTCAGAGTCAGGACCTGTGACCAAAGGTTTGTACTGAGTCTACAGAAGCATGAGCATTGCGCCTGTAATCTGCAAATGTCAAAAAGTAATACATGCACCAAATCAATGTACAGTGCCTCGAAAAAGTATTCATACCCCTTGACATTTTCCACATTTTGTCATGTTACAACCAAAATCGTAAATGTACTTTTGGATCTGTGTGCTGTCACAGGCAGCCCATCCCCCACACAGTTAGAAACACACTGAGAGAAGACTCTCTTCTCATTTAAACCCTTGATTGCCCCTGATGTTAACCCCTTCCCTGCCAGTATTGTTGGTACAATGTCAGTGCATATTTTTAATACTGATCACTGTAATAATTTCACTGGTTCTCAAAAAGGTGTTAAAAATGTCAGCTAGGTGCCCGATCTGTCTGCCGCAATGTCCCGCTAAAAATGCCATACATTTTTCCCCTATTTTATAGACTTTTGCGCAAACAAATCAATATACGCTTATTGGGGTTTTTACTTACCAAAAATATGTAGCATAATACGTATTGGTCAAAATTTATAAAGACATTCGATTTTTTTTATTTTTTTATTGGGTACATTTTATAGCAGAAATGTAAAAAATATTGTTTTTTTTCAAAATTTTTATTTTTTTTGTTTTTGTTTATGAAACTGCAGAGGTGACCAAATACCAGCAAAATAAAGCTCTATTTTTTTGGAAAAAACGGACATAAATTTTATTTGGGTACAACGTCACATGACCATATCGCAAACAATGGCTTGGTCAGGAAGTGGATAAATCGTTCCCGGGACTTAAGTGGTTTACTGACACTGTCACTAACTAAAAGAAGTTACGCAAGAGTCAACCTGTAAATAAAAGACCAATACTTATTTTACCAGCGGACGCTGAGTTCAATATCATATTTCCCAACTTTTTGAGATGGGAATGAGGGACACCTACTAGCAAAAACATGTAGGCATAGGACACGCTCCCTGCCACCCCCCTTAAAGGAGAATTAACCTAAAAAAATAAAAATTAGTTAAAACAACAGGTGATTTTTTTTTTACCACTACTATTCCTTTATATTGGCTTTTGAAATTTACAAATGAAGCAATTTAGATTTTGGATGAAAGGTTTAGAAGTGGGAAACACTTTTTAAAAGATAAAAAAGTGCATTTTATATACAACTATAGAGATCAGACCACAATGAGGGACAAATGCGGAGGAAAGCGGGACATTGCTCCAAATCAGGGACAGTCCCTCGAAATCAGGGACAGTTGGGAGCTATCCTGTGGCAGAACAGTGGGCACCACTGCTATTTGACAATCCCTAGTGTGTGTTGGATAGCAAGTTCCCTACTGCATATACTTGTTCTTCCTGCCAATCCCTACTTCACTACCCAACATAGTAGTGATGTAGTCTGAGCTCTTAGGAACATAGACTGTAAGACACTGATACCAAGTTAATCTCAGATACTTGCATTGGAAAATGAATACAGAACTGTGACTTTTATATCTGTCAGTTTGGCTTTAAAGCTAGGTAGCTGAAGCTATATACAGGGGTTTGGATAAAGGATAGCTGGGATTAGCCGAAGGGTCTATCGGCCAGTAAGATACAGTATAAGCTTAGCTTCAGTACTAGCCAATATCGCAAAGGCTAGAGTAGGTGGAATTTAGGAAGGTTAAGGTCTGCAACGAGAACTCAGGAAATGGAACTAGAGATGCACACCTAAGATCCAAACATTTCTGTAAGTAGCAACAAGATTCAGAAATGTGGTACCCCTTTAACCACTTCAATACCAGGCACTTTCACCCCCTTCCTACCCAGGCCAATTTTCAGCTTTCAGTGCTGTTGCATTTTGAATGACAATTGAGTGGTCATGCAACACTGTACCCAAACACTTTTTAATAATTTTTTTATTATTTAACATTTTCTGAAAATGTTGAAAAAAATAAAGTTTTTCTTGGTTTCTGTTAAAATAAAATGTTGTAAATAAGTAAGTTTTCTCCTTCACTGATGAGGCTGCACTGACAGGCACTTATAAGGCAGCACTGATCGGCAACCCTGGAGGAGCTGCAGAGTTACACAGCAGAGACTGGAGTATCTGTACATAGGACGAAAATAAGCCGTATGCTCCATAGAGTTGGGCTTTATGGCAGAGTGGCCAGAAGAAAGAAATTTTTAGCAAAAAACAAAATAGTACGTTTTGAGTTTGCGAAAAGGCATGTGGGAGACTACCAAAATGTATGGTGGAAGGTGCTCTGGTCTAATGAGACTAAAATTGAACTTTTTGGCCATCAAAGAAAACATTATGTCTGGCGCAAACCCAACACATCACATCACCCAAATAACGCCAAACATGTTGGCGGCAGCATCATGCTGTGGAGATGTTTTTCAGCAGTCGGGACTGGGAAACTGGTCAGAGTCAAGGGAAAGATGAATGGTGCTAAATACAGGGATATTCTTGAGCAAAACCTGTACCACTCTGTGTGTGATTTGAGACTAGGATGGAGGTTCACCTTCCAGCAGGACAATGACCCCAAACACACTGCTAAAGCAACACTTGAGTGCTTTAAAGGGAAACATGTAAATGTGTTGGAATGGCCTAGACCAGTGATGGCGAACCTTGGCACCCCAGATGTTTTGGAACTACATTTCCCATGATGCTCATGCACTCTGCAGTATAGTTGAGCATCATGGGAAATGTAGTTCCAAAACATCTGGGGTGCCAAGGTTCGCCATCACTGGCCTAGACAAAGCCCAGACCTCAATCTAATAGAAAATCTGTGGTCAGGCTTAAAGATTGCTGTTCAAAACCATCCAACTTGAAGGAGCTGGAGCAGTTTTGCAAGGAGGAATGGGCAAAAATGTGGCAAGCTCATATAGACTTATACAAAGCGACTTGAAGCTGTGTTATCCGTAAATGGTGGCTCTACAAAGTATTGACTTTAGGGGGGTGAATAGTCATGCACATTGACTTTTTCTGTTATTTTGTCCTATTTGTTGTTTGGTTCACAATAAAAAAAAATCTTCAAAGTTGTGGGCATGTTCTGTAAAACAAATTATGCAAATCCTCAAACAATCCATGTTAATTCCAGGTTGTGAGGCACCAAAACACAAAAAAATGGCAAGCTGGGTGAATACTTTTGCAAGGCACTGTATATAATTAATATTATCTATAACTAAGTGGTGCCATGGATCCAAACTAAAGATAATCTAGCACCACATCTCAAAACACTATAGCACAAAGAATGACTGCATGATCTGGCAGCCGAAAAAAGGGGGGACTTTAATGGTACTCGCCCCCTTAAGAAAATACAAACATGCGTTGATAAAAAACAGAATACTGTATAATAATAATAATAATAATATATATATATATGTAAATATTAATATATTATAATTATTATATGTTATATATTTTTTGAATATTTTAGAGCCATCAAATTTTCCACTCGCGTACTTAACGAAAAACGAGGGCTGGCGAGCACCACCGGCAGACAGGGTTGAATGGGAGCTCTTCTCCCAGTGATCGCCCAGGGGAAAAGAGAAGAGAGAGAGCTGGCCGAATCATCAGAGCGTGGAACATCTCTGTAGCAGTTTTCATTTCAATTGCCGTGTGTTCCCCACACTCTCTGTCTCATACAGCCCCACCTCCTGGCCTGGGTACTTTGATAGACAGAACACCCATCTAATCGCAAAAGGGGTGTGATGTATGTCAAAGTCCCCGGGCCAGGAGGCGGGCTTGTATGCAACGCTGAGCGTGGGCAGCACACGACAATTTAAATGAAAGCTGTTACAGTAATGTTCCTTGATCCAGCCGGCAATCCTCTTCCTCTCCTCTCTTCCCCTGCACAGGTGAGACTGCGTTGATGGGCACGGGTAGGCTGCATCGATGGGCACAGGTAGGCTGCATCGATGGGCACAGGTAGGCTGCATCGATGGGCACAGGTAGGCTGCATCGATGGGCACAGGTAGGCTGCATCGATGGGCACAGGTAGGCTGCATCGATGGGCACAGGTGAAGTGGCATTGATGGACTCAGGTAGGCTGCATTGTTGGGCACAGGTGAAACGGCATTGATGGACTCAGGTAGGCTGCATTGTTGGGCAGAATTAGGGGCAAGCCAGGCTAGGGGTTGGGTGGGTCAACTGGTGGAGAGTAACCCTGAAATTTTGAGCCCTGTTATAGATTATACATATTTTTATTGATGCGTGTTTGTTTTCTTGAAGGGGAGTGCACCTATAAAGTCCCTTTATTTTTCAGGCTGCCAGTTCAGGTCAGTTATTCTTTGTGCTAATGAATATTATCTAATTTTATATATCTTTAATATTTTATAACTAATTATAGCATAAACATAAGTAGAAAAATGCAGCATGTACAATAAATATGTTACGAGTAAATCACCCACCAGCTTCTTCGAACTTTTGGAGACCTTTTGGATGACATTTTAGCACAGTATACTTCGTCTGTGTTTTCCTACTAGGCCATCATGGCTGATTTTTTTTTTTTTATTTGTTTAGTCTACATTATGGAGAGACGCCCACATTTGGATTTGCAAAGGATATATGGCAGCAGGTAGTACCAAAAGTACTAATGGAAATAGTTCACCCATCAGAGTTCCCGAGACATTTAAGAAGCAAACATGTAATCCAACTTGCTAGCAAGTGCACTAAATCAAAATATGGAATTGGCCATTAAAGCCACCAGGTCATTTACATTACACATCCACAACCACTCAGCTAATAAAAGTGCTCTGTGGGCAGTAGGAGGTGCAGGGTTAATATGAGGGGGCTCTAGAGATTAGGGTTTTGATAGAAATTGTGAAAGCAGCAGATGTTCAAACGATTAAGAGGAATAAAATGCGAATTTGCAGCAGGCAGCTGCAGCAAAGGCCTCCCACGTGTACAGCTCATGGATATGAAACCCCACTGACATATCATATCTCTCTATTATTATTAGTGATATTTATAGACGCTAACTAATTAACCCCTTAACCTTCTAACAATTCATGCTAAAAGTCCCTCATTCAGCACTACGTTAACACAAGAAATCATAACACTCAGGACGTGCAGGTCAAGTCACCGAGGAGCCTTAATCTGAAGACATTGATAACGAGAAAACAAAGGACTTTGGAAAATCATAGACGGACCTTTAGCCCTGGTTCACACTGTAGAGATGTGTCATGCGATTTCACATGTCAAATCACATGTAAAATCATCAGCTATTGCCGGCAATGGCACCGTCTGATTCGGTGTGATGCCACATTTGCGGCACCGTTTCGTTTTGTGGATTAATTCATTGACTTCGGTTCAAGGTAGTGTACGAAAGAATCTTTGATGGAGTCCGATATGCCTAACCTGAACTGGCATCTTAGAGCTGGGTCATTTCACCCTTCAGATGCCCAGCGGCAAAAATCAGAACAATATTGTTCAGCAGTGCATTTACCCTGACGTAATGACCTAAAGTTAGTTTCTGCTGAGTGGGCACAATCAGGTTCATCATAGAGATAACCTAAGGCCTTGACAAAAGCTTCAACTGACCCTCTAGCTGGTTCATTTGCAAGGAGGCTGCTTTCACACTGCAGCGGGAGCGGCGTCGGCGGTAAAGTGCCGCTATTTTTAGCGGCGCTTTACCGTCATTTTAGCTGCGGTCTGCGGGCGCTAGCGGGGTGGTTTTAACCCCCGCTAGCGGCCGAAAAAGGGTTAAACCCGCCCGCAAAGCGCCGCTGCAGCGGCGCTTTGCCGGCGGTATTGCCGCGGTGTCCATTGATTTCAATGGGTAGGAGCGGTTTAGGAGCGGTGAATACACCGCTCCTTCACCGCTCCAAAGATGCGGCTGGCAGGACTTTTTTCACCGTCCTGCCAGCGCATCGCTCCAGTGTGAAAGCCCTCCGGCTTTCACACTGAAGGGAAAGGGGCCGGTTTTTTTCAGGCGCTACACAGGCGCTATTTTTAGCGCTGTAACGCCTGAATACTGCCCCAGTGTGAAAGCAGTCTAAAAGCCCAAGACTGGGGATCCTCCTGCAACCATGTAATAATCAGGCTGATCAGCTGTGCTTCAGAAATAGAGGAATGTGGCTTAAGCTTACGGTATACATACATACAATTATTTTTAAAGTTGGAAAACATATGGGGGTCACCAGAAAAGCGATCAGGCGGGTTAACTTTGGGCTCAGTTCCTGGACTTGGCGTATCAGTTTGCAAATTTCCTCAGCAAATAAACATGTAGAGTCCATCTTAACAGAATTATTTTTTTTTGTTAAAGGTCTGTGATAGTGTCACATCTACCCCAACGCAGGTGGTCAGACACTATAGGTGGCTACTGTGTTTTTCACCTATAACTGCCCCCTTTCCCATAGGCAAGCAAGCCTACCGGTACTCGGTTGCCCCCAGGTCTTATATACAAAGCTATAGTGCCTGGCCACCAGGCAGAAACTGAGCAAAGCAAACAGGTACTTGCGGTTGGCAGAGAGGTAGCGTGGTTCTATGACAGTCCAGTTAAAAGGCAGGCTAAGTTCAGGGAATAGTCCAAAATCTGATCCAAGGTCATACACAGGGAAATCGAATTTAGCAGAGCAGACAGACAGGGGGCTTGATCAGGAATAACACATGTAGCACTCTCTGTCACAAGCATGCGAGTGATGTTTTGGCTCCCTTATAACAGGTTTGGTTTCCACCCAGAGACTGATCACATTAATCACCTTGCAGACAAGGAGATTGCCATAGCCAAAACCCTGGATGTTGGAATGAGGAGCAGGAGCACTAGATGCTCCTAACAGCAATCTATAATAGCTTGGCATCTAAATAGAGCCCTGTATGTTTTTTTTTTTTTATTATAAAGGACACTGCTCGACCTAGGCTAAATCTATAATGAAAGAAATTCTTATGCCGCGTACACATTATCGGAATTTCGGCCAGCAAAAGACCAATAAGAGCTTTTCATCAGAAAATGTGACCGTGTGTATGCTCCCTCGGAATTTAGCTGGCCAAATTCCTGCCAGCCAAAAATTTGAGAGCATTTTCTCAATTTTTCAGACAGAAAAATAAATTCTGATCGTGTGTATGCAATCCCGACGTGCAAAAACTCACGCATGCGCAGATTCAACTACGAGATGGAAGCTATTGGCTACTGGGTATTGAACTTCCCTTTTCTAGTCCCGTCATATGTGTTGTACGTCACTGCGTTCTTGACGGTTGGAATTTGGTGGGACTGTGTGTATGTAAGATAGCTTGAGCGAAATCCCATTGGAATTCCGTCGGGAAAACCATCAGAGCTTTTTCCGGCCAAAATTCCGATCGGGTGTACGCGGCATTAGGCTACAATTGCTGACCTCCTTCGGAAAAAGTCAGTTGCCTTACTATTTTGAGGACTTATTGTTTTTTAATAATTCCTTAGTCACTGTCTCCAAAGAAGCATGCAGATCAGGATACTCCAAGTAACACCACAACTCCTAATCTGCATACTCATTTCAGACAGTGGCTAAAAATATTGAAGCAAGTGTTTTGGCATGATGTAAAGGCAACTGGGATTTTAACCACTTGCTTACTGGACACTTAAACCCCACTCCTGCCCAGAACAATTTTCACTTTTCAGCGCTGGCGCATTTTGAATGCGCAGTCATACAACATGGTACCCAAATTATATTTTTATAATTTTGCACACAAATAGAGCTTTCTTTTGGTGATATTTAATCACAGCTGGGATTTTTATTTTTTGCTAAACAAAAAAATATGGAAAATTTTGGAAAAAAAAAAATCATGTTTCATAGTTTGTTATAAAATGTTGCAAACAGGTAATTTTTCTCCTTCATTGATATGTGCTGATGAGGCAGCACTGGTGGGCACTGATAGGCTGCACTGGTTGACACTGATGGGCTGCACTGATAGGTACAGATAAGGCAGCACTGATGGCCACTGATAAGATGGCACTGATGGGCCCTGATGGGTGGCACGGATGGGTGGCACTGATAGGTACCACTGATAGATGGCACTAAAAGGTGGCACTGGGCGGTATTGATGGGCACTGGTAGGTGACACTGATGGGCATTGATAGGTGGCACTGATGTGCAGCACTGTTGATGAGGCACTGTGGGCACTGATGGGTGGCGCTGGTGGGCAGCACTGTTGTGTACCGTTGGTGGCACTGGCAGGTGGCACAGGTGGGCACCGAGGAGCTGGCGGCAACTCTCCGTGATCGGGACTCAACTCCCAGGGAACACACTTAACCCCTTGATCACCCATTAATGTTTAACCCCTTCCCTGCCAGTGACATTTACACAGTAATCAGTGCATTTTATAGCACTGATTGCTGTAAAAAATGTCAATGGTCCCAAAAATGTGTCACCACCGTTACTAGTAAAAAAAAAAAAAAAAAACGATAAAAATTCCATAAATATTTCCCATAGTTTGAAGACGCTATAACTTTTGCGCAAACCAATCAATATATATATATATATATATATATATGCTTATTGCGTTTTTTTTTTGGCATATACATATAATATATACATATTGGCCTAAACTGATGAAGAAATTTGTTTTTTAAAAACATTTTTAGGGATATTTATTATAGCAAAAAAATGTTTTATTTTTTTTTCAAAATTGTCGCTTTTTTTGTTTAACCACTTTCAGACCGGACCAATTTGCTGGTCAAAGACCAGACCACTTTTTGCGATTCGGCACTGCGTCTCTTTAACTGACAATTGCGCGGTCATGCGACATGGCTCCCAAACAAAATTGACGTCCTTTTTTTCCCACAAATAGAGCTTTCTTTTGGTGGTATTTGATCACCCCTGCGGTTTTTATTTTTTGCGCTATAAACAACAATAGAGCGACAATTTTGAAAAAAACGCATTATTTTTTACGTTTTGTTATAATAAATATCCCCCAAAAATATATAAAAAAAACGTTTTTTCCCTCAGTTTAGGCTGATACGTATTCTTCTACATATTTTTGGTAAAAAAAAAATCGCAATAAGCGATTATTGATTGGTTTGCGCAAAAGTTATAGCATTTACAAAATAGGGGATAGTTTTATGACATTTTTATTAATAATTTTTTTTTTTTTTTTTTTTTTACTAGTAATGGCGGCGATCAGCGATTTTTATTGTGACTGCGACATTGTGGGGGACCCATCGGACATTTTTGACACATTTTTGGGACCATTGTCATTTATACAGTAATCACTGCTATATAAATGCAGTGATTCCTGTGTAAATTACGCTGGCAGTGAAGGGGTTAACCAGTGGGTGGCAGTGTAGGGGTTAAGTGTTCCTAGGGGCGTGTTACTAACGGTGGGGGGGTTGGGCTTTCATTTAGTGAACACTGATCTCTGCTCCAATCACATGGAGCAGAGATCAGCGTCACTAGTTGCTAGGCAGAATGGAGAAATGTTGTTTACAACGGCATTTCTCCATTCGGCCGCTCCGTGAGACGATCGTGGGGATGCCCGCGGCAATCGAGTCCGCGGGTCCCGCGACTGGACTCACGGGGGTCCCGACCAGCGCAGGAGCACACCGCCGCCGGCGCGCTCCCGATGGCAGGGCGGCAAATTTAAAGGGACGTACATGTACGCCCATTTGCCTGCCCGTGTCATTCTGTCGACGTACATCGTCGTGCGCTGGTCGGCAAGTGGTTAAAGCGCAAAAAATAAAAACAGCAGAGGTGATCAAACGGCACCAAAAGAAAGCTCTATTTGTGGGGGGGGAAAAAAAGGACGTCAATTTTGTTTTGGCACAACGTTGCGATTGTGAAACGTCCAAAAAATGGCCCGGTCATTAAGAGGGTAAATCCTTCCGTTAAGTGGTTAAAGGGGGCATAGACAGCAATAAAATCTGACAGGGCTTCTAATCCCCCTCCCCTCTATCCAAAACTAAAAAAAGTTTTGCCTTTAGTTATACTTTACCTGCCTGGGAGCAGAAGGCCGGCATTCTATACTCTACCAGCAGGTGACATTTATGATACAGCTCTGCATTCTGCAATAAAGAACTTTTATTTTCCTAAAGTAATTGTGGTTGTAGAACGATGTACATTTTGGCAATGTGGACAGAATAATGGAAGATCCATTCCGCCGTACGATTTATAGCAGCTTTGAGAGAGTTGGTTGTTACCTGTGGGTTTGGGGCTCTTACAGATGAAATAACAAGAGACCAATCGATATAAAACATAAACTCAGGACACATTAGATAAACGTTTCTCTTGGAGCATGATTTAACTCTGACAAATGCTATGCTATTATAAGTTCAATCCAAACTGAAGCTGCTGTGACGGAGCCAAAAAAAATCCTCAGTCTGGGGACTACTGGCACCATACATACTGTGAATTCAGAAAATGACTCTATAAGACAAATGCTCAGGCCGAATACAAAAACACAACGAGAAATTCATCAAAATTTCAATGCGGGAACTGCACATACACAGAAAAAATACTGTGCACTATCACATTTTTTTTTTCATTTTCATACAGAACAAATACTGCTTCAGCTGCGTTTAGTGCTCACCCCCAGAGGGCGCCACTGAGAATAAGCCAAGTCTCCCTAGTTAGTACAGAGGCTGCCTGCCACAGACACAGTTCCATGCACATCGATAATACAGGCTCAGTCTAGGCATACCTCCCAAAAAAAATTTAACAAAATTATACAGAATTATACAAAAAAAATAAAAAATTACTGTATTTATCGGGGGAAAATCAGGGGAAAATAGTGGGTGCGTGTTATATGCCGATCCTCCAACATTTTGGAGCCTCTGGGTGGCTTTTGGCTGCCTTCGGCCCTTCTCACCGGCTTACGGCCACCTTCGGCCCTTCTCAGCAGCTTTCGGCTGCCTTCGGCCCTTCTCAGCGGCTTTCGGCCGCCTTCGGCCCTTCTTGGCGGCTGAAAGCCGCTGAGAACGGCCGAGAGTGGGCAAAAGCTGACCAGAACGGCTGAAGGCGGGCGAAAGCCGTTGAGAAGGGGTGAAGGCAGCGAGGACAGCCGAAGGCAGCCGAGAACTATCGAGCGCTGCCGAAATTACACAGGACACCCGGCTCTGTATCTCGGCGGCACCATTTTTAATAATAAAAGCTGCAAATAAAAACGGACAAGGCTGAAAATGACACTGACAAGGGTACAAGGCTGCATGACAAGGCTGCAAATGATACTGACAAGGCTGCAATGATGGACAAGGCTGCAGATGGACACTGATAAGGCTGCATTGATGGGCATTTACATGTAAGTTTTTTTTCTTTAAAATTCCCTCCTAAAAGTTTTTTTCCTTAAAATTCCTTCCTAAACTTGTGGTGCGTGTTATACGCCGATAAATACGGTAATTAACCACTTAAGCCCCGGACCATTATGCTGGCTGAAGACCAGAGCACTTTTTGCGATTCGGCACTGCGTTACTTTAACTGACAATTGCGCGGTCATGTGACATGGCTCCCAAACAAAATTGACATCCTTTTTCCCCACAAATAGAGCTTTTTTTTGGTGGTATTTGATCACCCCTGCGGCTTTTATTTTTTGCGCTGTAAACAAAAAAAGAGTGTCAATTTTGAAAAAAAAAAAAAAAAAAGCATGATTTTTTTCCATTTTGCTATAATAAATATCCACCAAAAATATATAAAAAAAGGTTTTTCCTCAGTTTAGGCCGATACGCATTCTTCTACATATTTTTGGTAAAAAAAAAATTATAAAAAAATAAGCGTTGACTGATTGGTTTGTGCAAAAGTTATAGCGTTTACAAAAAAGGGGATAGTTTTATGGCATTTTTTTTTCACTAGGGGGCAGTGTAGGGGTTAAGTGTGTCCTTGGGCGTTTTTCTAACTGTGGGGGGGGGGGGGGGGGCGTGGCTGTGTGTGACACATCACTGATCTCTGCGCCGATCACAGGAAGCAGAGATCAGTGACACTGTCACTAGGCAGAACAGGTAATGCTTGTTTACATTAGCATCTCTCCATTCTTCCTTCCAGTGAGACGATCGCGGGTATCCCGCGGCGATCGTGTCCGCGGGACCTGCGATCCGACTCACAGAGGACCTGACTGGCGCGCGCGATGGCACGGCGGCAAATTTAAAGGGATGTACAGGTACGCCCATTTGCCTGTCCATGCCATTCTACCAACGTACATCAGCGTGCGCCGGCCGACCAGCAAGTGGTTAAACCCCCAAGCTGTTTTTTTTTTTTTTTTACAATTATTATTCATTTATATTAGCTTCTGGCATTTACAAATGCAGCAATTTAGAACTTGGATGAAAGGTTTAGCACTGGGAAACACTTTTTGAAAGCTAAAAAAGTGAATTTTATATACAACTATATAGATCAGACCAAAATGAGGGACAAATGAGGAGGAAAGAAGGATAGAGGGACATTGTTTCTAATCAGAGACAGTCCCTCGAAATCAGGGACAGTTGGGAGCTATGGTCTAGGTAATGTCTTTTCAGAATTTATTGCTAAAGAATCTGGACAGGAGAGGGATTTAGGGTCACAGGATACTCCAAAACAATAATAGCAATTAATAGGAGAACAGTCTTAGTGGAAAAATCCTTACAGGAACAGGCACACACTACAGTCCCCAATTCAGCTGTTATTCACAATGTCCCTGAAGCTGTCTGCCACCCAGCATCCACAGGTAGACCCTTAGTGAGGGAGGTAAAAGATCCTTCTCCAGGCCAGAACCTCCAGGACAGTGATCTCCAGAAATAATCCATCAGCAATCTCCTCCAGGCCCTCAGCCCAGCTCCTGCTAAGGCCCAGACTGAAACTTCTTGTCTCAGTAGCTATTCAAAACATTTATCATCTCCCCAGCTACCTTCTGGATTTCTCCTTCCAGGAATTGCCTGGAGCATGACATATATATTAATGCAGGTCATTTGACTCTCCCTTCCCTATACTCTGGAAGCTTCTTCCAGAAGATACATCAAATACCTCAGCTAGAAAATCCTGACGAGACAAAAACAATTGCTTTTCCACTGACTGCAGTGAAGCCAAAAACTAAATTTAACCTAGAAGCCCAACTAGAGGAGGGTGCTACATGTGGTTGAAGAGAGCACATTGCAAACTATGCTGTGTGCCTTGCAAAAGATGCACAGTGCCATAAATGAAAGAAAATAGGATACTGAAAAAATATTCTGTACATCTACTGCTAGGCAGTTTCATGAAGTTACTGCCCCAGAGGTTACTGCTTAAAGAAGAAGTGTGGGCTATATTAAAAAAAACACACACTCAACTATATGACTGTCCCCTGCTGATTCTAACACCAAGAACTGAGCGATCATATGACTGCTGATCACTCAGCTCTTGGATATGCTCAGTCACCGCTCTCTGCTCTGCCACGCAGCACTTTACTGGAGTGCCGAGCAAGAGAAGGGGTGGGAACAGCTGGTTCAGTTTTGTTGGGGCAACCAAGGCATATCAGGATTCTTCCAGAGTTCAGACTGGCTCTTTAAAGCGGAGGTCCACCCTAAAGTGGACCTTCCGCTCATCGGAACCCTCCCCCCCTCCGGCGCCACAATTGGCACCTTTCAGGGGGGAGGGGGGTGCAGATACCTGTACAGTACAGGTATCTGCACCCACTTCCGGGATAGCTCTCTGCGGAAAGGGGCGTAGATTACGCCCCTTTCCGCAAGTGCCCGCCCCTTTCTGCAAGTGCCCCGCTGCCTGCTGGGAAACACACAGATCCCAGAGGCAGCGGGGATCGTCCTTATTGCGCAGCGCGACTCGCGCATGCGCAGTAGGGAACCGGGAAATGAAGCCGAAAGGCTCCATTTCCTGATTCCCATATCCAAGATGGCGGCGGCAGCACCCGAGAGACGATCTAGAGATCGGCTTCGGGTGCCGACATCGCGGGCGCGCTGGACAGGTAAGTGTCACTATTTTAAAAGTCAGCAGCTGCAGTATTTGTAGCTGCTGGCTTTTAAAAAAAAAAAAAACACAGAGTCCCGGCGGACTCACGCTTTAACATCAGCTGAAAAGTAAATGCACTTCTGTGACCCACATGAGAAGTTTGGCCAAAAAAGTTTTGGCAATACTTCTCTTTTGATGCGTAAATAAATGGTAAATAAATATGACACTTCCATTCCAGAATGTGTGTTGTAACTTTTACTAATACTGCTTCTGCTAACAAGGACTATTTCATTATCAGGATGCTTGATACAGGATCTGCACCTATGCATTATTGTTGTCTGTATTTTGTTGTCAGTACCAGGGGCATTGCTAGGTCTACAAAAGATCTGGGGCTAGAGCCCATAGCAGCGTAGTAAAGAAAGTCATATGCTTGGGTGGGCATACACATGTATATACAGTAATATACGTGTGTTTGTGTGTGTTTGTGTGTATATATCCTCAGAGAGCCCCCCCCTTACATCAGGGTCCCCAGAACGCCCCTCTTACATCAGGGTCCCCAAAAGGCCCCCTTACATCAGGGTCCTCAGAGAGCCCCCCCTTACATCAGGGTCCCCAGAGAGCCTCCCCCTTACATCAGGGTCCCCAGAGAGCCTCCCCCTTGCATCAAGGTCCCCAGAGAGCCCCCCACTTACATCAGGGTTCCCAGAGAGTCCCCCTTACATCAGGGTCCCCAGAGAGCCTCCCCCTTAAAATTAGGATCCACAGAAAGCCTGTCCCTTGCATCAGGGTCCCCAGAGAGCCCCCCACTTACATCAGGGTCACCCCAGAGAGCCTCCCCTCCCCTTGGGGACCCCTGCAGAAACTCAAGACTATGGGCCCCAGATTCGGGGCTATGGCCCCGAAAGCCACCCCCTAGCATCGCCACTGATCAGTACCATATGTGGTGACTGTTGTTTTTTACGCACCTAATGCCAGTCTCCACAATATCCCATTCATACAAGAATGCTGGTGTGATGTGTTGTGCAGACAAATGCAAGCATGCTGCAGGCATTACACTGCAAATCACCACAGCTCATCGCAATGTGCTGCATTGTGGAGACCTAGATAGAATGTAACCTTGTACACAATCAATAAAGCATAAAAAATTTTAAACAGTTTAATGTGCTGAAACAGAGCATCGCACAGCCCCCTCACTACTTGGCAACACAGACACCAGTCGGCATGCCAAAATATTTTAGTGTGTTGCTAGTGGGAACAGGCCCTGAAGGACCCTAGTAGTGTGATTGGTTGCCTGTCAGTGACTGTAACATTTCAATCAGCTAGTGTGAAAGCTGAAACCTATATACTGAACAGGTATCATTTTGTTATACTAAATGAACAATTAGTGGACGGTCTTGACACATCAGTTCAAATAACCGTATACCATGGCTCCCAACTGTCCCTGATATGGAGCAATGTCCCTCTGTCCCTCGTGCCGCCTCGTTTGTCCCTCATTTTGGTCTGATCCATATTGTTGTATATAAAATAAACTTTCTATCTTTCAAAAAGTGTTTCCCAGTGTAATCCTTCCATCCAAATTCTAAATTGCTGCATTTGTAAATTTTAAAAGCCAATATAAAGGAATAGTAGTGGTAAAAAAAAAAGCACTTGAGGATTTAATTAACATTTTGTTTTGGTTGATTCTCCTTTAAGGGGGTGTGCCAGGGGGGCGTGTCATATGCCTACATACGTTTGCTAGTAGGTGTCCCTCATTCCCATCTCAAAATGTTGGGAGGTATGCCATTGTACCAATGTCCAAAATGTCATTGCTCAGTGGCACCCCACTGGGCTGTGCAAAAACTTTACACACAACACTGAATTGAAATCAAATGAGAAACCAGTTCATCAGAAATTTAGACGCTTACCCATCTCTGTAAGAGAAACGGTTTCCCAAACAGCAAGCGAGCGCGTCTTACGGTCACAGGACAAATATAATTATGGGGCATTCTACAAAGCAAATTATGCAAGTCAGAAAATAAATCGATACAAATATAAACCTTGTGAGCTGGCAAACTAAAACCTCAAAAAGTTATAAATAAATTCAATAAAAAGGTGTCAACTAAACTATAGAGAGGACCGGAGCGGGACGGACCATGGGGAAGGATAGAGGAGGGCCGGGCATGACCGTGTGTCTAGTGACACACGAAGGGGTGGGATTTAGAATGTAGAGGCGGGGCCGAAGGAAGGGGAGCGGCCATTTAAAGGAAGGGGGCGGAGCCGGGGAACGGGCAGTGCGGAAGGAGGAAGACACGAGGAGGCAGTTTTTTCACTGCTCCTCGTTTTTGTTTTCGTGCGGCCATGGCGGACGTGGAGGCGCTTTTGGAGCAACTTCGAGCTACGGTTTCGTCCCGGGGACCGGACTGGCTGCATCGGCAGGTGGCGGCAGCGTTGGACGGGTCCGTGGACCAGGAGGAGCGACCAGGAGGCTCGGACGGCGGCAGACCGGTGGCACGTGGGCGGATCTCCAGGCCGCCGACAAGGTATTCACCTGGGACTGTGGGGGGGCCTGCAAGACTGTCCAGGAGCCCACGGGGGGAGCACTCCTCCCCCCCTGCGAAGAGGAGCCAGCCACTACATGTTGAGGGGTTTGGGCGGCCTGCAGGCCGCGGACATGCGGGAGGGGGCGGGGCCACAAACTTACATGGCGGGCCTTTGCCAGGCCCGAGCGGGACCATATACAACGTGGGTTTGACTGCTGCAGCCCTGCAGGGGCCTGGGGGGGCTTCCAGACGGAGGGTCAGGCGCCCTGCGGCTGCCGGAAGGGTGGCCGTCAACAAGGGGGCTTCCGCGGGGGTGTCTCCCCCGGCCGCTCTGCACGTAGCGGGGGGGAGGGCGGCAGGACCCCCCGCACGGCTCGTGTACATGGACGCACGGCCGCGGATGTCCGAGGCAGGACCGGAGTTACCCCACCAGCAGCCCTGCAGGAGACGAGGGGGGCGGGCAAACGGGCTCCTCCTGGCACGGCCAGGAAGGGTGCCTTTGCGGCCAGGGGTCCACCATTGCCGATCCCCCCGGCGGCCCTGCACGGGTCGCGGGGGGCTGACGGAAGGAGAAGCGCTGGGACAGCCGCTGGGGGCCGAGCGGGCGGGGGTAGGGCCAGTCCGGAGGGGGGGGGCGAAGACTGTCAAGTGACCGGGTGCGGGCATCACGGAGCAGGAACGGTGCCCGGATCGGCCCGCCTGCCAGCAGAGCCGAGAGACAGCCGGTCCCGCTGGACAGCGGGGGGGCAGCTGACGGTCAGCAAGGGGCATGGAGCAGCCCGCCTTCCAGGGGCCCCTCGCCAGGGGGGTCGCCGTGTGCGGAGGACTTGGCCGGTGCGAGCAGATCGGAGGGGGAGCTGTCGGGGGAGGAGGAGGTGCCCAGTCGACCGATCACGTCCAGGGAGGTCTGACCAGCGGCTGTGGGGAGACCGCCCAGTCAGCCCGGTAAGTCGACCGACAATGTTATTTTCACTACTGCTTTGAAGGGTTTGTTGGATTCTGTGTCGGTGGGGGGGGGGAGTGAAGGGGACTCCCGCGCCGCCGCTGGCTACCTCTGCCCAGACGCGGGGCGGGAGTGTGCCCGACGGGGTGGCGCGGGGCCAGATGCACGAACTGTTGGAGGGTTTGCGGGTTCTGGTGGGCCGTTTTGCTGGTAGCCCGGTTCTGGATCCCGTGGTGGGGCGAGGTGTCGACTGCGTGGAACAGGTCGGCGGGGCGACTACGGGGGTCGCCGACGGGGTGCTCAGTGAGGGGTCGGGGACGATTCCCGTGGGCAGTCAGGCGCCGGGTGTTTCGGATAAGGTGAGTACGGCGGATTCGCCAGGCACGGAGAAGACGGCGAGGTCGGACATTGTGAGGATCGCCGATGCGGCTCGGTGCGAGGTATATGTATGCTTCGAGGGACCATTGGGGGCGCATTTAAAACAGGAGGTGAGGGACAAAATCTGGAAGGGGGAGTATGTGGAAATTTTCTCCTTGTTGCCCCTGGAAAAGTTCAACCTGGATAGGGTTAAGCCTGATGATACGAAGAAGGAGGATGAGGAGAAGCGTCGGTACCGTTTAATCCCGCACACGTTTGCTAACTGGCTCCAAGCGTTCGCTATTTTGGCAAGCGTCATCGGGGAAAAGAGTCCCGAACATTGTTCGGCCTTATTTTGTTACATGGACGCGGTGGGGGAGGCCTATCGGGTTTATGGTGGCACGGCGTGGCTTCGCTACGACGAGCAGTTCCGTCAACGCAGGGCGGTGCGACCGGCCTTGCGTTGGGACCACAAGGACATTAGCCTCTGGATGAGGCTAATGGCGTCGGCGAGGACCCCTGATCGGCCATTTCAAGGGGGGGCCGGGAGTAGCCACTCTTCGGGACTGTCGGCCGGAAAAAAATGGGGAGTGTGCTGGCAGTTCAACGAGGGCTCCTGCAAGTTTGGTGGTGCCTGCAAGTTCAAACACGAGTGTTCGGGCTGCGGGGGAGGACACGCACTCGCGCGGTGTTTTAAAAAGGGAAACGTGCCGGAGAGCCTTCGCACAAGAGGGACGACGCCGGTGATGTGGGAAAGGATGGTTCCTTTCCTAAATAGGTACCCGGATAGGGCGGCAGCGGGGTTGCTCTACGCCGGTTTTCGGCATGGGTTTAAGATCCCGTGTGCGTTGTCGGTGGTGCCCCCGCTGGCGAGGAATTTGAAGTCGGCTTTGGAACACCCAGCGGTGGTTTCTGAGAAGCTGGCTAAGGAGGTGGCCTTGGGGAGAATGGCGGGGCCTTTTGCGACGAGACCGTTAGCCGAGTTGGTGGTGTCGCCGTTGGGTGTGGTTCCCAAAAAGGAGCCTTACAAGTTTCGGTTGATTCACCACTTGTCGTTCCCGAAGGGGGGGTCGGTTAATGACTTCATTGACCCGGAGGCTTGTACGGTGTCCTATACGTCGTTTGATGCGGCGGTCCGCTGGGTTAGGCGTTACGGTCGTGGGGCGTTGATGGCGAAGTCTGACGTGGAATCTGCGTTTCGACTTTTGCCGGTTCACCCTGATAGTTTTCATTTGCTGGGTTGTTGTTGGCATGACCGGTTCTATGTAGATAGATGTTTACGATGGGTTGTTCCATTTCCTGCGCGATGTTTGAGGCGTTTAGCTCCTTTTTAGAGTGGGTGGTTCGGGACGTGGCAGGTGTTGACTCCGTCATCCACTACTTGGATGATTTTCTCTGTGTGGGCCCTCCTTCTTCCAATGTGTGTGCAATTTTGCTGTCCACGTTGCAGCACATTGCGGAGAGATTTCGGGTGCCTTTGGCAGCTGATAAGACGGAGGGCCCACGTACAGAGCTGAGCTTCTTGGGCATAGTGATTGACTCCATGGCGATGGAGTGCAGATTGCCGGAGGGGAAGCTCAGGGACTTGCAGAGGGAAATTCGGGAGATTCACGGTTGTAAGAAGGTTCGGTTGCGTGCTTTGCAATCGTTGTTAGGAAAATTGAATTTTGCTTGTAGGATCATTCCCATGGGGAGGATATTTTGTCGCAGGCTGTCGGCGGCCACGGCTGGGGTGCGGTCGCCTACACACTTCATTAGATTGACTAGGGAGCATAGGGAAGACCTTTTGGTGTGGTATCGATTCCTGACCGAGTACAATGGCAAGTCAGTGTGGATGTCGGGCCCGGTGAGCAACTTCGACGTGGAATTGGTTACTGACGCCGCGGGATCCACAGGATACGGAGCATTCTTTCAAGGGCACTGGAGCGCGGAGCCGTGGCCGCGATCTTGGGTGGAGGCGGGTTTCCTTAAGAATTTGGTGCTGCTGGAACTTTTTCCGGTGGTGCTGGCCTTGGAACTGTGGGGGCAGGCTTGCCGGAACTTGAAATTGCGGCTCAATTGCGATAATATGGGGGTTGTGCAGGTGATCAACAGCATGTCGGCGTCTTCACAACCCGTCGTACGGCTGATGCGGCAGTTGGTGTTGCGATGTTTGCAGTTGAACATTTTGCTTTATTACTTTCGTGAATCTTTTGGCGTTGTGCGCACAATTGGGATTGGTGTGTTCATCGCGCTTTGAAAGGTTGTTGTTTTTGGCGGCTTTTTCGCTGGCGTTTTTTGGGGCTTTCCGGATCGGGGAATTGGTGAGCCCTTCCAAGGCGGTTGGGGGTGGTTTGTTGGCTCAGGATGTAGCGGTGTTCGACGATACAGTATCGGTGCTGTTGAGGAGGTCGAAAACGGACCAACGAGGTGTGGGGGTTCGTCTGTCGTTGTATGCGTTGCCGGGCTGTGTGGCATGCCCTGTTCGGGCGGTTGGAGGTTTTGTTCGGGAACGGCCGGCAGGGGGTGGTCCTTTATTGGTTCATGCGGATGGGTCTTTCTTGTCGAAATACCAGTTTGTGGCGGTACTGCGAAAATGCTTGCAAGGGTTGGGCTTGGATAGTACAGCGTACGCTTCCCACTCCTTCCGTATCGGGGCGGCCACGGAGGCCGCCAGACGCGGGTTGGATGAAGCGGACGTGCGGAGGCTGGGGAGGTGGGAATCCAAACGATTCTGTACTTATGTTAGACCGCAGTTGGTTTGTGAATAAATAAAAAAAAAAAAAAAAAAAAAGGGGGTTTTTTGTACGATGGTTGGTGAGTGATTGCTATGTTCTGTTCTGTTGTTTCAGATGGAGGGCCTCCGCGCCTCGTCTGGACCCTAGGGCATTCGTATGTGTGCTGGGGGGCCAGGAGAGGGGATGCCAGACCAGGTGGGAGACAGTTGGGGATCTCCGGGAGGGAGGTGACCATCCGGTGGCTGGGTAGGCCGGGTATGATGTGGGGCAGGGTGGTCCCAGAAGTGGAAAGATATGTTGGTTTGGACAGGCCGCCGGATGTGTTGGTCGTGCATGCAGGAGGTAACGACCTGGGTGTCCGAACGGTCAGGGACCTGATCGCGGATATCAAGGCGGACCTGGTATACCTGCGCACAGCTTTCCCGGACACGTTGCTGCTGTGGTCGGACATGGTGGCGCGGACGACTTGGCGCATGGCCCGGTCTGTGTACAGACTCAATAAGGCACGGATTAGAGTCAATAAGGTGGTCTGGAGGTTTTTGGCGAAAGAAGGGGGGATGGTGATTCGCCATAGAGAATTGGAGGTCAACGTTGGCCTTTATTTACGGGAGGATGGGGTCCATCTTACGGATGTGGGCATTGACCTTTGGTCTTTGGGGCTTCAGGAGGGCATTCAGGCGGCCCTGCGGGTGTGGAGGTGCCATCAAGGATGAGGTTTCACCCTTTCAGGCTGTGGCGGTAGTTATTTATTGGTCAGTGACGGTAGCAGTTATAGAGGTGGAAAAAGTGTGTGGGGGGCTCGTCGGTAGATGGCCCCTCCGGTGGGTACATCAAAAGTTTTGATGAATACTGGTGTTGTTGCACTGCGGGAACGGTGGTTGTCTCCGAGCGGTACAGCTGGAGGCCTATGAGGTTATGGAAAAAGTCCCGCAGTGCCCCCTGGGTGTATATAGATATATATGAATATATATATTTATAGGTATATGGTAAGAAGGAGTTTAGCTCCGTCACTGACCAATCAATCTGGTGAAACATGTTGTTTCTTGGTTATATGTGTTAATATGTTATTTAATGTTATTTATTATTAAAGTAATTTGGATTTTTTATTTTGGTTGGTTTAATAAAGGCTGTTGTGGCCAGTTTACTCCACGAGAACTGTGTGGTCTATTATTAAGGGAAAAGGGGTAGGAGTAAAGGGGCTATTTCAGCAGAGTGTACATCTGGGCTACACGGGTCAAGAGTAGCTGCCAAACACTCCCCACACTTCCTCAAAATGTGACAACGCAAACATATATATTCCAATGTGCGGCACTAAAAGTAATTCGATTAATCATATGCAGGGTGACACAGATATGGATAAGATAAAATATACAACAAATAATATATAACCTATGAAGTAAAATTAACGTATCCCACAGTATAACACAGTGCAAGTGCTCAATTGTACTAATATATATATATATATATATATATACACATACATATACTGTCCAAGATAAAGTGAAAGTGCTCAGTGTATTTGTAATCATTACTCAATGTGTTTTGAAACAAACAGTAATGTAAGTCCATAATAGCAGCAGAGAAATAGGTGAGAAACAGTATCTCCATGCAGTGTGCACTCTCCCCCACCAGGTGTACCCTCACCTTAAAGCGGTAGTAAACCCGCTGAAATTTTTTTTTTTCATACCTGCAAGGGAAAAGGCATAATGAGCTAGTATGCTCCGCATACTAGCTCATTATGAAATACTTACCTTAGAACGAGGCCCCGACATCTCACCCGATACACGCCGAGGGAACTGGCATGTTCCCTCAGCGTGTGTTCCGGATAACGCAGCTCTGACGCTGTGAGTGGCCGGAGCGGCGATATCTTCACTCTTGCACATGCGCGTGGGAGATTTCTTTCTGGCAGGGTCAGGCATCTGCCGGGGTTCCAGCCGAGAAACCCATGTGCGCATGCGCCGCTGCAATCAGCAGCGCAATGCCAGGGAAACATCTCCTAAACCATACAGGTTTAGTAGATATATTTTTTTACCTACAGGTAAGCCTTATTATAGATTTTCTGACGGTGGGGTAGGGGAAGCCAGCGAAGGGATTGACAGAGAGGAGCAGCAGTCACGGATAGGTTAGTGAGGTGTATTAGTCTAGCAGCAGAATTCATAATAGACTGAAGGGGGATAGCCTGCGCAAGGGTAAGCCATTAAGGAGAGAGTTGCAGTAGTCAAGGTGGGAAAAAAATCAAGGTATGCGGTTTAGCATTGCCCCGCTAAAATATGTAAGACCTTCCCTGAAAAAGATGTTGTCTGGATGAGAGCATATGCTGCTGTAAATCCCGGATATATCTTTCAGCATTGATGGTGCCTTTCCAGATGTGCAAGCTGCCCTTTCCATATGCACTAACGCACCCCCTACCCATACCATCAGAGATGCAGGCTTTTGAAATGAGCGCAGATAACAAGCTCAAAGGCCCATCTCCTCTTTTGTCCTGAGGGTGCGGCACCCATGGTTGCCAAAAAGAATGCCAAATTTCAATTTGTCTGACCACAGAATAGTTTTCTACTTTGCAACAGGCTATTTTAAATGAGCTTTGGCCTGGAGAAGACAATGAAGTTTCTGGTTCAGATATGTCATCTTCCTTGTAGGATAGAGCTTTACTTTGCATTTTTGGATGGCATGGTGAGCTGTCTTTACAGACAGTGACTTTTGGAAATATTCCATGCTGTGGTGTCCATCACACAATCATCCCTGTTTTTAATGCAGTGCCGTATGAGGGCCCAAAGATCACAGGCGTTTTCCGATATTGCGTTTTGGCCTTGTCATTTGTGCACAGAGATTTCTCCAGATTCTCAGAATCATTTAAGATATTATGTACTGTAGATGATGAAACATTTAGGCTGGGTTCACACTGCTGCGGTGTACGAGATCGGATGTGATTCGCACCACACTGCAGTGAAAATCACATGCGATCTCTGTGCGATGCGATTTCAGCCATACAGATAGTATGGCTGAATTCGCATCGCATCTGGCCCAAACTCGTACAGGACCTTTTTTTGGTCTGCAGCAGAATCAGATTTCGTGGGTGTTCACACCATGCAATCCGATTCCTGTCCGAGTTTGCAGATCGCACTGCGATATTCGAACTGATTTGGAGGTGTCATTAACTTTTCACTGACACTCCCAGCAGTTCGCATAGGGCAGTGTGAACTGCCGCCGGGAGGCATGCGATGCGGGAACCCGCAGTAGATTCGCAGCGTTCCCGCATCGCAGCAGTGTGAACCCAGCCTTATAGTCTTTGCAATTTTACATTGAGGAACATTATTCTGAAATTGTTTGACAATTTTCAGATGCAGCTTTTCAAAAATTTGTGAACCTCTGCCCATTTTTACTTCTAAAGCACTATGACTCTCTAAGGTGCTTCTTTTGACCCCAATCATGTTACTGACCTTTTGCCAATTAAACTAATTACTAGTTACAAAATGTTCTTCCAGTTCTTCCTTGTTAGTACCACTTACTTTGCCAGCTTTTTGTTGCCCTGTCCAAACTTTTTTTAAGACGTTTTTCTATTGTGAATAAAATATGGGTTTATGTGATTTGAAAATCATTGCAATGTTTATTAATTTCTATTTTTATGTAGATTTTACCTAGCATTCCAATGTTTTTGGAATTGGGATTGTATGAGAGGCATATATATCTCCCAAACACAAGAGGACACCTCCATCTAGGTGTAGCGATTTATTAAAAAGGAATAAAAGACAATAAAAATGTACTCGTTAGTTAAAAGTGGATCAAGGCTTGTCATAAACCCATATAGACCTCCATAGGACCACCATGAGGCTACAAAGCTCTGCAGGCATGTGGCTAGCTGAAGCAGAGTTTTTGTTGGAAGTAAACCTGTCAAGCTTCAAGCTGCAACAACAGCTTCCAGAATTAGCAAGATGGCTGCGTCTCCGAACAGCACCTCTCCCGGCTGGTTGATGATGATGATAGGAAGTGGAGGGGGTGTGGGTACATGTGCATTTTATATGTGCATTAGGATCTCAAGACCTAATCTGAGAGGAGTTGCATCCACATCACCTGGTGTTTCCTACCACTCTCCTGGCCCTTTTATGTGCCCTGTTAAAAGACAACCACGACACTACCTGCCTGGAGTTTGCATGTTCTCCCTGTGCCTGCGTGGGTTTCCTCCGGGTACCCCGGTCTCCTCCAACACTCCAAAGACCTGCAGGTAGGTTAATTGGCTTCTGTCCAAAATTGGCCTTAGTATATGAATGGGGACCTTGGATTGTGGGCTCCTTGAGGGTAGGGACCGATGTGAGTGTGCAATGTACAGGGATAGGGACAATTGTAGACACTCACTCAGGTTGAACTGGATGGACTGGTGTCATTATTCAACCTTACTAACTATGAAACAGTTGAGTTCTAATCAGCACAATATCTTATTAATTTTCTTTGGTATCATAATCTCCCAATTGTCCTTTATTTAGAGGGCCTGTCCCTCTTTTGGGACCAAATGCACTGTTCCTCTTTCCTCAGTTGTCCCTCCTAAAAAAAATGCATGATTTAACTTTCAAAAGAATTTTACTGCACTAAACCTTTTGGCTAACCTATAAATTATTCACTTTGTTGTTTCAAAAAGCTAATATAAAAGAAAAATTGTGAATAAAACCTTTTGGGTTAAACCAATCATTGTTTGCACATTTGCATATTAATCCTCGTGGTGTGCGTTACTGAAGGTGTAGCAGGGGTGTTCCTTTTTGCCTATATACTTCGTCCTATAATGTTTCCCTCTTTCTCATCTTAAAAAGTTGGGATGTATGGAAATATGTGGTGTTCATACCTCTAGCAGTTGTTTACAGTTGTTATCGGTATAATACTTTACATTAGCCACTCTTAACCAGGGTTCCCCAGTATGTCGCAAAAGGTTGCAAGAGGTTTCTTGAGCTGTGGCTAATCTCCCATATAAATGTACCTCCATGATTCTGGGACCAACACTACTTGGCAGAGTCAGAAGTATTACATCAATGATCTTTTTTTGCTGTCAGTACGAGAGGTAGTAAGTGAATTAGTAAGAGAGGCATATTTGTATCTGGCCACCAAAAATGGTTTTAGCAAGGGTGTTTCAAGTATTTAAAATTATTTCAAGGGTTCCCCTTGGGTAAAAGGTTGGGAAAGTCCACTTTAGACACTGTACCAGTTACCCTATTCATACATTCAAGGTTGAAAAGGGAGTTCTTCCGATGTGTCATTGTATTCTGACAGCGGTGAGACTTCCCCACCATCAGAATACACTGATCACTTTGCAGGCTATAGCCTGCAGGCACCCACCTTCTCCAGGATCACTCTGTTCTGTGTAGTGCTCTGGAAAATCAGAGAAAATAAGTTAGTGATGAGTATCATTGGTATTAGACATGTCAGGAATATCCTTCTCACCGGCATCCGAGCGGTGTAAGACGCAGAAGATCTTCTGCGCGCGTGGCCGTTTGACGCAATTAGCACCAATAGCGCTATTTAAAGTGGATCCTTGCTGTACTGCCTTGCTGCCCGATCAACAGCGTTCCCGTGTACTCTGGTATCCTGTATCTGAATTCACCTGATCCGTATCCTGATCCGTATTGAACCCGGATTGTTCCTGACTTCGCTGTTTGCTGCCTGCCCCCGACTTTTGGCTTTGTACCCGACTACTCTTCTGGATTTAGTTTCTGTACCTGATCTGCTCGACCTGTGCCTGACCTGGACCGTTGTACTACTCCGTTACCTGCCAGTTTCCTGTTTACCGCTGCTGGACTACAGGACACCTCCCAGTCCACCACCGTACCCGGCTGTTGTCTCCTCTGTGCCCTGTTGCCTCTTATCTCTTGCTGCGGACTACAGGACTTCTTCCACTACCCGCTATATCCTGTTTGCACCTGCACCCGCTGTTAGACTACAGAACTCCTCCCGTTGTCCGTTGTATCCTGCGGCCACTTGCACTCTGCTGTCGGACTACAGGACACCTCCCACCATCAACGGTCTGCTGCTTCCTACATCAACCATCCAGTCAGGCACCTGTGCTTCTCTGTGCTCCCGAGCCCCTGTCATCACTACCAGGGCCTCCCGAGTCAGAGGTCTACAAGAGGCCGCTGCCTGCATTCCGGGCTCTGCCTTAAGGTACGTGACAAGACTGTTATGGATTGTCTGAAGTTGTACCATTCAAGGCAATAAAACAGTACTTGATTAGCACTTAGAAATATAATTATAAAACTATTTTTTTCATTGTAAAGCTAAGTTAAAGAGGGATTCCACCCAAAAAAAAAAAAAATATTAAAAGGCAGCAGCTATAAATACTACAGCTGCTGACTTTTAATAAATGGACACTCACCTGTCCCGATTCCAGCGATGCCGGCAGGCGAGGCCGATCGATCGCTCAGATCTCGGCTGCTGGCGTCACCATTCTAGGTGAGGGAATCAGGAAGTGAAGCGAATCGGCTTCACTTCCCGGTTCCCTACTGCGCATGCGCGAGTCGTGCAGCGCAATAGGAATTGTCCGCGCTGTCACTGGGACCCGTGTGTGTCCCAGCAGACAGCGCGGCAGGACAGGAAATGACATAGACTCCCACGGGAGTCTATGCCCGGAAGTGGGTGTAAACACCTGTCTTTGACAGGTATCTTCACCCCCCTCCACCCTGTAAGGTGCCAATTGTGACACCGGAGGGGGGGAGGGTTCCGATCAGTGGAAGTTCCACTTTAGGGTGGAACCCCGCTTTAACTTGATGTCAGGGTTAAGAACCAGTTCCTGGCCTCTCTTGGCAGTATGGAGTGTGCCAGCATGGCTGTCCTCAAGCAGATGTTTTCAGGAGGCATAAGGCAGGAGTTTCATTCACTGATACCTTTATATGCTTGCACAGCATCTACTAACATGTGAGTGTATTGTTTTTAATTTTAAACAATTCATTGCACTAAGATGTATGCGTTGCTGTCCTCTTTTGTTTTTTAACGATTTTTGCCGATTTAGTGTGTTTACCATCCGGTGGATAAAACAAGAGTTGCAGCTGTCCCTGTGCTTTACCTTTGGGCTGTTCATTTCAAGGAGAAGTTTTAAAAAGCATTGAACTGTGCAGATTGGACTGTGGAAAAGCCCAATAATCAGATAATTTTAATTTTTTTATGTTGTACAACAGCCGACTTTAATCTGCTGCCGGTTGAAACAGGGTCACAGGAATCCAGAACTAAGTGCACTTATGTGACCCATAGGAGAAGTATGGCCAAAAAAGGCTTTGGTCATACTTCTCCTACACAAGTGTATCGGTACCCCCATGGCGGCTGCTGAATTTGTTCTTTACCTTTTTGTCAGATGGCTCCGCTTCCAATCCCCCATGCAAGTACATGACACCAAACAGTCCGAACTCCGGATTTTATAATGCTTTAGTCTGGGTATAAGTTGGTGAGCTAGGCATTAGAGTATATGAGATGCCCCATCTGACCCCAGTTTTAGGCAAAAAGGGTACTAATCGGTAGCCATAGCATTTGTTAGTTAAATCCCTTTTAGCAATCCTTTCCTGGTTCCAATTTCTATCTCAGGTTTGTACTTCCAATATGGACAGATAAGCATCACTCTGAATAATGCTGTGGATGTTGACACTGCTTATTTCCATGACTTATGTTGTCAAACTTCCTTCAGTCCTGGAAAAATACTTGATACTGTGCTCCTTGGATACACAGTATGAAGTTAAGGGTTAGTCCTACTGGGCTGCACTCCCTTTGCTCTCTCCCAATCAACAGTCCATGTTCTACTCACAGAAAGTGGATTCCCAGTTTTCTCCTGCCTCTTAGTTCTTACTTCTCCCTCCTCCTCCACACTGTCTGGTTCATCCCTGCATGGGACGCCGGTCCTCCTCCAGCACTACATGATGACTTCTCCTCGAGCGGTCAGACGTCGGCCTCCCTGGACTCGCCTCCGGCTATCTGGCTCCGGGATCTCTGAACTCCTGGGCCCTCAAGCTTCCTCCCAGAGGCTCCGGGATCCCTGAACTCCGGGCCTCTGGTCCTGAACCTCTGGACCTCAAACTCCTCTCCCAGAGCATGTGACACCCCATTTTTATGAGAGACCTCCCATTGACCATGGAAATTAACCATTGGGTAATTCTCTCACATGGGTTTCCTGACACTCAGGTCTCAGTCCATCCTCTCCTTCCAGCAGAATCTACTGTGAAGCAGAGGAGGTATTCCTGAGCCCAAGTGTAGACAGCCACACCCCCTTCTACTCTGACACTCCCTTCCCCAAATAAACAACCAGGCCTAGTAAAGAGCAGGACCCTGGCTAAATTTACCTGTCTCTATATCCTACACTGTCAAAAAAACACCACTAAGCACCTACCTAAAAGTATAGGGTGCTTCACATCATTCACCTAAAGATGAATCATATAGAGAAGAAAGAAGAGAAAGGGGGCTATAGGGAGATGAATAAAATAGTAAGGCATAATTGGTATCAGAAGTTCTATCAAGTGGGCAGAAAAAGGGTAACCTAGGGGTTGCACATACACTGGGTGGGGTATAAAGATGTAAATCTCACCTAGAATACTATATTTTGATTAGCTGTTAGATCACACAACACCAAGGACCCAGGGAGATAGGACCATGTAGAGATATAAGTTGAAGCTAGGGTTGCCACCTTTTCTTTTTCTTCAAGCCAAACCCAAACAGGGTAATTTCTCTTTTTCTTGTAGTATACACTATAGTATTAAAAAAATAAAATATAAATAAAAAAACCTGGAACCCCTTTGGGTGGCCCAAGGATAGTAATAATGTAGCACACATAGTGTGCCATGGCAAAATTGCTCTTGCTGACATCATCACCCTACCCCCCAGTGATGCTAAATCTGCCCCCAGACAGCCGCCAACAGATTTTTATGTGACCATCTTGGTTACTTGGGGAGTTAGAGCCCTCTCTGAATAACGTGTCCATGTTTCAGGTGGGCAGAAACCTGGACAAATTATTAAAAACCCAGACTTTCTGGGTGAATCCTGGACAGGTGGCAACCCTAGTTAAAACCCATGTAAGGTCAGCTACAAAATACATAAATATGAGGAAATAATGGCGTTACATTCATATCACATAAAAATATACTCTGTTGTCAGCAGCATCATCAATGGGGGCGCTTAGATATAACTAAACATAACATTATGATGGTGGTATGTGACTTGATTACGTTTGAGACGCAATGTCCATATCCACCAACCAGCTTATTTATTTTGGAGACTCTGTAGATTAGAATTGTGTCCTGGATTCTTTGGTCTATTCACTTATCAGGGCCTTTGCAAAGAAGCATCCTAAATGCCTGGGAATTATAGGGCTCTAGCAATTTAAGGGCATGGAACTGAATGTGGAAGCTATTGTTGGTGGATGTCTTTCAGACTCCCCTACAGAGAGGACACAGAAAGAGCAATAGAGAAAACACAGCAAAAGCATGTCATACATATGAGCACTAATGGTACTGGAATGTTATGTTCGTGCAGACAGTGAAAAAAGAAACATGAACAAAATCCTGTAGACAGAGATGCCAGTCGCAAAACATTAATCAAGCTTGACAGACATTATGGTTCCATTGTGTTGCAGTTTTACTGCTCCAGAAATAGCAAGTCCCTAGATGGACACTAAGTGTCATGCGGCAACATATTTAAAGGTTCATTCCATTCCTACCGAAACTTCTCTCTTTTTCAAATAATGACATATTTATTGTTGTTACAAAAAATATTCGAAGAATAACTAGACTTTTAGAAAGGTTTTGGCTACTGTGATGTAAATTGCAAATATAACAATACACTTTTTTTTGGGGGGGGGGGGGGGGAGTTGGAGGAAGATAAAGCCTGCTTCCAACTACTGGGCTACGAGTCCAGGGAAGTGTTTATATCTATAAGCCATCTGTATGCTGTCACTAAAGTTCACCACATAGGTTGCAATCTCATAGCTCCCTTATTTCGAGGGACTTCCCCGTATTTAGAACAAAGTCCCTCTGTCACTCTGTTTCCTCCTCATTTGTCCCTCATTTTGGCCTGCTATATATAGTTGTATACTTATCTATCTGTATTTTACAGTGCTAAACCTTTCATCCAATTTCTAAAATGCTGCATTTGTCAATTCCAAAAGCCAATATAAAGGAATAGTAGTGGTTAAAAAAAAAGCACTTGTGGGTTTAACTAATTTTTTTTGTACAATTCTCCTTTAAGGGGCAGGGTGTGTGTCCCCCATTCCAATCTCTGAAAATTTGGAGGTATGCAATCTAATTGATCTAATTTAACAAATTCCCTTTAGTCTGTTAGAAGAACAACAGCAGATAGCTTTCTACCCTGTGAACCCTAACCCTACCCTGTGAACTATATACTGTATGCATTATTCCCATCTATTCAGAAGGTGGCACTGCAGTGTGTATGGTAATGTAATTAGAGGAATTATTATCTCTCCCTGTGTATGTAGTTGTATGCTCCTTGTTCCTGTTGCATGAAAAGACATGTTCTGATTAGGGATGAGATTCGAGTTCGAGTTGAACTCATGTTCTACTCGAACATTGCCTGTTCGCCTGTTCAGCGAACAGTGAACAATTTGGGCTGTTCGCAGCAAATTCGAAAAGCCGGAACACCCTATACAAGTCTATGGGAGAAATCTAAAGTGCTCATTTTAAAGGGTAATATGCAGGTTACTGTCCTAAAAAGTGTTTGGGGACCCGGGTCCTGCCCCAGGGGACATGGATCAATGCAAAAAAAAGTTTTAAAAACGGCCGTTTTTTCAGGAGCAGTGATTTTAATAATGATTAAAGTGAAACAATAAAAGTGTAATATTCCTTTAAATTTCATAGCTGGGGGGTATCTATAGTATGCCTGTGAAGGGGCGCATGTTTCTGGTGCTTAGAACTGTCCCTGCACAAAGTGTCATTTGTGCAGGAAAAAAAGTCTTTTAAAATCACTTGCGGCTATTGTCGGGTCCCGTAATACAGAGAACACTCAATGAGTGTTCTCTGCATTAGCCGACAATTTATTCATTCACTGATTAAAAAAAAAAAAGCGTGGGGGTTCCCCTAAATTCAATTACCAGGCCCTTCAGGTCTGATATGGATATTAAGGGGAACCCCGCATCAAATAAAAATTCATATCAGACCCTTTATCTGAGCACGCAACCTGGCAGGCCGCAGGAAAAGAGGGGGGGACGAGAGAGCGGCCCCCCTCCCTCCTGAACCGTACCAGGCCACATACCCTCAACATTGGGAGGATGCTTTGGGGGTCTGTGACCCCTCAAAGCACCTTGTCCCCATGTTGATGAGGACAAGGGCCTCATCCTCACAACCCTGGCCGTTGGTTGTGAGGGTCTGCGGGCGGGGGGCTTATCAGAATCTGGAAGCCCCCTTTAACAAGGGGACCCCCAGATCCCAGCCCCCCCCCTGTTTTAAATGGTAAGGGGGTACAAAAGTACCCCTACCATTTCACAAAGAAAGTGTCAAAATGGTTAAATAAGACAAACACACTTTTGAAAAATTCCTTTATTAAAAATAAAAAAAAATTAAAAAAAAGATTCCAGCGGTGCTAATCCACTCTTGCTATCCAGCGACGGGTCTCCGGGGTCCAGCGATGGATGATCATATCCAGCGACGGGGGATCTCTCAGTCCAGCGCTGTCCATACATCCGTCTTCTGTCTCCACTCCGGAGACACTGCAGAGATCCCAGCGCTGACGTTTCTTATATTAGGAGGGCGGGGCCACCCGTCACCTGACCCCGCCCCTCTGACGCTGGAGAGGGAAGCCAGGGGTTCCCCAGTGACGTGTGGGTGACCCCGCCCCCTCTGCTGTAACGGAAACCTGCATTACATCATTTTTTAGGGGAACCCCCACGCTTTTTTTTTTTTTTTTTTTTATCAATGAATGAATGAATTGTCGGCTAATGCAGAGAACACTCATTAAGTGTTCTCTGTATTACGGGACCCGACAATAGCCACAAGTGATTTAAAAAAAAAATTTTTTCCTGCACAAATGACACTTTGTGCAGGGACAGTTCTAAACACCAGAAACATGCGCCCCTTCACAGGCATACTATAGATACCCCCCAGCTACGAAATTTAAAGGAATATTACACTTTTATTGTTTCACTTTAATCATTATTAAAATCACTGCTCCTGAAAAAACGGCAGTTTTTAAAACTTTTTTTTGCATTGATCCATGTCCCCTGGGGCAGGACCCGGGTCCCCAAACACTTTTTAGGACAGTAACCTGCATATTACCCTTTAAAACTAGCACTTTAGATTGTGAACGTTCGAGTCCCATAGACTTTAATAGGGTTCTAAAGTTCACACGAAGTTTAGGTCTGTTCGCAGGTTCTGGTGCGTACCGAACAGGGGGGTGTTCGGCTCATCCCTAGTTCCGATATTCCTCCAGAAAAGTAAAGCCTATTGCTCTATCCAAGAAGTTTTCAGTGCATGATTTTAATACCCTGCTAACGGGTTATAGGCGCAGCCACAACCAGCAAACCCAGCAGCACCCCAGAAGCATTCAGGCACTGGAAAAATTATTCTGCAAGTCTGTGAGTACTGTACGCAGGCAGTACTGTATGCAGAAAGATGGCAAGCGATTCAGATGTGAAGTTTACAATTGCAAAGCTGAACAATGGCAATTACCAGCTGTGGAAGTTTAAACTAGAAATTATTCTAGGCATCGACGACTTGTGGCGAGTGCTGAATACAGACAGATCCTCAGACGGAGGACTGGGATAGGAAGGAAAGGCAGGCAAAAGCTATTATAAGCTTACTAGTGGAAGGTAACCAGCTTATCCATATAAGAACAGAGAAAATGGCAAAAGGTATGTGGACTTCATTACAAAAACTGCATGAGCGTTCAAGTCTAAACAGCAAGCTTTTTCTGCTAAGGAAGCTATATTAAATGATATTAGAAGAAGGCCAGCAAATGTGTGACCTTGTGAAAGCTGTGCTAGAGAACATAGAGCAGCTATGCACCATCGGAGAGGACGTCAAAGATAACCATACTGTTGCCCTACTCCTCTGCAGCCTCCCAGAGACATATACTGCTCTTATTAACGATTTAGAAACCGGACATGAGCAGGAACTGACACTGGAATATGTCAAAGGGAAATTAATCGATGAATATGACAGAAGGAAAGAAAATGTGTACCATGATGAAAAAACTCTTTATATGTACAAAAGCACAAAGCACAACAAAGAAAGGAGAGCCTGTTTTCACTGTAAAAGGACTGGTCACTTAAAGGACTGACAAAATGACATTAAGCCATAGTGTTCATTTTTAGAGTCCATTGTCAGAAACACCAATCCCTGAAAGCTGTGAAGTGAATATGCCAAGCAAACCAGAAGAAAAGGTGAACCAAAGCGAAAGTGTGCAGGAGTCAAAAGAAGAGGCGGAACTCACAATACCTAAATCAAGTTCCCCACCAAATCCTGCTGAACTGCCTGATCCACTCGGACTACAAAGGGGATACCACCCCACAAGCTGTCATACACTGTTAACACACAGCATACTTGAACCAACATCCCGGTAGAGACCTAGAAAAACTGGCAAAACATGAAACCAATAAGGCCCCTTTCACACTGGGGCGGTGCGGGCGTCGGTGGTAAAGCGCCGCTATTTTTAGCGGCGCTTTACCGTCGTTTTAGCGGCGGTCTGCGGGCGCTAGCGGGGTGGTTTTAACCCCCGCTAGCGGCCGAAAAAGGGTTAAAACCGCCCGCAAAGCTGCAGCGGCGCTTTGCCGGCGGTATTGCCGCGCTGTCCCATTGATTTCAATCGGTAGGAGCGGTTTAGGAGCGGTGAATACACCGCTCCTTCACCGCTCCAAAGATGCGGCTAGCAGGACTTTTTTCACTGTCCTGCCAGCGCACCGCTCCAGTGTGAAAGCCCTCCGGCTTTCACACTGGAGTGAAAGGGGCCGTTTTTTTTCAGGTGCTACACAGGCGCTATTTTTAGCGCTGTAACGCCTGAAAACCGCCCCAGTGTGAAAGGGGCCTTAATGGAGAAGGTAGCACAAGAAGGATTAAAGTCACTTCAAGAAAATAAAACCTGGACACTCACAGAGCTCCCTCCTAACCTCAAAACTATAGGAAGTAAGTGGACTTTAACCACTTGCTTACTGGGCACTTAAACCCCCCTCAGTCCCAGACCAATTTTCAGCTTTCAGCGCTGATGCACTTTGAATGACAATTGCGCGGTCATACAACACTGTACCCAAATGAAATTTTTATCATTTTTTTCCCACAAATAGAGCTTTCTTTTGGTGGTATTTAATCACAGCTGGGAGTTTTATTTTTTGCTAAACAAACAAAAAAAGATGAAAAAAAAATAAAAAATCTGGTTTAATAGTTTGTTATAAAATTTTGCAAACAGGTCATTTTTCTCCTTCATTGAAGTGCGCTGATGAGGCGGCACTGATAGGCTGCATTGGTGGGCACTGATAGGCACAGATAAGGTGGCACCGATGGGCGCAAAGATGGGCACAGATAAGATGGCACGGATGGGTGGCACTAAGGGGCACTGATAGGTACCACTGATAGATGGGACTGATAGGTGGCACTGATAGGTGGCTCTGATAGGTGGCACTGCTGGGCACTGATGGGCGGCACTGCTGGGCACTGATGGGCACTGGTAGATGACACTGATGGGCACGGATATGTGGCACTGGGGTGCAGCACCTTTGTTGAGGCAGATTGTGGGCACTTCTGGGTGGCACTGCTGGGTGGCACTGTGGGCACTGCTGGGTGGCACTATGGGCACTGCTGGGTGGCACTGACGGGGGGCACTTATTTTTTAATTGTGTTTAGTGATGAGGGGGCAGGTGGGCACTGGCAGGGGGCAGGTGGGCACTGGCAGGGCTGGCCGTGATCGGGACTGATGTCCCGATCACGGCCGCCAGTGATCGGCTCTTTTTTTTTTTCTCCTCGCGGCGTCAGCGCGAGGAGGAATAATAGCCGATTACCGGCTCCGTTATATCACATGATCAGCTGTCATTGGCTGACAGCTGATCACGTGATAAGGGGTCAGGATCGACCCCTTGCTCGGATCGGTGATCAGGCGAGTCTCATAGACTCGCCGATCACAGAGCGCGCCGCGCGCGCCCCTCAGGGGGCGCGCAGGCCGCTCGTGCACGGGACTACGTCAACTGACGTAGTCACGGCAAAGGAGATCCACGCTGTAGCCGTCATTCGGCTATAGCGCGGGTCTCAAGTGGTTAAAAGTAAAATCAGACACAAAAGGGAATATCCACAAATACAAAGCCAGACTAGTTGCAAAAGGTTACTCTCAGAATTTTGGTGAAGATTACGATGAAACATCGCTCCTTTCGTAAAACACTCCACTATCAAAGCATTTGTTAACGTTGCAGCTGGGAAGGGCATGCAAGTCAAACACCTAGACGTTAAAACTGCTTTCCTATATGGAGACATTAAGGAAGTTCTGTACATGGAGCAACCACCAGGGTTTTATCAGGGAGACAACCTTGTGTGTAAACTTCAGAAGAGCATCTACGATCTTAAGCATACGGCAAGGATGTGGAATGAGAAAGCGAATGAAGTACTTACCAGAGAGGTAAGTTAAGGTAAGGTAAGAAGTAAAACGGACACCTGTCTTTTCTCCAGGAATCAAGAAGACAAATGGATATACATTCTTTTCCATGTTGATGACATCAAAACCAGTTTTAGTTAAAAAGGGGATTACAATCAGATCAGTTCACAAGCTGAAAGGCAATTTTGAAATCCATGAGCTAGGGACTATTAGCTACTATCTGGGAATCCAAATAGAGAGAGAAGAAGATGGATGTTATCTTCTCAACCAATCTCAGAAAATCTCTGAAATATTGGAACAGTTCCATATGCAAGATGCAAAGGAAGTGAAAACTTCTATGGAACCAGGCTATTTAAAGAGCAATGAAGCAGAAAACTTGGTACCCAACAATGACATGTATCGCAGAGCAATTGGTAAGCTGCTATGTTTCCACTGTGGCAAAACCAGCCACAGCTGCAGCAGTGGGCATACTATGCAGAAAAGTCTCAGCTCCCTGTCAGTGTGACTGGAATGCAGTAAAAAGAGTGATGCAGTACCTCAAAGGAACACTGCAGATAAAGTTACGGTTACTAGCAACATCCAATCCAAAATTGGTCAGATATGTGGATGCTGATTGAACCAGGGACTGCACAGACAGCAAATCCTCAAGTGGATTAATCTTCCAGTATGGGGAAGGAACCATAAGTTGGTCTAGTCAAAAGCAAGCAACTGTCGCTCTGTCTTCAACTGAAGAAGAGTAGATTGCAGCAGCACATGCATGTTAAAGTGGCTGTAAACCCTCCCCCACAACCTTGTCCTATGTAAAATCAGCATAAAAAACCCTAATGAACACTGCTTGTAGATATCTCCTTACTTGCTTAGTATTGTTGTAATCCTTGTTGTTCTGTAGAATTAAGTCACTGAGCATGCCCAGATCTCCCCTGATTTAAGGCACACTCTCTATGTCTTATCTATCTGTTATCAGGACTTCCTACTGCACAACACTGAACTCTGCTAATCACTCAGAGCTTCCTCCTACACATACAGTCTAAACTTGGCCATTACCGCAGTCTTATCAGCTGAAGCTGATAAGTCTGACAAAGGGAAACATTAGACATCGGCACAAGTAAATACTATGAAATAAACAAGTAAGCTATGAACAGGGAAGCAGGGTTGCCATAGAAACATTGGATTGAGAAGGAGGCTTGGTTAACAGTACAGGAAGTGCTCAATGTAAGGGCGGAAATACACTCCACTGTGGACTCAGAAAACAATACTTAAGATGGCGCTGCTGCCTAACCCCTGGAAACAAGTTTTTTAAAGTTTCTTTAAACAGTAAGTAATATGCGATTTGGGCTGGATTACAGTGGCTATAGTCTGATAATGACTTATTATAATGGACTAAATGAAAAGAAGCATCAGAGTGGGAGAGTTTACTTCCTCTTTAAGAAGTTTTATGGATTTGTCAACTTTTTTATGGACATTATGATAGACATGTCAAAACCAATTCCCCTTTCTGAAGACAACCAGGGATTTATAAAGATTACGCAATCAGAAATGTTCAATCTTAGGACCAAACACATCAATGTCAAGTATCATGTACTGAGGGTCAATCAAGATCAAGGTCTTATTGACTTTCAATACTGCCCATCAGAGGAGATGACTGCCAAAGCTTTTGTTGAAGGAACGTCATAAATATATCCAGAAGACGTTGAATGTAATTTGAGAAAGCACATGCTGTTGAGAAAGGGTATTGGAAGAACAACAGCAGATAGCTTTCTATACTGTTGACTATAGGCAAAACTTATTTTTTCATTTTGGATAGAGTAAGGGAGGGTTAAAACCCCTGACAGATTTTTTTCCCCAATCTGTGTCCCATTGCGGGGATTTCCCTTTACTTCCTGTCCAATAGCCAAACAGAAAGTGAGAGGAAATCCCTGCAAATTAGGGGAATTCCTTGGGGACCCCCAGGTCACCAGAACTAATGTCCCCATTGGAACATTTCCCCTCTATTATTTTTCTGGGGACAACCCAAAATTTGGGATTTTCTTGTACTTTCATTTTTAATGAAGTTTGTACACTGGACAAGTAGAGAGGGTGAATCTTCCTAATGGGGGCAAAGACAGCAATTAAAAACTAACATGTGTGCTAATCCCTCTTGAATCTAAAACTAAAAGAAAAAGTTTTGCCTTTAGTTATACTTTAAGCCCTTGTTCACATTGAACACGACTTTGAAACTATGCAACTTCATCTGAAGCCGCACCATTTCAAAGCAGCATGTCCATGCAACTTGAAAGACATCTGTGCGGCTTCATGCACAGGTGTCTATTTAAGTTACGCCCAAAATCGTCAATAGTAGTGCAGGAACTGCTTTTGCAAATCAGTGTGGCACCGCAAAGTTGGTGTCGCACCAATTGGAATGGTGCCACTGCAAGCAATAGGCTGCAACTTGTCATGGGATTTGACCTGTCAAATCACATGACAAATGGGTTCAGTGTGAGCGAGGGCTAAAAGTATGCCAGCAATGACAGCTCAATACTTTTCTGATGGCAGAGTCACTTTAATGGCGTGCAAACATGACCGGACTTTCCGGCAGACTAGGTCCGACGGTCCTCCCGATGGACTTTCGGCAGAGTTCCGAAGGACTTTCTGAAAGAACGGACTTGGCCACACATTAACGGACTAAGTCCCTTTGAAAGTCCATTCGCTTTGAACGTGATGACGTAACACGGGACTAAAAAAGGAAGTTCAATAGCCTGTAGCTAATAGCTTCCCTTGTGTCGTATTTGGTCCGTTGGAAGGGCAGACAGACGAACATTTTTCCCGATATAAATTTGGTACATTGGACAGATTTGAAACATGTTCTATTTCTAGGTCCGTTCGATTTTTTTTTTTTTTTTTTTTTTATGAAAAATGATCAGATTAGCCCACACATGATCGGATTGTCCAATGGACTGATTCCTGTGGACCTAGTCTGCCGGAAAGTCCGGTCATGTGTACGCAGCATGAGACGTGTATTCTGTATTCCCAGACTGGAGATGAAAGATAGGTTAAAGAGAAATATGAAAGCCAGCCTTTGGTCTTTGTTTGAGATTGCTGGTTGCATAAAAAATTGAAAATAAATGCACCAGGGAGAGACTAGTGTCACCAGCACACTGACCTATTACTAACAAGCTTTTTGTCATACACATAGAAACAGCTGTAAAGGGACTTAATCGGGCAATAGTGAGCACTGTACCAAGACACATGATAAAATACATGCTAAAACAAAGAACTCTAGGATCCAGTTTTTATACACTAAGCTGCTCTATTTGCAAACTCCATGGCAGAAATAGCAACTACCACAGTTATACTGTGCCCACATGCCACACATATGTACCCATGGCCAGCCAAGGTTTCTGTGCTGAGAGGCGTGTTTACTGCAAACTCCCAGCACAGTGATTATCATAGACAGCCCTGGTCTCTAGTAATGATTGGGAGCTGGCGAGACACCCTCCATATCTTGTGACCACTGACAGCCAATCACAGTGGTCACATGATTGGGCAGTCCTTCCTGCCCCTCAGGTATAAAGACTCTGATAAAAAGGATGTTGGTGCTGGGGGATAACTTAACAACTTCCACTGTGACAGAAACCTCTGTCGTCCCTCTTGCAGGAGTAAAGATGGCTGCTCTACCCAACTAGCCTTGTTGGCCCCTATATCTTGACATCACTAAGCTACCATTGAAGTCTCCAGGATCCTGTGAGGGCCCCACAAATTGACTCAATGGGAAGTGGCACCCAAAGAAGGACCCTTCCACTTTGCACTCCAGGAGAGAGAAGACTCAGAAATAGGAGAGTAGAGTAGCCACTTCGATACTTCTGCGTTGAGACATCAGCCACATAGAAAAGGCATTGTGGGCATTGTTTTCAATCAACATATAAACAATGCAGCGCAAGTAAAAGAGTACAAATTAAACAGAAAAGGCCAAATAATAAAAAACAGTCCAGAGCCCAAAATAGAAAATGTCCTTAGCAGAAAAAGATCCCTAGGGTGAGAAATTTCAGGAACATTGATCCACTGCGTAAATAATAAGCCCACCACCAGAATACAGGTTGCTCACTTGTCTCAATTAGTTGACCTCTGAACTAACAGGAAGGTCAAAACGCAGAGATTCCCACTACCCGGGGATGAGGGATGGCAGATGTAAAAAGGTCCCGGCCGCTCCAATGGTTACACATATAGCCAAGTGCATATAAAAAGATAAAAAAAAAATCTGAGTACTCTCTGCAAGATCTAATTAAAGATACATGCTTTATTGAGTAAATCTTACAAGATTCTCCTCTTGTTTCAAGCATTACATTCCAATATACATGTTGAACGCCGAACACCAGATCAATATATTCGGCTTATCTTGAATAGCAGTGGGTGACGTCGCGGAACGTGGCTGCTCCTCCCATATGCGTAATGTCCTGCGGGACTTCGTCATTGGGGTGGAGCCACGGCATCACCCAATCATAGTGTAGAGCGCCAGTCGCCATGGAAACAGGAATGCAAAGGCTGCTGCGCAGCCGCATTCAATGCGGCACTGATATCCGCGAAGACAACAATAATAAAACTACTGTGCGGCCGCGCTCAATAGAGACTTCTCCACAATGTGAGATCCAGAGCATATCATTCAAAGCCAATACCGTGAGCTCAGGGGGGAAAAACAAAGAAAGGATCATCTAACAAGATGTATTAACCCTTAATGCACCCTAAAAGAGTGGGTCATAAACAACCATTTTAATACATATTACAATCTTTAACTATATAATATGCACCCATGGCTATCCGTTACAAATTACTTTGGAACATGTTAAATAACCTATGTAGCACAGGGGTTTTTCTACCAAAAGTTATCATGTTAAGTAATGTTTTATTTCTTATTAAGAAACCTTACCAGGATCTTTCTTTCTTTTAAAAAGCAAACAACTATGCATTGTGGGGAATGTAGTTTGATGAGGAAGTGACTCATGTTGTTAAATCCAGTCTGGGAACTACTGACCCACAATGCCATGTCACAGAACAGTCTGCTGGGTAAACAGATAAAAGGACAGGCGTGGCCTACTTTCGGCCTCTCCAGATGACATTCAACAACCAGCAGGAGGCCTGTGTGTGTGACCAGGAGACTGCGGCCTATACAGTGCGGAGCAGGATCTCCAGCCTCTGAGGGACTTCAGAGTACAGCCCTGCCAGCTTAGCAAGTGGATTGGTGTGCAGTGCCAGAACATCTGGACGTTTCCTGCATCTCAGCCATCCGGAGGAGCGGTACAGCATGGCAGCGCCATCTTTTCATCAAACTGAGACATCAGGAGGGGACTTTGGATGGAGCCTCACAGCCTCTGGGTCTATTGTGGTGAGAGGGCACCTGCCCATTACAGTAAAGTGCACTGTTTGAGTGATTTATTGTACAGGCTGCTGGTGAGACTTGTAGTTCCACATAGGTGATTCTACTTATTCACAGGCTACTTGCAGCTGCACCCTGGGGTTTGTTGTTCCCTGTGCTGTGGGGTCAATACTGTATTACACTCACACATAAGAAAGAAGCTACAAGTGCCATATTTCTTCAGTTACACAGTTAACGTACCAATTATTCTACAGTTTGCTTTCTCTCTTTTACCCTGTTGGATTACAAATACTGCAGTTTAAACTACAGGCTAGCTGAAGATATCTGGAGTCAAGGAACTTTTATCATCTTCTGCAAAGCATCACGATTCTATTTTGTAGTTTGGACACTGAATTACAACCTAGGGGGAGCCCTTGAGTACAGGTTAAATATTGCATTGCATTGCATTATTGAATGTGAGAAACCTTATATTGCAATCTGGTGGGTGTGTATTGAGGCTTCAGTGGGAAGATGTTTAATATAGGTCTTGGAGAATATTGAAGACTTGTCCCATTTTACACCTGTCCACATATACCCCCTACGGTGATTATTGAACTCACTGTTTCACATATTCACTAAGGCCGCGTACACACGGGTGGATTGTCTGCCCAACTAAGTTCGTCAGACAATCCGACAGACAGTCCGTTCAACTTTTGAATGAACGGACTTGACCACACACGATGAACAGACAGTCCGCTGAAAACTTGCGCGATGACGTGTACAGCACGTACGACGGGACTAGAAAAACGACGTCCAATACACTGCAATGCAACCTTCGGCCGTGTAAATCCTTTCTGAGCATGCGCCATACTTAGTCCGTCCAACTTGCCTACACACGAGCGGACTGTCTGCTGAAACCAAGTTTGGACGGACAAAACCAAGTTTCAGCGGACAAAATTACGGAAATTCCGAAAGACAAAGTCCGTCAGACTGTCCGCTGAAAAAGTCCGCTGAAGCCCACACACGAGCGGATTATCCGCTGAAACATGGTTCAGCAGACTAAGTTGGGCAGACAATCCGCCCGTGTGTACGCGGCCTAACTGTTATCTGCTGTCATTTGTTTCTGATTTGTCCCATTGTTCATCGTGTTAAATATCCACTTTGGTAAACTTTATGAGTGGTTAATTGCTATTTTGTGTGAATCTCTATTTACTGCTACAGCTGGTGAAGAGACAGGATCCAGGGCTATGGTAAATATACTTCATGGTTTATCATTATTGTGTTTCTCTCTATTGCTGGGTCCCACACTAATATTACCAAGCAGGTGTGCCAGAGGGGTTGTGACCATTTCTGGATTTGAGAAGCAGGGTGCAGAATCAAACATTCGTTAGCAGCTCCTAATGCTACATATATACAGTATCTCACAAAAATCAGTACACCCCTCACATTTTTGTAAATATTTTATTACATCTTTTCATGTGACACAACTGAAGAAATTAAACTTTGCTACAATGTAAAAGTAGTGAGTGTAAGTTTGCTGTCCCCTCAAAATAACTCACACAGCCATTAACCAACTAAGTCTAAACCGCTGGCAACAAAAATTAGTACACTCCTAATTGAAAATGTCAAAATTGGGCCCAATTAGCCATTTTCCCTCCCTGGTGTCATGTGACTCGTTAGTGTTACAAGGTCTCAGGTGTGAATGGGGAGCAGGTGTGTTAAATTATTTGGTGTTTTTGTTCTCACTTTCTCATACTGGTCAATGCAAGTTCAACATGGCACCTCATGGCAAACAACGCTCTGAGAATCTTAAAAAAATAATTGTTGCTTTACATAAAGATGGCCTAGGCTATAAGTAGATTACCAAAACCCTGAAACTGAGCTGCAGCATGGTGGCCAAGACCATACAGCGGTTTAACAGGGCAGGTTCCACTCAGAACAGGCCTCTCCATGGTGATCAAAGAAGTTGAGCGTCATATCCGGAGGTTTTCTTTGGGAAATAGACGTATGAGTGCTGCCAGCATTACTGCAGAGGTTGAAGCGGTGGGGAACCAGTCAGTGCTCAGACGATACGCCGCACACTGCAACAAATTGGTCTGCATGGCTGTCATCCCAGAAGGAAACCTCTTCTAAAGATGATGCACAAGAAAGCCTGTAAACAGTTTGCTGAAGACAAGCAGACTAAGGACATGGATTACTGGAACCATGTCCTGTGGTCTGAGGAGACAAAGATAAGTTCAGATAGTGTCAAGCATGTGTGGCCGCAACCAGGTGAGGAGTACAAAGACAAGTGTGTCTTGCCTACAATCAAGCATGGCGGTGGGAGCGTCATGGTCTGGGGCTGTATGAGTGCTGCCGGCACGGGGGAGCTACAGTTCATTGAGGGAACCATGAATGCCAACATGTACTGTGACATACTGAAGCAGAGCATGATCCCCTCCCCTCAGAGACTGGGCCGCAGGGCAGTATTCCAACATAAGGACCCCAAACACACCTCCAAGACGACCACTGCCTTGTTAAAGAAGCTGAGGGTAAAAAGGTGATTGACTGGCCAAGCATGTCTCCAGACCTAAACCCTATTGAGCATCTGTGGGGCATCCTCAAATGGAAGGTGGAGGAGCGCAAGGTCTCTAACATCCACCAGCTCCGTGATGTTGTCATGGAGGAGTGGAAGAGGACTCCAGTGACAACCTTTGAAGCTCTGGTGAACTCCATGCCCATAGAGTGCTGGAAAATAATGGTGGCCACACAAAATATTGACACTTTGGCCCCAATTTGGACATTTTCACTTAGGGTTGTACTCACATTTGTTGACAGCGGTTTAGACATTAATGGTTGTGTGTTGAGTTATTTTAAGGGGGCAGCAAATTTACACTGTTATACAAGCTGTACACTCACTACTTTACATTGTAGCAAAGTGTAATTTCTTCAGCGTTGTCACATGAAAAGATAGAATAAAATATTTAAAAAATAGAACGGGTGTACTCACTTTTTTGAGAGACTGTATATATGCATCCCATATCAATTGTGTCATTCTAATCAACTAGTAGCTCAATTCATTATATCAATCAGCCGGCCATCTAATAGCCTTGCATTGTGAAAAGGTGCCATGAAGAGAGTCCCGGAGCAGAAGGAGAGAAAAGGATTAGCGCAGGGACGGCATGACAGATGTGGACAGCACAGTCATGCTATTGGGAAAGAAAAATTTGTCCCCTTTAAGAAAAGGGGAGTGACCGAAGCTGGGGAGTCACTTGGGTTAGGAGGAAGGAGGGGGCGTGACGTCAGCAGTGAGCGGCGGTGGAGAAGATTCCCACCCACCCTCCCGAGTATTGTTAATTTTAATAGGAGTGGTAAGGACAGCCCGTGGCAATGGTTGGGTCTTTGGAGGAGGAGAATATGGATGTTATATGCATATATAACATGGTTGGTACCCATCTGTGGTATGAGGTTAACATGGTTGGTACCCATATGTGGTATGGGGTTAACATGATTAGTACCCATATGTGATATGGGGTTAACATGGTTGGTACCCATCTGCGGTATGGGGTTAACATGGTTGGTACCCATCTGTGGTATGGGGGTTAACATGGTTGGTACCCATCTGTGGTATGGGGTTAACATCATTTGTACCCATCTTGTAGTATGGGGTTAACATGGTTGGTACCCATCTGTGGTATGGGGTTAACATGGTTGATACCCATTTGTGGTATGGTATTAACATGGTGGTACCCACCCATCTGTGGATAGGGTTATCAGGTACCTTCCAGTTATTGAGGGGTTAACCTGGAAGGGGTAAAAGGTAGGTCACTGTGAAAGTTGGATACCGTCTCTGGGTCCGGGGGGCTTGCGACTGGAGGCCTAAAGTAAAAAAAAAAGTTTGTCACAGTGACCAGTGGTGTGTGTTACCCTCGAATACCCCAATAGGACATAAGTTGGGTTAAGATTTATTAAAATGTTATTAGTTTAATTTTAAAGTAATTGTTAATAAAAGGCCGTCAAGGCCATTTACTCCAAAATCTTGTCATGTCATTTGTGAGGGGGTTTGGAGGGGTTGGATATTATATTAACGGGTGGCTTAAGCGACTGTGGGTTAGGTCCTTCACATGTCATGCACAACCACTGTGCCATCCTGCAAAACAGCATATATGTGTAATGACTAAGTATTTCTGACCCATGTTAATTGATAAATGCAAGCTATATATAATCATTTATTAATAAATATATATGCACCCCCACGCGCCTCTTCCCCTGACTTCTCTGTCAAGAGTAATGGCACAACCATCCACCCATCCCCACATGGCAGGGTGCTAGGTGTTATCCTGGACTCTGAACTCTCCTTTCAGCCCTACATCCAATCACTTTCCAAAGCTTGCCGCCTCAACCTCCACAACATCTCTAAACTACGTCCCTTTCTAACCAATTAAATCACAAAGCTCCTGATTCACTCCCTGGTCATCTCTCGCTTTGACTACTGCAACTCCCTCCTCATTGGCTCACCTTTAAATAGACTATCCCCCCTTCAGTCCATCATGAATGCTGCTGCCAGACTCATCCACCTTACAAACCGCAGTGTCTGCTACCCCTCTCTGCCAATTCCTCCATTGGCTGCCACTTGCCCAACGAATTAAATTCAAAATACTAACACTTACTTTACAAAGCCATCCACAACTCTGCCCCCAGCTACATCTCTAGCCTAGTCTCAAAATACCAACCTAATCGCCCACTTAGTTCCTCCCAAGACCTCCTGCTCTCTAGCTCCCTCATCATCTCCTCCCATATCCGCCTACATGACTTCTCCTGAGCCTCTCCCATCCTCTGGAACTCACTACCCCAATCTGTCAGACTGTCTCCAAATTTATCCACTTTTAGGCGATCCCTGAAAACTTTCCTTTTCAGAGAAGCCTATCCTGCCACCATCTAACAACTGCACTATTGTCTCCATTAGCTCATCCCCCCACAGCTATTACCCTTTTGTATAACTTGACCCTCCCTCCTAGATTGTAAGCTCTAACGAGCAGGGCTCTCTGATTCCCCTTGTCTTGAATTGTATTGTATTGTAATGTCTACCCCAATGTTGTAAAGCGCTGCGTAAACTGTCGGCGCTATATAAATCCTGTATAATAATAATAATATGCATATTGATACATGTACAGTATATCTAAAAAATAAAATAAAAAAATCAGTTCCTTTTAAACAAACAAGCATAATGGCTCCTTAGGCTGACAAATATTTCCCAGCAACCAAAGTCTGATGTTTTTCTACTGCAATCAACATTATATAAAAAAAAATAAGCTATTTAGTTGTTATAAATTGGAATATTTGATTCTGTTACCTCAGCAGCAGTTCTTATAAATCTCTGGCAACATGCACAGGTTTCACACACTCCCTTAAAATCCTCCAAATGACTGCATGCACAGCTGCCTATGCCTAATTAACTTAACCAGTAATATCCCACTTGTGCTGACACTGGTAAGAATGCTTAGCGGAATATAATAAATCACAAGCTACGCACACATGACTTTATTCGATTGGTCATTCATGGAAGAAAAATGTTAAAGCACTTCAGAATGGCGTGAGTTACTGAACTGATAACTGCAATGCCAATGCATAGGAAGTGTAATGCCGCGTACAGACGGTCCGAATTTCCAACAACAAATGTTCGAGGTGAGCTTGTTGTCGGAAATTTCAACCATGTGTAGGCAGGGCCGTCTTTAATATTGATTGGACCCTGGGCAAAACTTTTCTTTGCCCCCCCCCCCCATACAGTTTTGCTCTCCACCTTCTCTGAGACATACAATAAAGAGCAGCTAGACTCAAAATCAGTTTACTGAATCAGATCAGGCAGCTATTGGTTGCCAGAGGTTACAGTGTATCATTACCGCTCACTGACTAGTTGCTAGAGGTTACAGCACACATTATGGCTCACTGATTAGTAGCTAGTGGTTACAGCACATGATTTCTGCTTGTTGCTTGGTTGCTAGAGATTACTGTGTATATGACCTCAGGTGGGCATGATATACCATTGCCACCGGCCGCCACTATTTACATATGAATGTTGGTAATTTACATGTAAACACAGGGTCTGCAGGTGAGTCATCTGTACACAACAATAGGGCAGAGCTGGGCAGCATTAGTAGCAGCACTTCACACTGAGATATCAGGACACAGCACGGGACTAAAACCTCAAGGGATGAGGAAATTTAAACCAGGATAGTTTGCAAGTATGAGGCAGCTGCTTTGGGCCCCACAACAATGGCAGGGCCCAGGGCAGCTGCCTCTTTTGCCCTGCCTTAAAAACAGCCCTGTGTGTAGGCTCCATCGGACATTTTTCTGTCGGAATTTCCGACAACAAAAATTTGAGAGTCGGATCTCAAATTTTCCAACGACAAAGTCCGTTTTCGAAAAATCCGAGCATGTGTACACAATTCCACGCATGCTCGGAATGAAGAACAAAACGGACTGGTAAAACTAGTGCTCGTAATGGAGAATGCACATTCGTCACGCTGCAAATTTTTTAATCTTTTAAAGCAGCGCATTTTCTTCTTCTTTATATTGCTAGAATAATGAAGATGTTTTGCTGCTGATATTCACACAGTTCTGACAAACTGATTTTTTTATTATTTCTCGTGATCTCATGAATAATCTTTATAATTATTTTTTGCCAGATCTACAGAATAGTGTTTATAGATTTTTTTCTTTTATAGTGATCTACTTTTTTTTTATCAAGATCTCCAGATTTTTTTTTTTTTTTTTTCTAGTGAACTCCATAGTATTTTTCGTTTTGTGTGTCAATTTACCACAACACTATTATTATCTTGTATTTTTTAACCTTTTTTAAACGAGAAAAAGCGCGAATCATCTATCACCAAACTTCTACTAATACGAGATTAGCAGAAGGAGCCCACAGGGTGGCGCAATGGCTATTGAACTTCTCTTTTCTAGTGTCATCGTACATGTTGTACGTCAGCGCGTTCTTGGCGATCCCAATTTCAAAACATTTGTGCGACTGTGTGTATGCAAGACAAGTTTGAGACAACATCCATCGGAAAAATAAACCCAGGATTTTGTTGTCGGAATGTCTTCTCGTGTGTACGCGGCATAAGGAGTATGCGACTCTCCGTCCTCCCACCGAACCTAATTGAGCATACCTCCCAACATTTTGAGATGGGAATGTGGGACACCTACTAGCAAATGTATGTAGGCATAGGGCACGCCCCCTGCCACACCCTCTTAAAGGAGAATCAACTCAAAGAAAAGGTTAATTAAATCCACAAGTGACTTTTTTTACCACTACTATTCCTTTATATTGGCTTTTAAAATTTACAAATGCAGCAATTTAGAAATTGGATGAAAGGTTTAGCACTGGGAAACACTTTGAAAGATAAAAAGTGCATTTTATATACAACTATATAGATCAGAGGGACATTGCTACAAATCAGGGACAGTCCTAGTGTTGCCACCTTTTCTTCAAGCCAAACCCGAACACTTTTGCGGCACAGGCAATTATTTCTTATTTTTTTTGCAATAAACACTATAGGATTATAAAAGACCTGGGAAACATTTGGGTGCCCCAAGGAGAGTATTAACAGTGCAGTGCACAAAGCGCGCCGGTGGGTGTGGCCAAATTGCTCTTGTTGACATCATCACTCCACCCTTCAGTGATGCCAAACTTGCCCCAAAAAGCGGCAACAGATTTGTGTATGACTATCTTGGTTACTTGGAGAGCCACAGCCTGGTCTGAATAATGTGTCCAGGTTTCAGGTGGACTGAAACCCGGACACATGATTCAAACGCTGATCTATCCGGTTGAATCCTGGACAGGTGGCAACCCTAGACAGTCCCTCGAAATCAGGGACAGTTGGGAGCTATGCAGTTGAGGCCTCTGCTGGTGAAAACAGAGGAATGGTGGAGTTGCTGGGGTAGGGGACAATAAGGCACACCTGTTGCTTTGCCCTGGGTGTGCAAAGCACAGATTTGTTTTCAAATGATCCTCTAATTTGTCCACGTAGAGCATAAAAGGGCTCATGCACACCATCAATCAGTTCAGGCAGGGTCACTGATAAGGGGGTAGCACCACCTGCTTTCCTCTACAGGGCCCGAGCCCCATCAGCTCAGCAGGGTGCCTGGGCAGCTGTATGGTACAATGCAGTCCCAAAAGGTGCTGAACAAAGCTCATAGCTCCCCCCCCCATGGCTCAGCCGACTTCCCCCCCCCCATCTCCCTCATGCAGCTGACTGCCAGCTGCTACAGGGGGAGCCACAGGGGGATTGGTTTCAGGGTTTCTCCTCCCCCACACTGTTCTGATCACCCCCACAATACCCCAAATCGATCCCCTCTAGCATGGGGATGGGTTTCAGGATGGAGAGTGGGGAATAAAATTACCGCCTCATCCCTTTAAACCCGAACACATATTAATTACACAGGCTCTGTGGCTAACTGAATGCAGGTAACGCACTAAGTGAGTTTAATTACCACCTTAATCAGCCACAGAACCTGTGTAATTAATATGTGTTCGGGTTTAAAGGCATGAGGTGGCAACCCTAGTGGGGAATCGGTCATGTTTATGGGCCCCTTCCTTTCCTGAAGGAAAACAATGATTGATTGGTACTGATCACTCCTTTCTTCATTCATAACTGTGGCATCGTTTACTATGCTTCAGTTTGTGTTTCAATTATTTTTATTAAGATATTTTTCACATAAAAACATTCCATATCATTTAATTTCAAAACCTTATATATAAGCATACTTTAACATACAAAAATAAGACACATAAAAAACCACAGTCAGTATAACGCATGGATCAATCACAAAATAAATTCCAGAAATATTAAGGGTATTCCCCCCTCTGCCAATCCCCCCAGGGAACAAAAAAAAAGAAGAAAAAATCTCCAAACTTTATAGTGTATCTCATTACCCTTTTCCCTTTATTTTAATAACTCCGCGCCCCCCTCCCTCCTCCTTATTGTTCCCGATCATAGTTGTCCTTTATCCCCTACTGTGTTTTGTGAATTCCACTATAAGGTGACTTCCTCTTTATATATGCGATACTGTAATTTACCCAACCCAATTTTATTTATTTATGAAGAAGAGAAAGTCGCCACTCTCTACCATCATTATATTTCTCCATAGTGATATATATAATCCAAAATAAAAAAGCCCCATTGCTTGGGTCTGTGAATGAACAGGGAGCCTCTGAACAAAGTACTCCCTGTCCATTTATTCTACAGTGTAGCTGAGGCTGCTGAGAAATGATTAGAGATCTGTGTCCTCAATCCCTGTTTGGGCCCCTTATTGGCAGTCTACAGTGACAGCTTCCTGACAAATTAGTGTCTGAACATGCCTGAGCTCATCCCTAATGCCTGGTACACACGATGAGATTATCAGACGAATGATCGTTCGTTTTGTTTTGCATGCTAATCTCAGATCAAACCTGAAAAGTTTACTAAAGTTACGAAAATTCTGGTAAGACAGAATAAAAATTCCGAAGTGATGTCATGTGTTGTAATTCTATTTGTATTGCATTTTTGAATGACAATTGTACTGATTAAATGAAAATTGTACCATCTGGCATCGTACGATAACATTTTTTGTGCATGTCCGATCAAATAATATCGGACAAACTGTCCTGATTGGCTCTCAAACTCTGTACTAGTGTTCAGATTATCATACAATCGCTCCAAAATTGGTATTTTGCACATGATTTTCTGATCGTGTGTACAGGGCTATGCACACGAATATAAATACAGGCATATGCCTGAACAATATAAGGTATGCCTATATTTACCGGACCCGGCTATGGCATATTCCTACTCTTATTGCTACATTACAAAATACGCTGTGCCGAGGGGCGGACTGACCATTCGGCCACTCGGGCACGGGCCCGAATGGCGCACGATGATCGCAAGAATGGCACGGACAGGCAAATGGGCATACAGGTACGTCCCTTTGATTTTGCCGCTGTGCCATCGCATGCATGCCGTTAGTCGGGACCTCCGTGAGTCTGATCGCGGGTCCCGCGGACTCGATCGCAGCGGGGATACCAGGGAGGGAAAACAGGGAGATGCTAAAGTAAACAAGCATCTCTGCCTAGCAACAGTGACACTGATCTCTGCTCCCTGTGATTGGAGCAGAGATCAGTGATGTGTACAACACAGCTACACCCCCCCCCCCCCACAGTTAGCAACACGCTCCTAGGACACACTTAACCCCTACACTGCCACCTAGTGGTTAACCCCTTCACTGCCAGTGTCATTTACACAGGAATCAGTCCGACCGTGGGTCCAGGGGTACCCGCGATCGTCTCACGGGGAGAAAAAAGGGGAGATGTTGCAGCATCTCCCCGTTCTGCCTAGCAACAAGTGACACTGATCTCTGTGATTGGAGCAGAGATTAGTGATCTGTAAAACACAGCCACCCCCCCCCCCCCACCATTAGAAACACGCCCCTAGGACACACTTTAACCTCTTCACTGCATCGCTTTAACTGACAATTGCGCGGTCGTGCAACGTGGCTCCCAAACAAAATTGGCGTCCTTTTTTCCCACAAATAGAGCTTTCTTTTGGTGGTATTTGATCACCTCTGCGGTTTTTATTTTTTACTATAATAAATTTCCCCCAAAAATATATAAAAAAACATTTTTTTTTTCCTCAGTTTAGGTCGATACATTTTCTTCTACATACTTTTGGTAAAAAAAAACAAAAAAAAAAAACGCAGTTAGCGATTATTGATTGGTTTGCGCAAAAGTTATAGCGTTTACAAAATAGGGGATAGTTTTATAGCATTTTTACTCATATTTTTTTTTAATAGTAATGGCAGCGATCAGCAATTTTTATTGTGACTGCGACATTATGGCAGACACATCGGACATTTTTGACACATTTTTGGGACCATTGTCATTTATACAGCAATCAGTGCTATTTAAATGCACTGATTTCTGTGTAAATGACACTGGCAGTGAAGGAGTTAACCACTAGGGGGCAGTGTAGGGGTTATTTATGATGTTATGTGTTTTTTTTTATTATAGGGGGCGTGGCCTGGCATGTGACATCATTGATCGTCTTTCCCTATAAAAGGGAAGAGACGATCGGTGACAGCCACAGTAGGAAGCACGGGGAGAGGTTTGTTTACACAGACCTCTCCTCGTTCTTCAGCTCTGTGACCCGATCACGGGACATCAGTGGCGATCAGGTCCACTGGTCCCACGGTCATGGCGCTCCTGACCCATGGCTGGGCATTTAAAGAGCAACGTACAGGTATGTGCTTGTGCCCAGCCATGCCATTCTGCCGACGTATATGTGCAGGAGGAAGTCCTTAAGTAGTTAATGGCATCCCAGTCTTAGTCTGTAGGGTTCAAAATTGAGTTGGTCCACCCTTTGCAGCTATAAAAGCTTCAACTCTTCTGGGAAGGCCGTCCACAAGGTTTAGGAGTGTGTCTATGGGAATGTTTGACCATTCTTCCAGAAGGACATTTGTGAGGTTAGGCGCTGATGTTGGACAAGAAGGCCTGGCTCGCAGTCTCCACTCAAATTCATCCCAAAGGTGTTCTGTTGGGTTGAGGTCAGGACTCTGTGCAGGTGTCAAGTTCCTCCACCCCAAACTCACTCATCCATGTTTTTATGGACCTTGCTTTGTGCACTGATCGAAATCATTTGGTGGAGGGGGATTATGGTGTGGGGTTGTTTTTCAACTTGGTCCCTTAGCTCCAGTGAAGGGAACTCTTAAGGCGTCAGCATACCAAGACATTTTGGACAATTTCCTGCTCCCAACTTTGTGGGAACAGTTTGGGGATGGCACCTTCCTGTTCCAACATGACTACCCACCAGTGCACAAAGCAAGGTCCATAAAGACATGGACTTAGCAGGGGTGGTGGGAAATTAACTTCAAGTGCAATAATTCACATTATAACCGTAACTAAAACATATACAATTGGGTGTAACACTCTAAAAAAAGAAATAAAAAAAAAAATACAAATGCTATAATGGTGTGAACCTCCCAACTAAAAAGTTGGTGCACTTGAAGGTAATTTGTATTGCAATTATCTGTGGAGGGGTTTCCACCATCCCTGCTAAGACAGCACTGATAGGAAGCACTGATGGGCACTAATAGGCTGCACTAATTGGCAGCACTGATTGACAGCATTGATGGGCACTGATAGGTGTCACTGATAAGCAGCATGGATTGGCACTGATAGGTGGCACTGATGGGTGGCACTGATGGGCACTAATATGCAGCACTGATAGGCAGCACTTATGGGCACTGAGTGGCACTTATAGGCAGCACTGATTGACAGCATTGGTTGGCACTGATTGACAGCACTGACAGGCCCTTGTTGGCACTGATAGGCAGCATTGGTTGGCACTGATAAGCAGCACTGGGACTGATAGGCAGCACTGGTTGGCACTGATATGCAGCATTGGTTGGCACTGATATGCAGCATTGGTTGGCACTAATATGCAGCACTGGTTGGCACTGATATGCAGCACTGGTTGGTACTGATTGGCAGCATTGGGTGGCACAGATAGGGGAGAGGGGGAGTTTCACATTCAGAAGATTGTGAGAATTGCCAGAACTGCTCAGTGTATGAAACTGGCAGATAATAATACTGCATGATAGGGGAGGGAGACCAGCTGTTAAAAGTCAGAGCTGATGTCGGTGGTGGGCGGGACTGAACTGTTACCGAACACCAGCCAATAGGATGGGTCTGGGTGGGCGGCTACATTTATGTGACCCCGCCTCCTCTCTGAAGCAGCCCAATCATTGGCTGGTGTTGGTGCTTGGTCCCACCCACCCCCGACATCGTGTCGTGATGTCGGGGGATGGCGGGGGCCAAGCGTTATAAACAACAGCTAATGTTTGAGCTGCTTCAAAGAGGGGGCGGGGCCATATGAATGTAGTGGCCCGCCCAGACCCCATCCCATTGGCTGGTGTTTGATGATGGCCATTCGGCCCCGCTCACCCCCAACATCACCACTGACTTTTGACAGTTGGTCTCTCTCCCCTATCATGCAGTGTCATTATCTGCCAGTTTCATACACTGAGCAAGGCAGTGCGGGCCACACACGCTCTTGGATGCAGCATTTTGGGCCAAATCTCTGGAGACAGCACGGGGTGATTAGGATGTGCCCAGGCATTCCCGGCACACGCCTATGTGTACTATAATATATCTATATCTATATATATATATATATATATATATATATATATATATATATCTCTATCTATATCTATTACATGTGTGTATATTTTAGAAAGAGAGTCCTAGCCTGTTGTTACATATAAACATACGATAGGTTACAAAGTAGTAAGGTGTGGCATTCAGCACAATATACATGAACGTTGGGATCACATTGTTGCACTGCTGTAACACATTTTTCCCATTATTGGCGCACTGCGGGGCTATTCCTAATGTCACCCCCTGCGCATCTTGCTAACAGACATGTGTTACAATCCTCCACCATGCACAGCAATGGGCTACCACGGGGGGACATTTATCAATTGTGTTGCAAAGGCAAAGCAGTGCAAAACAGGAGCAGAGAGACACATCGGGAGACGGATTTATTACAAGGTTACAGCCGGAGTCGTACATTTCTACTCTGGCTGCTCTACAGTCCGCACTTGCAGCTGCATTGACCCCGATCTCTTCTAAATTCTGAGTCTGTTCAGAGTGAAATCCCGCCTTGTTTTAGGCAATAAATCTGTCTTTGAAGTCTGCAAACTGTTGCTAATTTGCTTCACCCCAAAAGTATATGTCATTTTTTTTAGAGACGCACCGAAATCTCAGTGGCTGAAACAAATCTAACGAAAATTGCGTTTTCTGCCATTTTGATGTTAAAGAAAAAGGTGCCGATAATGGGACCGAAAACGCATGCGATTTTGCAGCGATTTTACGGCAATTTTCACGCAGTTTTACTACGTTTTTACTGTGCATATGGTGTGTTTTTTATAGGTCATGTGACTTAAAAACCACATCAAAAGCGTAACGCAGGTGTGCTATTGATGCATTCTTGCTGCATTTTCAATGTACTTCAATAGGGAGGTTGCGATTTTTTTTTTTTTTTTTTTAACTGACCAAAAATGCAGCAAGCAAGTTTTTTTAACTCCACAACAGAAGCGCAGCGAACCAGTGTGAAGACATACATAGAATTTCAAGGGATACATTTTTCTATCGCTTTTCATGCGCTAAAAGTGCCGATAATAGCTGACAATAAACTCGTGTCCATTTAAATTCATGATATTAAAGTGGTTGTATACCCACTTTTTTAACTTTTACCTACAGGTAAGCCTATAATAAGGCTTACCTGTAGGTAAAAAAAATATCTCCTAAACCTGTACGGTTTAGGAGATATTCCCCTCGGTATGCGCCGCTGACTGCAGCGGCGCATGCGCACAAGGGGTTTCTCGCCGTCAAAATCCGGCAGCGGCCGAGCGGCCGGACTGAAATCTCCCGCGCGCATGCGCGGGAGTGACGATATCGCGGCTCCGGCCACTCACAGCGCCGGAGCCGCGATACCCGGAAGAAACGCTGAGGGAGCATGTCAGCTCCCTCGGCGTGGATCGGGCCGGATGTCGGGGCCTCGTTCTAAGGTAAGTATTTCATAATGAGCTAGTATGCGGTGCATACTAGCTCATTATGCCTTTTGCTTTGCAGGTCAGAAAAAAAAAAAAAAATGTGCGGGTTAACTACCGCTTTAACCACTTGCCAACCAGTTACACTGCGGCAGGTTGGCTTGACTGCGTGAGTCGCCATACCAGTACCTTAGCTCGTACACGGTGATCTGCGGGGGAGGCAATCCGCGGGTCCGGTGGACTCGATGTCCGCCGGCTGCCTGCTATTGTTCCCCACAATGACTGAACGGGGATCTGCCATAGTAAACAAGGCAGATCTTCGTTCTGACAGGGGATCACGCAGAGATACTGTCTTTCTGCTATGCAGGAAGACGGATCTGTGTGTTGTCCCAGGCAGCCCATCCCCCACACAGTTAGAAACACACTGAGGGAACACAATAAACCCCTTGATCGCCCCGGATGTTAACCCCTTCTCTGACAGTGTCATTAGTACAATGTCAGTTTTTAGAACTGATCACTGTAATAATGTCACTGGTTCCCAAAAAAAGTGTTAAAAATGTCAGTTAGGTGTCCAATCTGTCCGCTGCAATGTCGCAGTCTCGCTAAAAAGATCACCACCATTACTAGTAAAAAAAATGTAAAAAATGAAAATGCCATCAACCTATCCCCTATTTTGTAGACGCTATAACTTTTGTGTAAACCAATCAATATAGGCTTATTGTTTTTTTTTTTTTTACCAAAAATATGTAGCAGAATACAAATTGGCCTAAATTGATGAATAAGTTAGATATTTTTTTTTTTTTTTTTTATTGGGTATGTTTTATAGCAGAAAATAAAAACTTTTTTTTTTTTTCAAAATTGTGGGACTTTTTTTGTTTATAGCGCAAAAACTAAAAACCGCAGAGGTGATCAAATACCACCAAAAGAAAGCTCTCTTTGGGTACAGTGTCACACTACCATGCAATTGTCAGCTAAAGTGACGCAGTGCAGTATCGCAAAAAATGGCCTGGTCATTAAGGGGGCAAATCCTTCTGGGGGTTAAGGTGGTTGAAGTGGATGTAAACCCTATTTATGAAATTTGAGCTGGGCACATATATCTGTAATGTTTTCTTATCTCTCTTCGAAACCCTAAGTCCCGTGGCTTTCTCCTGCTCCATTCTTCTGTTATCAGCATGAAAACTTTTGACGAGTTCTCCATCAACTGAGATAAAAGCAGCCGAGTTTTGTGTTGGGGAGGATGCTATAAATAGATTAGCAGAAAGATGAACTATTCAAAGAACAACTCTGGAAGTCTCTACCTATGAAGAGAGGGGGTGTGTGCCTTTCCGCCAATCAGCTGTCTTGGCTGTATGCCCAGACTTTACTGCAGTGCTGAACAGGAAGAGAAAATCACCTAACAGGAGCTGAACTTTCTAAAGAATATATAAAGCTTAAGATGGCAGATATACATGTAAAACTTATATAGGGAGATTTGTTTCATCCCTGGGTATCAGGCCCGGATTGGCCATAGGGCAAACCGGGCACTTGCCCGGTGGGCCGCGGCCGCCGGGGGCCGCCAGGCTGCAAGTCCTTGCGGAGCTTGAGCTGGCGCCGTTGATCCAGCCTCTCCTCGGCCGCCCGGCTGCTTAGCCATCGGCGCCGGGGGGAGGAGCTAGATGACAGAGGAGCTAGATGACACTGCTTCGGCCTCTGCGCGGCTGCGCTGCCGCCTGTACAGGTCAGCCGTCCGTGCCGGGAGGAGGAGCCAGAGGAGACACCTCGGAGCCGGTGAAAATGTGAGTTCAGCCCCCCCCCCCCCCCGTAAACTGTATAGGAGGAGCGGTGGGGGCGGCTGCATATAGAAGAATAATATTCTCCTCTTCCTCCTGCAGTAGCGGAATGCCTGCGAGAGGGAGAGGAGAAGCATTCAGAGACTGCAGGATTAGGATGGAGAGAATTATTCTTCTATATGCAGCCGCCCCCACCGCTCCTCCTATCCTGCTTCTCTCTGCTGCTCCCCCCTGGGCTCTCCACCGCACCCACACTCTCTGCCATCCCATGCTCTCCACCTCACCCCAATGTTCTCCAAGGCACCCATACTCTCTGCCACCCCCCCATGCTCTCTACAACCCCCATGCTCTCCACCTCCCCTCATGCTCTCCGCAACCCCCCTATGCTCTCCCCACCCCCCCATGCTCTCTGCCACCCCCCATGCTCTCTGCCACCCCCCCATGCTCTCCACCTCCCCTCATGCTCTCCGCAACCCCCCTATGCTCTCCCCCACCCCCCCATGCTCTCCGCCACCCCCCATGCTCTCCGCCACCCCCCATGCTCTCCACCTCCCCCCATGCTCTCCACCTCCCCCCATGCTCTCCGCCACCCCCCCATATTCTCCACCTCCCCCCCATACTCTCCGCCACCCCCATGCTCTCCACCTCCCCCCATGCTCTCCGCCACCCCCCCCATATTCTCCACCTCCCCCCATACTCTCCGCCACCCCCCATGCTCTCCACCTCTCCCCATGCTCTCTGCCACCCCCCCATGCTCTCTGCCACCCCCCCATGCTCTCCACCTCCCCCCATGCTCTCCACCTCTCCCCATGCTGTCCGCCACCCCCCCATGCTCTCCGCCACCCCCCCATGCTCTCCACCTCCCCCCTATACTCTCCACCTCCCCCCATGCTCTCCGCCACCCCCCATGCTCTCAACCTCTCCCCATGCTCTCCGCCACCCCCCCATACACTCCACCTTCCCCCATGCTCTCCACCTCTCCCCATGCTGTCCGCCACCCCCCCATGCTCTCCGCCACCCCCCCATGCTCTCCACCTCCCCCCATGCTCTCCACCTCCCCCCATGCTCTCCACCTCCCCCCATGCTGTCCGCCACCCCCCCATGCTCTCCGCCACCCCCCCATGCTCTCCACCTCCCCCCTATACTCTCCACCTCCCCCCATGCTCTCCGCCACCCCCCATGCTCTCCACCTCTCCCCATGCTCTCCGCCACCCCCCCATACACTCCACCTTCCCCCATGCTCTCCACCTTCCCCCATGCTCTCCACCTCTCCCCATGCTCTCCACCTCTCCCCATGCTGTCCGCCACCCCCCCATGCTGTCCGCCACCCCCCCCCCATGCTCTCCGCCATCCCCCCATGCTCTCCACCTCCCCCCATGCTCTCTGCCATAGCCCCTTACTCTCCACCTCCCCCCATGCTCTCCACCTCCCCCCATGCTCTCCACCTCCTCCCATGCTCTCCACCTCCTCCCATGCTCTCTGCCATAGCCCCTTACTCTCCACCTCCCCCCATGCTCTCCGCCATCCCCCCATACTCTCCACCTCCCCCCATGCTCTCCGCCATCCCCCCATGCTCTCCGCCATCCCCCCATGCTCTCCACCTCCCCCCATACTCTGCACCTCCCCCCATACTCTACACCTCCCCCCATACTCTGCACCTCCCCCCATGCTCTCCGCCATCCCCCCATGCTCTCCGCCATCCCCCCATGCTCTCCGCCACCTTCCCTATTCTTTCCGCCACCTCCCTCGTGCTCTCCGTCACCCTCCCTGTGCGCTCTGCCCACCCCCCGTGCGCTCTGCCCACCCCCCGTGCACTCCACCACCCCCCCGTGCTCTCCGCCACCCTCCCTGTGCTCTCCACCTCCCCACATGCTCTCCACTGCCCCCCTGTGCTCTCCACCTCCCCCTATGCTCTACGCTGCCCCCCTGTGCTCTCCTCTTCCTCCCTGTGTTCTCTGCCTCTCCACTGTACACTCGCCCCACCCCATGTTCTCAAGGTTCTTCCCTGTGCTGTCCAACCCCCAATGCTCTTTCCTGGTCCCACCTCACCACCTCACCCTCTCAGGGGATCTGTCAGGGAGGACAGTGGAGAAGGGGCCGGTTAACATGTCATGGGCTGCTCAATGCAAAATGCCCGGGCCTATTTTTTGTCCCAGTCCGGGCCTGCTGGGTATCATCTGAGGTTGTGCACTTGGGTATATGTGAGGGTTTATATCCACTTTAATTAAAAAGTTGAATATAATACAAATTATATATAAAACATACCTCCCAAATTTTTCAGATGGGAATGAGGGACACCTATCAGCAAAAGTATGCAGACATAGGACACACCCATTGCCACGCCCTCTTAAAGGAGAATTGTACAAAAAAACAAGATTGGTTAAACCCACAATTGCTTTTTTTTACCATTACTATTCCTTTATATTGGCTTTTGGAATGTACAAATGCAGCAATTTAGAAATTCGATGAAAGGTTTAGCACTGGAAAACACTTTTTGATAGATAAAAAGTGAATTTTATATACATCTATATAGATCAGACCAAAATGAGGGACAAATGAGGAGGCATGAGGGACAGAGGGACATTGCTCCAAATCAGGGACAGTCCCTCAAAATTAGTTAGGAGCTATGTATAAAAATTATATATTTTTTTAAAAATTGTCATGTTCGGTTTTGGTTTTTGGCAAAGTGCATCTGGCATTTTTGGCTTTGGCACTAACATTTTACATTTGGTGCACCTCTACTTGTTTTGGTGCATTAGGCCAGCAGTCCCCAACCCTTTTTGTACCAGAGACCTGTTTCACAGAAGACAATTTTTCCACAGCCCAGGAGATACCATGTCACTGGTTACCACTCCCCACGGCATGGCATGACAGGACAGGACAGCACACAAGGACAGTTCTTTTACAGTACCGAGGTACCCTGCTTTGTGCTATCTACTCACCACGCGTTGCACCCAGTTATATATTAAGTGCTATGTACTTACCGTTGCCTCGTACCCAGCTGGGTAAGGTTGGTAAGAAGCATGAAAAAGGTCCCATGAACTCAGGAACCCCGGAGTAACACACATGGAGGAATCCCTGCCACTGCAGGGCAAGAATCTGCCGCACACCCCTGACATTGACGCTGTGCACGAGCTAGGCATTCCTTTCTGCTTTCCTCAGTAGGGCAGAAGTGTCTTTTCCTAGCTGGGTGTCCTCTGCATACATGCAGTGTCCACACATTCATGCACATGAATAGTCCCAGGACATGTCTGGTGCCAGGAATGAGGAGACCTAAAACCAGTTTTAGTAGGGCAGTGGGGGAAATAAATAGAACTAGGGCTTTAGTTCTGCAGAGGTAAGTCATTCCAGTCCTTCTTTGTTCCTAAGTGAGCATAGATCAAGCCTCCTCCTGTGTGGCCGGTGCCTAATTGGCAACAGACCGGTACCAATCCACGGCCCGGTGGTTGGTGACCTCTGCATTAGGTGGCCCATTCAAGTGAAAGGGCCGACTTAGCACAACGCAGGTAAACACAGGATGTAACAGGAGTGTGGTGACCGGCGTTTTCCCCACTGGAAGAATTGTTGTCTATGTGTCTTATTCACACTGCAATGCTGTCTGGAGCTGCTCTGCAGTTATCTGCAATAAAATACATCATGTCTCTGTACAGCAGCACACCATGCAGCTGTACAGTGACATGAATGAAGTGTCACTTTTGTGCACTTAATATAAAGTTCATTAGAAAAAAAAAGGAGCTCTGTGATGCACTGAATTGAGCACCACACCGCCCCCTACCGCCGGCTCACTGCAGCCAAAACAGAGCTGCTGCACAGTAAAACACTGCAGTCTACTGTGCAGCAGCTGTATATTTATATGTGAATGGGTCCTTATGGATGTGTGAACCCAGTCTTAGTAATGTTGTTAACCACTTCCGCCCCGGAAGGATTTGCCCCCTTAATGACCAGGCCCTATTTTGCGATACAGCACTGCGTTACTTTAACTGACAATTCTGCAGTCATGTGACGCTGTACACAAAACAAAATTTTAAGGAATGCACCAGTGTAAGCTCCCCTTTCATACTTTAAGAAACTAAATGGGTTATTTAGGCTTTTTTTTGTGGCCTTTGTCTCACCCTAGAATTGGGATCCACGTGCATCAAGAGCTGTTGTGTCGAAGGGGCTTGGCTTTACCTAACCTATACAAATACTTGGCAAGACAAAGGGTTTTTGCCTGCAGATGATTGTTGAGGGATGATAATGATGCTGTGAAGGTCCTGGAGGCTGCCCTCATGGGCTCATATGAGGGCCCTACAATGTTTCGTATATCAGGGTTCTTAGGCAGTTTATCCCCCTTATGCCACGCACACAAAATCGGAATTATGGTTGGAAAAAGCTCTGATGGTTTTCCCAAAGGAATTCCGACGGAATTCTGCTCAAGCTGTCTTGCCTACACATGGTCACACCCAGGCCCGGACTGGGACAAAAAAATAGGCCCGGGCATTTTAGATTGAGCAGCCAACCTTTCCAGGGACCGGGGGGGGGGGGTGGGGTTCGGTAGACATTAGCGGGGGTGGCTGGTGTTGGTCCTCCACACTGTAATGTGCAGCGACACTGTGATATAAAGGGAACTGCACTAAAAAGGGGCACTGCAATGATTACAGTGCCCTTTTACGGGGCAGTCCCCTTTATATTATAGTGTCCCAGTCCTATTGTGGCCATGCCAGTACAGTCTGTCTCCTATTGTGTCCATGGCCCAGTGACACTGACCTGCTCTCTGGCGCTGCGGGTACAGGGTGGCTCCCTCTGGCGCTGCAGGTACAGGGTGGCTCCCTCTTGCGGTGCGGTGCAGCGTGGCTCTCTCTGGTGGTGCGGTGCAGCGTCGCTCTCTGGTGGTGCGGTGCAGCGTCGCTCTCTCTGGTGGTGCGGTGCAGCGTCGCTCTCTCTGGTGGTGCGGTGCAGCGTCGCGCTCTCTGGTGGTGCGGTGCAGCGTCGCTCTCTCTGGTGGTGCGGTGCAGCGTCGCTCTCTCTGGTGGTGCGGTGCAGCGTCGCGCTCTCTCTGGTGGTGCGGTGCAGCGTCGCGCTCTCTCTGGTGGTGCGGTGCAGCGTCGCGCTCTCTCTGGTGGTGCGGTGCAGTGTCGCGCTCTCTCTGGTGGTGCGGTGCAGCGCCGCGCTCTCTCTGGTGGTGCAGCGTCACTCTCTCTGGTGGTGCAGCGTCACACTCTCTCTCTGGTGGTGCGGTGCAGCTTCACTCTCTCTCTCTCTCTGGTGGTGCGGTGCAGCGTCTCTCTCTCTCTCTGGTGGTGCGGTGCAGCGTCTCTCTCTCTCTCTGGTGGTGCGGTGCAGCGTCGCGCGCTCTCTCTGGTGGTGCGGTGCAGCGTCGCGCTCTCTCTGGTGGTGCGGTGCAGCGTCGCGCTCTCTCTGGTGGTGCGGTGCAGCGTCGCGCTCTCTCTGGTGGTGCAGCGTCACACTCTCTCTCTGGTGGTGCGGTGCAGCTTCACTCTCTCTCTCTCTCTGGCGGTGCAGCGCCGCGCTCTCTCTGGTGGTGCAGCGTCACTCTCTCTGGTGGTGCAGCGTCACACTCTCTCTCTGGTGGTGCGGTGCAGCTTCACTCTCTCTCTCTCTCTGGTGGTGCGGTGCAGCGTCTCTCTCTCTCTCTGGTGGTGCGGTGCAGCGTCTCTCTCTCTCTCTGGTGGTGCGGTGCAGCGTCGCGCGCTCTCTCTGGTGGTGCGGTGCAGCGTCGCGCTCTCTCTGGTGGTGCGGTGCAGCGTCGCGCTCTCTCTGGTGGTGCGGTGCAGCGTCGCGCTCTCTCTGGTGGTGCAGCGTCACACTCTCTCTCTGGTGGTGCGGTGCAGCTTCACTCTCTCTCTCTCTCTGGTGGTGCAGTGCAGCGTCTCTCTCTCTCTCTGGTGGTGCGGTGCAGCGTCTCTCTCTCTGGTGGTTCGGTGCAGCGTCACTCTCTCTCTCTCTCTGGTGGTGCGGTGCAGCGTCACTCTCTCTGGTGGTGCGGTGCAGCGTCACTCTCTCTGGTGGTGCGGTGCAGCGTGGCTGGTTGTGCTGGGGCTATTAGTTTCCCCAGCACAGTCCTCTGTTTCATTTGCCATGTCTCCTGTAGTAGCTGCTACAAGCACTCCTCAGCTTGTTTCTGGGTTTTCTCTTTCACCCCAGCAGAGTGCATGCTGGGGACTGTAGTCTGCTCCCTGCTGAGACCAATGGTGCCATGTATCTCTGGGACTACATTTCCCATGATGCCCCTCTAGTTTCTTCTGATTGGCCCTCTGTGTTGGCCAATGGGGAGGTAAAACTACCAAAAAGGAACGCCTTCTCTTCCCCTGCTGCCGACGTGAGAAGGGGAGGGGGAGCGAGGGGGGGAATATTGACAGCAGCCTGAAGCTCTACCCACCGCGCGGACGGCCACAGCTGGAGGAGGAGAGCGGAACTGTCAGCGCGGCGCTGAGGCTGAGCTGTGTGTGAGAGAGACACACAGCACAGCCCATGCAGCCGCCAGTTCCGCAGAACACAGGCACGGCCGTATGGCGGTAGGCGAGCGGCGGCCGTGGCCTGTGTTACCCACGATCAGGCTGCGGCCGCCGCTTACCTCCCGCTGTGCGGCCTGGTCATCAACAGGCCACGGGCGGCCCCGGCCCACCGGGCAAGTGTCCGGTCTGCCCTATGGCCAGTCCGGGCCTGGTCACACCAAATTCCGACTGCCAAGAACGCGGTGACCTCCAACACGTACGACGGGACTAGAAAAGGGAAGTTCAACACCTAGTAGCCAATAGCTTCCATCTTGTAGTTGAATCTGAGCATGCGTGAGTTTTTGCACGTCGGAATTGCATACACACGTTCGGAATTTCCGATAGAAACTTTTTCCATCGGGAAATTTGAGAACGTGCTCTCAACTTTTTGCTTGGCGGGAATTTGGTCAGCTAAATTCCGATGGAGCATACACACAGTCGCATTTTCTGATGAAAAGCTCTCTTTGGTCTTTTGCTGGCCGAAATTTCGATCGTGTGTACACGGCATTACTGGTTCTATGAGGATGACTCTTAAAGCATGGGATCTGGTTCAATCTATATTACAACTGGATGATGAAAAATGTTGCCCTCCTTCCCACTGTGGTTTAACCCTTATCTCAATTTGTTGAATTACCAGACATGATTCTTTGGGCCACCACAGGGCATTTAAGCTGCTAAAAGATATCACTTCTGGGGGTAAGCTCTTGACCTTCGATGAGCTGAAGCCCAAATATGAATTGCCAAACTGGTATTTCTTTGGATACTACATTTACAACTTTTGTGTGGCGGTTTGGCTCTATAGCTCTGGAGACTCAGCCCTCTCGCCTTTGGTACCTTTTGTAAGTTTGGTATTTACTCAATTTTTTGTATGTAATATATAAAACTTTAATAAAAAAATAAAAATAAAGTCATTGGGGCAGCACCACATATGCAAGCCCAAAGCTCACCACTGTTCAGCAATGTAAAATTTGCCATTTAGCAATTTAAAAATAAAAGTAAAAAGAACAGTGGCAGTAGCACCTTATTAAAGCAGACCTTCAGTCATTTTTTTTCAACTTTCCATCTATTAAATCTTCTGCCCTTGTTGTTTTAACTTTGCGTAGTAAAATGTTTTTTTCTGCCAGTAAATACCTTATACAGCCTGTTTCTTGTCTGGTCATTAGTCTAGGCTTATGACAACATGCACAGCTCTCTCTCACTCTCCAGAGAGTTGCAGAGCTGGAGGTGTGCCTCTGTGTGTCGTTGTAAATCCACAAAGTGAACATGCAGCAGCTTCAGCTGCCCAGAGTTAAAATGGCTGCAGCCAGACTCAGTGGAGGGAGATTTCTGCAGCATATTTGGCAAGTACAGAATCACAGTATATAGAAAATAATATGCAAAGTGGTTGGAAGGATGCTTCAGAATGGCAAATTATGTGAGCAGACTGCAGTTCCTCTTTAACGTCTGTCAGCGGCTGCTATACCATCCTTTGAAAAGCAATCCACCCTAAAGGGCTGTAAGCGGTACAACAAGTCTGAAAGAAGCTAAGGCCAGCCATAGAGGGAGCAAGTGCTATTGTATTCTGATAGAGGGGACTCCTCTACTGTCAGAATACACTGATCAGCACAGCAGACATATGGCTGCAGACGTGGATCAAATTAAAATTTCCCAACATTTCCTTATCATGCTGAACCAATAAAATTCTATCCATGTATGACCAGCTTAAAGCAATTTTGGCCCAAACACAGTTATCTTCTGTACTCTACTATATTATCTTAATTATTATTATCATTATTATTATTATTATTATTATTATTATTATTATTCTCTTATTTTAATCTTTCTAAAGGTTTCTGATTTATTTATTTTTTTGAACGTGCAATAAATAATAAATCAAAAAATAATTTTGAGTCTATTGACTGCGGAAAACCACACTGTGATCCAGAAACTTTAATGAGCAGAATAGTGAAAAATGAGATTAGGCAGATCATACGAAAAGCAATTTCCTATTTATTGCACATAAGCTCCCAGTCACTTGTATAGGTTGCCCTGTGGGAAATTCCAAGTCCACTTTGATCAATTGTTCCACCAGTCTTGTCATTAATCCTATTTATTACAGTTTGATTCTTTAAAGATACCTTGTCTATTTCCTTGTGGGTGGTCCAGGTTTGATCGGTACACACAGATACTTGGAATGATGTTCAGAATATAAAACCGATACTCCTAATCATATCCTGATGATTGCATCGGGGATACTTAGTACACATTCTATTATGTTTAATATGCTTGTCTATGTGAATGAAAAAAAAGCCACAATCTGTTTTTTTTTTCTACATAAAATGGTAATATTTAACCACTTCCCGACCAGCGCACACACATATACGTCGGCAGAATGGCACGGACAGGGAAATGGGCATTATGTCCCTTTAAATTTGCCGCCGTACCATCGTGTGTGTGCCACCGGTCGGGACCTCCGTGAGTCGTCTCACGGGGAGGGGAAAACGGGGAGATGCTAAAGTAAACAAGCATCTCTGCCTAGCAATGGTGACACTGATCTCTGCTCCCTGTGATTGGAGCAGAGATCAGTGATGTGTACAACACAGCCACACCCCCCACAGTTAGCAACACGCCCCTAGGACACACTTAACCCCTACACTACCACCTAGTGGTTAACCCCTTCACTGCCAGTGTCATTTACACAGGAATCAGTGCTATTTTTATAGCACTGATTGCTGTATAAATGACAATGGTCCCAAAAATGTGTCAAAAATGTCCGATGTGTCCGTTATAATGTCACAGTCATAATAAAAATCGCTGATCGCTGCCATTACTGGTAAAAAAAAAAAATATTAATAAAAATGCCATAAAACTAACCCGCTATAACTTTTGCAATAGGGGAGGTGGGAGGAGGCGCTCCAGATGACGTCCAATGACGAAACACATAGGGCGTGGCCATAGATGTACACAGACTCTCTCACGAGGCGGCGGCAGTGAATGTATCTCATGGCGCTTGTTTTCTCTGAAACATTGTGAGTAATTTTCTTTGGACTTAATAAAGCAAAAAGTTTGTTACAATATCACACTATGGACATTAAAACATTGTATAATATACCATTATAGAAATTGGATATAACACAGAGAATTTTTTGCACTTGAGCACCAGCACTTTATATTTCATTTTTATTAGTATTTTCATTTCATTCTTTCTTGCACACAAATGCTTGATATTATTGTTAACATTGTGATGTTTACAAGGTATGGTGAATTCTGATTTAAATATGGTAGATTGGTATTAGGCACTAAACAATTTTCTAGTTTTTTTTTCTCTTCTGTATTATTTATACATCACCTTGTTTCGGGTAGAGCGCCATAGCTACCACTATTGCTTTACAATCTTTGCTATAACTTTTGCGCAAACCAATCAATAATCGCTTATTGCGATTTATTTTTTTTTTTATTTTTTTTACCAAAAATATGTAGAAGAATACGTATTGGCCGAAACTGAGGAAAAAAATTTTTTTTTTATACATTTTTGGGGGATATTTATTATAGCAAAAAGTAAAATATAATGCTTTTTTTTTCTAAATTGTTGCTCTTTTTTTAGCGCAAAAAATAAAAACTGCAGAGGTGATCAAATACCACCAAAAGAAAGCTCTATTTGTGGGGAAAAAAGGACGTCAATTTTGTTTGGGAGCAACACCGCACGACCGCGCAATTTTCAGTTAAAGCGACGCAGTGCCTAATCGCAAAAAGTGGTCTGGTGTTAAGCCAGCAAAATGGTCCGGTCTGAAAGTGGTTTACTGTGTAGACTGCCACCTAGCTTAACCAGTTCAATACCGGGCATTTTCACCCCCTTCTTGCCCAGGCCAATTTTCTGTTTTCAGTGCTGTAACACTTTGAATGACAATTGTACGGTCATGCAACACTGTACCCAGATGAAAGAAAAACTGAGAGAGACGTGGTTATTGCCCTCTTCGAACAATTAGATTTTTTGTTTAACTTTCTTGACCACTTATAAATAAATGCATGAATCTATCCATTGCATATAGGGGAGTGGCCTGGAGAAAGGGGGCGGTGTCCGGACACCCCTAATGGACGGACCACCCCTGCTAAAAACATTTAGATCTGAACCTACTCTGGAAGCTTACATCTAAAAAATACAGTTTGGAATGCTTTGCTTATTTAAGACACTTGGGACTCTGCAATGCTATGAAAACCATTCAGCACCTCAGTTCTAGGTAGCAGTATAGAACTTAAACAGACTGAACGTAACCACTTCCCTCACCAACCGCCGCAGTTATACTGCGGGGGTGCTGATGCGATCGTGAGCAGGAGCCATAGAACAGGTGTGTAAATACACACTTCCGTATTCTGAGAGGAGTGACAGATCTTGTGTTCCTATTAGCTAGGACTCACAATCCGTCACTTCCTGTAGTCAGTCCCCTCCCCCTTCAGTTATAATCACCTCCCAGGAAACACAGTTAACACCTTCACCGCCCCCTAGTGTTAACCCCTTCCCTGCTAGTGACATTTTTACAGTAATCAATGCATTTTTATAGCACTGATCGCTGTATTAATGCCAATGGTCCCAAAAAGGTGCCAAAATGTCACAGTCATGATAAAAATCACAGATCGCCGCCATTACTAGTAAAAAAATAATAATAAAAATTCTATAAATCTATTCCCTATTTTGTAGACGCTATAACTTTTGCGCAAACCAATGAATATACGCTTATTGCGATTTATTTATTTATTTTTTTTTTTTTTTTACCCCAAAAATTTTGAAGAATACATTTCAGCCTAAACTGAAAAAAAATTAGCTTTTTTTTTTTTTGAAAAAAAAATGGGGATATTTATTATGGCAAAAAGTAACAAAAAATTTCTCTTTTTCAAAATTGTCGCTCTTTTTTTGTTTATAGCGCAAAAAATAAAAACCTCAGAGGCGATCAAATACCACCAAAAGAACGCTCTATTTGTGGCAAAAAAAGGGGAAAAAAATGTAAACAATTTTGTTTGGGTACAATTTTGCACAATTGTCAGTTAAAACGACGCAGTGCCGAATCGCAAAAAGTGCTCTAGTCAGGAAGGGGGTAAAATCTTTCGGGGGGTGAAGTGGTTAAAGTGAATGTAAATCACAATTACGAATGTAGTGTATGTAGTGTAGTGAATGTAGTGACGTACAAGACATATGTGATATCTCCATTACGAATGCTAGTTTTAGAAGATTGAGTGCTTCCTGCTCGTACTTGATTCCGGAGAATGCGTGAACTTTTGTGCGACGGACTTGTGTTCACACGATCAGAAAGTCCGACAACAAACATTTGTTGGTGGGAAATTTTGAGAATCTGCTAGCCAACATTTGTTGGTGGAAAGTCCGACAACAAACTTTCGATGGAGCGTACACATAGTCGGACAACAAGCTCACATCCTACAGGAAAATCCGACTGTGTGTATGCGCCATTAGTCTTAGGACTAAAATGGCATTTTAGTTTTAGTCCCATTATAGTCTTCTGCAATTGTTTTAGTTTTAGTCGTATTTAGTCGACTAAATCTCCAGTACATTTTAGTAGACTAAAACTTATTTTAGAAAAAAAAGGGGTTAGATACCACGCTAAAAACGAAATAAATAAATCACTAAAAATATAGCTGCAGCTCAATTTGTAAAAAATGTCTACAAACACCATAACCAAAACATAGAATATAGTTGCGCATAAAGTTAAGCTAAAATAATGTAATAATATAATGAATGACTCCAAAAAATCACCATAATAAATATAAAATCATACTCATGAATGAACATGTGATGAAATAAATGTGTAATACGTGATAAATATGTGATAACAATAATAAATCCTAAAATAAAAAATAAAGTAATTATATCAAAAGTCCAGTGAATGAAGTGAAAATGGTGAATTAATCAAATTCTTCTGTGCAAACAGAAACACCAGTGCTTGTGAACCTCCTTTACACAACATATGCGCTTACGAGAGGGTAAGCGATACAGGGCCTGTAGTATTAAATCTGTGGCGTCAAATCAACCTCCAGACATCCATAGCAGGAATCAGCTGTGATTAAAATGAGGACAAGCCAAACGATCCAAACTCAAAGGGTAGACCAGTAAGCAGCAATCACAATCCCAATGAAAAAGGAAAACTCACCATAGTGTAAGTCCATAAAACACAGTTTATTTTATAAGCAAAATATTGCACTTACATTTGTAGAAATATTAAAAGCTCGTAAAGAAATGCCGGTCGGCTGGCACACACCCGTCCTAGACAGTGATGAAGTCAGCACGCCTCCCTCCTGACGTCCGTTTCGTCAAAAAGACTTAGTCATGGCATGGGTTCATTCATAAAACTCATTTTAGTCGTCTAAAATCAAATGGGTGTAATTAAATTGATTGCTGTATAAATGTCAATGGTCCCAAAAAAGTGTCAAAAGTGTCAGATGTTTCAGACGCATTGTTGCAGTCCCGATAAAAATTTGCAGAACACTGCCATTACTAGTAAAAAAATAAAAATAAATACAAAATGCCATAAATTCCCTATTTTGTAAACGCTGTAACTTTTGCGTAAACCATTCAATATTCGCTTATTGTGATATTTTTTTTACCAAAAATATCTAGAAGAATACATATCGGCCTAAACTGATGCATACTGTGGGTACCGATTGGTAGGATCTGTGGGCACTGATTTGTGGGCACTGTGAGCACTTACACCCCCTTCCTGCCCAAACCAATTTTCAGCTTTCGGCGCTCTCACAGTTTGAATGACAATTAGCCATGCAACACTGTACCCATATGAAACTTGCGTCTTTTTTTTCACACAAATAGAGCTTTCTTTTGGTGGTATTAAAACACCAGTGTTTCATTTTTTTATTTTTTGTGCTATAAATTAAAAAAAACTTAAATTTTGTGAAAAAAATGCATTTTTCTTTGTTTCTGTCATAACATTTTGCTAATTAGTACATCTTCATAGATTTTGGCCAAAATTTACACTTCTACATATCTTTGGTAAAAAATAATCCAAATCAGTGTATATTATTTGGTCTTTGTGAAAGTTATAGAGTCTACAAACTATGGTGCCAATCATTGAAAATTGATCACATCTGATCAGGCCTTCAGTACATCAGGTACATCTCATTTCTTGAGACAACAAGTCTTAACAAGTCAGGAAAGTACAAATACCCCCCAAATTACCCTTTTTTTTTTTTTTTTTTGACATTCCAAAGTATTAAGTAAGTAAGATGGTGAGTTTTTTTAAGTTGTCATTTTTTTCCCCACAATTCTTTGCAAAATTAAGATTTTTTTTATTTTACAAAATTGTCATATTATCAGATTATTTCTCACACACAGCATATGCATACCACAAATTACACCCCAAAATACCGATCATCAGTGCCCTGATTACAACTAAGTGCACACCAGTGCCAGGAATGATTGCCCACCACTGCCAGCAATCAGTGCCAATCAGTGCCCACATGTGCCAGCAATCAGTGGCCATTAGTGATGCCAGTCAGTGCTGGCTATCAGTGCTGCCCATCATTGTCGGTCACTGCTGCCCATCAATGCTCATCACTGCTGCCCATCAATTCCACCCATCAATGCCCATCAGTGCTGACCACCAATCCCGCCTATCTGTGCCCACCAGTGCTGCCTATCTGTGCCCAGTGCCCACCAGTGCCACCCATCAGTGTTCATCAGTGCCCATAAGTGCCATCTCATCAGCACCCATCAGTGAAGGAGAAAAATTACTCATTTACAAAATTTACTGACAGAAACTAAGAAAAAAACTTTTTTTTTTTTTTCAACATTTTTGGTCCTTTTATTTCTTAGGAAGAAATAAAAAACCCAGAAGTGATTAAATACCACCAAAAGAAAGCTCTATTTGTGTGAAGAAAATGATAACAATTTAACTTGGTTACAATGTAGCACAATTGTCATTCAAATTAAGACAGCGCTGAAAGCTAAAAAATGGCCTGGGCGTGTAAGAGCCCTGTATTGAGGTGGTTAAGCCCCTGGTTCACATCATTGTGATTTGTCATGCAATTTGACAACTTAAAATCGAATGACAAGTTACACTCTATTTGTGCCTATAGAACCGGCGCGACTCCGACTTGCACTATTTTGGGCGATTTCATGTGCGATTTGCATAGACACCCGTGCATGAAGTCACTCAGATGTCGGCAAGCCGCACTTGAAAGTGGTTGTAAACCCTTACAACCAACTTTGACCTACAGGTAAGCCTAGATTAAGGCTTGCCTATAGGTCCAAGAAATATCTCCTAAGCCTATACGGTTTAGGAGATATTTACCCGAAGACAGCCACTGCTGTCTACGGCGCATGCGCCATAGACAGCGGTGTGCAGGCGCACTGGGGCAGGCTCCCCAGTGGAGTGTCGGTTCCCGTGCGCATGCGTGGGAGTGACATCATCGCGGCTCCGGCGAATCACAGCGCCGGAGCAGCGAGACTCGGAAGTCGCTCCGGGATACATGGCAGCGGCAAAGAGGAAGACGGAGGACTGCTTCGGGGGGTAGGGTGCCCATGTGTCCTGGATTGCCCGGGATTATCCCGTAATTTACATCTTTGTCCCTGGTCCCGGGCACCTTTATTCCGGGACAATACAGTGTCCCGGAATGAAACAGACAATCTGGGAACAGGGGTGGACCGAGCCGCCATATCTCTGGCTCCGCCTCCACCTCCTCCACCCACCCCTGATCACTGGTTACTATAGCCGCCTTGTGTCTGGCAACCAGTGACGTCACTGCCCAGCATTTAAAGCGGAGGAGGATTTCACATCCTCCTCCTCCGCGCCAGTGCTGCTGGGAGTCACTGCTGGTTCTTTCACCTCCGCACTTGGCTCCAGTGACTGGCTTGCAGCTTGTGTGGGGTGTTTCTGTTCCCACACACTGCCATTACATTGTGTACTGCACGGCTTCTCTCCCTTCCTCCCCCCTCCTGCCCACCTCACACTAACAAACGGACTGAAGTCCCCTCCCCCTTTTCCTGGGCTCGGATGTCACAGACAGAAGGAGGGGGAGGAGAATGGACACAACAGGACGGGACGTGCTGATCTGAGGTTTGTACAGAATATTAATGCATGGCACTTGCAGGAGAAGAAGACACAGAGACGGGGGGCAAGTTGTCAAAAAAGAATACTTGCAGCGATTTTGGGGGATAAGAGCATGCTGGATGTGCTAGGAGGCACTTTAGCAGAGGAGAGAAATTGTGCTGGGGGGGGGGGTCAGATTTTTTATTCAACCCCCCCTTCCTGCACAATTTCTCTCCCCTCCCAAAGTGTGCCTCCTAGCACATCCAGCACGCTCTTATCCCCCAAAATCGCTGCAAGTATTCTTCTTTGACAACTTGCCCCCTTCCCCATCTTCAAAGAAAAACTGGCTGCTATTGAGGGGACAATTGTACCGTCTGGAATCCTGGGAACTTTGCTAGAGATTCAGGGCAATTCTGGAGGAGGATGTAAGGGGGCTCTGACTAAGTTAGTACCACCAGAGTGCCCCCTACAACCTCCAGGGTGCCCCCTTAGTGCCTCCAGAGTGCCCCCTTACATCCTTTCAGAGTGCCCAGCCACCAAGGTGGTATAGCAGTGGCTGACAGACTATCAGGAGGTGGTATTGCACTCCTCTTCCTCCTCTCTCCACTAACTACCCCCCGCCATACACGCCGCACTCCTCTCCTGTACATATTACCCCCGTCATACACTCTGCACTCCTCTCCTGTAAATATTACCCCCCACCATACACTCTGCACTCCTCTCCTACACATATTACCCCCCCCGCCATACACTCCGCACTCCTCTCCTGTACATATTACCCCCCACCATACACTCCGCACTCCTCTTCTGTACATATTACCTCCCTGCCATACACTCTGCACTCCTCTCCTGTACATATTACCCAACACCATACACTCCGCACTCCTCTCCTGTACATATTACCTCCCTGCCATACACTCTGCACTCCTCTCCTGTACATATTACCCCACACCATACACTCCGCACTCCTCTCCTGTACATATTACCCTCCACCATACAATCTGCACTCCTCTCGTACACATTTTACCCCCCCGCCATACACTCCACACTTCTCTCCTGTACATATTACCCTCCACCATACACTCCACACTCCTGTACATACTACCCCCCACCATACATTCTGCACTCCTCTCCTGTGCATATTACCCCCCCACCACACACTCCACACTTCTCTCCTGTACATATTACCCCGCGCCATACACTCAGCACTCCTCTCCTGTACATATTACTCCATGCTATACACTCCGCACTCCTCTTCAGTACATATTACCCCCCGCCATACACTCCACACTGCTCTCCTGTACATACTACTCGCCACCATACATTCTGCATTCCCTATTTAACATTACCATATTCTGCACTATATAAGTCATCTCAGACTCTCTTTAACAACACCCCCTTTAAGCCAATAGTTAGTGCAATTTAAGACATGTCCACTGTTCACCCCGACACACTTTGCGCGACATATTGTTGTTCTTCACGGGTCCGCTGATTTCATACACCCCTGCCCCAAAAATCGGCAAAAAAAATGTCAAAAATCATCTTTTTGGGGGGCGGGGAGGGGGGGTGGGGTTTGGTGTCCCTGAATGGCAGTTTGGAAATGTGGTCACCCTATTCGGGGGCTTCGCTCTCAGGTAAGTTATTCATAATGAGCTAGTATGCTATGCATACTAGCTCATTATGCCTTTGCCTTACAGGGTGTGCTTTTAAAAAAAAATAAAAAATTGCCTTTACTTCCTCTTGAAATAGCACTGACGTGTGAACATTAATTCCAGTAGCAGAGAGAATTGCATTGCACTTGCCATAAATTGTGCTAGTGTAGGTCTTGTTTGAAGATGGAAGCGATGTTGGAAGCCAGCAGTTTTGTTTCTGACACTAAATAGGGTTGCTGCCACTTTTATGAACCATGTCCAGGCTGGACATAAGCCCAGAAAGTGTACAATGAGGAATATTTGTAGACTATCTTAAAACCTACAAATCACGTGTCGGGTCATGAGATGCTGCTAGAGCCTTTAATTAATTGGGTTGGGGGGGGGAGGGTAATGCGAAGCATTTTAATTGTGTCTCTAATGGAACTCTTTGAATAGAGCTTTTGTGTGAGTGACCTGCAGCAGAGTGAGAACATGGAATGTCATGTTCCCTTGCTCCCCATTAGGCTACTTTCACATCCATGACTTTTGGGCCCACTTAATTAAGTGTCTTCCTTGTGAATCTTGTGCAAATCCTCATTCACAGATTTGTAAGACAATGTAAAGCTTTCAGCTTTTTTTTTTTTTTGGTGTGCTTTTGTTAGTGAAATATGTACCATTCTATTATTCATTCGCATTCTATAGCTAATTATATGTGTTTTTATGATCATGACCTGTGATTTTTCCCTGGGAAGTTTTGCACTAGATCTTTTCAAGTTCCACTTTATTAGTATTACTTTGCTTTTATCCAAAAATAACAAGATACAAATAGTAGTTTGTATGGATAGGCGATAGTGTCAAAAAAGTGGCACCAACATCCCTGAGAAAAATGTGAACGGGAGGAGGATTTTGATGGGATTTTAAGTGGGTGGGTTGGTGGGTGTCTCATGGGTATTGGGCCAGGCGGTCAGTAGCACAACTATTGTTTTTGATTATAGCTTTTGCTGTATATATTTTTTGTATTGTCTTTTAACTGTACTTTATTCTATGCAGCATCACATCTACCTCTCAATAAACATCTCCTGAGGAAGCCCTAAAAGGCGAAACATGTCAGGATATGTCGCTCTATGCTAGTGTTGAGTGACCATTTGTTCCATCATTTGACTCGTGTATCTCTGTCTGCGTAATATATTTACAACCAATATATATTAAAAAAAATAATTGTGTAATAAATTTTGTTATTTTTTTTGCATGATGTATTGTCAACAAGATTCAAATGTACCACCAATTAAAACATAATATAATAATACCATGTAAAGTTCAGATGCCCATAGGATAATTTAATTTGCCATCATATTTGTGGATTATTTCAGATTAGCACATAATTTGAGCCTGAAGGATTGATGTACATGTTGTAAAGCTACAGTCTTTTTCCTGCATCCCCATGCAGATTATTGCTCCTCCTCTGCTTAACTCCAGCAGACTATTGTTTGCAGAACTTCCTCACCCATTACCAGGTAAGGATGAGGACATCTCTCTTGACTGTGTAAGGGTGATGTTCCTAGAAATCCTCTTCTCCTCCTGCACAAACTTATACTGTAGTTACTGGTGTAATGTCACATCTTTTTCTTTAAGCAAAAAGGACCCAGTCTGAATAGTTCCTATTGCAGGCTCTGTTTGCTCACTGCTACTAGGCCAGAGGCCTACAGTACCTCTCCCCAGAGGCCTAGTAGTTTAAAAGCACATACTGAGTGGTGGACTACTGTTCCCAGCCCGTCCTGCTTGCAAATCCTGTGCCTTCAGGCAACATCGATTTAACACAACTCCCCACAGTCTGCTTCAGGACTCCTCATAATTGATCGTGTAATGAGGACTTCACTACTGACCGTGTAGAAGTGAAGTTCCCTCACAGAATTCCTGGCACATCCAGCCCTCCACTGTGGTACACTCACTGACCCTTCTCTGCCCCAAGTCCTTGATGGAGAACTTACAGCTTCACCTGCCCCTCTACTCCAGGAGTTCCTCATCAATGACCGTGTACTGATGAGAACATTGCCAATGACCGTGTAGAGGCAAAGTTCCTTTACAGTTCTCCCAAGGCCTCATCCTGCAATCGGAGCACCTTCCCAGATGGGGGTGCCCTCCTGCTGCTGTCTAGTACTCCATTCTCCACTTCACCCGGCTGACAGCTCCTCCCAGTGGCATGTTACTTATATAGGAGGCCCGCCCCCTGCCAATACCAATTGAGGATTGGTCAGGGCTCCCACATGAGCTGCCTGCCACTCCAGTCCCAGGGCCTGCCCCTTTTGCAGAACATTCTCCCTGGAAGCAGGGGTGGCACCTCAAAACTAGAGCACATGTGGTCACACCCACTGCTACTCTAACCTCTTCCAGCCCCCCAGATCAAAACACAGGCCTAGCTTGCAGTATAGGCCTGCCTAAATTTACTTGTGCTGACAATCTTATTAGTAAAAATCCTATTACTAGCACCTACCTATTGGTAGAGGGCGCTACATAACTCAAAGAATAGCTTAAGAAATTATTTTGGTATAGCATCACATTTACCTAACTTTCCTGTATACAGCACGTGCATCAATTTATGGTAAATGGTAATTTCTGTTACCTTACCTCACATAGCAATATGTGAACGAACATATTGCTAATATTAAGGCCGGAGTCACCAACCACAGTGTACCCAAGCACTATTTACAAGTACATGGTAGGAACCCTTTTGGGACTAAATTTCAGGTTATTGATAGATTCACCCCACATTGGAGGGGAGAGTCTAAAGTTAGAGGAGTTTCCAAGTTGGAAACCTTTTGGATTTACCAGCTGAAGAGTTATTTTCCTTATGGATTAAACCAGGATTGGGACATTAATGCTTTTATTAACAAATCATAAGGATACATTTTTTAATATTTTTTTTGTGCTAATTGCTTATTTCGGAATGATGAATAATCATTCTTGATATTGTTGCTTGGTCATGTATCTCTGTCTTTGGTTTTCCTCAGATGGTCCCTTTAGCTGCATGGTAATTTAATTTATAATGATAGTATTACGGTCCGTAAGGTTTTGCTCGTTTTTGTAAAAACGTTTTTATTTTTTTCCGTCGGGATTTGCTGAGCACAGTCCCGCCTGGTATGTTTAAGGACCCCGTGGTTCCAATTTTCCCAGCGCTCCATTAGTGTCACAGTTTTAGATTTTATTTGGAGCTAAGAATGAGGCTTGGTTTCATCTGTTTCCTGTTGGCGCAGTGGGATTATGTAATGACGCCTGGAAATGACCTGCCTCAATACAATGCTTGCCGCGTTATTTTCCCTGGAATCACCGAGATATGCACGAGTTGAAAACGAGGTTTGGAACGCACACACCCCTTTTGGGGGGAGGTTCGACCTATTGCATGATTTGCGCACGCTCCCCACGTCTATGTTGACACACGTGAGTTGAGTCTGAGGCTTGGAATGCATGCATCTCCTAGGGAACGCTGATGTGATGATGCGTTGACACACAAGCCAGGCGGTGTGTTTTAAAAAGTTTTAGTGTCAGCAATCTATGCTACAATGCGTTGTGTAAGGTTTCTGAATGGACACAGCATGGGACCATCTTAGAAACAACAGCTGACTCTTATTTTTAATTTATACGGTTGTTATATATATGGCGTGGGATTAAACAGCAAGGTTATGCCCCAGTAGAAGTATTATTATACGAAACATGTCGGCCTGCTGGCTGTATTACCACGCTTTTTTTGATTCGGTGATGTACTGATTTGTGCACAAGACTGGTTTTTGATTTTATTCCATCTTGTATGCTGTTATATTTTTTAATAAATCCATTTTATATTGGAGTGACCTGCTCTATATAGAGGTCTTTTTTCTTGTCTTTTTTCCCATACACCATTTGGGTGCGATTAACCCTTTTCTTACTGATACGGTATTCTGGAAGCCGGATATCCAGTATATGAGAAGTCATGATGTCCTCCTCTTCACATGAGATTTGAAGCCCTACCATCTCACCTGGACGATCAGTTTGAGGATCCACCTGAGAGAATTGTCTCACATGCCTGCTAGATAGATTCACCACCATATGGGTGTGTGGGTCCACAGTTGAGGGTAAGAGTATTTAATACACATTGCTATTTGAGATCCATCACTTGAAGTTGCATACCCTCTTTGAAGATGAACTGCACCTATTAATTGCGATCTTATAGTTCATAGTTAGTTAGGTTGAATAAAGACACCAGTCCATCCAGTGTGAGTGTCTACAATTATCCCTATACATTGCACACTCACGTCGGTCCCTACCCTCAAGGAGCCCACAATCCAAGGTCCCCATTCATATACTAAGGCCAATTTTGGACAGAAGCCACTAAACCTACCTGCATAGGGAGAACTTGCAAACTCCAGGCAGGTAGTGTCGTGATCGGAATTTGAACCAGCGACCCTTCTTACTCCTAGGTGAGAGTTCTAACCACTACACCACTGTGCTGCCTGACGAGGCAAAGGATGACACAGAGGATATTCATATTGAGCACGTTCACAGAGACTTTATGCTATTTGAAGTAGCTTTTTTGAGCTGTTTATACAGAGACTTTGATGTGTTGACTCACTTTATGATGTTGCATAGTGCACATGATTGATATTATATTTATTTTGTGATTGAACCATTTCCCCTACAGTCACTAGATAGAGGTCATGTTTCAGCAGGGGGTGCAGTATTGGGGTTAATGTATGGAGATAGGGTGAGTGCAGTAAGGGGTTAATGTATAGAGATGGGGTGGGTGCAGTAAGGGGTTAATAATGATGCAGAGGGGTCTGGCTAGGCTCCACTCACCTCAGAGGGAAGGAAACCATGTTCCATTCGAAGTGCCAAGAATCAGAAAAGACACATGGAGGTGGAACTGAGTATTGCAGACTGACTATTGCACTTGGCGGGTCACCTGCATGTACACTCCGGCTATCCGCTCTTCCACCTCCATGTGTCTCTGCTGACTCTTACCACTTCAAATGGAACATGGTTTCCTTCCCTCTGAGGTGAGTGGAGCCTCCTTCCTGACATGCATGTTAGGTTTACCAGCCTGAGGACCCCTAAACATGATCCATGGCACCCAGCTCACACCCCCGCCAGGACCTCTCCAACCCACCCATGGAAGTTCCCCAGCACTCACACCCCCGGAGAGACCAACAGTGGTCAGTTGGATGGGAAGGAGGCAGGGACACACACTCTTGCCATCTATGCGTCTAGATTTAGATTCATTTTGTATGGGCTTGAATTGCACCGCAAGGGTATTGGTTTTGGGTATCGGAGCATTTTTTCGTGCAACTCTAGTAATAAGATCTATTTACATTATTCACTATAACTTTTTTGGCACACTACCAGACACTTTTGTTTGGACTCTTATATGGTGCATGTTTTAGTATTTGTTACCCAGCGATTTTGGACATTGGTTATGGTATGACTATATGTGGATGCCCACTTATTACTATATCAACTGTTGTGAGTGCGGCTCTTGGTACACAGCTTTACACTGAGCGCAATTTTATTTATATATATATATATATATATATATATATATATATATATATATATATATATATATATATATATATAATTTGTTTTCCTTTATTTCTTAATTGCGCACAGAAAAAAAAAATCAGGAAGTTTACAGATACAAGCAGGTCAATTTAAATGGTCAAAACAGAATACATGTCCGTCTAGTAGTGAAAAACAGATTGCCATTGACAGTAATATTTACATTGTATACACAGGCTAAATAGCTCAAGTTGAAATCCCATCTGCAAAACCAAAAAACACAACCTTGTCATCAGAATACTAATTCAAGGGGTAATAATATGTGAACCTTCATTGTTCCTCATAAAACGGCCTAAACCATACAAACAAAAAGAAACCTAACTGCCAATATACCAAAAAATCCAAAAATCAAGAAAGATTACTAAAGTAACAAAAATGTATTCAAATGACTCAGGAAGGATGTACTGGAAATGGAACGAGTACAAAGAAGGGCAACTAAGCTAATAAAGGGTCTGGAGGATATTAGTTATGATGAAAGGTTGTGAGCACTGAACTTATTCTCTCTGGAGAAGAGACGCTTGAGAGGGGATATGATTTCAATTCATAAATACCGTACCGGTGACCCCACACTAGGGATACAACTTTTTTTTTTGGTTTAACCTTAAACTATGTAGAGGGTTCTCTACTGTGGCAAGGATGTGGAATTCCCTTCCACAGGCGGTGGTCTCAGCGGGGGGCATTGATGGCTTCAAGAAACTATTAGATAAGCACCTGAACAACTGCAACATACAGGGATATACAATGTAATACTGACATATAATTACACAGATAGGTTGGACTTGATGGACTTGTGTCTTTTTTCAACCTCACCTACTGCCCTGTTTCCCCGAAAATAAGACCTAGGTGATGGCTGCAATATAAGCCCTACCCCCAAATAAGCCCTAGTTAAAGTCCTTGTAGGTCTTATTTTCAGGCTAGGGCTTATTTGGGGGTAGGGCTTATATTGCAGCCATCACCTAGGTCTTATTTTCTGACAATTACCCTAGGTCTTATTTTTGGGGAAACAGGGTATGTAACTATGTAACTATGACTGTACCCTTATCCCCAATTCTAGTTTAACCCTTTCCCGCCGAGCGTACGCAGATCTGCGTACTCGGCTTCCGGGGGGTATACCGGGATGATGCCCGCACCTGCAGGCATCATCCCGGTACCGTTTTGTTCAGCAGGCGATTGGCTATCCAGCCATAACAACCGATGCGGCTAAAAGCCGCTCGGCTGTTATGCCGGAGGAGCAGGAGGGGACGTCCCCCCTCCCGCCGCCTCCCGCCGCTGTTACCGGTGCTCCCGCTCGATCGGGAGCACGGATTCCTGTTGCGATGCCTCCGGCCGCTGGGGAGGAACTGGAACGAAGCCGTAATTGGCTTCGTTCCAGTCTCCTCATAGTAAACACGGAAGCGACGTCATGACGTCACTTCCCGTTTACTCGGCTACCAATGGCGCCGGTTTTAAAAAAATATCCGGTATTCAGAATCGCCGTTTTCGGCGATCTGAATACACTGAAGTGTAAAGGAGGGGTGGGGGGTCTTTTAGACCCCTGATCCCTCCATAAAGAGTACCTGTCACCGCCTATTACTGTCACAAGGGATGTTTACATTCCTTGTGACAGCAATAAAAGTGATCAATTTTTTATTTATTTTTTTAAACAATTTAGTCATTTTAAAATAAATAAAAAAATAAAAAAACATTTTTTCAAGCGCCCGCCGTCCCCGCGAGCTCGCAAAGCAAAGAAAACGCATACGGAAGTCGCGCCCGCGTATGTAAACGGTGTTCAAATCACACATGTGAGGTATCACCGCGATTGTCAGAGCGAGAGCAATAATTCTAGCACTAGACCTCCTCTGTAACGCTAACCTGGTAACCGTAAATTTTTTTTAAAGCGTCACCTATTGAGATTTTTAGGTACCGTACTTTGTCGTCAATCCACAAGTGCGTGCAATTATAAAGTGTGACATGTTTGGTATCTATTTACTCGGCGTAACATTATCTTTCACATTATGCAAAAAAAATGGGATAATTTTACTGTTTTGTTTTTTTTTAATTCATGAAAGTGTCCCTTTTCCCAAAAAGTTGCATTTAAAACACCGCTGCGCAAATACCGTGTGACATAAAATATTGCAACAATCGCCGTTTTTATTCTCTAGAGTCTCTGTTAAAAAAATATATATATAATGTTTGGGGGTTCCAAGTAATTTTCTAGTAGAAAATATGGATTTTAACTTGTAAACACCAAATTCCAAAAATAGGCTTAGTCATGAAAGGGTTAAACCCTCAGTTTACACTATGATCCATCATATTGCCTGGAAGGAGACCAATGTAAATGGCATAAATGCAATAAGAATATGTGACCAAAAGTCCTAAAAAGACTATGAATTTTGGAAAAATGAATGTTTAAATATATCGTTCTAAAAAAGTCAAAACAATTGATCTCGAAGGTCAAAATTCACCAGTGCCAATCCCTAAAAAAAAAAAAAAAAAAAAAGGTTTTAAATGAGCATGGCATGGCTGGTTGTTGGTTCCCCCAAATGTGGTTATTGTAGGTAAGGCAGAAAAGAAATGAAGCAAAAGCACAAACGTATGAAAAGCCAATAAAAACAACAGAACAGGACTAATAAATATGGATGGCAAAGTCCTACAGGGGTTAAAAAAGTTGCAAAGTAGAATCTAACAAGCGGTGGTTGACAGGCATCAATATTGAAGCACAATACCGAAGGCACATCCCAAGTGGTATATTCAGTCCTTTGTTCCATGTACATCATACATCTGTAAGGTCAGGAAGGAACACAGTGAAGCAACCAAGCCCATAGATTGTGAAGAGCATATAGGTCAAGGTATATTTTAACCTTCTGTTAGTGTTTAGAACACATTCTGTAAAGCTGGAGTCAAGGTTGAGCTATAAAAGCCATAAAAAGCAGATAAAGGCCCAGCTGTTTAACCGCTTGCCGACCGCCGCACACAGATGTACGTCGGCAGAATGGCACAGGCGTACAAGTACATCCCTTTAAATTTGCCATCTATCGGGGCATGTGCCTGCCGCGGGATCGTGCCCATGGGTCCCAGGAACTCGATGTTCAACGGAAGCCCGCGGTTGCGGTGTGGAGGTGTAGAACGGGGAGATGCCTATGTAAACAAGGCATTTACCCATTCTGCGTAGTGACATGATCACTGCTCCCTGTCATATGAGTGGAAGGCCCCCCCACAGTTAGAATCCCTCCCTAGGACACACTTAACCCCTTGATCGCACCGTAGTGTTTAACCCCTTCCCTGGCAGTATCATTTACACAGTAACCAGTGCATTTTTATAGCACTGATCGCTGTATAAATGACAATGGTGTCAAAAGTGTCCGATGTGTCCGCCATAATGTCACAGTCACGATAAAAATCGCAGATTGCCGCCATTACTAATAAAAAGAAAATAATAAAAAAAATGCCATAAAGCTATCCCTTATATTGTAGATGCTATAACTTTTGTGCAAACCAATCGCTTATTGCGATTTTTTTTTTTTTACCAAAAATATGTAGAAGAATACATATTGGACTAAACTGAGGAAAGAATTTTTTTTTATATGTTTTTGGGGATATTTATTATAACAAAAAGTAAAAAATATTGCTTTTTTTTTTTCAAAATTGTCGGTATTGTTTTGTTTATAGCGCCAAAAATAAAAGCCGCAGAGGTGATCAAATGCCACCAAAAGAAAGCTCTATTTGTGGGAAAAAAAGGACGTCAATTTTGTTTGGGTACAACGTCGAATGACCGCGCAATTGTCAGTTAAAGCGATGCAGTGCCAGATCGCAAAAAGTGCTCCGGGGCTGAATTGGTTAAAGTGTATATCTACCAATGTCTAGGCGGTGTTGCACCTCATAATAATGAAGTTGTGGCGTTGTTGGAGCTGCAACAGACTGTGCACAGTATATATTTAAATATATTAAACAATTCAACTAATCTCATGGATGCAGTCCTTACATATAGTCCATAAAACATGGATCATATTTACCATTTATGCGTTAATTTCATCAAGTAATCTACCATAGTTGAAAAACAGCGTCAATGACATTCAGCAAAACATAGGCCATGATGATATTTATACTTCACTTGAACAGTGAATTTTCTTTGGGATAATTAGCTCTGTATAAAAGCCTTCCATGTTTACATTAATATCTTAATAATATATAATATATTATTATTATTCAAAAATAGATATACGATAATTATACTATTTTTCAATTCACAAATAACAATTAGGAGTAAAATTACTTATGATCCTTGCTCACAAAAGCTTTTGTTCAATTTAATATTGACGTGGGTGAAAATAAAAATATGAGGTTGTCAGCATCTATCATCTATCTTCTGCAAGTTGTGTTTGCATTTTTATTTGCAGAATACAATGTTCCTTCTTTCTATATGACATTCCCTAATTTTCAATAGATAGCTACCTTGATTGTTTTCTCTAAGGCCGCGTACACACGCGCGGACTGTTCGCCCAACTTTGTCCGTCCAACAGTTTCGGCAAACAGTCCGCTCAAACTTAGCATGGACGGACATGGCCACACACGACGGACGAACAGTTTGCTGAAACCGTGCGCGATGACGTGAACGGCACGTACGACGGGACGAAAAATACGACGTCCTATACACTGCAATGCAACCTTCCGACGTGGAAATCCTTTCTGAGCATGCGCGAGACTTAGTTGGCCGAACAAGCCTACACACGAGCGAACAGTCCGCTGAAACCTTGTTTCAGCGGACAGTTTTTCGGAACTTCCGTAAGACCTTGTTCGTCCAACTGTCCGCTGAAACTGTCCGCTGAAGCCCCACACACGAGCGGACTGTCCGCCCAAACACTGTTCAGCGGACAAGGTTGGGCGAACAGTCCGCGCGTGTGTACGCGGCCTTAGGCTGTCAGTCATTTTCTTTTTTGAATCTTTAATCACTTTCTACTTTTCCAACACCATAGAGGATGTTCCTCAAAGTATTTAAGGCTAAGTCTTGGTTCACATCTATGCGGTTGCAGTTGATGCCTTTTTTTGAGGCATGTTTTGCGTTTTTAAATCCGCATTTTGCGTTTTTTTGTGTTGCTTTTTTTTTTGCTTCCCTTAAAAACACTGTATATAGCTGATTGCTTAATAACTGGTGAGTCATCAGCTGTCAGTGGGGTTCCCCGCTGACACCTGAATGTAAAAAGAAAGAATTGGCAAAAAAAATTAAAAACGGGAAAAAAAAAACTGAGTGGGGCCCCCCCTCCAAATCCTTACCAGGCCCTTCAGGTCTGGTATGGATTTGGACGGGAAGCCCATGCCAAAATTAAAAAAAAATGGCGTGAGGTCCCCCTCCAAAATCCATACCAGACCCGAAGGGCCTGGTATGGATTTGGAGGGGGTGCCCCACTCTGTTTTTTTTCCCGTTTTTAATTTTTTTTGCCAATTCTTTTTTTTTTACATTCAGGTGTCAGCGGGGTCAGAAAAGGGAGGGGATGAGCGAGCGCCCCAACCCCCCAAACTATACCAGGTCACATGCCTTCAACATGGGGGGGGGGGGGGTGCTTTAGGGCAGGAGGGCTCCCTAGGGTGTTTCATTTTTGAATGGAAAAAAATAAACTGTAAACTTTTGAAGACTTTGCTTATGCCCAGAGTCTGATGTAAAAGATATATATGCTAAATTTCAAGAAGATTGGATAATATTTAGAGGTTGCACACTTTGATCTGTTTTGTAAAAGTAGGCAAAAAATAAAAATGTTCAATGTTAATTACTTTTATCACAAACTTAATATGCTATTAAAACTATACACTAAAATTATTAGGTAATATGATAGGCAAAACACGTGTTATAATAATCAACTTTGAACGATGCAATCCCTTGTATTCTGTCACGTCGTGGATCCCAAACAATTCAAAGAATGTCTTTGTTTTATTAGTAATGAAATGGCTCAGGTCTTTCCCTTCAAAAAACATGTTTTTACCCTTTAATCGTTTCACTTCCTTTTTCTTTGCAGGTTTGGTTTCTAAATTTTTAGTCATATTTTTCTTAACTGCCTGAGTAATAAGTTCGTCCAAAAAAGCCAGTCCTATGTTTGTTTCTGACAGATACCAAAGGTGTCTCTTAGCAACCGTGAGAGCACTTTTTGTGATGTCTGCATCTGGGGGCTCAAAAGCTGTAGCATATCCAAATCATTCTTTGGAGCCCATCGACTTACAATTGCCTCATGCCAAAAGTGAACATATATGAGGTTGACAAAATGTGCAACCCGTTTCATTCCTTCCAATTGTCGTTGAGGAATATTCAACTGTTTAGTGAAGAGGACAATTTTAAGTGCATATATTGCCTTTGCCATCCACCTTGCTTGATACAATGCCTCAGGGATCCTGAAACTGAAGTCGTTTTCAGATCAACCTCCTAGGTACAGGAGTGAGAGTTGTAATAACTCTTTGTAGTCTTCTCTTGGGTGACTTCCATCTTTTAGGACATTTTGGATGTAGTTAACCATTTTCACTCTTTGTTCTTCTAGAAATCCTTGAACGGGACTTTCTTCATCCAGCATTGTTGTATATGACTTCTTATCAAGTGAAGCCCACAGACTTTGCTTTGATAAAAGTGATCAATATGTGCAACCCCTAAATATTATCCAATTTTCTTGAAATTTGGCATATATATCTTTTACATCACTGAGACTCGGGGCGTAAGCAAAGTCATGAAAATAACATCTTTGGAAAAATGAAACACCCTAAGGCTCTCTCAAGAGCTGGGTGCATTCATAAATGCACAAAATATAACTGCTCATTACTATTTAGAGGTAATAACAACCAGGGTAGTTTATCCAGGGAATATAAAATTGCCATAAGAGATCAGGAAGGGATTTTTATCCCCCACTGGAGTGAATTGGATCATGCTTTATGTGGGATTTTTGCCTTCCTCTGGATCAACTGTTGGTATAGGATAGTATATATGAAGGTTTTCTATTTTTGTGTGTGTGTTTTTTTATTTCAAACTGACTAACTATGGAACTATGCATGCGCTTAGCAACAAGATAGTGTGAATGGGTCATAAGAAGTATTGGTTGTTTTGGGAGAACAAATATAGTATTTTTGCAGAGTGTAAGTTTTTTTTGAAGAAATATCTCTTGCACAAATGTGAGATTTTAGTCAGTTGAGATTTCAGGGCAGGGTATTTATGTGTCGTTTCCATACATGAATTAAACCGTGGGTCTCCAAATCTTATAAACAAAGGGCCAGTTTACTGTCCTTTAGCCCTTGTGCAAACGGTCGGACATTCCGACGGAAAATGTCTAATCGGACCGTGTTGTCGGATAATCCGACTGTGTGTGGGCTCCATCGGACTGTTTCCGTCGGAATATCCGACGGACAAAGTTTTAGAGCTGGGCTATAAAACTTTCCGACAACATGATCCGATCAGGCAGATCAAATTCCTAGACCAAAACTATTGGCTACTAGCCTGAATGTAGTCCCGTCGTAACGAAATAACGTCATCACGTTCTGAACGATCGGATTTTCCGACAACTTTGTCTGACCGTGTGTATGCAACACCAGTTTCTGACAAAATCTGATGTGCACAAGGGCTTAGAATTTAAGAGGGCCAGACTATAGCCAGTGGGAGTAGAAAATGCTCAAGCATCAGTGGAAGTAAACAATGCCCCATCATTGGTTTTAGCAGATGGAATAGTGCCCTATTGTTGATATCAGTGGGATATTAGTCTTGGGGATATATTAGTCTCAGTTGTGGATGGAATAATGCCCCAAGGGCTGCACAGAGGCCAGAAAATGGCCACACCTGGCCCCAGGGCCGCAGTTTGGAGACCGCTGAATTAAACTGACTAATCTTGGTTGTTGTACTAGATGGAAGTGTCCTTTTAATATTTTAGTGGATACAAAAACAAAACAAAATCAACTGATTATGGTGTTCAAATAAAGTACATAATGAAGTACAGTTACAACATTTGTGTTTTCAGTGCCAGTAGTTTTACCAAATAAAGTACGAATTGTTTTCTGGCCTTTTAATTGTCAAAGCTTTGCCTAGCAGGCCTGATTGACACTGCTTGACATATCAAGGTTTTTCTGTATACCAGATAGTTGCAGGTCAGAAGGCATCACACGGCCAGCTCTTACCTCAATACTTTGCTCTTGTTTCTGTTAATATAAACCATGCAACAATATGCATGAAAGGCATAGCAGGAGATACAGCATTAGTGACTGTTCAGCAAAATCAGTTGTAGACATTTCGGGGTGCATCAAAATAAAAAGTCTTACGACTGGTTTTCTTTTTAAAGCAGCCATTAGGGTGCCATTGTTTTCTGTGAAGAAGCAGTGATCTCTTTGCAGAGGTTCAACATGATCCTTGCTAAGTCAGAACTGTAGCTGATTGGAGAAAAGCCAATGTAGCACCAATATTTAAAAAAGGACCACAATACACTCCTGGGAATTACAGACCAGTTGGTCTAACATCCATAGCATGCAAGCTCTTGGAGGAGATGATAAGGGAATATATACAAGATTTTAGCAATGAAAATGGTATCATTAGCAGTAATCAGCATGGATTCATGAAAAATCGTTCTTGCCAAACCAATCTATTAACCTTCTATGAGGAGGTAAGTTGCCATCTAGATAAAGGAAGGCCCGTAGATGTGGTATATCTGGATTTTGCAAAAGCATTTGACACAGTTCCCCATAAATGTTTACTGTACATAATAAGGTCTATTGGCATGGACCATAGGGTGAGTACATGGATTGAAAACTGGCTACAAGGACGAGTTCAGAAGGTGGTGATAAATGGGGAATACTATGAATGGTCAGGGGTTTGGAAGTGGGGTGCCCCAGGGTTCTGTGCTGGGACCAATTCTATTTAATTTGTTCATAAATGACCTGGAGGATGGGGTAAATAGTTCAATCTCTGTATTTGCGGATGATACTAAGCTAAGCAGGGCAATAACTTCTCCGCAGGATGTGGAAACCTTGCAAGAAGATCTGAACAAATTAATGGGGTGGGCAACTACATGGCAAATGAGGTTCAATGTAGAAAAATGTAAAATAATGCATTTGGGTGGCAAAAATATGAATGCAATCTACTCGCTAGAGGGAGAACCTCTGGGGGAATCTAGGATGGAAAAGGACGTGGGGTCCTAATAGATGATCAGGAAGGATGTACTGGAAATGGTACATAGTACAAAGAAGGCCAACAAAGCTAATAAAGGGTCTGGAGGATATTTAGTTATGAGGAAAGGTTGCGAGCACTGAACTTATTCTCTCTGGAGAAGACGCTTGAGAGGGGATATGATTTCAATTTACAAATACCATACTGGTGACCCCGCAATAGGGATAAAACTTTTTTGTATAAGGGAGTTTAATAAGACATGTGGTCACACATATAGATTAGAAGAAAAGAGGTTTAATCTTAAACTGCATAAAGGGTTTTTTACTGTAAGAGCGGCTAGGATGTGGTCTCAGCGTGGGGCATCGATAATTTCAAAAAACCAATAGATAAGCACCTGAACGACCTCAACATACAGTAATATACAATGTAATACTGACATATAATCACACACATAGGTTGGACTTGATGGACTTGTGCCTTTTTTTAACCTCACCTACTATGTAACTATATGTAGCTCAGTGGGGGGAGCCTGAGCTTTTCTGATTGCAGAGCTATTGGTCTAATTCAGTGGAGAGGTGTCAGACCTCTGCAATTAGACCACTGCTTCCGCACAGAGGGCCCACTCTGCAGCTACATGTAGGGAACAGGCTTTTCTAGGCAGGCTTTGGCTGCTTTACAAAGAAAATTAACTGTAAAACTTTGTGCAGCTTTTTTTTTTTTGATTCCCCCGGAATGTGTTTAGCTAAGTTAAACTGATAATTGAATTGGGCTTTAAAGCAGACACTTGAGTTTGCTCATGTTTGTGCATTGCCATTTGGAGATATTGGGGTTTTACCTTTACCCTCAGTCTAATGAAAAATCTGCATGGGGGTAGATGCATGTAAAAGGTTTTTCATCTTAATAGAGAGAATGCATTAAGGTAAAAAAAAAACCTTCTACCTTTACGACCACTTTATGCATATAGCTTCAAGCATTACCTTTTTTTTTCTATTTTAGCAGCAGCTAATGTAGAAAATGTATGTGAAATGTGACAGAACTGCATCTCTTTTGCTGCACGATGTCTTATTTACAATTTCAACAGCTTGACCTTCATAGCTTCCTACTATAATTTGCATCAGAAATCATGTCCACATCAAAAATGTCTGTCCAAGTTACAGAAATTTATGATAAATGCATCCCATGTGTATTTTTTTTCATAATATCTGCCATAAACCAGGTCATACAGAATATGCTGCTTGGACCTTGGAAATGTAATAAAGGTGGTAATGAACTTTAGAGGATGTTTGCCTGAGAGTGCATATTTAACCATATCAGTTTGATCAGATGCTTTACAAGCTGATAACAATTTGTAAACAGACAAACTGAAATCTTTGTCACTTCTGGTTTCAGAAAGTCTCTGTCTCTGACATCACAGAGAGGGAGGAATAACGGAGGCTCCTCTCACTTTGTCTAGTGCACCTGATGCGACTGGCCACCTCAGTACTGGGGTCTCTGGTAGGATGTGAGAGCCCTGTAAAACGGCAGGAGGGGGGTGACCCCTTTCTGCTGCCTGTAAAAGTGATTGGGAGGCTCTACAGCCACTCAATCAATTTTACCTTGCGCAGAATCGCCAGCTAAACAATATCTTTAAAGGGGCTCTCACAGGAGATTGCTCCTGTGCACCTCTGTAATTACATGCAATCATTGCAATTCAGAACCATTCTCCTTGATTTCACAGCCAGTGTCTTCCTCTGATGCACAGTTTTGTAAATTACCTTCATCTTGCATAAATCATTCATTTGGCAGAGTGTGCAGGAGCTGAGCGTTTAGATAACCGCCTATATGGAGCATATCTGTAGTACAGAAAACAGGAGACATGTGTCCTTGGAAGTCTGTAAAGCACACCATAAATTATACAATCTGATTGTACAATCTCCTTTAGATCTATCACCCATGTAGTGCAGAAGCCTGCCTGATTGAATACAGAGTAATTGGCTAGATAGGTGTGTCCTCCTATTATATAGTTTTGGTAAATCTAAAGTTTTTAAACTAAGTGACGGGGGGAGGGTCCAGAGGTAGAGAAAGTCAGTGCAGAACATAGTCCAGAGGTTAGTATTGGGGGCATTAGTGGTAGGTTGACCAAAACACATAAATCCAAGGTAAGTAACAAGTCCTAGTTGCAATCTCAGAACACCCAATAAGAGGATAGTATGCGATCGCTCTAAACTATGTGGCATGTTCACCAATGCCAGGAGACTGGCGGACAAGATGGGTGAACTAGAAATACTGTTCTATGAGGAGGATTTGGATTTTGTGGGAATTTCAGAGACCTGGATCAAAAGCTTTCATGATTGGCTGGTAGCCATTCAAGGGTATACCCTATATCGCAGGGATAGAGAGGGTAAAAAAGGGGGAGGGTATGCCTGTATATCAAGAATAATGTACAAGTGAATGTGAGAGATGACATCACTAAGGGAGCTAGGGAGGAGGTGGAATCCTTATGGGTAGAGCTCCAAAGGGATGAAGCTAATGGGAAAATAATACTAAGAGTATGCTATAGGCCCCCTAACCTGAGGGAGGAGGGGGAGGCAGACCTCCTATGACAATTTGGATTAGCAGCAAGGATGGGGAGTGTTATCATAATAGTGGATTTTAATTATCCAGACATAGACTGGGAGTAGGGAACCACACATTCCTCTAAGGCTCACCAGTTCCTAAATGTCTTGCAGGACAATTTCATGGGTCAGATGGTAGACGCAACAACTAGAAATAAAGCGTTACTAGATCTACTGATTACAAACAATATAGATCTGATCACGGATGTGGAAATACGGGGCAATTTAGGAAACAGCGATCACAGGTCAATTGGCTTCAGTATAAATCAAACAAATAGGAAACTTAAGGGAAATACAAAGACAATGAATTTCAAAAGAGCAAACTTCCCTAAACTAGAAACCTTGCTAAAAGATATAAATTGGGATAAAATCTTAGGAACAAAGAACACGGAGGAGAGATGAGTTTAAGAGCATATTAAATAAGGGAATTGGCCAGTGCATCCCATTGGGTAATACATTTAAAAGAGCAAAAGTCCTGGATGGCTTAACTCCGATGTGAAAATGCATATAAAAGTAAAGGAGAAGGCCTTAAAAAAATACAAGGTTGAGGGATCATCATCATCAGCATTAAGACTTTATAAAGAATGCAACAAGAAATGAAAGATAGAACACGAAAGACACATAGTGGAGGAGAGCAAAAAAAATCCCAAGAAATTTGTTAAGTAAGTACCGTATATACTCGAGTATAGGCCGACCCGAATATAAGCCGAGGCCCCCAATTTACCCCCAAAAAAACTGGCAAACTTATTGACTCGTGTATAAGCCGAGGGTGAGACATGCCTGTCCATCCCTGTGTGTGTGTCCGTCCATCCCTGTGTGTCCGTCCATCCCTGTGTGTCCGTCCATCCCTGTGTGTCCGTCCATCCATCCCTGTGTGTGTGTGTGTGTCCATCCATCCATCCATCCCTGTGTGTGTGTGTCTCCATCCATCCATCCATCCATCCCTGTGTGTGTGTGTCTCCATCCATCCATCCCTGTGTGTGTGTGTCTCCATCCATCCATCCATCCCTGTGTGTGTGTGTATCCATCCATCCCTGTGTGTGTGTGTGTCTCCATCCGTGTGTGTGTGTGTGTGTGTGTGTGTGTGTGTGTGTGTGTGTGTGTGTGTGTGTGTCCAGCCTACCTGTGTCCCGAGCCTTTGTCCCGAGCCTCCGTCCCGTGCCTTGCCTCCTTGCCTCCGTCCCGTGCCGTGCCTTGCCTCCGTCCCGTGTCGTGCCTTGCCTTGCCTCCGTCCCGTCCCGTCCCGTGCCGTGCCTTGCCTCCGTCCCGTGCCCTCTTCGTCGGCGCCTCGGCGGCCATTGTAAAATTCAAAAGCCGCGCCTCCGCCTTCGCCTGTGATAGGCGAAACACTGAATTTCCCAGCAGCCTGTGTTCCGCCTATCACGGACATCGTATCATCCTCGTCCGTAGTACGAGGATGATACGATGTCCGTGATAGGCGGAACACAGGCTGCTGGGAAATTCAGTGTTCCGCCTATCACAGGCGAAGGCGGAGCCGGAGGCGCGGCTTTTGAATTATAGAATGGCCGCTGTCTGTCTGCTCGACACGCTGATCGAGCGGGCAGACAGCGATGACTCGAGTATAAGCCGAGGGGGGGCACTTTCAGCCTCAAAAAAGAGGCTGAAAATCTCGGCTTATACTCGAGTATATACGGTAAACAGTAAAAAAGGAGGACAGACCATTTATTCTTCTTCTCAATCTCCACAAGCGAATCAGGGGGCTTCAGTAACCAAAACTGCAAAACCAAAATTGTTTATCCTTATGACATATAACAGGAAGCACCTCCATGGTTAACAGAGGACAGAATAAAAATTAGACTTGGGAAACTTAACATTAATAAATCAGTGGGACCAGATGACTTGCATTTGAGGGTAATTAGGGAACTCCAGAAATTGCCACACCATTGCTCCTAATTTTTACTGACAGTCTACTGACTGGAATGGTACCAGCGGATTTGAGAGAAAAAAAAAAGGGCCCAAAATACATCCCTGGGAATTACAGACCAGTTAGCCTAACATCAATAGTATGCAAGCTCTTGGAGGGGATGATAAGGGACTATATAAAAGATATTAGTAATGAAAACGGTATCATAAGCAGTAATCATCATGGATTCATGAAGAATCGTTCTTGCCAAAACCAATCTATTAACCTTCTATGAGGAGGTGAGTTGCCATCTAGATAAAGGCCTGTAGACGTGGTGCATCTGGATTTTGAAAACGCATTTGGCACAGTTCCCCATAAACGTTTACTGTACAAAATAAGGTCTGTTGGCATGGACCATAGGGTGAGTACATGGATTGAAAACTGGTTACAAGGGTGAGTTCAGAGGGTTGTGATGGGGAATGGTCAGGGGTGGGTAGTGGGGTCCCCAGGGTTCTGTGCTGGGACCAATCCTATTTAATTTGTTCATAAACGACCTGGAGGATGGGGTAAACAGTTCAATCTCTGTATTTGCGGGCGATACCAAGCTAAGCAGGGCAATAACTTCTCTGCAGGATGTGGAAACCTTGCAAGAAGATCTGAACAAATTAAGGAGGTGAGCAACTACATGGCAAATGAGGTTCAATGTAGAAAAATGTAAAATAATTCATTTAGGTGGCAAAAATATGAATGCAATCTATACACTGGGGGGAGAACTTCTGGAGGAATTAATGGAAAGGACCTGGGGGTCCTAGTAGATTATAGGCTCAGCAATGGCGTGCAATGCCAAGCTGCTGCTAACAAAGCAAACAGAATATTGGCATGCATTAAAAAGGGGATTAACTCCAGAGATAAAGCAATAATTCTCACGCTCTACAAGACTCTGGTCCGGCTGCACCCAGAGTATGATGTCCAGTTCTGGGCACCAGTCCTCAGGAAGGTTTTACTAGAAATGGAGTGAGTACAAAGAAGGGAAACAAAGCTAATGAAGGGTCTGGAGGTTATTAGTTATGAGGAAAGGTTGTGAGCACTGAACTTATTCTCTCTGGAGAAGAGACGCTTGAGAGGGGATATGGTTTAAATTTACAAATACCGTACTGGTGACCACACAATAGGAATAAAAATTTTTTGCGGAAGGGAGTTTAACAAGACACGTGGCCACTCATTCAAATTAGAAGAAAAGAGGTTTAACCTTAAATTACGTAGAGGGTTCTTTACTGTAAGAGCGGCTAGGATGTGGAATTCCCTTCCACAGGTGGTGGTCTCAGTGGGGGGCATCGATAAGCACCTGAACGAATGCAACATACAGGGATATACAATGTAATACTGACATATAATCACACACATAGGTTGGAATTGATGGACTTGTGTCTTTTTTCAACCTCACCTACTATGTAACTATGTAAAGGAGATTGTACAGTCAGACTGTATAATTTATGGCCATCTTTATACACCAAAAATGAAATAGTAAGGCAGTGCATGATGAGATATGAAGTTTCTTGGATGGTCAGTGATAGGCTCAGATGTATTTTTTTAACATTTTGGAGAGAGAGGTGCAGATTCAACTTTGCAGTGGACTAGGTAAGTGAGAGATAAACACATTGGGTAGATAAGCACGCTTGGGCAGAGAAGGCATTGGAAAATAATTCTATTTGTTATGAAAAGTGAAATTCTGCCTGGAAAGGTGAACTTTAATACAATGGAGAAGGGAGAGAGGCGCAGTGAACAGCTTTACTGCCATCTTAGCTCAAACAAAACTATAACAAACAATGACGGGCATTTATGAATATAGTTTTGCTGTATTTCCAAATGTTGCACTATGCAAATGTGTGCAAATCATTCTCAGTTCCTGTTTCAACTTTTGTGGCTGAAGGTTTACAAGTTTACTGTTTTTTAACTGTCTACAACCAATCTGCGCATGCCTGTGTGTTTTGGTACATTTGTCGCAATTGTTATGCATTAGACTGTAGCAGAATTAACACAGCTATTTGTTGCATAAGTATGGCCTCCTTTGGCTATAGTTCTCACATGGAGCACTTATTTGTGCCCTCCTGTGACCCAGAATCAGCCGACAGTAGGGTAAAGTCTGACAATTGATGTCACAGACGCGCTCCAGATTCTGGAGGGATCCGGACAATAATGTCAGCATCCACCCAGATGCTTTACAGGCAGCTGGCTTAGCCTCGCAGCACACTGTTGAGAGCCTGAGCCAGCAGCTCTCACCCTACTCCTGCTCTGCCCTGCGTTGAGTGCTAGAGGGGCAGAGCATAGAGCCAGATTCTGGGGCTTAAAGGCAGCAGGGGACAGCTTGCAACATCGGACTGATGCTGTAGAAGGTAGGCAAGTATGAATGTTTTTGTATAATCCTGCACTTCTCCTTTAAATGCTTTCTTGAGAGCTATTTGTAGGCAAATTATGACAAATGGGCACACATTTCCACATAATCTGACAAAACAATGGTCACAAAACGATACAACATAATTATTACATGAAATGTGACATTTTGATAAATCTCTTGCATTTCTATGACAGATTAGCAAACTATGGCCCATTAATGGACACAACAGCTGCAACTTTATTGATGTCCTTCAATATTTCCTTGGGTAATGGTGTCTGTAGGTAGACATATTGGGGATAATTTACTAAAAGCAAATAGACTGTGCCAGTGCAGTTGTTTCAGAGCTTAGTAATTGAGTTAAAGCTTCACTTTGCAAAGAATACCCAATCACATGTAAGGAAAAAAAAAACACAGCATTTTTGCTTGCATGTGATTGGATGATGGAAATCAGCAGAGCTTCTGCTCATTTACTAAGCTCTGGAGCAACTGCTCTTGCAGAGTGCAACTACACTTTATGAAGTGCACAGTTTATTTGCCTTTAGTAAATCAACCCCATACAGTACATAATATAGTCACTTGAACCAGCTGAAATAGACAACGACCATTTCATACTTTCATACTTTTCTTTCAAGTTTTTGTCCAGGCAGTTTACTTCACAGAAATATCATTACTTTTGTACTTGCCCTGTAATAAAATTTTGGTTTGGCCATTTCGGGACAGAACAGGCAACATAGCAGGTCACCTTTTGGACAGGAGGCCTGTTTTGCAACTGATCTAGCAGTCCGTTATAAAAATTAGGTCTTAGATATACGGTGTAGGGTGCAACAAAAGAAATTGCTAAGAAACCATAGACTAGCACCAGTGCTGCAACGGCATCTTCCATTCTGGCTGAATGTAGAATATCTGTCAATCATAGAGGTTGAGGACCACTCATACACGGGCCAATTTTTGGCAGAGAAGGTCTGAAACAACTTCTCTAAGCCAATAATTGTCCTCTGTATGGGCACCTATAGTAGACAATAATGTGAAAACACAGTCATTGTAAATGCATTGTTTTGTAAGCATAACATCTTAGAACTTTGTGCCAAGAAATAACCCTCTTTAATCCATTTCTGTATCTGTTAATAGTAAACATTTGTGCTACATTACTTGGATTTGTAAGAAATAGTGCAGTTGTTTTTTGATTTCAATGCGACGTCACTGTTCTGCTCACCGGGCTTCTATTCACTTTACTTATGTTTATGTGCTTAAAATAACATGTTGGGCCAAACTTTCTCAGAAACTGGCGTTTTTTATTTTTCTTGGGGCCAAAATTACAATAGCCAAGGCTTGGAAGAAACATACTGTTTCCATTAAGATGTTTAAAACGAAGGTATCATGGATTATGGTGCAAGAACAAGTGGTGGCTAAATGGAATGACAAAACTGAGAGATTTCGGGCGGTTTGGGAACCTTGGGCCACGATGTGTAAGATTTCTCTTATACCCGGGGTGCAACCTGGTAGTCTGCCCTTCAGGGACCATTTGTACTGGCGTAACATATTCTTCTCTTCCTCTTCCCTCTTCACACGTTTTCCTTCTTTCCTCCCCTGGCACCTCCCTTGGTGCAATGTGACGATACCCTATTGGGTTACATAGCGAGACAGTAGCCATGATATGAGCAATTTGATCACTCAAGTTATTTTTCAAAATCTCAGGCTGTGTGACCCTAGTAGGATGGAGTGAAGGTTCTCTGGTTGGAGTGGGCGGGCCCAACACTTGGACAGCAGCGTGATCCCATTTGGGGCGCCAGGGGTCTGGGGGCCCGTGTACTTCAGCCGGACGTAACCCGATTAGAGGAATAGACCGGTTGATATGGGCTCACGGCAGTTCGTTTGGTTTACCGACCTAGTTGTAGTTTATATTAATAATATGCTCTGAATTGTCATTGACTAGGTCTATGTTGGCCTTTTCTGCGTATATATACGGAAAGGTGGACGATCTTTCTTTGTTTAATGGAATGTTCATATTATTTGTTATGATGAAAATCTTCTAATAAAAATTACTGAAAATAAAATAACATGTTGGCTTTCTTGATGTACACTAAGCTGGTTATATACAGAGGGCAGGCGCCACCTACTGTTCCCTTTCTGGTATAGCTTTGCTGTTTATAGAAGTTACATATTGTATTCTCTTAGAATGTGTTAATAAAGTTGTTAGGAACCAGTGCATTCTGAGAGAATACTCTAGAGGAAGTGAGTCAGCCATCATTTTTAGAATTTACAACAAGATAGTAAGGCTGTCTCCAATCTCTCGCCATCACCTAGCGAGTTTAAAAAGTATGTTTTTGTTATCCCATTCTGTGTTATAGAGCTTTGTTTCTTTATTATATGCAATATTGTACTGATTGATGTTTGTTTTTATCAATTTGTAGTTTCACTTGGCTTGTTCTAATAAACTGAAGATCAAAGAAATACGGTATCTGAAGTTTATGGAGGAAGAAGGTTTAGCTCTCTGTCCTAGAGACAGAACATTCTCCACCCCTCCTCATCACCTCTTCTAATTGGTGAGTGCCTTGTGTACATTGGAAAAAAAAATAGAAAATATTCCGTGAATGGCGCCAATGCCTAGCGAGTGGCCCAGGACCCAGAAGATTGCGGCTGTCACTGTAGTAGTGTTGACTACTACAAATGATTGTTAGCTTTCCCATTGACCCATCGGGTATGAGATATGCACACTTACATAGATCCACCAACTTTAGCCAGGTAAATGATGCAGAGCACTGCATGTGTTCTGAAATGGACATCAGATATGCTACAAATGTGTTATCCACCACCACCTTCAGAAAGGTTTATTCCCCAGATGGGATAGATCTCAAAGGTCGGATGCGCATTTGCACCATTATTTCCAGATTTCTCATAGGAAAGAAACATTTGGATTGGAATACTTGATTATTTCATAAAGGATCACATTTCCATCATTCCGACTCCATCACCACACATTCTCTTAATGTGGGAAGGATACAAACATAAAATACAAGCCAAAGTTTTAACACTGCTTTGTTTAAAAAAATAAAAAATACAGTAGTTCTTACATTACATAAGTGCTCTGAGCATTATGCAAGTATTGAAAGACTGCCATTGACATAGGATCTCACCACGACTTGAAAGCTCTGGCCACCTTGAACTCTGTTAGTGATAAATTCTACACTCAGCTAGCCATGCAGGGTTATTTTTTCCATTCAGCCTCGCTAGACAAAAATGAGGTGGATGGTAAAATCCCCCCTGCCTGAACATTGTATTCCCAACCTGTCAGAATGCACTGATCGGTGGCTACAGCTGATTGGCTGGAGCCACTAATAGAGGAAACATTTCTAACATGTCCCTTTTGGCAGAAGTCGATCAAACAATCAACTTCTTTTTCCTGCTGAACTAAACACATTTCAATCAGTATATGGCCAGCTTTACACTAGAGGTAGATATCGTGAAACAATGCAATGAAATCACTTGCTTAACCTCACTCTCTGCATTTCATCAAATGACTTCATCAGGTCTATGAGGTTTATTTATTGACAGCTATTTTTCACATTATAAGGGTTTATAAAAAATGTTGCTTTATTGGATAGGATGGTTGTAGGGGATATTTTATTAGAAATATTTAGAAGTTCTGTTTCTCTGCTGATCACGTGTGAAGGCCAACACAAAGGAACTTTTATGAAAGGAAGGATCAGAGTCCTGAAAGCCTGGTATTCCTTTTTAGCAGATGTCATATGGCTAAGCCCGCACACACGGTCGGACATTCTGACAACCAAATCCGTTGGATTTTGTCCGACGGATTTTGTCTGAAACCGTTGCATACAGACGGTCGGACTAAAGTTGTCGGACAATCCGATCGTTCAGAATGTAATGACGTTATTTTGTTACGATGGGACTACATTCAGGCTAGTAGCCAATAGCTTTGGTCTAGGAATTTGATCTGAGCATGCGTGGCACTTTGTTCGATCGGAATTCTCTACACACGATCGGACAAAGTCCGATCGGAGCATGTTGTCCTGCTCTAAAACTTTGTTGGTCAGATATTCAGACGGAAACAGTCCGATGGAGCCCACACACGGTCGGATTATCCGATAACACGGTCCGATCGGACATTTTCCGTCAGAATGTCCGACCATGTGTACAAGGGCTAAGGGTCCTTTCACACGGGGCACATTCTGCTAAATGCCATTATTTTTCCCAGTATGTCCGCTAGAAGAGCTTTGTTATTATATATGCTAAGTACATGTCCACTATATAGGGAAACTGTCATGCTTTTTTGGTTGCTTTGTTATGTTTCCAATTTGATAATGTGCTCCATTATATTTACTCTAGTATAAATTAGGATAGTATACAATGGGGTTATTTACGAAAGGCAAATCCACTTTGCACTGCAAGTGCACTTGGAAGTGCAGTCGCTCCAAATCTAAGGGGTAGATCTGAAATGAGTGGAAGCTCTGCTGATTTTATCATCCAATTATGTGCAAGCTAAAATGCTGTTTTTTTATTTTCCTTGTCCCCCCTCGGATCTACAGCGACTTTACTTCCAAGTGCACTTGCAGTGCAAAGTGGATTTTTCTTGAGTAAATAACCCCCAATGTCGTTCTTTCTGCAGGAATTAAATATAAAAAATATGAATTTTTGATTTTCTATTTACTTAACAAAAAAACAAAAAAAATGCTGCATTTAATTTTTTTTCCCTAGGAGGACTTGCAGTAAGCTCATACTGTGATCTCGGATTCAAGTGTATTAGCTGGAGTGTACATATTTCAAATTTAGTAATGGCAGCTAGGCTGTAGCCAACCTACTCTGTTTATTTATGCTATCTAGGTTTATTAGCTATCTCCTACACCCACGGACATTGTTTGCTTCTGCATGCTTCTGGGAATGTTCTCCTGTAGACCGAGTAAAGCTGGGTACACACAGGCTAAAAATCGTCCAAAAAACATTGAGTTCTGCAGGAACCAGACGACTTTCAGCCTGTGTGCACAGCTGTGTGTTGTACAGCAGTCAGTCTTACAATTTGCTTATCTGGAACTGTCTTGCTGGAAAACTGGCATTCAATCAATGAAGAGCTCTTACTGTTTTTTGTTTAGCCCACTGGGTTGAACCAAAAATTAGTTCTAGTGTGTGCTTTAGACTATAAAATGATTTATGATATGGATATTTATTTTACCATGGTCATTAACTGAGAGGATTATGCCAGTGAGGTGGGCTTGTGGACTAAATATTTGGGGAGACCTATCAGAAGAGTCCCTAGCTTCACCTGGAGACTATGGGGGTTTTCAAGGGTCTAGTCTCTTGGCCCTGCTGCCTGGGGAGGATTTAAGTCCGTAGAGGCCTAAATCATGCTTATCGGGCCTACTGCCTAGAGAAGGAATCTGAAGCTGAAGAAGAGTTCTGCCTATTCAATTCCTGGCCTAAAGGTTCAGCTAATACAAAGCTCCAGGCTCGGGTTAAAGGCCCATTACTAGCCTATGAGAGGGACTAAAGATACTTTCCTTAAAGCGGAGTTCTGCTTAAAAAATAAAAATAAAACTCAGCAACTACAAATACTGCAGCTGCTGAATTTTAATAATCAGACACTTACCTGTCCCAGGGTCCAGCGGTGTGGGGGAATGAAGCCCCTCCTCTCTGCGGTGCTGGCATTGTAACTGTGGGCACCCGGCTGTGGCTTCACAGTCGGGCACCCACTGCGCATGTGCGCACTGCGGGCCGTGACTGGCCGGGCAATCAACTGGGACCTGTGATATGTCCCAAATGATTGCCGAGAGGGAGGGGGGAGAGGTGATCTTCCTTCCGGTGCCGCAGTGCGCAGTGAGGAAGTGGGAGCTGGGATCCCCTAAAAAGAGGGTACCCCCCCAAAAAAATGACATGCCAAGTGGCATGTCAGGGAGTCATCTCCCTTAAAGCAGAAGTTCAATTTTTGGGTGGAACTCCGCTTTAATGGCTTATTCACACCAAAAGCGCATTTTGTGGCCACTGGTAGGCACTGTGTTCAGCTTGTCCCACTGTTTAACTTTTATTTTTGTCTTAACTTTATTGAAACTGAAAAATTATATTTCATTCATTTCTATTCACTGCAGCACACGGCATTGTAACTGATACAATAGGAAACAAGGCAGCTTGCCTTGTCGGTGTATAGGACTGCACTGGGAAGGACTGCCCAGCGAAGTTTCAACGCTTCTGACTCTAAAGGTAGCTGTCTTTTTGGCCTACTAAATCTGCATCCGTTTGTGACAAATGTTATAGATCAGTGATGATGAACCTTGGCACTCCAGATGTTTTGGAACTACATTTCCCATGATGCTCATGCACTCTGCAGTGTAGTTGAGCATCATGGGAAATGTAGTTCCAAAACATCTGGGGTGCCCAGGTTTGCCAATACTGTTATAGATACTACTGAGCTGCTGTTTTTTTGCATATTTTGTGCTCTCATTCTCTCATTCACTTATAAATGGTATGGAAGTCTGTCTGTCTGTTGCCTCCAGTGGGTCAGTGAGTGTTTGGGTGCAGCAACAGAACAAATCACCCTTTTTTAGTTTTTATAGTTGCCGCATATTGCTTTTTCTGTGGTTATTAATTTATTTATTACAGTTACTTATATAGCGCTATCAAGTTATTCAGTGCATTACATATATATGGTACATTCCCATCAATCCCTGCTGTCAAGGAGCTTACAATCTAAGGTCCCTAACTCACATGCATACATACACATTCTAGGGTCAATTTAGCCATTTCATTTGCTTATCCTGTGTTTGATGCTGAGCTGAAAGCAACACTATTGATTAATGTGTTGCTGCTGCAGATGGATGGTGGAGCAGAATATACTTAGCTATTGCTTCCAGTCTTTCACAAGCTCATTTGATTCTACAAATGAATGGCATACGTATTTAGTGTCTTTCAATGATATAATTTTCACAAATTGTTTCACTTAATGGAAAAGTTCCAAATCGAATATTCTGCTGTAGTACAGTGTGTATTATATATTTTTTTTTGTTTAAATCATAATCCTTTTATAAGCTTCAGGTCTGTCCCTGGGGCTTTACATGTTTAATGGAAATCGTTTTTGTAAGAGCGAACCAAGAGATAGGAATAAATAGCACAAAATGATTCTTTCATGTCAGTTAAGTGAGATTATATACAGTATTCAGCTGTATGGACAGGCCTACGGTATCCTCTGGTCAAATCTAGTTACCTTAAAAAGGAAAACTCCAGTTAATATTGCATACATAATTGTTAAACCATCTGTTCCCTAAATGAATGTAATTATATAAATCTGTGAGTACATAAATGATACTGATCCAGATGCTGCCTGCACATATCATGGGAGCATTCTTCTGCAGCCTGGTTGCCCCAATGATGGGCTTTTCGAACAGTCAACTTTTATCACTTCCAGTTAGCGTTGAATGCTTGCCTTCACCTCTTACAACCCACATACAGGAGCTAGGAGGGGAGAGATTCACCATTTAACACTAACTGAAGTTTTCATAACTTGATGTTTACTTATTGCATAGCAGTGTAGCATTTGGGGTATCCTAGCTGCATAACCATGGATCTTTGGGTACTGGTGGATGGTAGGCTTGTGCAATTTGTTTCGCAACAAAGCGCTTGCCCCGACTTGTTCATGCCCCGACCTAGTTGGGGTATGCAAAACACTTTGGTGGGAGTGGGTCAGCCCCACACTTGACCTTTAACCTCTGTGGGACACGCCTGCTGACCTTGGACCTTAGGGGAGGTCCCTATTCCAATCCCTGAGTCCTAACCTTGTTCTTCTAGGGAAAACCCTAACCCTAACTCTAACCCTAACCCTAACCCCTAATACTAACCCCCTAACCCTAAGTCCTAACCTTGTTCTTCTAGGGGAAACCCTAACCAAATAAAAAAAATAACGAATTTCAACGAATACGAAAGAAATTATAGCGGATATAAAGTGTGAATTCGACATGATTCAGTAATTCCTTCAAGCTCTAATGAAACAAAAGGTCAACTCAAAATAAATCTTACAGTCCGATCACCTGATTAATTTTGTGCTGGAGGTTGGATTACTGGCAAAGTGCATGCCTGAGAACTGAGTGAGAAGGGTGTTGTATTGTATTTGAGCCGAGGAGAAGAAATATTGTCATTGTGTGTGTTAAAAGATTCAATAAACAAACGGCTTTCCAAACTACGAATCATTATCACAAATGTATATACATACATAAATATCGAATTTCAATGAATACGAACAAAATTATAGCATATAATAATTAATTCGACATGATTCGAGATTCAGTATAACTAATATCGACACTCTACAGAAATAACAAATTATCTGAAAGTGTATTAACGTAGCATAACGAATATAACAGAACGAAATTATGTATTTTACGAATGACAACGAAACGAAACTAAAGACATTTTTCCATTGTGCACAAGACTAGTGGATGGAGGTTCAAAAACCACCATTGAATCTGCAGCCATCTGTCATTTTTTTTAAGTTTGGAGAAGAATTTAAATTTTGGTTCACAATAGCACCGAAGGTTTTCTGTACACTGCTGATGTATAGAATGCATCAGGAAATCTAATTTTCCATTGGTATAATTGGTTTACTGCTTGCTAGAAGTATTCTTGGCATAACATTTAAGGCAACCCCAACACTCAGGTTTCTGATAGACATGTGCGATTCGGTTTCGTAACAAATAGATTTTCGTACGAATTTGTTAGTATTCGTACATTTGGAATCAATTTGAACATCTGAACAACTGAAAGAACCAAAATACGAAAATTACGAATAAACAAAATAACGAACATGTGAAAATATGACCTTATGAGCGGACAAACTTACAAAAATACAAAACTCCGAAACAGTAAAAAGAAAATGACATCTATAACTATAAATCTATAAATGATTTGCATTTTGTATTTTCAATCCTTTGTCTGTTTGTAATTTCGTATTTTCGTATTTTCATTCGTGTGTTCGTAATTTCGTTTGTACGTGTTCTCGAATCATTCTTTTGAATGGACAGTGTAAGTGTATCTTAATATGTACGTTCGTAATTTCGTGTTCTCGAGTCGTTCTTTCGAATGGGCAGTGTATTAGTAAGTGATGTATCTTACTTAATATCTTTAGCCAATCAACTTATCCCTTTTGTGTCTGAGTCACACTGCATTCCTGAATCTTTTTAGATTCAGTTGAGGAGTCAGGTCTCGTGATTGAGGGCGTGGACTGGAGTAAGTACAGGACTTTTTAGAAAAGCAAGCATAGGATTATTATTATTTATTTCCTATGAAAGTACGAATCAACGAAAAAGGCAATCTCACAAAAGTAACAATTACTAAATTACGAGTAGTGCACCGAATAAATGAAAATTATTATCTAACAAAATTTACATTTTTTTTTTCTTTAAGAATAACAAACATGTCATACTTACATGCTATGTGTAGTGGTTTTGCTCAGAGCAGCCTCGATCCTCCTCTTCTCGGGTCCCTCTTCAGTGCTCCTGGCCCCTCCCTCCTGTCGAGTGCCCCCGCAGCAAGCAGCATGCTATGGGGGCACCCGAGCCGAGCCACAGCTCCGTGTGTCCATTCAGAAACGGAGCCTGGAATGTCTTTTTGGTCTCAGAGGAGGGAAGAACCCTCCTTGACAGTAACCTGAATAACTAAAACTTAGTACGCGTTCAGCGAATTCACATGGGGTTCACCTCCGTATACCCTTCCCCTATCCCCCTTCCCCTCTCCCCTTCTCCACCTTCCCACCGCCTAACCACTCTTTCTCCCTCCATTCTTTTCTTTCTTGCTCCCCCCTCTCTCTCTTTTTTGGTTCCTTGGATCCGAGCTCCTGGGGTCCAAAATTTTCCCTTAATATATAGTTATAAAATTGATTAGGACTGGTCCGGGACTATAGATGGGGCAGTATATATGGTTTGTTTTTCCTTATACGTGGAGTATGCTAGGAGTTAACACAATGTCTCTAGCATTAATATTGCGGAATAGGAGAGACAGTCTGGTTGGCTATCCAATACTGGGTTCTAATTTGCGATGTTTAATTTTAATGTTGTGTTGTGCTTCTTTTTTTCTGGAATGCCCTGCTGTATGATCTTGACTATGTCCTATGACTAAATAAAATATTGGAAAAAAAAAACGGAGCCGTGGTTTGACCCTGCCCCCTCTCACTCCTGATTGGCTAACTGATTTTGATTGACAGCAGTGGAAGGTGGAAGCCAATGGCACTGCCGCTGTGTCTCAGCCAATCAGGAGGGAGAGCCCGGCCAGCCGAGGCGCTCTTGTACTAGACATGTTCAATTCGTTTCGTTCGAAACTTAAATTTATACAAATTTCTATAAATTCATACATTTGGGAGGATCAGATATACAAATTGCTATGCTTCAGAATTTTGTACAAAATACAAAATTTAGTTCACGAATTTCGGATCCAAATTCCGTTACAACGGAAAAGTGACTGGTATTTTGTTGACCAATCAGAGGTTTTCTTCTGCTGCTGAGTGAGGGTTGGGAAAATTACCTTTTTTAAATATGGGAGTGGGAGACTGGTACTGGTAGTCGATGGGGGATTCAGAATCAAAAAAATAAAAATGTTCGTTAATTGCGATTATTCGTTATGATGAAGTTAAAAATCCAGGAAGGGGATGGTAGGAGCCCCTCATAATGATAAATTCATCATAATGAATGTTCGTAATTGTTACGAAAATTTAACAAAAAAATTTGTATTTTTCGTACAAATCGAAATTGAATTTCGGACACGGATTACGAAAATACGAATTAACGGCTAGTACGAAACGGAACAAAACAAAACAACTTTATTGACGGCGCACGTGTCTATCTTGTACATTGCTGGATAGAGAGTGGGCTCAGGTAAGTATTAGGGGGGCTGCTACACACAGAAGGCTTCTTATCTTAATACATAGAATGCATTAAGATAAAAAAACCTTCTGCTTTTACAACCATTTTAAGTATTGTATTGTACAGTGAGGAACTCTGCGGTAGATATCTCCAGGTAGACTCACCCGACATAAAAGCGATTAAGGGAGATGCACCGATTATGTGCCTAAATGCTAAAAAAGCAGAGCTGAGGACTCCTCTCTTCTGTTTTCTCATTTATTGGGGCAGCTAATTAGAAGAAGGCAGTCCTTTTTGATTAGGCAGCAAATCCATCACCTTGAAAGAATATTCCTTAGAGGTTCTAAGTTAGGAGAGCTAAGCCCAGGTTGGAAGGAGGCAGAGAAGGCCACAAATACCTGGCTGAATATTTAACCCCTACTTTGACTATCATTATTTTGTATATATATAGCAGCAGCATTTCCTGCAGGGCATTACATTACAATCACAATATAAACGTACAGTGCAAGGATGACGGATCTACAATTTGTAGCTCACCGAAAATGAAACAATAAATGAGAACGCCTTGCTAGTAAATGCTTAGTGTTTACGGTAAAATAAAACAGTCTGGCAATGCAGATAGCACACATAGGGAATTTGCAGCAGTCCTCAAAACAGCAGACAGGTGGTCTTTTCTGCTTAATTAATGTAGGTGCTGAAAGAGCTGAACCTCAGGCAAACATCTAAGTACACAGATGAAATACACAGAGAGCTGTTTACCATACAAATGTGTATGGGCTCAAATAGTCTTCTTGGGAAAGGGAGAGATTTTATGTCCTTGGGTGTAACTAATCTTTTACAATTACATTATTATTATTTATTTTTTTTGGTGACAGGTTCTCCTTAACCACTTGCCGACTGCTGCATGCCGATATAGGTTGGCGCATTGGCAGTGGCGAGCAAATGGGCGTACCTGTACACCCCCTTTAATTGGTGGGGCTAGCGGGCGTGTGCGTACAGCGTAAGTGCGCCCACGCATCCCATGGACTCGATGTCCACCGGTGTCCCGCGATCGAGTCACGGAGCTGCAGAACGAGGAGATGTAAACAAGGCATTTCCCCATTCTGCCTAGTGACATGACAGGGATCTACTGCTCCCTGTGATTGGGACCAGTGATCACTGTCATGTAAGTGGAATCCCACCCCCCCCACAGTTAGAATCACTCCCTAGGACACACTTAATCCCTTGATCGCCCCCTGGTGTTTAACCCCTTCCCTGCCAGTGTCATTTATACAGTAATCAGTGCATTTTTATAGCACTGAATGCTGTATAAATGACAATTTAGGGTGGCACAGTGGTGTAGTGGTTAGCACTCTCGCCTAGCAGTACAAAGGGTCGCTGGTTCGAATCCCAACCACAACAATACCTGCCTGGAGTTTGCATGTTCTCCCTGTGCCCGCGTGGGTTTCCTCCCACACTCCAAAGACATGCAGGTAGGTTAATTGGCTTCTGTTCAAAATTGACCCTAGTATATGAATGGGGACCTAGGATTGTGGGCTCCCTTAGGGTAGGGTCTGATGTGAGTGTGCAATGTACAGGGATAGGGACAATTGTAGACACTAAGGTTGAACTGGATGGACTGGTGTCTTTATTCAACCTTACTAACTATGTAACTATGTAACAATGGTCCCAAAATAGTGTCAACAAGGCATTTCCCGTTCTGCCTAGTGACATGACAGGGATCTACTGCTCCCTGTCATCGAGAGCAGTGATCACTAGTGATGGACGAACTTCCGACGGGACGTTTCGCGAACGCGAAACGCGAACGGGCACAAACGTTCGCGAAAACGACCGTTCGCCGCGGGCTCCATTGACTTCAATGGGAGGCGAATTTCGCAAACCTTTAGGTCGAATTTGCGGCCACGGGGTAATTATTAGGGGGTAGCACGTAGTCCCACCACCTGGACAATAGCATAATACATGTATGAGGTGAATTTGGGATCGATAACTACAAGCATTTTTTTTTTATTTGGGAAATTGTTCTGACAATTCAGGACTATGGAGCTAATGAAGGCAATGGAGGAGAGGGAAGGTCAGGGACCAGGGTAGGCAAACAAGAGGGTGCAGGAGATACAGAGCACTGACAGCAGCACCGTAATACAGAGCACTGACATCAGCACCGTGACATACAGCGCTGACAGCAGCTCCGTGACATACAGCGCTGACAGCAGCTCCGTGACATACAGCGCTGACAGCAGCTCCGTGACATACAGCGCTGACAGCAGCTCCGTGACATACAGCGCTGACAGCAGCTCCGTGACATACAGCGCTGACAGCAGCACCGTGACATACAGCGCTGACAGCAGCTCCGTGACATACAGCGCTGACAGCAGCTCCGTGACATACAGCGCTGACAGCAGCTCCGTGACATACAGCACTGACAGCAGCTCCGTGACATACAGCGCTGACAGCAGCTCCGTGACATACAGCGCTGACAGCAGCACCGTGACATACAGCGCTGACAGCAGCTCCGTGACATACAGCGCTGACAGCAGCTCCGTGACATACAGCGCTGACAGCAGCTCCGTGACATACAGCACTGACAGCAGCTCCGTGACATACAGCGCTGACAGCAGCTCCGTGACATACAGCGCTGACAGCAGCACCGTGACATACAGCGCTGACAGCAGCTCCGTGACATACAGCGCTGACAGCAGCTCCGTGACATACAGCGCTGACAGCAGCTCCGTGACATACAGCGCTGACAGCAGCACCGTAAGCAGCCCCAGGAGGAAGTCAGCACAGCACAGGGATGGTGTGATCCCCTCATAATAAGAACCCCCAGGAGGAAGTCAGCACAGCACAGGGATGGTGGGAGCCCCTCATAATAAGAACCCCCAGGAGGAAGTCAGCACAGCACAGGGATGGTGGGAGCCCCTCATAATAAGAACACCCAGGAGGAAGTCAGCACAGCACAGGGATGGTGGGAACCCCTCATAATAAGCAGCCCCAGTAGAAATATGACACCGCTCAACCTCTTCAAAGAGGAGGGTAGGGGCATATAGTACGGTGTGCTTTTTTGGGTCAGGGAAGTGAGCCAAATGAATTAAGAAGGTCTGTGTGCTTGATTCCAAAAATTGTTTATAGACATATACATGGTCTACTGATCACATGTGTTGAATTCCTCCGAGATCCATGCCTCATTCATTTTTAGAAATGTGAGGTAGTTAACACTGTCGTGAGCTAGGCGAGTACGCTTATCGGTCACAATCCCCCCTGCTGCGCTGAACGTCCTTTCGGACAGGACACTGGATGAGGGGCAAGCCAACAGTTCGATTGCAAATTGGGCAAGCTCTGGCCAGAGGTCAAGCCTGCCCACCCAGTAGTCTAGGGGTTCATCACTCCTCAGAGCGTCCACATCGGCCGTTAACCCAATGTAGTCGGACACCTGACGGTCTAGGCGTTCCCTGATGCTGGATCCGGATGACACCTGTCGATGGGTCGGCTGAAAGAATGACCTCATATCCGAAGTCACCAACACATCTTCAAACCGGCCTCTTCTTGCAGGCGCTGTTGGATTGGTACCCGCAAATCCTTCTCTGGGAGTGGGAATTGCTCCTCTGCCAGCGCACGCAAAAGCAGAATGCAGCATTTCTCGAAGCAAGGCCTGGAAGTGCTGCATTCTGACAGCCCTCTGCGACGGCGGTAACATTTCCGCCATTTTGTGTTTGTACCGGGGATCTAAGTACGTTGCCACCCAGTACTGGTCCTTGACCCTCATGCTTTTTATACGGGGGTCCCTATTAAAACACTGGAGCATGAAGGCCCCCATTTGCACTCAAGCGGAAGGTATGTGGTGGTGGTGGTGTTGTTGGTGGTAGTGTCTTTGGGGGTGCACATAGCAGAGAGTGAAGAAGAGGGTGCAGATCGAGAGGATGAGGAGGGTGCAGAAGAATAAGGCTGAGTGAGCCACTCAACCAAGTCTGGTGCGTCCTTTAAAGTAATTGAACGCACCTTCTGCAACTTCCCACTTTGGCTCAAGGCTGTTGCTCCTGCCCTACCCCTACCACCCCTGCGGAAGGGCCTGCCTCTTCCTCTGCCTGTCATTTTTTAAATCACCCTGTGACAAAACTCTTAGTCCCTATACCGCTGAAGGACTGCTGCAGTATAGGGCAGCGGTCAGCAGTAGTGCACGGCAACCCTATGTATTGTGGACCGATAGCGGTCCTTACAGAACAGCAGACTGTAACGCACTCAGGCCTATGTACCGTAGCACCCTATACCAAGTTACCAGTCCTTATAAGAACTTTTGTGGACCAAGCAGGTTGTGTGTTAGTGATTAGCAGACTGTACGTCAGTCCCTATACCAATGAAGGACTGCTGCAGTATAGGGCAGCGGTCAGCAGTAGTGCACGGCAACCCTATGTATTGTGGACCGATAGCGGTCCTTACAGAACAGCAGACTGTAACGCACTCAGGCCTATGTACCGTAGCACCCTATACCAAGTTACCAGTCCTTATAAGAACTTTTGTGGACCAAGCAGGTTGTGTGTTAGTGATTAGCAGACTGTACGTCAGTCCCTATACCGCTGAAGGACTGCTGCAGTATAGGGCAGCGGTCAGCAGTAGTGCACGGCAACCCTATGTATTGTGGACCGATAGCGGTCCTTACAGAACAGCAGACTGTAACGCACTCAGGCCTATGTACCGTAGCACCCTATACCAAGTTACCAGTCCTTATAAGAACTTTTGTGGACCAAGCAGGTTGTGTGTTAGTGATTAGCAGACTGTACGTCAGTCCCTATACCAATGAAGGACTGCTGCAGTATAGGGCAGCGGTCAGCAGTAGTGCACGGCAACCCTATGTATTGTGGACCGATAGCGGTCCTTACAGAACAGCAGACTGTACTGCACTCAGGCCTATGTACCGTAGCACCCTATACCAAGTTACCAGTCCTTATAAGAACTTTTGTGGACCAAGCAGGTTGTGTGTTAGTGTTTAGCAGACTGTGCGTCAGTCCCTATACCGCTGAAGGACTGCTGCAGTATAGGGCAGCGGTCAGCAGTAGTGCACGGCAACCCTATGTATTGTGGACCGATAGCGGTCCTTACAGAACAGCAGACTGTAACGCACTCAGGCCTATGTACCGTAGCACCCTATACCAAGTTACCAGTCCTTATAAGAACTTTTGTGGACCAAGCAGGTTGTGTGTTAGTGATTAGCAGACTGTACGTCAGTCCCTATACCAATGAAGGACTGCTGCAGTATAGGGCAGCGGTCAGCAGTAGTGCACGGCAACCCTATGTATTGTGGACCGATAGCGGTCCTTACAGAACAGCAGACTGTAACGCACTCAGGCCTATGTACCGTAGCACCCTATACCAAGTTACCAGTCCTTATAAGAACTTTTGTGGACCAAGCAGGTTGTGTGTTAGTGATTAGCAGACTGTACGTCAGTCCCTATACCAATGAAGGACTGCTGCAGTATAGGGCAGCGGTCAGCAGTAGTGCACGGCAACCCTATGTATTGTGGACCGATAGCGGTCCTTACAGAACAGCAGACTGTAACGCACTCAGGCCTATGTACCGTAGCACCCTATACCAAGTTACCAGTCCTTATAAGAACTTTTGTGGACCAAGCAGGTTGTGTGTTAGTGATTAGCAGACTGTACGTCAGTCCCTATACCAATGAAGGACTGCTGCAGTATAGGGCAGCGGTCAGCAGTAGTGCACGGCAACCCTATGTATTGTGGACCGATAGCGGTCCTTACAGAACAGCAGACTGTACTGCACTCAGGCCTATGTACCGTAGCACCCTATACCAAGTTACCAGTCCTTATAAGAACTTTTGTGGACCAAGCAGGTTGTGTGTTAGTGATTAGCAGACTGTACGTCAGTCCCTATACCAATGAAGGACTGCTGCAGTATAGGGCAGCGGTCAGCAGTAGTGCACGGCAACCCTATGTATTGTGGACCGATAGCGGTCCTTACAGAACAGCAGACTGTAACGCACTCAGGCCTATGTACCGTAGCACCCTATACCAAGTTACCAGTCCTTATAAGAACTTTTGTGGACCAAGCAGGTTGTGTGTTAGTGTTTAGCAGACTGTGCGTCAGTCCCTATACCGCTGAAGGACTGCTGCAGTATAGGGCAGCGGTCAGCAGTAGTGCACGGCAACCCTATGTATTGTGGACCGATAGCGGTCCTTACAGAACAGCAGACTGTAACGCACTCAGGCCTATGTACCGTAGCACCCTATACCAAGTTACCAGTCCTTATAAGAACTTTTGTGGACCAAGCAGGTTGTGTGTTAGTGATTAGCAGACTGTACGTCAGTCCCTATACCAATGAAGGACTGCTGCAGTATAGGGCAGCGGTCAGCAGTAGTGCACGGCAACCCTATGTATTGTGGACCGATAGCGGTCCTTACAGAACAGCAGACTGTAACGCACTCAGGCCTATGTACCGTAGCACCCTATACCAAGTTACCAGTCCTTATAAGAACTTTTGTGGACCAAGCAGGTTGTGTGTTAGTGATTAGCAGACTGTACGTCAGTCCCTATACCAATGAAGGACTGCTGCAGTATAGGGCAGCGGTCAGCAGTAGTGCACGGCAACCCTATGTATTGTGGACCGATAGCGGTCCTTACAGAACAGCAGACTGTAACGCACTCAGGCCTATGTACCGTAGCACCCTATACCAAGTTACCAGTCCTTATAAGAACTTTTGTGGACCAAGCAGGTTGTGTGTTAGTGATTAGCAGACTGTACGTCAGTCCCTATACCAATGAAGGACTGCTGCAGTATAGGGCAGCGGTCAGCAGTAGTGCACGGCAACCCTATGTATTGTGGACCGATAGCGGTCCTTACAGAACAGCAGACTGTAACGCACTCAGGCCTATGTACCGTAGCACCCTATACCAAGTTACCAGTCCTTATAAGAACTTTTGTGGACCAAGCAGGTTGTGTGTTAGTGATTAGCAGACTGTACGTCAGTCCCTATACCAATGAAGGACTGCTGCAGTATAGGGCAGCGGTCAGCAGTAGTGCACGGCAACCCTATGTATTGTGGACCGATAGCGGTCCTTACAGAACAGCAGACTGTAACGCACTCAGGCCTATGTACCGTAGCACCCTATACCAAGTTACCAGTCCTTATAAGAACTTTTGTGGACCAAGCAGGTTGTGTATTAGTGTTTAGCAGACTGTGCGTCAGTCCCTATACCGCTGAAGGACTGCTGCAGTATAGGGCAGCGGTCAGCAGTAGTGCACGGCAACCCTATGTATTGTGGACCGATAGCAGTCCTTACAGAACAGCAGACTGTACTGCACTCAGGCCTATGTACCGTAGCACCCTATACCAAGTTACCAGTCCTTATAAGAACTTTTGTGGACCAAGCAGGTTGTGTGTTAGTGTTTAGCAGACTGTGCGTCAGTCCCTATACCGCTGAAGGACTGCTGCAGTATAGGGCAGCGGTCAGCAGTAGTGCACGTCAACCCTATGTATTGTGGACCGATAGCGGTCCTTACAGAACAGCAGACTGTAACGCACTCAGGCCTATGTACCGTAGCACCCTATACCAAGTTACCAGTCCTTATAAGAACTTTTGTGGACCAAGCAGGTTGTGTATTAGTGTTTAGCAGACTGTGCGTCAGTCCCTATACCGCTGAAGGACTGCTGCAGTATAGGGCAGCGGTCAGCAGTAGTGCACGGCAACCCTATCTATTGTGGACCGATAGCGGTCCTTACAGAACAGCAGACTGTACCGCACCCAAGCCTATGTACCGTAGCACCCTAGACAGACCAAGTTACCAGTCCTTATAAGAACTTTTGTGGAACAAGTGAGTTGTGAATGATTAGCAGACTGCAGCAGAAGGGCAGCAGTCAAGTATAATATTCTTTCTATATTTGGAAGAAAGAATATTATACGTGTACAAGCCTATTACCGTACCACTGATACCAGTCCTGAAAAGAACCTTTGTGGAACTAATAGTAACAGCAAGTCTTTAAAATTATCCTCACTGCCTGACACACTGCTTCCTGCCTGTCCCTATACAAATTGGCAAAAAAGAGTAGGCTGGAACGATTAGCTGGAACAGCTCTTTTGTGGACCTGATAGTAACAGCTAATGATGATGATGATGATGATGATGAAGAAAGACTAATCTGGCTGAGCTGTCCCTAAAATAGCAGCATACAGCGCTCTGTCCCTTTATCTAAACTGACAAAAGAAACTCAGGCTGCTGACCTAACACCTATACCAGTCCTGAAAAGAACTTTTGTGTACCAAATAGCTAGCGTTTTCTCTGTCCCTACTCCACACAGGATCCTTTCCCTACAGTGACAGAAGAAAGAATGTAAAATGGCCACCGGATCGGGTGTATTTATAGGTTAGGGGGAATGTCCAAGTGTCCATGAGCTGTCATGTCTCAATTGGTTGTCCTGTAACACATGATAAACGTGTCACGAAAGGTTAAAGTTCTTGTATACATTAAACACGTAAGTCCGCCGGGGCGAACGACGGAAAAAGGCGTTCGAACCCGCGGACGGCGAAAGTCGGAAATTCGCCGCGAAACGACCGCCGGGCGAACCGTTCGGCCATCACTAGTGATCACTGTCATGTCAGTGGTAACCCACCCCCCCAACAGTTAGAATTACTCCCTAGGACACACTTAATCCCTTGATTGCCCCCTATTGTTTAACCCCTTCCCTGCCAGTGTCATTTATACAGTAATCAGTGAATTTTTATAGCACTGAATGCTGTATAAATGACAATGGTCCCAAAATAGTGTCAACAGGGCATTTCCCGTTCTGCCTAGTGACATGACAGGGATCTACTGCTCCCTGTCATCGAGAGCAGTGATCACTGTCATGTCACTGGTAACCCACCCCCTCCACAGTTAGAATCAATCCCTGGGACACACTTAACCCCTCGATCGCTCCCCCCTGGTGTTTATCCCCTTCCCTGCCAGTGTCATTTACACAGTAATCACTGAATTTTTATAGCACTGATCGCTGTATAAATGACAATGGTCCCAAAATAGTGTCAAAAGTGTCCGATATCTCCGCCATAATGTCGCAGTTACGATTAAAATCGCAGATCGCTGCCATTACTACTAAAAAAAAATCTATAATAAAAAAAACATAAAACTATCCCCTATTTTGTAGACACTATAACTTTTGCGCAAATCAATCAATATACGCTTATTGCAATTTTTACTTTTACCAAAAATATGTATAAAAATACGTATCGGCCTAAACAGAGGAAAAAAAATAATATATTTTTTTTATATTTTTGGGGGATATTTATTATAGCAAAAAGTAAAAAAGAATGCTTTTTTTTTTCAAAATTGTCGCTCTTTTTTTGTTTATAGCGCAAAAAATAAAAACCACAGAGGTGATCAAATACCACCAAAAGAAAGCTCTATTTGTGGGAAAAAAAAGGACGTCAATTTTGTTTTGGTGCAAAGTTGCACAACCGCGCAATTGTCAACTAAACAACGCAGTGCCGAATCGCAAAAAGTGCTGTGGGCAGGAAGCGGGTAAAATCTTCCAGGGCTGAAGCAGTTAATGAGGCGTTTAGGGTCTAAGGCTGAATTCACACCTATGCATTTTGAGTGCTTTTTGCATTTTGTAGATTTGTACTACAGAACGTGTTTCATAGGAAACCATGGTGAATGGGCTGTAGGGCAAATCTGCAAAATACAAAAAGCACTAAAAATGCCTAGGTGTGAATCAAGCCTTAAAGGTAGGTCTCCTCTGTGCTTCACTGAATGTAATGCTCTGCAGATCGCACTGCAGTACATTCTTTTCCAGTCTTCATGGGCAGGGAAACTGTCAACGGAGCCCGGGAAGTGATGTCATGCACAGAAAAAAAGATGGGGAGGAGAGGAGACACACATCCCCTCCCTCCCCTCTACCTGGCAGCACCTACTATGCCGGTCCTAGGCCCGCAGATGGGCAAGCGAACCACAAGCTGCATAGCAGGGTGTGGAAGGGTGTACATTACCGGGTTGTGTGGAAGCTGCATGTCCCGGGCATTGGGGTTTATTTACTAAAGGCAAATTCACTTTGCACTACAAGTGCACTTGGAAGTGCAGTCGCTGTAGATCTGAGGGGGACATGCAAGGAAAATAAACAGCTTTTTTGCTTGCACATGATTGGATGATAAAATCAGCAGAGCTTCCCTGAATTTCAGAGCTTCCCCTCAGCTCTAAAGCGACTGCATTTCCAAGTGCACTTGTAGTGCAAAAGGGATTTGCCTTTGGTAAATCAACCCCATTGCGTGATATGAGTTGTGAATTGTGCATGTTTATATGTGTGTGTGTGTATGAACATTACTTTTAATCCTGACCCCTAATCCTGTATGCTCAGAGCGGCTCGTTCATAATAGGGCAAAGACTGCTGCTCCTCTCAAAAGAGATCCATGTGTCTGTGTGTCGGGAGCACATGTGATTTTGTGTGTGCCCCCCCCCCGACAAACAGTTCTAAAAACTGAGCTTTACCCCCCCCCCCATTCACACCAGTGCGACTTATCATCGTGTGATTGACAGATCAAAGTCGCATGACAAGTCACACCATATTTCTGGCTATGGAACTGTTCAAATTGTTGGGACTCCAACTTCGATTTTGAAAAGTTTCATGCACTATTTCTGGTAATTTCATGCATGACTTGCAGTAACATACATGTGCATAAAGTCGCACAGATGTTGGGAAGCTGCACATGAAATCGCACTGGCCGGCGGATTTGAAATCGTGCTGTTTTTGGTTGTGAATCATGTTTGGGGTTCCTTGATGCTGAAAATACTTTTCAAAGGCGCCATGGCTGGAAAAACGTTGAAAAACACAGATCTAGAGCAATAGCATTAGCTAAAAAAAAGCAGCAGAATAGAACATATCCAGGTCTCCAAATGTTAATTTTATGTTTCTTCTATACTGGTTTCAAATGTGGGTACCGTACAGGCCTCCATGTTTCAGGTTTCTGACGGGGTGTAATTTCTTACAAGTAATGAGATGCCCTCGGTTGCAGACTTTGCTAAAGAATTATAAAATATGAGTTGACTGCCCTCATTTCAGAGATCAGAGGAAGTGCCTTAAAATACGTTTCTTTTATCTACAGATTGCTACAAAATTACATGAAAAACAAAATTAAATTTCTGAGGGTGGGGATATCTAGATTCCTTTATTTATTTATAAATTTTTTTGATTGTGCTATAATTTACATAAAAAATCTAATTGAATTTCAGAAGGGTGGGAAAAACATTTAACTCATATTTTCCGTGGGCTGATGATATTGCAATCACGGTGAACAATGTATTCTGTTAATGAATACAAAGCCTGCTTGGATTGGCAGAGGTTGCAATATCATCAGCCCGCACCTCTCTTAATCTCAAAGCCAATCCGAGCAGGCTTTGTATTCATCAATAGAACACATCGCTTGCCGTGACTGGCTCAGCGTGGTATACTGTAATACTGTATACAGTATGTTACAGAATGCGGCTCCCCTTCGGCTCCTCTTCCTTCCATGGCCACCTTGCCATCCACCAACAGAGCTTTGGTTTAAAGCACCTGACCCTCCATCTGGCACCTGACCCTCCATCTGGCACCTGACCCTCCATCTGGCACCTGACCCTCCATCTGGCATCTGACCCTTCATCTAGCACCTGAGCCTCCATCTGGCACCTGACCCTCCATCTGGAATCTGACCCTTCATCTAGAACCTGATCCTCCATCAGGCACCTGATCCTTCATCTAGCACCAGATCCTCCATCAGGCACTTGGTCCTTCACCTAGCACCTGACCCTTCATCTGGGACCTGACCCTCCATCTGGCACCTGACCCTCCATCTGGCACCTGACCCTCCATCTGGCACCTGACCCTTCATCTAGCACCTGAGCCTCCATCTGGCACCTGACCCTCCATCTGGAATCTGACCCTTCATCTAGAACCTGATCCTCCATCAGGCACCTGATCCTTCATCTAGCACCAGATCCTCCATCAGGCACTTGGTCCTTCACCTAGCACCTGACCCTTCATCTGGGACCTGACCCTCCATCTGGCACCTGACCCTCCATCTGGCACCTGACTCTCCATCTGGCATCACACCCTCCATCTGAAGCACATGAAGGGGGTCGTCTTATAGGGCGAGTATATCTCAAAACCAACATTTTAGCTGGAAAATTAGCGGGTCGCCTTATACGCCCTGTCGCCTTAGACGCCGGTGTCCTGTCGGATAGTGTCCCCTGTCGGAGAGTGTCCGCTGTGTACTGCGCACAGGACAAGCAGATTCCGAAAATAGCCGAAGATGAACGGCGCTTGCCCCATGAGTCCAGGTTCTAGCCCCACCATTCAAGTGGACATAGAGTTAGAATGAAAAGAGCCGAGCGACGCGAGGCCATGCCCGAAGCGTGACGAGCGGAGCGAGTCCGTGAGGGGCCCTCTAATATTTGCAGCCCTATGTCCACTTGGATGGTGGGGCTACCACCTCGACTCACGGCACAGGTGCCGTTCATCTTCGGAGATTTTCAGAATCTCCTTCTGCTCCGTACTGAGCCTGCGCAGTACTGGGTGGACACTTTTCGATGGCCGGACTGTATATGTCACAACACCGGCAAATTCAGTATTTTTTTTTTTTTTATTATTAATCTTTATTAAATTTTCACATTATACAGACCACATTTTAAAATTACATTGCCAGGATTCAAATACATCTTCCTTCCATTCCGGAGTCTGAGTTTTAAAGTTCTAGGAAGGGACGGGGGATATGAAAATACATCCATACATCACATATAATTAACAGACAAGAAAAAAAAACAGTATCTAGACCATACCATAACCCCCCTTATCCTTCCTCAACTATTTTTGCACTTCCTACTTTTTTCCTACTAATATAACCCCTCCCCTCCCTCCCTCCCTTTCTATCAACACCACCCCCCCCCTCCCCTCCCCTCCTATATATATATTTGTGCTTTTATTTCACGGTGTATCATAAATGTGTTATGATGATTCCCATACCTTTAATATACACTCCCCCCTCCCCCTCCCCTCTTCCCTTTCCTGTCATGGTTTAAACTGGGGTATGCATCTCTTCTATCCACTCTCGCCAGTTCCTATTAAACTCTTTTAGGTTATTTCGTTTTGCATATACTGCTCTCTCCTTACATAGATATTCATTTACCGCACTTATCCAATCCTCAACTATGGGGGCTAGCTTTGATTGCCATCTCCTAGCTATCATCCTTCTGGCTTGAAATAAACATCTTAGGATTACTGTTGTTTCTCCTTTTCTCTCTACTTCCTCCTTTCTATAACCTAAGATACACACTATGGGATTTAATTCTATTGCCGTCCCAAAGGCCCTACTTATTATCTTTACCACTCCTTCCCAGTATCTAAATAATTTGGGACATTTCCAGAACATGTGCATTAAATTCCCTGACCCCCCACACCTGGGGCAACAGTCATCTGTTCTCTTACCAAATTTGAATAATTTCTGGGGAGTATAGTATGCTCTATTAATTAGCATCAAGTGGGAAATCCTCTGGGGAGGAGAGACCGAGACCTTTGGGCATGCCGCTAGGATATTTTTCCACTGTACTCGAGTTATATTACCTAAGTCTTGCTCCCATTTCTCCTTCTCGACCCTTCCTTTCCTCTCACTATAAATCTGTTCACCCAACTGGGCATAGAATTTAGATATTAATCCTTTTGTTGGTCCTGCTTGTGCTACTGGGTATAGCAAGGGCAGTTCTTCCCATGTTAATAACAAGTTTCCAAACTGGGTCTTTAAAGCATGCCTCACTTGTATATAGGCATAAAATGAGTTTTGTGATATCTTAAATTCTTTTTGCAGTTGATCAAAAGATTTAATACCCCTGCCGCCATATAAATGGCTGATCCCTACAATGCCACATTTTTCCCATTCTACAATTTTTCCAACCCGCCATATTTCCTGTAGCTTCTTATTGTTCCAGAGAGGCGTATACTTTGTTATTTCACTATATCCCATTTTTTTTTTAACTATATCCCATAGTTTTAACATCATTTTTACTGTAGGGCATCTACACTGGAATGAGTCCGCTTCCAAGGTCTCAATCAGCGTGCTATGTGGGGAGCCTGTTAATACTAATCTCCCATTTGGGGTTCCTCCGTTCATCTCATCAATCCCCCCTAGCTGTTGTAATTGGGACGCCCAAAAATAGCACTCCGGATAAGGGACCGCGAATCCTCCTTCCTCTCCCGGTAGCTGGAGCATCCGCAATCTCAATCTGGCCTGTCCTCCCCTCCATATTAACTCCCTAAACAACATCTCGATTTTATTAAACCAACTTCTGTTAATCCATATTGGGGCATTATGTAATATATATAAAAGTTGGGGCATCCATATCATTTTTATCAGATTGCATCTGCCAGCCACCGAGAGAGGCATTCGTTTCCATATAGCAATTTTTTGTTTAAACCTAGTCAATAATGGGACTAAGTTATGACTTATATATTGCTTAGGATCCCTTGATAAGGTAACTCCCAGATATTTCAACTTATCCACTATTGGCATTTGGGGGGTTCCCAGGGCCGTTTGCTGACCCATTGGGTCCAAAGGAAGACATTCCGATTTTTCCCAATTTATCTCCAGCCCTGTGAAGCCTCCAAACCCTTGCACCAGTCCCACTGCCCTTGGTAATGAGTACCTCATATCCCCCAAAAACAATAGGATATCGTCTGCATAAAGTGAGATTTTTTCCTCTCCAGTTTTCCTTACGAAACCGACTATCTCCCGGTTTGCTCTAATTGCACATGCCAAGGGCTCTATGGCCAATGCAAAGAGCAGGGGTGATAATGGACACCCCTGCCTCGTCCCTCTCCCCAGTTCTATTTTCCCGGATAACTCATTATTAATTTTTAGTCTTGCACTAGGTTTGTCATATAGCATCCTAATCCATCCTATGAAGGAAGGACCCAGGCCAAATTTCTCCAGAACTTTCCATATATATCCCCATTCTACGCTATCAAATGCTTTCCTTACATCCAATGCCACTACTGCACCCGGAGTATCGTTATCCATTGGGACCTGCAAATTCAAAAAGGCTCTTCTAATATTTATACTCGTTGATCTGTTGGCTATAAACCCTGTTTGGTCCATATGGACTAATCTTGCTATAACTCGATTAAGCCTAGTCGCTAATACCTTGGCCAGTATCTTTGTATCGGTACACAGGAGAGAAATTGGCCTATACGCTGCAACATCTAAGGCGTCCTTCCCTTCTTTGTACAACAGGGTTATAACCGCCTCCATCATTGATGGAGGCAATTTACCCTCCCCATATGCTCCTCTTAACATCTCCAGGAGTTCAGGAATCAGTATCTCGCCAAAATTTTTATAGACTTCAATCGGTAGTCCATCCGGACCAGGCGATTTCTGGTTTGGCATACTCGCAACTGCTTCCTGAAGTTCTTTCAAAGTTATTGGGGCTTCCAGTTCCTCTCTTTCTTCTTGTTTCAAACATGGTACCTCTAATTGACCTAAAAATGTTTCCATTTGCTCATCCATCCCCACTTTCTGTGCAGTATATAGGTTTTTATAATATCCTTCAAATGCTTGGCATATACTCCCAGTTTCTGTTGTGACCTTTCCCTCACCTATCCTAATCGCCGAGATTGAGGAAGGACCCGAGTTATTCTTCACCAGTTGTGCCAACATTTTTCCCACGCTTTCCCCTTCAACAAAGGAGGCTTGGCGTTGGAACATATGTTGAATCTCTGCTTTCTTCAGAGTTAATAGCCTAAGTTCTTCTTGTTTATCTAGCCAGATTTTTTCTTTGCCCTGAGTGGGATCGCTAATAAAATCTCTTTCAGCCTCTATCACTTCTCTCCCTATTTGTACCTCCTGTTCCCTAGACTTTCTATTTATTTTTGCTATTGATTGGATCAGGAGACCCCTCAGGAAAGCTTTCAGAGTGTCCCACAGGATCCCTGATGTTACTGTACCCCGATTAGTTTTTAGAAATTCTTTTAATTCCCACTGAATTCTCTCAGGGCGTTCTTCTGTCTCTTTTTTTATCAGTTCTAACCATAGCGGGTTCACTTTCCACAACCTCTGTACCTTACGTTCTCTCATTTTTAATACTGCTGTCATTGGGGAATGATCTGAAATCCCCCTAGGCTGATATTCAATCTTTTCCACCATTTGTAAGGCCAGGTCATTCCCCAGTATCATATCAATCCTGGATAACGTAGTATGCGTGGCCGAGTAACAACTATACTGCCGGACTCCCGGGTTCCCAGTTCTCCATAAATCCCGTAGCCCTACTTCTTCCAGATACTGTCCCAACCTCCCCTGCCAAGCTGGTTCCGCCAGTGTTTTTTCTGGGAATCTATCGACTTTAATATCCAATACCGTGTTGAAATCCCCTGCTATTATTGTAGGAACACCATCTATCCCTACTAAAAATTCCTGTAATTTAAAAAGCACTTCCATTTTAAATGGTGGAGGGATGTAGATATTTGCCAGCATACATTCTCTATTTTCAATTAGGCAATGTAAGAAAATGTATCTGCCCTTTTCATCCAGGCTGACCCGTTTACATACAAAATTCACCCCCGTTTTTACCAAGACACTCACCCCTCTACTATATGTCGAATAAACAGAATGATATTGAAATTGATATTTTCTACTCTGCAACCGGTATATTGTATCTCTATTTAAATGGGTCTCCTGCAGGCAGAGCAGCTCTACTCCACATCCCTCCAACAAGGATAGCACAGCTTTTTGTTTCAGCTGCGTCCCCAGTCCCCTCACATTCCAGGAGCCTATCTTAATTTTACCGTCCTGCATAGCCATAAACAAATAGAGAGGAGAGAGGAAAAAAAAGAAAAACCTAAGGCAGGAGAGAGAGAGAGCGAAATAACCAGTCTACTGAGGACACTGTTAAGAACCGTTTTTCTCCCAGTACCCACCAACTCCCCCCTAACTTCTTTTATTACCTTATACCGCACTCCCCAAATATTACTCCCTTGTGTAATAACAAATCTATTAGGCGTCACCATTAACTCATATATTATGTGTCTTTGGATATAAATTATACTATATAATTGTTTATTACCATTTTCCCCCTTGTGACCCATATATTTTCCTTGTTTTTTACCACCCCAAGTTTTACCACCCCCCATTTTGTGTGCTTTTGTGTTTTGAGTTATTTCCTGTACTCCATTTATTAGTGCATACATATTTTTTTTCCCCTTCAGCCTCCCCCCTATTTTCCCTACTACACCCATCCCCTCTCCCCCCTTTCTACCTCCCTCCCCCCCCTCCCCCACCTTCCTAGGTGTTACCCTAGGGGCTATTAGTGACCTTATACCACTCTCTTCACAACCACTTTGCCACCCACACCTAGTACACTCGCCGTGTGTTACCTCCCTCCCAACCCCCCTCCCATACTAACACAAACAACACAAACAAACATACAAACAAACAAAAAAAAAAAAAAAAAAAAAACCCACACATACTTCATCCCCCCTTCTCTTTCTATCTTCCTATCCCACTCAGTACTAGAAACCCCAACGACTACAACTTTTCTTTATTTTCTTCTATCCATTTTTCCACTTCCATTGGGGAACAGAAAACCTGAGTATGCCCTAATGCATTAATCCGTAGCTTTGCAGGATAAAGAAGAGCATACGGCACCCTGAGCTTCTGTAACCTGCGTTTCACCTGGAGGAACTCTACCCTTTTTCTCTGATGTTCTTGGGAAAAATCAGAATATAATGAAATTCTAACACCTTTATACAGTACATTCCCCATTTCCCTTGCCTTCCGTAATAACACCACTTTATCTTTATAATTAAGTAATTTCATTAATAATGGCCTGGGACGGCCCCCCTCCAATGGTGCTCTAAAGGGTACCCTATGCGCCCTCTCTATTGAGAACGCTGTTGAAAAAGCATCCCTCCCAAACAGTTCAACCAGAAGATGCTCCATAAACTCAGCAGGGTTTACACCCTCACTTTTTTCCGGAAGCCCCACTACTCGCACATTGTCCCTCCGGAGCCTATTTTCCATTTCGTCCATTCTTGTTCTATATCCGCTGAACTGCTCCTTCAGGCTTTCTACTTCTTTAATTAGGAAGGTTGAATCATCTTCTAATCTACTAGTCCTTATCTCAAGTTCTGTCGTCCTTTCCACCACTTTCTGTAGGTCCTGCCTTACCACCAGTAAATCCTCCTTCACTCCCTTCATTTGGTTACAAAGTTCTTTCAGTGAGATGTTGCATGCATTTACGGCCAGTAGCACGTCCTTTATAGTTGGCTCTTTTTCTAACGGGGGGGAGTCGCCTGCTGTCGTTTCTATATACTGTTCCCCTGCGTCCGCATTTTTATTTACTGAGGATTTTGCCACTGCTCCAACCTGTGTGTTAATATTAATGTTTGACTGTCCCATACTTTTCCTTTCGGTCATTACACCTTGCTGCCCCTTTAACTGTCCTTTTTTTGGAGGGGTCTGAGATGACTGTACCGGGTTATGAGCATACTGTTCTAACTTAGCTGCTGTGGCGGACTGTTGCGAGCTTTTTTCCCCCCTTTCTTTTGCAGAGCGCAGATGTTGCATCTTACTTTCCCTTTCTCACCTCTTACTTCAGAACAATCAGAACAGAACAGTCCCGGTTATAGCGTGTTTTTAAGAGGGTTTTGACCCGACCGCACACCACACAATAATCACTGAATGCAGTAGTAGCCGTGTGCCAATGTTCATTTCAAGTATCACAGACACTTCCTATCACATTAACTCAGGTACCGTTTAGCCTGTTAATAATTAGCACAAACACCTTCCCTCAGTTGATAAATTAATGATGCACTGAGCTAGCCTTATAATCAGTCCACAGGCCACAGGTTCAGATATTCCTGGAAACTGCTTACAAAAATGTTCGGTTTTTTTTTCCTTTTCCAGGAGGTATTCCTTTACGTGTGTTACCCAGGCTAATAGATTAGGTTAGCAGACACATACACAAGGCGAAGGGATCCGGGCATCCAGACATCCAGAGGAGACAAACTGACAGGAGAACGTAAATGTTTCTTACCCCCTTCGGTGCCCTCCTGATTAAGTACTACCAGTCCACAGGCATCACAGGCATCACTGTGTCCCAGCTTTCTCCACCAGATCACCACCTACAATGCCCCTCAGACTGCCGGTTTCTTCCTCCCCTCAATCCCGCCGCTTACCTCCTTCCTCCTGTTGCGGCTTGCCGGGGAGCGGGGGAACCTTCGGTGGTTTGATGTGAGCGGTGTCTTCTCAGTAGATGGTTCGGCGTTGGTCGGAGGTACTCGTGAGCTCGTACTTCACTTCGGCCGTCGGGACACGGAACCCGGAAGTCAGCGGGGATCCCCGAGAGCTTGGCACGATAAGGTAGTGTCACGCCGTCGCTCCTCCTCCCGTCCAGTGTCCAGCTATGCTGCTCAACTCAACTCCAGCCCTCCTTGCACTGCACTGCACCCGGCCGTAATTTTAAGCGCTCCACGCTTTCGCCATGGGGGCTTGGGAGGGAGACACACACGGCGGCTTCCTCACACACTCACTCACTCCGCTCCACCCATCCGGCCACGCCCCCTGCTCTGCAAGAGACAGCTTGGCAAATTCAGTATTTATGTTGATGGTGCTAAATAAAGAAAAAAAAAAACATGAGAGAATATGCAAACCTAAATTGTGCATATTCAGTAGCAGTTCACTTGACTCTTATATTTGCCCGCCTGTAGAAAAAAGTTTACAAACAAATCTCACTGTCGTAATCGTCCTTTAATAAACAATAGAGGTGGAGTGTTCCCCTCTGAGATAGTAATAATCATGGTTACGCTGTTCTTTCCAAAGTCAATCTCAGTCTCTATGTTATTTCCCAATAGTTCATTGAAGGGTTATATTCACTGACCTCATTATGGTTTCTTACCCACCATGATTTCTTTTGAAATCCAGTTCTATATTGTATATATTATGCTTTTCGCACTTGTGCATGTTTGCAGATCGTTGACTGTCTCCATGTGTCCTCTGTCTCTAGCATATATGCATTCTTGATGTGATTAAATTTAAAGGGAGGGAGACTGTTTTATTGCATTCTTGTCCTAATAGATTGAATTTATGTTCTGTTAGACAGTTGTGCAAATCAATGCAAAAAGGGACCAGTATCCCTTGACGGGAAGCATCTAAACTTTTTACATATAACCGGGCCTTCAAGGCAATGATGGACTTGTCTGTTTTGTCCATTACACCGTGTCCATAGTAAAAATGTCCAATGTTCTCCTGAAAGAGCTGTAAATATAAAAGTACTTTCACACATTTGGACTACAATTTTTTTTCTTATATCAGTTGACTCAGGAAAATGTTGTTCAAAAAGGTGGGTTTGAAAGACTTTAATTGGTTATTAAACAGAAATGTGAAGCTCATTTTTCATATAATAGGAGCTCATAAACCAGTCAAAAAAATAAATAATAAAAAAACATAAATATTAAAGAATTCTCTAAATATTGTATCCAAGAATAGGAAAAAGGGGGGGGGCAGGGGATTTTTTTACGGTACACTATATAAAGAGACAAAGATTTCTTAAAAAAGAATTCATAGCTTTAATGTTAGAAATATGTTAAAATTATTTTGGAAAAACCAAAATAGCAAAAATATAATAACAAATACACTTATTATACAAAGAATTACATGACACAAAGTATAGGGGATCCTGAAAATGTTAGTTGCTGAGAATGATCATGTATCCTCCCGACATGTTTCGCGTTTTTGCTTCTTCAGGGGAGTATGCAACTAACATGAACATAAACACAAAAAAGAGGGTTTAAGAATACAAAAAATACATTTATGCCATACACTTAGATACACATAAATTTCAGAACATTAAGTGTGAAATTGGTCTCAATTTGCTCAGTCCAAGGAGGCACAATGCTTACCCAGGTATAATCATTCCCGGCATCGCAACCCACAAGCCAATAGATGGTGAAATAGATGGCAAGAATCAGGTGACAGGATCAAATGCTAAAAACAACCCAGCCCCATGCAGGGCATAGATGGAGGTAGACAAGCGCTACAAAGATCAAAAACAAAATCCAGAGATAAGTACCAAGTTTACAAATCCAGCACAGGTATTAAAAAATGTTAGTTTGTAACGGAAAGGGTAAATGATATCAATCCCTAAATTATAAGAGGGAAATGGGGCTGAAAAACATGCCTCCATAGTAGAACATGAGATGCTCATTATCAAAGGAATGAAACAATTGATTGTAATTACGCCTAATTAGTATAAGGGTTATAAGAAGTGGCTACTGGGGGTATACTACCAATGTACTGTTAAGGAGAGTGAAAGGAATAAAAATTATTTTTACCTGCAGTTAGAGTCAAAGATGAAGGAATTGATTCCATATGATAATATTGGTGCAATACAAATGCAACAGATTACAAAGAAAGAATCAATTGATTCATTGTGGTGTTTTATAAATTACAGAGTGCAGCGGTGTGCTGCCACTGCCAGGCTTGCTGAACCTACAAGCAAATAAGGAGAAGAATGAATAGATATAGGTATAGACAGATGAGAAACAGTGTTGTAACAGTTTGAAGTTCTACTAAAAACTTCAAACTGTTACAACACTGTTTCTCATCTGTCTATACCTATATCTATTCATTCTTCTCCTTATTTGCTTGTAGGTTCAGCAAGCCTGGCAGTGGCAGCACACCGCTGCACTCTGTAATTTATAAAACACCACAATGAATCAATTGATTCTTTCTTTGTAATCTGTTGCATTTGTATTGCACCAATATTATCATATGGAATCAATTCCTTCATCTTTGACTCTAACTGCAGGTAAAAATAATTTTTATTCCTTTCACTCTCCTTAACAGTACATTGGTAGTATACCCCCAGTAGCCACTTCTTATAACCCTTATACTAATTAGGCGTAATTACAATCAATTGTTTCATTCCTTTGATAATGAGCATCTCATGTTCTACTATGGAGGCATGTTTTTCAGCCCCATTTCCCTCTTATAATTTAGGGATTGATATCATTTACCCTTTCTGTTACAAACTAACATTTTTTAATACCTGTGCTGGATTTGTAAACTTGGTACTTATCTCTGGATTTTGTTTTTGATCTTTGTAGCGCTTGTCTACCTCCATCTATGCCCTGCATGGGGCTGGGTTGTTTTTAGCATTTGATCCTGTCACCTGATTCTTGCCATCTATTTCACCATCTATTGGCTTGTGGGTTGCGATGCCGGGAATGATTATACCTGGGTAAGCATTGTGCCTCCTTGGACTGAGCAAATTGAGACCAATTTCACACTTAATGTTCTGAAATTTATGTGTATCTAAGTGTATGGCATAAATGTATTTTTTGTATTCTTAAACCCTCTTTTTTGTGTTTATGTTCATGTTAGTTGCATACTCCCCTGAAGAAGCAAAAACGCGAAACATGTCGGGAGGATACATGATCATTCTCAGCAACTAACATTTTCAGGATCCCCTATACTTTGTGTCATGTAATTCTTTGTATAATAAGTGTATTTGTTATTATATTTTTGCTATTTTGGTTTTTCCAAAATAATTTTAACATATTTCTAACATTAAAGCTATGAATTCTTTTTTAAGAAATCTTTGTCTCTTTATATAGTGTACCGTAAAAAAATCCCCTGCCCCCCCCCTTTTTCCTATTCTTGGATACAATATTTAGAGAATTATTAGGGGATGAGGTACCTTTAACAGTAATGTGTCTCTGGGATAGTGTGGACCAACTTATTTCTATTATATTCATAAATATTAAAGAGTTTGCGGTGATCATTTATTAGAACATAGATATATTTATAATCCTGCATGCTTGTTTTACTTCGATGAGTCACAGGGGTTAATTTACTAAAAGCACCTAGACCCCTTCAATTATTGGGACTTTTTTTTTTTTTTACACAGGCGCATTTAAGAATAAAACTAATAATTACTAAAGAGATTGTCTGAACAACCCACCTAGAAACTTAAAGTGGAGTTCCTGCCGAAATATAACTAAGGTAAAAATACCCCTAGAATACTCATGACCTGTACAATATAAAGGTATGCTGTGAACTATACCCAGTTTTCTATGTGCAGCATAGTTTTCCTACTTTGTGAAGTTCCTGCACAGCGCGGCCATCTCCAGTGTGGGCATCTGAAGCCGCAGTGTCCTTCTTCCTGGATTCTGTGCATGCTCGCTACCCAGCATGCACCTGCTGACCTCATGCATGTGCATTCTGGTGCAGTCTTGGTCAGCTTGACATGGCACAGCCAAAATACGTGATTTTGTGCAAACGGAGTAGGAGGCACACGCGCGCCGCTCCCGCACCGCTCCTGCACTGCTCCCACTGTGATTGGACACAGTGGGAGCCAATCAGCGAGCCGCTGCGAACCGCCAATTGTTCCACGGAGAGATGGAGCAGCGGTGTGCCTATGTAAACGTGACAAACCGCTGATCTGTCAGGGAGCAAAAGAGAGATCTTGTGTTTCAGCTAAGCTGAAACTGAAGAATAATATTATTATGTTTTTTTTTTTTATTTAGGCAAGTTACCACAACACCGTTATCCCATAGATTTAAAGCGGACCTCCACCCTGAAGTGGAAGTTCCGCTCATCTGATCTAATCCAGGTATCTGCACCCACTTCCGGGACAAGCTAGCCGCAGATGCCCTGCCCCCCCCCCGTTGTGTTCTGGGAAACACACAGTTCCCAGGACACAGCTGGGACCAGTGGAGACACGCAGTGCGACTCGCGCATGCGCAGTAGGGAACCGGGCAGTGAAGCCGCAATGCTTCACTTCCCGATTCCCTGACAGAGGATGGCGGCGGGGGCAGCGGAGAGACGAGCGATTGCTCGTCATCTGCCGCTGACATCACTGGACCCTGGGACAGGCAAGTGTCCATTTATTAAAAGTCAGCAGCTGCAATATTTGTAGCTGCTGGCTTTTAATATTTTTTTTTTAAAGGTGCAGCTCCTCTTTAAGATCAAAGGTACAACTATGTTGTAAATCAAGAATTTTAACTGCGCTCTCACATATAGTAAATCATAATACAAAAAATTAACACCCAAAAATTATAGGAAAAACATATAAACAGAAATACTGTGTATACACCATAAATAATCAAAATCTAGTGACCGAATACAAATAAGTGAATAAATAAAAATATACTCAGTAATTTTTAATTCATGCAAAAATAAAGTGCAACAAAATTTGTATAGATAATCACAGATACTGTAAATAAAGTGCTCAGAATATGTGTATAAACGACAGTTCCTATAGAGATGTAATCATGAGTATAACAGTCCAATAAACGGAAATGTTTCTTCCAAAGAGATCCTGTGCAGGTGCAATAAAAAAGGTTTCCTTCACCAACACCGTGCTGATAAATAGTAAGAATGCGCGCTTACCAAATCCCAAATCAAAAAGGCGTTTGTTACCAGAAATCTTAAGGGCCGGTTCACACAGCGGGCGATGCGAGGCGACACGACTCGCCTCGCCTCGCTCCCGCAAGTCGCCCCCGTTCTGTACAATGGAACCGTTCTGAGAGGAGCGACTCGAGTCGCTCCGACTCAGAAAAAAGGTTCCTGTACTACTTCTGGGCGACTTCGGGGGCGACTTGCATTGACTTCTATACAGAAGTCCTCTGCAAGTTGCCGCTGAGGTCTCCGACTTGCCTCGCCGCGCCTGCAGTGTGAACCGGCCCTAAGGGGTCATCACACCGGAGCACTAACTCGTTTTCCACACGGTTGAACCATTCATAAAAGGCAAGTAGAAACCCCCATAGCGTAAATCCGTAAACAAAATCTTTTATTCAATAATAAAAAAACATACTCACAAACATAAAGGTCAAATCAGCGTTAAAAAAGCCGGCCGGCAAAGCGAACGCCCAAATGTCACGTGATTCGCGTCAAGCACGTCAAGACCACCCTACGTACATTTCGCCATATGTGGCGTCGTCTGGGGCAACTATGTTGTAACTGCCTACTCCCAAACTGTCATTTGAAGTAAAACACATAGCCAGGTGCAGACAAGGGAAATTATTTGGCTGGATTTTTAAGGGTCCCAAAAAAAAAAAAAATTCCACTACTCCACAGTAGGTATGTAAAATGACAAGATTTTTATTGTTACATACAAAAAATAATTTAAAAGTTCCGGTATAGATTATGCACACATGTACAAGGATACATCTAGAATTCAAAGCAGAGTATAAAATATAATCACTCGATAATAGCGTTGGAGTGATTGTCCCGACATGTTTCGCCACTCTGGGCTCATCAGGGGATGTTTTAAAGACAATTAGATGTAACACTGCATAGAACAGAACAGAGTAAAGAGCATTACATTAACTTGGAGTGCAATATAAAATAATAAAGTAAAATAAAATAGTAATGGTACAGTAGGGTATACTGTTGACTATCAGGCCCATCATCAAACGCTCACCCATATGAAGATCTTATGCCTGCAACTCAATGTTGAAGCAAAGGAAACCATCATTGGGTAGTGCACATAGAAGGTGCCAATGAGGCCCAGAAGAGCTTGTACACCGGAATATAGCCAAGAAAGTGATACAAAAGTGGGTGCGAAATGAATCGAAGCGCAAAAATAATTGTGCTTGAAAAAATAATGGGTAGGGTGAATGAAAGGAGAGGAGGAGACACAGGGAATGGGCTATGGGAAGGGAAGGAGGGATAGGGAAAGACAAGGGAGAAGGGATGGGAAGGGGGGAAAAAGGGGGAGGGGGCAAAGGGGGAGGAGGGGAGGGGGAGGAGGAAGAAGGGGGAAAAAAGGGGGAAAGGAAGAAAAAAAAAGCAATAACTCCAAGGCCAATAATAAATAACATGTTATCTCCTCTGATAACGCAACATGTCTGGTTGACGAACGGCCATTCAGAAACTAACTGAAAAGCGCAAACTGAAAAGCGCAAATCAAAACTCACCAAACTTCTACTAACATGAAATTAGCAGAAGGAGTCCAAAGGGTGGCGCTAAAGAGCTGAAAAACAACATAGTATTTCACTACGTTTGTAATTTTTGGCCAACAATTGTGGGCCATATGTATGCAAGACAAGTTTGGGTCAACGCGCTTCGGACAAAATTCCACGATTTTGTTGGCGAACAGTCCAATCGTGTGTACGAGGCTTTAGAGTTTCAATTTGTATGTAATCAGGCAGGCCTTTTCACTACATGGTTTTGGTAAATCTGAAGACAAAAATCAGCAGAAAATTGAATAGTGTGTATGGGGTCTAACTTGTCCTCACTACATTGAGATTAGCACTACTCAACCTAATCTATGCCTGAGCATACATATCTAAATTCAATCCAATGGAAATTCTGTGCTCTGCTTGGTTGTTACATTGAAATAACATCGGAATGATGTTTTTGTGGTCTCTTTTGGAGTTAATCATTTTTGGCTGCTAGAAAAATAAATATTTGAAATGGAATCCAATTAATGATCTTGTAACTTAATTGCTAAATGTAAAATTGTCAGCTTCACTAGCTAGTCTTGTTGCACAGTGAAGGGGGCTAATGGTCAGGTCACACAAGCAGTTTACAAATTTATTACCACTGTTTTTTTTTTCTATAAAAGGAAATACCTGACCACCAGGTATTTCACACAAAGGAAGCAGTACAAAAGAGAACAGGATATTTTTAACACAAGTTCATACATACAGTATCTCACAAAAGTAAGTACACCCCTCACATTTTTGTAAATATTTTATTCTATCTTTTCATGTGACAACACTGAAGAAATTACACTTTGCTACAATGTAAAGTAGTGAGTGTACAGCTTGTATAACAGAGTAAATTTGATGTCCCTTCAAAATAACTCAACACACAGCCATTAATGTCTAAACCGTTGGCAACAAAAGTAAGTACACCCCTAAATGAAAATGTCCAAATTGGGCCCAAATAGCCATTTTCCTTCCCGGTGTCATGTGACATATTACTGTTACAAGGTTTCAGGTGTGAATGGGGAGCAGGTGTGTTAAAATTGGTGTTGACAAAGTGTAATTTCTTCAGTGTTGTCACATGAAAAGATAGAATAAAATATTTACAAAAATGTGAGGGGTGTACTCACTTTTGTGAGATACTGTGTATCAGGAATTTGGGGTAACATACTCTTTAAAGCGGGATTCCACCCTAAAGTGGAACCTCTGCTGATCGGATCCCTCCCCCCCTCCGGTGTCACAATTGACACCTTTCAGGGGGGAGGGGGGTGGAGATACCTGTCAAAGACAGGTATTTACACCCACTTCCGGGCATAGACTCCCGTGGGAGTCTACGCCATTTCCTGCCCTGCCGCGCTGTCTGCTGGGACACACACGGGTCCCAGTGACAGCGCAGAGATTTCCTATTGCGCGGCGTGGCTCGCGCATGTGCAGTAGGGAACCGGGAAGTGAAGCCGATTCGCTTCACTTCCTGATTCCCTCACCTAGAATGGTGGCGACAGCAGCCGAGGGCCGAGCGATCGATCGGCCTCGGCTGCCGGCATCGCTGGAACCCGGGACAGGTGAGTGTCCATTTATTAAAAGTCAGCAGCTGTAGTATTTATAGCTGCTGGCTTTTAATATTTCTTTTTTGGTGGAATCCCTCTTTAACTACTTGCCATCTGGGGTAACCTTTGACATTTCTCACGTACTGTACATGATAAAGAGGAAGTAAATCCTCTGAAAAAAAAAATACACCCTGCAAGACAAAGGCATAATGAGCTAGTATGCATAGCATACTAGCTCATTATGAACTACTTACCTGAGATCGAAGCCCCCGCATCGGCCCTCGTTCACCTCTTCCGACACGGCCATCTATCCCGGAGTGACTTCTGGGTATCGCGGCAATGACATCACTCTCGCACATGCGCACTGGTGCCACCACTAACGGCATGATCACCGTTAGAAATGGCACGCTCAGTGCGCCTGCGCCCGATGTCTACAGCGCATGAGCCGTAGACATCGGTGCCGCTATTTCTGCAAATATCTCCTAAACCTTTTAGGTTTGGGAGATATTTCTTGCACTTACAAGTAAGCCTTAATCTAGGTTTACCTGTAGGTTAAAGTGGTTGTAATGGGTTTACAACCACTTTACAAACCAGCATTTTTGTGCTAGAAAATTACTTAGAACCCCAAACATTATATATTTTCTGAAAGCAAGGGTCCTGGAGAAAAAAAAATGGTGGTTCTTGCAATTTTTTATTTCCCACAATATTTGCACAGCTGTTTATCCAAAGCAATAATTAGGAAAAATACACTTAATTAAATTTTAGTGCACACACCACAATACAATACCCATGTTTTTTTTTTTTGGTAAAATGTATTATGTCGGGTAAATGGATACCAAACATGTCAAGATTTAAAATGACACACGCCTGTGAAATGGTGATAAACCATGGTACCTAAACTTATTGGATAAATGAGACAGATCACTGCTCCAGGTGGGTAAAATAATCCACCAAAAAGGAAGGGTTCCAGCTCACAACCGTGAACATGTAGACCAAGTGAGAAAAATTAGCTGCACACCAACATCCGTCCAACAGGTTTGTTGAAAGACTGCCACCAGGATTAAAACAACAGACCAAGTGGTGACAACGTTTCACACATACATTGTGCTTCTTCGACATTTTGAAGAAGCGCAATGTAGGTGTGAAATGTCGTCACCACTTGGTCCGCCGTTGTTTTAGTCCTGGTGGCAGTCTTTCAACAAACCTGTTGGACGGATGTTGGTGTGCAGCTAATTTTTCTCACTTGGTCTACCCACACTTTTTCATAGGCGACACTTTATGAGCCTTTGAAACTTACCAGTTTAGAGTTAAATGTAAGCTATGGCACTAGGATTATTGCTTATTATTCAGAGAAGCATTTACAAAAGAGAGTAAGCTGTTTTTTTTTCCTTTTGTTTAGCAACTTGACCGCCGGGAAGATTTACCCCCTTCATGACCAGGTCATTCTTTGCTCTACGGCACTGCGTCACTTTAGCTGACAATTGTGTGGTCACTGGTCATGCAACACGGTACCCAAATAAATGTATGTCCTTTTTTCCCCACAAATAGAGCTTTCTTTTGGTGGTATTTGATCACCTCTGCGTTTTTAAAAATTTTTGCCCTATAGACAAAAATAGCTTTTAAAAAACAAAACAAAAAAAATGTCCTAACTTTCTGCTATAAAACATATCCAATAAAAAAATAAAAATAAAAATTCTTCATAAATTTAGGCCATTACGTATTCTGCTACATAATTTTGGTAAAAAAATCCCAAAAAGCGTATATTGATTGATTTGTGTGAAAGGTATAGCGTCTACTAACTATTTATTTATTTATTACCAGTAATGGCGGCGATCATCGACTTATAGCGGGACTGCAATATTGCGGCAGATAATTGTACATTAACTGACACTTTTGACAGTTTTTTTGGGAACCATTGACACTAAAACAGTGGTCAGTGCTAATAATATGAACTGTCACTGTACCAATGACACTGACTGGGAAGGGGTTAAACAGCTAGGGCAATCAAAGGGTTAAATGTTTTGGTGTACTATGTGTGGTGCTTTTACTAAGGGAAGTGATGGATTGTATTCCCTGCTTTGCAGGGAAATAAAATGTATAACTCCTCCACTGACAGGACAGAGCTCTGCCTTGTTTACATAGACAGAGCTCAGTCCTGTGTCCCAGATAGCAAGCAATTAATCTGCAAATTTGAAAATGACTTGCTACGCTATTGCTAGACTTGCCAGGCTTCACAAGTTTGTTGCACAATTGCAGCAAGTCTGCATTGCATGACTCCAGATCAACTTTCTTTGCAAACATTCTCAAGTCTGCTGCAAGTTCTGGTTCAGTTATTTTGTAAATATGTAAAAAACCTGCTACATGACTCCTAGAAGCTGCCAGCACTTCCCACACTTCCTGAATATGTGATAGTACAAGGTAATTGATCAAATAAGTGCAGAGCTAAGTGAACCTCATAAACCTTCAAATATGTATATATACATAATGTGAAATTAATAAATAATCTATTAAACACTGTGCAATGATCAAAATTCATATGTGGAAAATTTCCATAAATGCCACAATCAACAAAAAAACTGCAATGTGCTCTGTACTCCACACAAGGTCTTTCTAATGCCGCGTACACACGGTCGAACTGTCGGTCGTACTTAGTCCGTTGAAACACATTTCAGCGGACAATCCGCTCGTGTGTGGGCTTCAGCGGACTTTTTCAGCGTGCAGTCCGGAGTACTAAGAATTTTGGTTTTTCCAAAAATCTTTCCGTCGTACTTTGGTTTCAGCGGACAATACGGTCGTCAGTATGCTAGTCCGACGGACTAAGAATGGCGCATGCCCAGAAAGGATTTACAGGGCTTTGCTGTGTCTTGGACTTCCTATTTCTAGTCCCGTCGTACGTGCTGTACACGTCATCGCGCAAGCTTTCGTTGGACTGTTTGTGTATCCGTGTGTGGTCAAGCCCGTTCAGTGGAAAGTACGCCGGATTGTCCGTCGGATTGTATGACGGACTAAGTACGTCATACAGTTTGACCGTGTGTACGCGGCATAAGATCCAATCACTTGCGCAAACAGCAAAAACAGTCCTTTATATGGTTTGTGAAGTCAATGAAAGTAAACAATATCTTCACACTGATCCACCTCTGTGCTCAGGCAATCTTCATGTGACCACCACCAGTTGTGCCCTTACCTTATAGGCTTAATAAACTAGGGCACAACTGGTGGATCAGTGTGAAGATTTTGGAAAATTGTTATCAAATATGTACCATAATTTTCCTTTCCTGGCTTAAAGCGGAGGTCCACCCTAAAATGGACCTTCCGCTCATTGGAATCCTCCCCCCCCCCTCCGGCGCCACAATTGGCCCCTTTCAGGGGGGAGGGGGGTGCAGGTACCTGTACAGTACAGGTATCTGCACCCACTTCTGGCGTAGATTCTGCAGAAGGTACGCCCCTTTCCGCAGAATCTACGCCCCTTTCCAAAAGTCCCCCACTGCCTGCTGGGAAACGCACGGATCCCAGAGACAGCGGGGACCATCCTTATTGCGCAGCCCGGGAAATGAAGCTGAAAGGCTCCACTTCCTGATTCCCATACCCAAGATGGCGACGGCAGCACCCGAGAGACGATCGAGAGATCGGCTTCGGGTGACGACATCGTGGGCGTGCTGGACAGGTAAGTGTCACTATTTTAAAAGTCAGCAGCTGCAGTATTTGTAGCTGCTGGCTTTAAAAAAAAAAAAAAACTGCGGACTCCCGCTTTAACCTCACATCAGCACACAATGGGTTAACACCTCATCTAGCGGAATAAAAGACAGCCCTTCCCCCACTGACATGTTCCATAATCTAGCCTGAGACAGGCCACTTGGGAGGGAGTTACCGTAAGTCTATGATAATAATTTTCCATATTCCTGGCCATACCTCACATCAGCACACAATAGGATTTAACTGGCTGAATAAATGGGTGGGACACATGAAAAGAAACATTGACAATCACAGAAAATCTGCCAAAGACAAAAATAATTTCTTGTCCCAAACTTTGCAGAACTTGCCGACTGCGTGCCTAGCTTATAAAGTTGAATGAAGGGCTAGCCATCTCTCATATACTCTGCACTGATATCCTGGCATAACTGCCCCAGAGGCTGCCACCCCTCAGTTCAAAGGAGCTTGCCCCTGTTCCAGAGCAGAGAGGCCCACTTTCTGCATGCCAATCTAATTACCCTGCTGAACCAAAAGAAGATGACTCAAGAGCCTAAAAGAAATGAAAAGGATTGACCACTGTCCTCATGTCTTTGATCTTTGCATGTACACTGTTAGCAACTTGTGTAAGGACCTGACGTCTTCCCGCTGTATACTCATTAACTCCATGTGAATGCTTGGAGGAACTGCCCACATTTTTTCCTGGAAACTGGATACCACTTGGAGATGGACATGGTATCACAAAAAAAGACACAAAAGGGATCTTTGCAGGAAAGTGCTGCAGCCTCCAACATCCTTCTGTCCGAAGCAACTGCTGTCAAAGGAACTGGTTTTACCACTAGGGACCGCAATGGAAATTAAGCTATTGGAGCAAAGGATGCCTGTATGAGCGCTTTCAGAACCAAGCCTAGGTCCTATGAAGGGAACAATAATTTCCTTGGTGGTTGTATATGGATTACGGCCTGCATAAATCATTTATTCAGTGGAGTTGTATGCCAGACCAACCTCAAGCACTGACTGTAAAAATGTCTAGAGCTGAGGACACAGGAGAGAAACAGAACAAACTTCCTTCATATCCTCATATGTAGCGTTCATAGTCTTTACCAAGGTCTGAACCACCTCGAATGAGCCTCCCTGCACCTCTAGTCCAGTCAATTCAATAGCCAGGCTATTAAGAGTCTCACTGCATTGGGGTGCTGTTATTAATGTTGGCGTAAAAGATCTTATTTGACCGGACACAGGATTGGTGGTGCTGAATGACAACCATGGCCTCTTCAGCAGGTGAAAAGCACCTGTATGGTATAAATGTGTTCTGTCCAAATCTTCATAATCAAGGACACTGGAGGAAGACAAACACCAACGGAAAAAACCTATGGCTCTGTGAATCCACCTTCTATCACTTCACCTTTGTACATTGTTACAAATACCGGAAGCTGTGTGTTCAGAGGACTCTCTATGAGAACTACCACTGGAATGTACCATAGAGCCAATACTAGTTGAGGTATTTATTGTTGGAAAATAATTTGCCTAACTGATCCGTTAGTGGATCCTGCTTTCTCGGTAAGTAGACTGACTTTAACTGCCTGTAAGCGGCTCTCCGTCCAGCAAAAAGTTTATGTTTTGAAAAGTAACAGGAAAAGACAGACACTTGGTGCCCCCTTGGTGGGCAATGTATGCTACTGCTGTCTTGTTGTCAATCATTAACTTTACTCGGGCCACTTGGAGAAAGATCCTGAAAGGCTTGCAATGCTAGAAAAAAAAAACTGCCTTACATTTAGTCAGTCAGAGCATCTGCATTCCACTAGGCTCCAATGGCCTTGCATTTGTCTCTTCAGACTGGAGGCAGACTGGCATCCAACGTCAGAATTATTCCATCTCCTGGGCTGAGAGGCACACCACAAAAGAGGCACACTGGTGACCAAAACTCCAGTTCTTGCTAATTTGTGCAGACACAAAGATTTTCTGATCCATAGGAAGCCCATACTATTGACAGAGGAAGGAAAATTGAAAAGCTCCCCCATGTGCCACCTGGCCCAGGGCAGCACTTGAATGGCTGCTGTAAAATGTCCCAATGGGGACAATGTAATACCTCGCTGACATAAATTCTCTCTCCATGACACATACCCAGATTTTCATTTGCCATTTTGGAAAACCTCTTGACATATTTAGGTATGAAAAACGACTCCAAGAGCCTTACTAATACCACACCTGGAAAATATTTGTGCTATCTAAGCAACTTTGCCCACGACCCGGCACAAGGGATACCCAGTTTCAGGAGGCTTTACCGTCCAACATTCAGGGTCTTCCAATTACATGAGCGGCTGAACATGGAGAGGTGGTGCGGTAGGGGTGGATATCCTTGCAGCAAACAAAGTACTTACCACTGCAATCCACAGGTGGCCTGGATCAGACCAAAAAAAAAAGAACACGCCAGTGGGGGCTAGGAAAAGGTGATCATGTGGGTGCCAGATGAGGCATTAACCCATTGTGTGCTGACATCAGGTATGGCCAGGAAATTGTGTTTAGTTTCATTGACTTTTGTGGCAAGTTATCCTTGCTATCTGGGTGTGTCTACCAGACGATTGGTGGGCACCGGCAGTCACCCATTGGCTGGCACCCACTGATCAGCATATACTGTGTATAATCACAGCACAGCTGGGTCGCCTACCCGGGAGTGCCAGATCACTTACCTAGTACGTAAGTGATACAGTTGGCAAGCAGTTAAATAACCTCATAGATGACTGGATGACTGCATAGGTTCACTTCAGTCCTTACAATCCTTACTGCACCTTCAATTCATTTTATATCACTTCATCCAGGGTTTTCATGCTCACTGACTTACCAAAAGACCTCATTTTAATATTACATTGTGGATTTGTCTTCTTTAAAACTAGGATTGTTTGACTAAACACAAGTGCCTTGTTTTATAGCTGCCTTGTCATAGGGAATTATGTGAGCAGAGTTAGAAACAATGTGTTGAATCCAAAAAAAGAGCAGTATTTGTTGTCTCCTTCTGTCTGGATGTAATAAAGGTGTCTGTCAGGTTTGAGGACTGCTGGGGAAGAGCAAAAGTTGCTTGTCCGTCCCTGAGATGAAAGCTAAAATAAATAGGCTCAACTTTAGATACACAGGAGCTTTATAGATGAAAACTGACATTTAGTAGCAACGCTGTGTGAAACTTAACCACTTCCCACCCAAAGTACGCCATATGACGTCATGGACTCTGAGTGGTGATATATGAATGATGCCTGCAGCTACATCAAGTCCACCGGCTACCCACAATTGTTCCCCGCAGTGACAAAACGGGGATCTACCGTGTAAACAAAGCAGATCACCGTTCTGACAGGGGAGATCACACAGATCCTGTCTTTCTGTTATGCAAGAAGACAGATCTGTGTGCTTTCCCAGTCACCCCGTCCTCCATACAGTTAGAAACCACAAACGGGGAACACATTTAACCCCTTGATCGCCCCTGATGTTAACCCCTTCCCTGGCAGTGTTGTTAGTACAATAACTGTGCATATTTTTAGCACTGATTACTGTAATAATGTCAATGATTCCCAAAAAAGTGTCAAAAATGTTAGTTAGGTGTCCGATCTGTCCACCGCAATGTCGCAGTCCTGCTAAAAATCACTGATTGTTGCCATTACTAGTAAAACAATTATAATAAAAATGCGATAAATCTATCCCCTATTTTGTAGACACAATAACATCTGCGCAAACCAATCAATAAATGCTTTTGTGATGTTTTCATTTTTTTTTTTTTACCAAACATATGTAGCAGAATACATATTTGCCTAAACTGATTACATTTTTTTTTTTTTTGGAAATGTTTTATAGTAAAAAAATGTCACACTTTTTTGTTTATAGCACAAAAAATAAAAACCGCAGAGGTTATCAAATACCACCAAAAGAAAACTCTATTTGTGGGGGGGAAAAAAAAGGACATCAATTTTGTTTGGGTACAGTGTTGTATTGTTAGTTAAATCGACGCAGTACCATATCGCAAAAAATTGCCTGGTCAGGAAGTGGGTAAATCCTACCGGTGCTGAAGTGGTTAAATAGAAACATATTGCTAATTTTGTTCCTTCATGTCCACAATTTACTGAGAAATGTATTAAAATATTTAAACTCATTTGATCATTATAATAAGCAATGATAAACCAAATAAAAAAAAAAACGCAGCCCTTTATCTTTGGGACTCTCTATTAACAGTGTGTGGTGGTGTTTTTCAGATTCCTGCTGTTTGTCTAATTCTTGCAGTAAAGCCAAGGAAACAACCCTGCAATATAATAATATGTCTCTACTTAGTCCCGGTATGGTCTGAGCACTGACAAGTTGACCCCCCCCCCCACCTCTTCAACCTCTGCAGCAATGCTGGCAGCACTCATATGTCTATTTCCCAAAGACATCCTCTGGAAATGACGCTCAGCATGTGCACTCAACTTCTTTGGTCGACCATGACAAGGCCTGTTCTGATTGGAACCTGTCCTGTTAAACCACTGCATGGTCTTGGCCACCGCGCTGTAGCTCAGTTTCAGGGTCTTAGCAATCTTCTTATAGCCTAGGCCATCTTTATGTAGAGCAACAATTCTTTTTTTTTTTCACATCCTCAGAGAGTTCCTTGCCATGAGATGCCATGTTGAACTTCCAGTGACCCATATGAGAGAGTGAGAGCAATAACAGCACATTTAACACACCTGCTCCCAATTCACACCTGAGACCTTGTAATACTAATGAGTCACATGACACCGGGGAGGGAAAATGGCTAATTGGGCCCAATTTGAACATTTTCACTTAGGGGTGTACTCACTTTTGTTGCCAGCATTTTAGACATTAATGTCTGTGTCTCAGTTACTTTGAGGGGACATCCAATGTACACTGTTATACAAGCTGTACACTCACTACTTTACATTGTAGCAAAGTGTCATTTCTTCAGTGTTGTCACATGAAAAGATATAATAAAAGATTTACAAAAATGTGAGGGGTGTACTCACTTTTGTGAGATATTGTATATTATAGGCACACCACAGTTAAGCCTGCGTACATATAGTTACTGTAAATTCCATAGCAAACCACATGTTAGAAAATCGCATGCATGTCTTCTGCAGTCTGTGCACGCATGTCCCAATACAAAATAAATGCCATAAGGATATGACTTGCTTGCCTGAACAGGCCCAATATCTCCACAACAGTAGTAGAAGCACATACAAATATACAGTACATATTAGGGACAGTTTAGCCGCTTCAGCCCCGGATGATTTTAGCCCTTTTCTGACCAGAGCACTTTTTGCGATTCGGCACTGTGTCACTTTAACTGACAATTGCGCGGTCGTGCGACACTGCATCCAAACAAAATTGATGTCCTTTTTTTCCCACAAATAGAGATTTCTTTTGGTGGTATTTGATCACCCCTGCTCTGCTTTTTATTTTTTGTGCTATAAACAAAAAAAAGAGCGACAACTTTGAAAAAAAAAATTTTTTTTTTACTTTTTGCTATTATAAATATCCCCCAAAAGTATATATATAAAAAAAAACAAATGTTTTCCTCAGTTTAGGCCGATATGTATTCTTCTACGTATTTTTGGTAAAAACAATCGCAATAAGCGTATATTGATTGGTTTGTGCAAAAGTTATAGTGTCTACAAAATAGGGGATGGATTTATGGCATTTTTATTATTAATTTTTTGTTATTAGTAATGGTGGCGATCTGCAATTACCTTTGGACTGCGCGCAAGGCCTTCTCGTCCAACATCAGTGCCTGACCTTACAAATGCGCTTCTGGAAGAATGGTCAAACATTCCCACAGACACACTCCTAAACCTTGTGGAGGTCAAACATTCCCATAGAGACACTCCTAAGCCTTGTGCACAGCCTTCCCAGAAGAGTTGAAGCTGTTATAAGCTGCAAAGGGAGGGCCAACTCAATATTGAAACTTAAGCCTCATACACATGATCGGACTTTGTACAAACTTTCCTGTGGTTTTTTGTACAAAGGGCATCGGCCGTGAACTTGTATTGCATACATATGGCAGGACTTTTTCAGCCAACTCTCACCAAATCACGTGGTTTTTCTGCTCTTTACCGCCACCTTTGGTCAACTTCTGTATTGTTGTCTGATCTTTTGCATTGGTTCTGAGCATGCGTGTTTGTACTTTGTACAAAAGTCCTATGGTTTTCTGTACACACGATCAGACTTTGCTCCATCGGACTTTTGTTGCCAGAAAGTTTGTCCGTTCGCACAGCCAACAAAAGTCCGATGAAAAACGAAAAAGTTTGTCCGATGGAGCGTACACATGGTCGGATGTTGCTCCAAAATAGCTAATTTGCATGTTTGTTGTCAAAAAGTCCGATCGTGGGCCTTTACAGACAAAAACTCAGATGCCATTAAAGTTCATGTGCGTGTAAAGGCAGACGTCCCAATACTTTTGGTAATATAATGTATCTGTGTTAGATTTATTTACATATCATGGATTTCTCTTTGAATGGATGTCATTCTACAAAAATGAATGATGTACACATATCCTAATATGACAGAAGATCAAATTCAACTGAGGCCATGAAATATTGCTCTGATGTTATTTATTGATGTACCTGACATTAACACTATAAAATTACAGACTGACTATTTTGGTTTAGGGAATGCTGATAACAATCTTTTACAAAAAGTGATAATAATGATTGACCAAAGTTTGTTGCAGCTGATTTAGGAATTTTTTAGCAACTTGTTAGAGCTGCACAATTCTGGCTAAAATAAGAATCACGATTTTTTTGCTTAGAATAAAGATCGCGATTCTCGCGGCGTGATATCATCTTTCACATTATACAAAAAATTGGGCTAACTTTACTGTTTAGTTTTTTTTTTTTTTCAAATCATTGAAGTGTATTTTTTTCCAAAAAAATGCGCAAAAAATCACTGCGCAAATACAGTGTGACATAAAATATTTTAACAAGCGTCATTTTATTCCCTAGTGTCTCTGCTAAAAAAATTGATATATAATGTTTGGGGGTCCTAAGATTTTTACTTGTAAAGGCCCGTACACACGATCGGACTTTTTGACAACAAACATGCAAATTAGCTGTTTTAGAGCAACATCCGACCATGTGTACGCTCCATCGGACAAACTTTTTCGGACTTTTGTTGGCTGTACGAACAGACAAACTTTTTGACAAAATAAGTCCGATGGAGCAAAGTCCGATTGTGTGTACGCAAAACCATCGGACTTTTGTACAAGGTACAAGCACGCATGCTCAGAACCAATGCAAAAGATCAGACAACAGTACAGAAGTTGACCAAAGGGTGGCGCCAGAGTAATTGAACGTCCTCTTTTGAAGCGTCGTCAGTGCATTGAAACGTCACTATTTGTTGCCTAAAAAGTCAGATCGTGTGTATGCAATACAAACTTACGGCCAACGCCCTTTGTACAAAAGTCCACAGGAAAGTTTGTACAAAGTCCGATCGTGTGTATGAGGCTAAAAGTGGTTGTAAACCCTTACAACACACTTTGACCTACAGGTAAGCCTAGATTAAGGCTTACCTGTAGGTTCAAGAAATATCTCCTAAACCTATACGGTTTAGGTGATATTTGCCCGAAGACAGGCACCGCTGTCTACGGCGCATGCGCTGTAGACAGCGGCGCGCAAGCGCACTGAGCGCGGCATCGTCAACGATGAAGATGCCGCGCATGTCGCCTCCTGTGCGCATTCGCGGGAGTGATGTCATCGCGGCTTTGCCGAATGACAGCGGCGGAGCAGCGAGACCCCACCAAGAAGATGGATGCGCCGGACTACAGGGGACAGCAGTGACTTCGCTGGCTCTTGTGTCAGGTAAGTGACACATAATGGACTACTATGCGATGCATAGTAGTCCATTATGCTTTGCCTTTGCAGGGAATGAAAGAGGAAGTAAACCCATCAGTTTACTTCCTCTTTAAGAAACAAGTGTCAGAAAAAGATCGGATTTTCCAATGGGAAATGTTGGATGTGAGCTTGTTGGCGGTAGGTCCGACCGCGTGTATGCTCCATCAGACAGAGCTAGCATGCTCTCAAATTTTCCACCAGCAAATGTGTGTTGTCGGACTTTCTGATCGTGTGTACACAAGTCCATCGGACAAAAGTCTAAAGTACAAACACGCATGCTTGGAAGCAGAAGCGGTCGATCTTCTAAACTAGCTTTCGTATTGGAGAATTAACATTCGTGACGTGGCAAATTATGAAATCCTTCAAATGAAGCACATATTCTCTTCTTCTTTAAAGGGATAATAATGAAACTGCTTTGCTGGTGATACTGATGGATTTTTTGCAAACAAATTTTCAAAGGTTTTTTTTTTTCTAGTGATATCAAGAATATTATTATTATTATTATTATTATTTTTTAATTTGCGCAAGTTATCACAACACCATTATCCCGTAGTTTTTAAGAACAAAGACACAACTGTGTTGGTGTCCCTTGTTAATTTTACATTGTATTTTTTAAAATGTAACTGCCGACTCCCAAACTGTCATTTGAAGTAAAACACATAACCAAGTATTATTCTACACACCACATTTTTTTTATTGTGCATTAAAAAAAGAAAACAAATGAAATTAGACTTGATATCGGCCAATAGAACTTAACCAAAAAGTGCATTCTATGCATCCAAAAATATAGAAAATATACCAAATCAAATCATTATTCAACCAAAAAAATGTCAAAGCAATAACTCCAAGGCCAATAATAAATAATGCGTTATCTCCTCCGATTCCGCAACATGTCCGATTGACAAACGGCCGTTCAGAAACAAACTGAAAAGCACGAATCAACACTCACCAAACTTCTACTAACAGGAAATTAGCAGAAGGAGCCCAAAATGTGGCAATAAAGAGCTGAAAAACCACGTAGTATGTCTAGTATGTCACTACCCTCGTAATTGTTGGCCAACATTTGCGTGTATGCAAGACAAGTTTGAGCCAACGCCCTTTGAACAAAATTCCATGGTTTTGTTGTTGGAAATTCCGATAGTGTGTAGAGGCATTCATTTTTAAGTGGTTAAACTGACCTCATTTACGGACAGAAGTTCTTCCCTTTGATCTAAAAGAACGAAATGTTACAATGTTTCTCTTTATCTCCCAGCACTGAGAAATGTTGATAAACATTTACCAGCTTTTTTTTTTTGACAGCTCTGAGCAGAGAACGGCTCTGCACTTGTTACATAGAATCTGGAAAATGCTGGATTAAGATTGTGAGGGGGGGGGGGGGGGGGGGGGGGTTGAATCGCAATTTTTTTAACGATTAATCGTGCAGCTCTGCAACTTTTGGTAAAATATTTTTCATCAGCCATCCTCAATTAACATTGAGGTGGATTTACTAAAGGTAAATAGAATGTGCACCTTGCATGTACAGTTGCACTAATTCTCCCCAGATCTTAGTGAATATGATGAAGCTTCACTTTGTAAAGAATGCCCAATCAGGTGCAAGAAAAATGAAAGAAACAGCATTTTTTGCTTGCACTTGATTGGATGATGGAAATTTAACAGAGCCTTACCACATTCACTAAGTTCTGGGGAAAATTAGTGTAACTGCACTTGCAAAGAGCGCAGTCTATTTGCCTTTAGTAAATCCACCCCATTATCTCAATCTTCTACCCATGGTTGTTTTTCAGTGTTTTTAACCAAAGGAGTCAGCAACTATATTCAATATAACTAAAATTAGTATATGCAGTGACCTACACAAACCTTTATACAAAACCAACAAAATATTTAGCCGCTTGCCGACCAGCCGCCGCAGTTTTACTGCGACAGGTTGGCTCCGCTGCGCGAAATCACGTTATTGTACATAATCTCACGAGGCTTGCATAGCAGGCTTGTGCGCTCAATGTCCGCGGGGATACCTGTGATCGGAGAGGAAGAACAGGGAAATGCTGATGTAAACAAGCATTTGCCCTTTCTGCCTAATGACAGGACATTAATCACAGCTCCCTGTAATTGGGAACTGTGATCAGTGTCATGTCACACCCCCCCCCCCCCCACAGTTAGAACAACTCCCTAGGACACACTTAACCCCTGCAGTGCCCCCTCCTGGTTAACCCCTACACTGCCAGTCACATTTACACAGTAATCAGTGCATTTTTAATCGCACTGATCGCTGTATAAATGTGTCCACCATAATGTTGCAGTCATGATAAAAAAATCGCTGATCGCTGCCATTACTAGTAAAAAAATAAATATTTAAATAAAAAAATAAATAAATAAATAAAATAAAAATGGCATAAAACTATCCCCTATGTTGTAGAAGCTATAACTTTTCCGCAAACCAATCAATAAACGATTATGTTGATTTTTTTTTACCAAAAATATGTAGAAGAATACGTATCGGCCTAAACTGAGGAAAAAAAAGTTTTTTTTATATATTTTTTGGGGATATTTATTATAGCAAAAAGTAAAAAAATAATGCGTTTTTTTCCGAAATTGTCGCTATTTTTTTGTTTATTGGGCAAAAAATAAAAACCGCAAAGGTGATCAAATACCACAAAAAAAGCTCTATTTGTAAGAAAAAAAAAGGACTTTAATTTTGTTTGGGAGCCACGCCGCGCAAGCGATCAATTGTCAGTTAAAGCGACTGAGTGCCGAATCGCAAAAAACGCTCTGGTCTCAGACCAGCCAATTGGTCCAGGGCTTAAGTGCTTAAATGAATGGACCGCTGTGAACCTCAAAGCACATTAACATGTTTATCATGTGCTGTGTATGGCACATAGTGTGAATGGACCCCAAAATATAATGCCTATGTTCTTATAACAAAAGCTTCGGCTTTGTTACTGTGTTTTTCAACACTCATTGACTGTGATTACTGATAATAACAATATTTATGGAAAATAAAGATTATAATAACTCAGCGAACTGAGCCTTTTATGTGTCGAGACAGCTAAGAGATGCAGAGGAAGGGCCACAGTGTAGGTATTTTCTATATGCATACCGTATATACTCGAGTATAAGCCGAGATTTTCAGCCTCTTTTTTGAGGCTGAAAGTGCCCCCCTCGGCTTATACTCGAGTCATCGCCGTCTGCCTGCCCGATCAGCGTGTCGAGCAGACAGACGGCGGCCATTCTACTATTCAAAAGCCGCGCCTCCCTGTCTGTGATAGGCGGAACACTCAATTTCCCAGCAGTCAGTGTTCCGCCTATCACGTACATCCTCTCATCCTCGTCCGTAGTAAGAGAATGAGCGGATGTCCGTGATAGGCGGAACACTGACTGCTGGGAAATTGAGTGTTCCGCGTATTACAGACAGGGAGGCGCGGCTTTTGAACAGAGGAATGGCCGCCGAGGACGAGGAGAGCATGGCACACAGAGGCTGCAGATCGGCACAGGTAGGCAGCGACGGACGGGACACAGCAACGGACGGGACACCGAGACGGACGGGACACCGAGACGGACGGGACACCGAGACGGACGGGACACCGAGACGGACGGGACACAGGGACGGACGGGACACAGGGACGGACGGGACACAGGGACGGACGGGACACAGGGATGGACACAGGGACGGACGGGACACAGGGATGGACACAGGGACGGACGGGACACAGGGATGGACACAGGGACGGACAGGACACAGGGATGGACACAGGGATGGACGGGACACAGGAATGGACACAGGGATGGACGGGACACAGGGATGGACACAGGGATGTCTCACCCTCGGCTTATACACGAGTCAATAAGTTTCCCAGTTTTTTTGTGGTAAATTGGGGGCCTCGGCTTATATTCGGGTCGGCCTATACTCGAGTATATACGGTAGCTCCCAACTGTCCCTGATTTGGAGCAATGTCCCTCTTGTCCGTCTTTCCCCCTAATTGTCCCTCATTTTGGTCTGATCTATATAGTTATATATAAAATGCACTTTTTATCTTTCAAAAAGTATTTCCCAGTGCTAAACCTCTCATCCAATTCCTAAATTGTTGCATTTGTAAATTTCAAAAGCCAATACAAAGGAATAGGAACGGTAAAAAAAGCCCTTGTGGATTTAATTATCTTTTTAATTTTTTTGGTAAATTCTCCTTTAAGTGGGTGTGGTAGGAGGTGTGTCCTATGCCTACATACATTTGCTGGTATGTATATGTACAGTAGCTCATAAAGTTTCGCTTTGAATCTTGAACAGTCTGATCACAGTTGACATTCAGCCGTGGTAAGGTTTATGGTAATGCTATATAATCAACTTTAGGATGTTAACCCCCCCCCCCCCCCGGCGGTATTTCCGAGTCTGGCTCGGGGTGAAAATTTAGAACCATTAGCAGTAACCCTGAGCCAGACTCGGCATGGCATCACTGGATCCAGGAAGAGCTTACTTACCTTGTCCCCTGGATCCAGCGATGTCCCCCCGCTGTACAAGCGAGCCGTCCTCCGCTCGATCTATCACATCACCGGGCTCCGTTCCCTGTGAACGTTGCGACGCACGGGGACGGAGAACGGCGCCAAATTCAAAAAGTGAAACACACAATACACACAGTATAATGTAATCTTACAGATTACATTACTGTTTACTGTATATAATTATTTCACATCCCCTTTGTCCCTAGTGGTCTGCCCAGTGTCCTGCATGCAGTTTTATATTATAAAAACTGTTCTTTATGCCTGGAAACTGGAGATTGTCCATAGCAACCAAAACTGTCCCTTTACATCAAAAATGGTTTTAGCGATAATAAATTGGAATCACTCGCAGAATTGAGCAATAGCGATTTTTGGGGAGATCCGTCATCAAATACTGAAAAGTAATGACAGTGACAATTCTGCAACTCAGCAAATTTCTGTGTTTTTGATTTGATTACATTATTGAATATTTTTTTATTATTGTTATATTATTATTTGGTATAATTATTTATAGTTATTTATTATATTGTAATTTATGATTTCATTTTTCAAACTTTATCATACCCGGGATGTCTGCTAGACTCTGGTTTGGACAGATTTAAGTGAGTTATTGCTAAGAATTACAGGACTACAATATAAAACGCCAAATTTCTATGCAAAATAATTGTACTGCTTTTAGCACCTAAAATCTGAAATAATCATACCGCCAGGGAGGTTAAGTAACCACTAGCAAAGTTTCACCTTTAACTATTATGATAAATTCTACTTATAAAACAGAAAAGGAGGAGCAAAATAATATTGATGTGAATGGCCTATTTTACATTTTCTGTTGCATGTACAGTTTCCAGGAAAATAATTGGCATGAGATCATACACAGCAAATGAGAAAAGGATGTGGATAAAAATGCCTCTGTTAAATTTCTTGAAAACCCAATGGGCACGCTCCTAACAATATACAAGCTTTAAATATATTGCTTTACTTCAAATATTTGTTTCACGTTGATTGCTTACGGTGTGTTTCTCTTAATAATTGTTATTAGACCTACAAAAAAAATTTAAAAGAAATAAAAGCGTATAAAGGAAAAGTAGGGGTAAAAAGTTTTTGCTAAATACTGTGTGCAAAGTGATTGCTATTTCCTTGTCTTGTTTTTGAATAACTATTTCATGTAATATATTAATATATTACCTTCCCCTCCAGAATCTGTGTCTGACACACCCACAGTGGTAAAGGCCTCTGATATAAATGTAATTAGCTAACAGCTTGTCTGTGTAGGTGGCCGTGGCATAATATGGCCTAAAGTATAACTAAAATAAAGAACAAAGTGTTATATCTTGCACCTTACCATTTTTTGGCCATTTCATTTGTTTTCTCGTTCAGAAAATACCCATTGATCTTGACTAAAGCACAAGGAACCTTGTCACTTCCTGCGAGCTGAACTGCAATCTCAAACAATGTTATCTTTGAGCCAAGCTATCTTCTACAAACTGCAAATCCCCACACCCTGCATGTAATGGAGATGAAGAAGAGTTAAGACATTTGGGGGAGATTTACTAAAACTGGTGCACACAGAATCTGGTGCAGCTGTGCATGGTAACCAATCAGTTTTTAACTTCAGCTTGTTCAATAATTGGTTACTATACACAGCTGCACCAGATTCTGTGTGCACCAGTTTTAGTAAATCTCCCCTAGTGTTTGTAATTCAAATCAGGAGAGAAGCCTAGGGAGACAACAATGTTCTTCCATAGATACAGTGGAGCAAGCGAGCAGCATCACTCTTAGCCCTTGTACACACGGTCTGACATTCCAACAACAAAATCCGTCAATTTTTTTCCGACGGATTTTGTCCGAAACTGGTGTTGCATACACACGGTCGGACAAAGTTGTCGGAAAATCCAATCGTTTGTAACGTGATGACGTTATTTAGTTACGACGGGACTATGTTCAGGCTAGTAGCCAATAGCTTTGGTCTAGGAATTTGATCTGAGAATGCTTGGCACTTTGTCTCATCGAAATTCTCTACAAACAGTCGGACAAAGTCCGATCAGATCATGTTGTCGGAAAATTTTATATCCAGCTCTCAAACTTTGTTGGTCGGACATTCCGACAGAAAAAGTCCGATGTAGAACACACACGGTCGGATTATCCGACAACACGGTCCGATCGGACATTTTCCGTCGGAATTTCCGACCGTGTGTACAAGGGCTAATGCCCCGTACACATGATCCGAAAATCGGACAACAGATCATCCATTTTTTTTTTTTGCATGCAAGTCATATATCGAACCTGAAGAATTTACTAAAGTAACGAAAATTCTCATAGGACAGAATAAGAAATTGGGTGATTTCATGTGTTGTAGTGTATAGGGATGAGCAAATGGTTCGGCCCGAACTTTGGTTGTTCGGCAAACAACAAATATTATGCGCAATTTTTTTTACATTTTTGGTTTGGGATACCTCTTATTATTCATACCAGACCCAAAGGGCCTGGTAATGGACTGCGGGAACCCATGCTGTTTTTTTCAATGAGTTGTATCTATATTGCCGGGATCCGACAATTCATTACCGCGATCAGTTTTAAATAATTTTTTTTCCATTTAGAAATGTCATTTTGCTGTGGTATTGTTCTAAACACGGGAAAGATGTGCCAATTTACAGGCATACTAAGGACACCCCCCAGGCATGATATTTAAAGGAATATTTCATTTTTATTGTTTCACTTTAAGCATTATTAAAATCACTGCTCTAGAAAAAAAGTCTGTTTTTAAAACTTTTTTTTTCATTGATATATGTCCCCTGGGGCAGGACCCGGGTCCCCAAATATGTATTTTATAATGTTTTTTTTTAAAAAACAACTGTACTGATTAAACGAAAATCGGACGATCTGGTATCATACGAGAAAAATGTTAGTTTGTCCATTCGGATAATATCGGAAGAACTGTCATGATCAACTCTTGAAAGCTCTTTACTAAGGATCTGATTATCGTATGATCGTGTTGCAATCTGTATTTTTTCGTCCAATTTTCGGATCGTATGTATGGACCATTGGTTTGGGAATGTATTACTAGCAGAAGCCACAGGTAAATAAAAATATCCTGTGAGAAAAAAAGAATGCAGGCTCCTTGTGTGAGAATTGATAACTCCAATGGTTATAGAAAACCAAGTTGTACGACCAGCTTATTGTATGAACCATATGGTTATTTTTTAATGCTAATGCTCTTTCAACAGCAATAATTTTGCTTTCATAAAAATGTTAATTAGTGTGCTTGTTAAACATTAGAATATTCTGACTTAAAGGAGAAGTATGGGCAAAGCTATTTTGGCTGTACTTCACCTGTACGTCACAGGAGTGCACTTAGTTTTGGGACAGTTGCAGCATCAGATTGATCCTGCATCCACCTAGGTGTGTAAATATGTTTTTTTTTTTTTTAAAAGTGGTTGCTGACCAGCGCACGATGATATACGTCAGCACAATGGAACGGCTGCACAAATGGGCATCCAGGTAGGTCACCTTTAGGACATGGCATTGTGGGCGTGCACGCCCGCCGTATACTCCGTGACGACGTCCACAGGTCCCGTGGACTCGATGTCTGCCAGGTGTCCAGCGATCGCATCACTGAGCGGCAGAACGGGGAGATGCCTATGTAAACAAGATGTACACTGCCTAGTGACATGACAGGGAGCTACTGCTCATCAGGAGCAGTGACAGCTGTCATGTCAGTGGAAGCCCGTCCCACCCATCCCCACAGTTAGAATCACTCTCTAGGACACACTTAACCCCTTGATCCCCCCCCCCCAAGTTTTTAACCCCTTCCCTGCCAGTGTCATTTATACAATAATCAGTGCATTATATAGCACTGATTGCTGTATAAATGACAATGGTCCCAAAATGGTGTCAAACGTGTCCGATGTGTCCACCATAATGTCGCAATCATGCTAAAAATTACAGATCGCTGCCATTACTAAAAAAAAATAATAATAATAAAAATGCCATAAATCGATCCCCTATCTTGTAGATGCTATAACTTTTGAGCAAACCAATCCATATATGCTTATTTAAATTATTTTTTACCAAAAATATGTAGAAGAATACATATCAGCCTAAACTGAGAAAGACATTTGTTTCTTTATATATTTTTTGGGGATATTTATTATAGCAAAAAGTTAAAAATATTGCAATTTTTTTTCTAAATTGTCGCTTTTTTTGTTGATAGCACAAAAAATAAAAACGCAGAGGTGATCAAATACCACCAAAGGAAAGCTCTATTTATAAAGGACATCAATTTTGTTTGGGTGCAACAACACACGACCGCGCAATTGTCAGATAAAGCGACGCAGTGCCACATCGCTCTGGTCAGGAAGGGGGTCTCTTTGAAAGCAGAACTAAATGATACTATGTATAGGTTTTTGATACTTTGTTTTGCTCTACTAAAAATGTCTTTACCTTTCCCCTAACAAGTTTGGCATCTAGAGTGAAATGAACGCGACCAATATTATTTAATTGCAGTATGCATTTGTTGGACTTGAGTTGCATAATCTCTGGACAGGCTGAGAGTGAAGAAGGAAAGTACCGGATGCAGAAGTAATAGTGGGGAAGACGATGGAGTGGTAATGGAGCTAGACATGTGCGTCTAGTTTAGTACGAATTTAAAATTCGTATGAATCGAAAATTCATACGAATCGAAAATTTGTGCAAATTTCCGTAAATTAGTACATTCAGGAGGATGCGAAATACAAATTGCTATGCTTCCGAATTCTGTACGAAATACGAAATTTCTTTACAAATCTCGGATCCAAATTCCTAACGAACATTCGTAATTGTTGCGAAAAGTTAACAAACCTAAAGGTTAAAAACTCAAGAATTCAGCACAGGGATGGTGGGAGCCCCTCATAATGATACATTCATCATAACAAACATTCGTAATTGTTGCGAAAAGTTAACAAACCTAAAAGTTAAAAACTCAGGAATTCAGCACAGGGATGGTGGAAGCCCCTCATAATGATAAATTCATCATAACGAACATTCGTAATTGTTACGAAAAGTTAACACACCTAACGAAAATGTGTATTTCGTACGAAATTTCGGACACCAATTATGAAATACAAATTAATACAGAACGAAACAAATTTATTGACGGCGCACATGTCTAAATGGAGTGCATGGAGCTGTCATCACTGGAGGATGGCAAACTGGGAGATAAACGGCTAGGTGTGATCGGTATATTTGCATATTAGTTTCTCTTTAAATGAAATCTGGCCCCACTTTAAAACAGGTTCCCATTAATAACTCCTACCCTTGCCAACTGCACTTACTTACCCAGTCCGTTCTCCTAAAACTTCTGCTTCCAGGAGCAAAGAAAATACACAGCATGTCTGGTTGTGAAGGAGCATGTGACTCACTCCATGTGATAGCGCTGAGCCAATCACCAAGCGCTAGCACTGCCACACGGAGAAAGTTCGTAGCTCTATGTAAGTTACAAATTAAGAAACTCGCAGAATGGAACAATAGGGGAGCAAAGGAAGGATGAGCTTCTTGGAAGGCGGCATAAATTAACCTGTGTCTCTGCCCTTCATTGGCAAAACACAGGTTCACTTTTAGCTATCCATGGCCAGTGGATGCTTGACGAATTATTGTGTTGATTTTGTCATTACGACGGAGCCGCCACCACTGCCTCTGAAGTTACCTTCCAACTTCTGTAGACACAGTCTGAATTTTTCCAGCTGACTGTTTTTGGTTCCTCATAGCCATACATGCTTGTATAATACAAGCATACTGTATACCGTATATATGAATGCATGTTGGTTTTTTTAGTTTTTTTTAAGATAAAAACAATAAAGGTTTTACATGGGGTGCATTTAGAACTTATGAAAAAAAAATTTAAATGGGAAATAGTAGCACAGCTTCACTGCGCAGCGCCTCGACCATGATGTAATCACGCACAATGATGCCTGGTCGGAGGATTGGTTTCAATGCAGTTTTCAGATGTATGGTACCAAGAGGATTTTTTTTACTTTACAATAAATTTGAGCATTTTAACTTACTTCACTATGTGGTTGATTTACTCAAATTGGCGACGCGCTCTGTGATCAGCGAGTCTACCACTTACCATGTGATCAGCTGTCAGCCAATGACCGCTGATCATGGGATGTAAACAGAGCCAGTAATCGGCTATTTTTTCTCCTCATGCTGACGGCGTGAGGAGATAAAGAAAAGCCGATCACCGGCGGCCATTAGAGGGACATCAGTCCTGATCACGGAGAGCTCCTGCCAGCTCCACAGTGCCCACCTGTAGACAGTAGACAACAGTGCCACCTACCAGTGCCCACCAGCGCCACCCATCATTGCCCACAGTGCCACCTATCAGTGCCCACAGTGCCACCTATCAGTGCCCACAATCAGTGCCTCATCAGCAGTGCTGCACATCACTGCCACCTACCAGTGCCCATCAGTGTCACCTACCAGTGCCCATCAGTGCCAGCCATCAGTGCCACCTATCAGTGCCACCAATCAGTGCCCATCAGTGCCATCTATCAGTGGTACCAATCAATGCCCATCAGTGCCACCCATCAGTGCCACCCGTCAGGGCCCATCAGTGCCATCTTATCAGTGGCCATCAGTGCTGCCTTATCTGTACACATCAGTACCACTGTATCTGTCCTCATCATTGCCGCCTTATCTGTGCCTATCAGTGCCGCCATAACTGTGCCTATCAGTGCAGCCTATCAGTGCCCACCAGTGCAGCCTATCAGTGCCCACCAGTACCGCCTCATCAGCACATATCAATGAAGGAGAAAAATTATCTGTTTGCAAAATATTATAACAAACTATGAAACGTGATTTTTTTTCTTCAACATTTTCCATCTTTTCTGGTTTGTTTAGCAAAAAAATGAAAACCCCAGCTGTGATCAAATACCACCAAAAGAAAACTATATTTGTGGAAAAAAAATGCTAAAAATTAAATTTGGGTACAGTGTTGTATGACCGCGCAATTGTCATTCAAAGTGCAACAGCGAGTGGTTAAGCACAATGTGATTGTTCACTGATTGTCATGTGTATAATCGATTGTTTGATTGCACATGGCACAGTGTTAATATCTCATTTACATGACATGACATATATTTGGATTATTTTGAATTTAATATTCATTCATTGGTAAATATTTATTATTTGGGGTAACATTTGCAAAGCGGTGCACTATTTTGATTTATAGTACAGCTTAAAGGGGTCGTAAGGGTAATTTTTTTTTTTTTTTTTTTTAACCACTGGGCACTTAAACCCCCTTAATAACCAGACCAATTTTCAGCTTTCGGTGCTCTCACATTCTGAATGACAATTACTCAGTCATGCAACACTGTACCCATTTCTTTTGGTGGTATTTAATCACCGCTCGGTTTTTTATTTTTTGTGCTATAAAAGAAAAAAGACAGAAACGAAGAAAAATTCATTTTTTTTACAGAATTTTCGGTTATAAAAATTTAGCAGATTAGTAATTTTTCTTCATAAATTTTGGCCAAAATTGATACTACTACATATCTTTGGTAAAAATAAGTACAAATTGGTGGATATTATTTGGTCTTTGTGAAAGTTATAGAGTCCACAAACTATGGTGCCAATATCTAAAAATTGATCGCACCTGAAGTACTGACGGCCTATTTCATTTCTTGAGACCCTAACATGCCAGAAAAGTACAAATACGCCCCAAATGACCCCTTTTTGGAAAGAAGACATTCCAAGGTATTTAGTAAGAGGCATGATGAGTTTTTTGAAGTTGTCATTTTTTCCCACAATCTTTGCAAAATGAAGATTTTTTTTTCACAAAATTGTCATATTATCAGGTTATTTCTCACACACAGCATATGCATACCACAATTAAAACCAAAAACACATTCTGCTATTACTCCCGAGTACGGCGATACCACATGTGTGAGATTTTTACACAGCGTGGCCACATACAGAGGCCCAACATGCAGGGAGCGCCATCAGGCATTCTGGAGCACCCAGGACAATTCTGACATTTCTCTCCTACATGTAAAAATCATCATTTATTTGCTAGAAAATTACATAGAACCCCAAAACATTATATATGTATATATGTATATATATATATATATATATATATATATATATGTTTTTTTAGCAAAGACCCTAGAGAATACAATGGTGGTCATTGCAAATTTTTATCTCGCACAGTATTTGCACAGCAATTTTTCAAATGCTGATGTTTTTTTGGGGGGGAAAAACAGTTTTGTGCTTTAAAAAAAAAAAAACAGTAAAGATAGCCCAATCTTTTTACATAATGTGAAAGATGAAGTTACGCCGAGTAAATAGATACCTAACATGTCACCCTTCAAAATTACACACGCTCATGGAATGGCGCCAAACGTTGCTACTTAAAAATCCCCATAGGTGACGCTTTAAATTTTTTTACTGGTTACATGTTTTGAGTTACAGAGGAGGTCTAGGGCCAAAATTATTGCTCTCGCTCTAACATTCGCAGCTATACCTCACATGTGTGGTTTGAACACCGTTTTCATATGTGGGCGGGACTTATGTATGCGTTCACTTCTGCATGCAAGCTCACGGGGACAGGGGCTCTTTAAAAAAAAATTATTGTTCATTTTACTTTATTTATTTTAATTTGACACTTTTTTCCCCAAAAATAAATTTTTTCATCACTTTTATTCCTATTACAAGGAATGTAAACATCCCTTGTAATAGGAATATGGCATGACAGATCCTCTTTACAGTGAGATATGGGGTCAATAAGACCCCGCATCTCACCTCTAGGCTGGGAAACCTGAAATAATAAAAAAAAAAATGATTCTGGCTTTGATCGTATTGGCGAGTCGGTAGAAGTACTGGAAGGGAGGCGGGAGGGGGGGGGGGAAGTATCATCGAGTATGGCTGGGTATTCCAGGGTATCACAGAGTATGGCTGAGCATGGCCAAGTATGGCTGGGTATTGCAGAGTATCACCGGGTATGGCTGGGTATTGCAGGGTATCACCGACTATGGCTGGGTATTGCAGGGTATCACCGAGTATGGCTGGGTATTGCAGGGTATCACTGAATATGGCTGGGTATTGCAGGGTATCACTGAATATGGCTGGGTATTGCAGGGTATCACCGAGTATGGCTGGGTATTGCAGAGTATGGCTGGGCATTGCAGGGTATCACCGAGTATGGCTGGGTATCACCAAATATGGCTGGGTATGGCAGAGTATTGGCAGGGTATTGCAAGCTATTGCAGAGTATTGCCGGTTATTGCTGGGTATTGCAGAGTATTGGCAGGGCATTGCTGAGTATTGCAGAGTATTGGCAGGGCATTTCTGGGCATTGCAGAGTATTGGCAGGGCATTGCAGAGTATTGGCAGGGTATTGCAGAATATTGGCAGGGCATTGTTGGGTATTGCAGAGTATTGGCAAGGAATTGCGGGGTTAATTGTCAGTAAGCAGCACTGCGGGCACTGCAGATCCAGCCCACAGCGCTGCTGACACCGATCTCTTCCCCTCTCACTGTACCGATCGGTACAGAGAGGGAAGGGAGGAACCAGTGCCATGTCATGACACCGGTTTGTTTACAAGTGATTGCTCCGTCATTTGATCACGTGGTAAACGGCCGCGATGAGTGGCCGTTTACTGTGATCTGTGATGCGCCGGGTCTGGTCACGGATGCTCTCGAGTGCTCCAGGGGGCGCGCGAGAGTGGAATTCTGGGAGGACGTTATAGTACGTCCTCCCAGAGTTAAGCAACCGCCCTGTAGCCGTCATTCGGCTATGGACCGGTTGTTAAGTGGTTAAATAACAAACATGTTATACTTACCTCAACTGTGCAGCTCATTTTGCACAGAGTGGCCCCGAAAATGCTCTTCTGGGGTCCCTCGGCGGCTCTCGCGGCTCCTCCCCGCAAGAATTACCCCACCTTCATGCGTGCTCTCTCGCATGGTGATTAGTTCTTAAGGGCGCACTCCCGTGATACAGCCGTCGCCTATAGCCTCTCACTGTATCACTCGGCCCCGCCCCCCGGCGCACCGCCTCATTTGATGTGATTGGCAGCAGCGGGAGCCAATGGCTGCACTGCTTTCAATCCATCCACTCTAGCCAATCAATGGCCAGGCTTAGCGGGGCTCAGGTAAGTAAAACTGGGGAGCTGGGGGGGGGGCGGTATTGTCGGATGTTTTTTCACCTTAATGCATAGGATGCATTAAGGTGAAAAAACACAAACCTTTACAACCCCTTTAACTAGACAAGATAACAAATGTTAGTTTGATAAAGTTGTGAAGGCAGTACATTAGTATCTTAGATATCTTTAATTAAATTATAAATATGGCCTCTGCAGAGAAACCAGGAATGTTCCCATTAGCTGTGGGCAATTCATTAGTAAAGTCTGGAATGTTCTACCCACGTGATATGTTTATTATGAAAATGCATTTTTGTGTAACATTTCCAGCTGCTGAGAAGTTTTTAAATGCATCTACACGCTTTATCTACGTGTGCTCCATTTCCACATTCTCAGTGGGGAGACATAATCTAAGGATTACAGTTTCAAAATAACCAACTGACGCTATTCATGCGGAGAGGAGTTAGACGCATCTGATGCGTGCAAAGGATTACCAACTCTTTGCTCTGATTTCAGACTCTTGGGGTGTAAGACTAAAAATTCAGCCACATAGCACTGAGAAATATATATGCATGTCATCTGTATTAAAGAATAGGAATCCTGCTCATTTCATGGAAAGGAACATCAGAATGTGTGTGTGTGTGTGTGTGTGTGTGTGTGTGTGTGTGTGTGTGTGTGTGTGTATATATATATATATATATATATATATATATTGTGTATTCAATCAATCAATTAAAGGCACATTTTGGGGCTATTTAAGATTAAAAAAAGTGTGCAAAATCCCACAATTACATTGATGGCATCTCATCAACTGTTTCTATATGTGAAAACATTGTTTGACAAGAAACCAATGTGAAATTCTACTTTAAAACTTAATAAACTAAACAGTGTGAGCAATGTCACCCATTGCGAATATCAAAAATGGATTTAGACCCCTTTCACACTGCACCTGTATAGCTCCTGAAAAAAGCTGCTCCATGCACTCCAGTGTGAAAGCCCTCGGGCGCTGGCAGGGCGTCACAAAAAGTCCTGCCAGCAGCTTCTTTGTAGCGGTGAAGGAGTGGTAAACTCCACTGCTGCTCTCTATTGAAATCAATGGGGCAGCACTGCGATACCGCTGGCAAAACTCCGCTCCGGCTGCGTTTTGCAGGCGGAATTAACACCTTAAAACCACCCGCTAGTGGCCGAATAGCGCCACTAAAACTACCGTAAAGCGGTGCTAAAAATAGCGCCACTTTACCGCCAACGCCCCCCGTGGCTCAGTGTGAAAGGGCTCTTATGCCGCTTTTTTTATTGTTATTATTATACACGATTTATATAGCGCAGTTTACACAGCGCTTTACAATGTATAGGGGGGACAACACAATTACTGTACAGTTCAATACAAAAGGTACAGGAGGGCCCTGCTCATAGAGTTTACATTAGGACTTTAGAAGCAGAACATGTTTCAAATTTTTCCAACGAACTCAAGTCCGGACGAAAAATCTGTCTGTCTGTATGCAAGTCCGACGGACAAAAACCGACGCTAGGGCAGCTATTGGCTACTGGCTATGAACATTCTTTATTCTAGTCCGGTCATCATCACGGTCGAATCCGTTGGACTGTGGTGTGATTGTGTGTGGCCAAGTCCGTTCATTCGGAAGGTCCGTCGGGAAGACTGTCAGACCTAGTCGGTCGAAAAGTCCAGTCGTGTGTACGCGCCATAAGAGGTTATAGTCTCGCTAAACATTTTTTACCCCAACATACTGTAATAAAGATCCCAGCTCCCTTAGGTTGCTTGGGATTGACAGGTATTCCCCTCACTGGAGGGGTTGTAATAGCAAAAGCGGAGTTTTCTGTTTGTATACTTTTCTGGATTTTTAATTTCAAGACCTTTATTAACCACTTGCTTACTGGGCACTTAAACCCTCTTCCTGTCCAGACCAATTTTCAACTTTCAGCACTGTCACACTTTGAATGACAATTGCGTCATACAACACTGTAGCCAAATGATAATTTTTTTCCCACAAATAGAGCTTTCTTTTGGTAGTATTTGATCACCTCTGCAGTTTTTATTTTTATATATATATATTTTATATTTTGTTATAAAATTTTGCAAACAGGTAATTTTTCTCCTTCATTGATGTACGCTGATGAGGCTGCACTGATGGGCACCGATAGGCTGCACTGATAGGCACTGATGAGCTGCACTGATGGGCACCGATAAGGCGGCACTGATAGGCGGCACTGGTGTGCACTGAGAAGTGGCACTAATAGGTGGTACTGATAGGTGGCACTGATAGCTGGCAGTGATGGGCACTGATAGGTGAGTCAGTGTGAGGAGAAAAAAAAATCAATTACCAAGCTTTTGTTTACACATGTGATCAGCTGTCTCGGTGACTCTGTGATCACGGCGCACGCGGGGAGCGTGCAAAGGGGAGGCTGTCACATGACAACCCCCCGGAAATTCAGGTCCACGTCATTCAGCAAGTGGTTAATGTTGTTTGGGACCTAAAACCTAAACAGTTTTTTTTTGCAACAGCTAGTTTTGATCTCTCTGAAGACATACGATCAAGAGTAGTTGATCTGCATAAGGCTGGGCTCACATCTATACAGTGCGGGCCACCGCACAACATGCCTATTCAAATCACATGCAATGTCTGTACGGTACTTTTTGAGCCATGCATTTGTATGGCTCAAATCACACCGTACCTGCAGGAAAAAGGGTGCAGGACCCTTTTTTTCCAGCACTGGAATAGGATTGCATGGATGTTCACTCCTATGCGATATGATTTTGTCAATCACACTGGGTTTTGGAGTCTTTAACTTAACATTGACACCCACTGCGGTTAGCATGAATGCTGTGCGATTTCAATGCAGTGCTGGAAAGGCACAGGATTCGATGCGTTTCCTGCACCACATATATGTGAACCAAGCCTAAGGCTGGAAAGCGATGCAAAGCAATCTCAAGCTGTTCAGGCATCCATCAGTTGACAGACAAATTGTCTATAAATGGAGACAGTTTTGTACTGTGGCTACTCTTCCTAGAAGTAGGTGCCCAACAAAGATGACTCCTAGGGCACAATGGTGAATTCTCAATGAGGTAAAGAAGAACCCATCAGTCTACCATACTGAAGGCTTTGAACAGGCAGGGTGTCTGTGGCAGAGAGGTATGGAGAAAGCCACTGGTCTCCATAAAAAATGACTCCATGCCTGAAGTTTGCCAAAGAGCACCTTGGCATACTTCAACTCAGCTGCGAAAATTAGGGCTGTTACTGATCAAAATTTTCGTGTTCGATTAATCTTTTTTTAATTGATTAATTGACTAATTTTGATTAATTATAACGCACATATAGATCCAACTACTTTTAGCTGATCTCCTTGCATTGCAACTCTGCATTAGTCAGTGGTAAATGTGGTATACAGTATACACAATCACCAAACATTAGTTTGTTTCTACAATCCATGACTTAACTTCACAGTTCACACAAATACGTTTTAAATTCAAACTGTAGCACTGACGTAAGTAATTTTTTTTCCACAGTAGTGAGACAATCCCTCCACCTCCGGTCTAACTAATCACTCTCACCTTATGGCATGGACCCCGTTCAAACAGGTGGTCATGCAAGCGGTTATCAAAAGGGTTAACATGGACCATAAACTTCTCTCACGTCTTCTTAGATCTCAGCAAGGACGCCAGGTCATGGGTAGAAAGAAAAGATCTAAGTGCTCACCGCTTACGTATAAGATTTAATTTTTGTGTTCAAACACAAACTACTCACATAAAGATGATAAAAACACAGCATGTAAAGCCGACAATCGTGTTAGTTCTGTAGGGCAGCAGTGGATTACATCATGCGTAGCTCCTCCCCCGTACGCGTTATGTTCAATCAGAACTTCAACGTCACCGGACTCCTCCCCCCTTCCCTGCGTTAGCAGATGGAGACACTTGGGGAAGGAGGGAGGAGTCCAGTGACGTCGATGTCCGTGACGTCACCAGATCTCAGACGAAACTCCCTGAAGACCCGGAAGCCAGCAGAGAGGTGAGTACCGATCAAAAGAATTTTGATCGATCAAAAAAATTCATTGATTAATTGAGGAATTAATCTTTCATTTCCACAGACCTAGTCAAAATGTTTTGCACCGTTTATCAACATCAAAGCATTATCCCAGCGGTGAAGTATGGTGGAGGGAACATCATGTGTTGGGCTTACTTCTCTGCCTCAGGGCCTGGACCACTTGCTAAAATCGGGGGGGGGGGGAATGAATTACCAACTTTACCAAAATATCCTACAAATTCTTAGATGTTGGGTGATGCAGCAGGACAATTACCCTAAGCACTCAAGTAAATCCACCCCAGAATGGCTTCAGAAAAAGAAAATGTGCATTTTGGAATAGGCCAGTTAGAGCCCAGACCTTAACCCCATAGAGATGCTGTGGAATGACATCAAGAGAGCCATTCACACCAGACAACCTACAAATGTGTCTGAGCTGAAGCAGTTTTGCAAAAAGGAATGGTGAAAAATGCCTTCGGAATGTTATGCATGTCCAATCTAAAGCTACCAAAAGAACTTGCTTGAAGTCATTGCTGCGAACTGAAGATCAGCCAACTATGAACACCAAGGGTTCACTTACTTTTTTTTACATCACTGTGAATGTTTAATGGGCACCAAATCGATAATCGTTTGGATGTTTTTGAGCCAAAAAAACAAAGGACAAGTTTGGAAATTTTCTGCCGAACGAGCGATAAATTGAAAGCTTACTTTGTTTCCTGTCCGACCTGTCTGCACTAGGTATATGTAAAAAAAACTAACATAAAATGTATTTATTTATGTCCACTGAACAATTTATTGGTCATTACATGATGGCACCATTGTTTGCCCTTGCGGCCCAATGTTCGTTTTTCGAAATTGGCTTTGCTCGATTTTTCGTATAGTGTATGGCCAGCATTAGATGAGGATCGGGTCAGATTTTATGTCAAATTACTACTAAGTGCCTGAAGTATAACTGCAATAACTACAAGTGACAGGGCCCCATAGTAAGTACATTATAGTTACCCAGGCTCTCTATATCACCTATATCTCTTAATTGAGTCCAATGACCTTGCATAATGAGGTTTAATGTTGATAAATATAAAGTTAAGCACTTGGGGGCTAAGAATATGCATGCATCATACATACTAGGGGGAGTACAACGGGGGGATCCATAGTGGAGAAGGATCTGGGGGGGATCCATAGTGGAGAAGGATCTGGGGGTTTTGGTAGATCATAAGCTCAATAATAACATGCAAAGTCAAGCTGCAGTTCCCAAAGCGAGCAAAGTCCTTTCTTGTATTAAAAGAGGTATGGACTCCAGAGAAAGAGATATGATTTTGCCCCTGTACAAATCATTAGTAAGACCTCATCTGGAATATGCAGTTCAGTTTTGGTCTCCAGTTCTCAAAAAGGATATCGGGGAACTGGAGAAAGTGCAGAGAAGGGCAACCAAACTGATAAGAGGAATGGAGGAACTCAGCTATGAGGAAAGATTAGAGGAACTGAAATTATTCACGCTTGAGAAGAGAAGATTAAGGGGGGATATGATCACCATGTATAAATATATAAGGGGTCCATATAGTGAACTTGGTGTTGAGTTATTCACTTTACAGTCAATGTAGAGGACAAGGGGGCACTCTTTATGCCTAGAGGAAAAGAGATTTCATCTCCAAATACGGAAAGGTTTCTTTACAGTAAGAGCTGTGAAAATGTGGAATAGATTCCCTGCAGAGGTGGTTCTGGCTCGCTCAGTAGATTGCTTTAAGAATGGCCTGGATTATTTCCTAAGTGTACATAATATAACTGGGTACTAAAATTTATAGGTAAAGTTGATCCGGGGAAAATCTGATTGCCTCTCTGGGATCAGGGAGGATTTTTTTTCCTGCTGTAGCAAATTGGATGCTGCTTTTCTGGGGTTTTTTCGCCTTCCTCTCGATCAAAGGTGGGTATAGGATTGGGTATATGGGATTGTATGATATTTTTTATTTTAGTTATTATTATTTTTATTTTATGGTTGAACTAGATGGACTTATGTCTTTTTTCAACCTGACTAACTATGTAACTATGTATAATATTTTCTTTCTTATCAATAAATTGTTATACATTTTTCAAACACATGGACTGTATGGCCTACTTAGTCCTTCGAAACACATTTCAGCGGACAGTCCGCTCGTGTGTGGGCTTCAGCGGACTTTTTCAGCGTGCAGTCTGGCGTACTAAGTATTTCGGTTTTTCCGTAATTCTGTCCGTCATACTTTGGTTTCAGCGGACAATCCGCTCGTCAGTAGGCTAGTTCGACGGACCAAGAATGGCGCATGCCCAGAAAGGATTTACACGGCGGAAGGGTGCATTGCTGTGTATTGGACTTCCTATTTCTAGTCCCGTCGTACGTGCTGTACACGTCATCGCGCAAGCTTTCGACGGACTGTTTGTGCATCCGTGTGTGGTCAAGTCCGTTCATTCAAAAGTATGACGGACTGTCCGTCGGATTGTATGACGGACTAAGTAGGCCATACAATCCGCCCGTGTGTACGCGGCCTTACTCACACATTTCCTTTTTTATGTGGAAATTATTTGGCAAGTACTGCTGTGCAGTCACGTGGATTGTCATGGCTGTAGGTAGGCCATACATAGTTTTGTTTGGTTTTCAGTCAGAACAAAAAGAATAACATTAATAACTTTGTCTTTTAGCTGTCCAAATAATTTTCACTTCCGAAAAGACCACCTGACACCAAAATCTCTTTGGGATGCCACTGGAAGTTGCTGCATAACTTTGAAGCCTAATTCCAGTCATTTTGTTTTAGATATAGTGCGGAAGAGTTAAAGAGGAAGTAAACTCTCCCACTCTAATGCTGCTTTTCATTTAGTCCATTATAATACATAATTATCAAACTATAGCCACTGTAATCCACCCCAAATTGCATATTACTTACTGTTTAAAGAAACTTTAAAAAACTTGTTTCCAGGGGTTAGGCAGTGCCATCTTAAGTATAGTTTTCTGAGTCCACAGTGTAGTGTATTTCCACCCTTACATTGAGCACTTCCTGTACTGTTAACTAAGCCTCCTCCTCAATCCAACATTTCTATGGCAACCCTGGTTCCCTGTTCATAGCTGACTTGTTTTATTTCATAGTACTTACTTGTGCCGATTATCTAATGTTTGCCTTTGTCAGTCTTATCAGCTTCAGCTGATAAGACTGCAGTAATGCTGTCCAATGCCCTGGTTTACACTGCATGTGATGTCACATGGTCACATGGGGTGTAGGAGGAAGCTCTGAATGATTCTGCAGTCTCCTGGGATTTCAGTGTTGTGCCGTAGGAAGTCCTGATAATAGATAGACAAGTACACAGAGTGTTCCGTAAATCAGGGAAGATCTGGGCATGCTCAGTGATGTCATTCTAAATAACAAAAAGTATTAGAACCATACTAAGCAAGTAAGGAGATATCTACAAGCAGTGTTCATTAGGGTTTTTAATGCCGATTTACATGGGACAAAGTTGTGGGGGAGAGTTTACAACCACTTTAACATTTATGTCAGGCTTTTTTTTCTTTTAACCCTTTGGGAGTTTTTTAAATCTTGCTTCCTGTAGCTGTGGTTGTCACCAGCATGGTCAGCAATAGAAACATTGTCAGAAGTTCTTATACTTTCCCATGCCTGTGCCTCTTTTGGAGAGATTTTCATCACATCCTGTCCTGACAGGATGTGAGGATAAATCTCCTCACTAAGGCTCAGTAATCAATAGAGAAGCTTTGGAGGCTGATAGGAAGAGGAAAAGTTGAGATTTGCATATACATTCAGCTATCTTTACATGTGGTATGTCTGGATCTACTGAAGAGTTTAAATGTGGTTTCCACAGAGAGTGGCCCCTGCTTATGCATTTTCATCATATGCTGTGTTTGAATTGCCCAAGTTTGTGACAGGTTTACTTTAAAGCGGAGTTCCACCCAAAAATCGAACTTCCGCTTTTCCGGCTCCTCCCCCCCCTCTTGTGTCACATTTGGCACCTTTTGGGGGGGGGGGGGGAATTCATGTCTAATGCAGGTATTTTGCTCCCACTTCCGGGCACAGATACCCGAGCCACCCACAGGTATCCACGCCACTTCCCGTCCCCTCCTCCCCCTGTATTCTGGGAGACACAAGGGTCCCAGAAAACAGCAGGGACCAGTGGGATAGCGCAACGCAAGTCGTACATGCGCAGTAGGGAACCAGGAGTAAAGCCGCAAGGCTTCACTTCCTGATTCCCTTATTGAGGATGGCGGTGGCAGCACCTGAAATGTGAGGGTTAGATCGGCTTCGGGTGCCAACATTACAGGTGCCCTTGACAAGTAAGTGTCCATATTTTAAAAGTCAGCAGCTGCAGTATTTGTAGCTGCTGACTTAAAAAAAAAAAAAACGCGGAACTCCGCTTTAAACAATAAGCAACCCTATGTGAAAGATATCCATATTTATATATCCATTCACAGATTATATGAATGAGCCATCATTGAACACTTTGTGTAGCATACAACATACAGTTAACAAATGTATTAAAGAGCAGGTAAACATGTCTGTCTTTAATTCCTAGGAAATCAGTGTCTTGTAAACTGAATGACATATAAAAATTAATTTCTAAGCACATTAGGCATTAATCATTGGCTATTTTATACACCAATGTTGTGGTTATCCTTAGCAACTGACACAAAGATTTAAAAAAACTGGACTAGGTCTTTACACCAGGTATTTGTGCAAAAGCAATTATTCTGAATTGTGGAAAAAGATTGCACAGCAACATAAAAACACACGGTTGTGTATCACTATTGGCATGCACTAATTGCCATCATACAGTGAAGGTAGTAAATCAGTTCACTAGTAACGTGATGAACTCTTCTGTCCATAACACAGCTATGAATACCTGCACTGCCACCAGTTCTACTGTTAGCCATGGCTAATGAAGCATCGTTTTGTCTTAACAGGTAAGTAGAGCATGAAGCATCAGTGACAATGCTGCAAGTCATTTGTTAAGACCCTGGACCTACACATAGGACCTCTAAATCATCAGACCACACAGAAGATACCAACGTAGCATTTTCAGCATGTACCATGTTGATTTCAAATTTACACAAATTACCACTTTGTAATATATGATGTTCAGCAAATTAGCAAGTAAATTATGGACAAATTACACTCCAGGCACTTGTTTTTCATCTACAGCCTTGCATCCATCCACTTCCATCACAGTTTTTTTTTAATTCTAAACATTTGTATTGGATTTAGTCACTTATATAAAGTACAAAACAGATGGATTTAACATGTAGCAGTTTAAAATAAAAAGATGATAAGGCAATTAGTCAACAAGCAACAGGTAGCTTATGCATATATGTACAAACAAAAATTTGGACATGAATGTTCACCTTTTTTAATACACATATAGACTAGCAATATCGATTAATTGCTGATTGTAAAAAATCGACTCACAATTACGAAATAGCTGGTTTGTGGGAGATCAAATCACAATACTAAGTAATTGCTTTAGTTAAATGAAGCTGCATCTTAAACTACCCATTAACCACCAAGCAAGATAAAAAGTAAACGTTGGCAGAATGGCTCAGGTATGCGATTAACTGCATCAAAACTTGAGTTATTATGTAGAACCATTGTCCTTTATGTACCAGGGGGGGTTTAAAAATGAGGTTCACAAAATATACAGGAAAAAAATCAGATACATCTTCACCCAATCATTTTATATTTCTGACATTGAGTGTTGGCTGTGGTTTATAACTCATTCATCTAACAACCTGTAAAAACGTGAAGTGTAGCTGCTCTACTGTTGCAACATATTATATAATTTATCTATTGCCCTTATATGAAAAGTGGTCGTAGAGAGAGAATGGAGTGACAGGAGGAGTTGTGAGGATATGGAACAATGTGTTGGTTATAGGGAGGAGTTACATGGTGTGATGGGAAGTTTTATGAAAAGGTATCCAATAAAAACCTTATAAAGAGAGAAAAAAAGAAAAGAAAGGGTATATGTAGCAAAAGGAGGAACTAATCTTTAACAAAATTCAAAGACGTGAAGAACATAATGTCAGAATAAACTTTGTACCGACTGTCTGTAGTTGCAACTTATTGTAACAGACACGTTTTATTTTGTATTCATCGTAGGTCACTGATTATGTATTTAAGTTGCCTTTTTTTTCCTCTTATGTAATATTACTTTTCTGGAATACTTTTTCCGCTATTGCTAAATGTTTCACATTCCTGCATTGAGGTGAATTAATAAAAAGTATCTGAGACAAGTTCCTCAACTTGTACTCAACTAGTACTCTTGTCCATAGCAGCCATTCAGCCTCTATATTACATTTTTATCACAGCTTAGAAAATGGAAATGTAATAGCTGATTGGCTGTGCTCTTTTTAGAAACATAGCTTTGTTTTAGATGCTTTTTATGAATCCCCCCCATTTGAGGATATTTCTCAGAAAGACACAAAGGTTTCCTTGTTAGGCTCTCTTTGTGGGATAATTCCAAATGCAAACATCCACAGTTAAGCAGTGAAGGTCTTGGAGCAGTTGACTTTGACAGAAGACCTCAACCAACATGTGTTATCACCATACAGTCCTTCTATTTCCAAATAAATCCTTTATTATACGTTAAACAAAATCCATTTCACAACTATACAAAGGTAGGTTGTACAGATAAGAGCCAGAAACAGAAATAAATACTAAATGTTATCTTACCTGCACAAATAGTAGCAATGAAGATTTTGATAGCAGCATTCTATTCTTAGGAATTTAACAACGTTCAATACAGAAAACCCAAAAAGTCAGGTGACACAAGTTATATCGCAGTGCTTTATTGCCTCTATAAATGTAGCCAGATGTGCCAGTAGGACTCAATTGTGCAGAAAGTGTTTCTCACCCATTTAGAACAGACTTTTCCTGGTTCGAACTACAAGGGAATACAAAGCACACGAACCTTGAAAATAAGCAGGTGAGTAAGGAATGAGAAGCTGTTGAGGTTTACGTGGATGGGTCTCCAGATATGAAGAAGGTTGACTGAAGAATAGTTGGACAAGGCAGAAAAAGACAGGTGTATTTAGTGAGGTCAGCTTTCCAAGGATCACTTATCTCCCTTTTTCCGCGTTTTGCATCTTAATATTCTACATTCTTCCTGTGAGTATCTTTCCTTCTTACTGTGTATCTTGTTCTCTCTAATTCCCAATTCATGTGTGATCTTTTTGCTCCTGTTCTTTGGTTTCTTTACCCTCTATCTCCCATTCTTTGTTGATTTTATATTGCTCTCCAGCTTCTTTTTTGCGATTCTGCTTTCTTCAGCTCCTCTGCAACATTTGGCAAAACCTTCCCACACCAGGTTTTCTTTCATTTCTCTTGTGCATCTCTGTACTGTACCTCTGCATCCTCTATCCCTGCCTCTCTCTGCACTCTTTCTCTCCCTCCTCCTCCTTTCCTGCCTCTCCCTCCCTCTGCTCCTTCTTTCCCAAGGTATGATCCCAGTGTTCTCTCTTCCAGCCACCTCTATCCAGTGATCACTCTTTGAATGGTTCTTATCGTAAAGAAGAATAAAACCTAGAGAGGAAAATAAAAAGATCTAAAACTTCTATTTATTTTTACAGCCCTAAGATATACAGTGCATCAGCCAACACCGACTCGAACACGATGGAAGCTTAGTTCATTTATATGTAAATAAAAATGACATGAAGTTATGCCCATTTTGCCTGACAATAGTTTATTTACATAAAATTCATACAAAGTCAGGTTATTTAAGGAGGAACTTATGTGCAATTTTACATATTGAAGTAACATTGAAGCAAGGTTTTTTATTATTTAAATTTTTGTATGAAGAGCATGATCTATCCAAAAATTTGTAATAATAAAGATATCCACACTGATGTACCAATTTAGTGCTGGATTCACTCACTGTATTCTTTTGTCCCTTGGATACGCCTGTAGTAAGCTTTCCCTTAATCTTGAGCGTTCTTTCTTATGCATGGTAGTTTCACTCCAACTCCTATATCATCCATGATATAAATTCAATAGTTAAGGGAGAGTGAGGCCCAGCTTCTGAAGACTGGGGGTAATTCAGCTTACCAGTATTTTCTATTAAATTAGAGGTTTGGACCAGATGTTTGTATAGGTCATGGATTAATGTTCTGTGAAATCCAAGAGCGTTGATTGTGTATTTGTAGCATATTTTGTTGGCTTTGCCATTGATTGATTCAATCAAAGATCAACCATGCAGACTTATGCTGCGCACATCGGATTTTCCGACAGGAAATGTTGAATGTGAGCTTGTTGGCGGTAAGTCCAACCGTGTGTACGCTCCATCGGACATTTGTTGTTGGACTTTCCACCAACAAATGTTGGCTAGCATGCTCTCAAATTTTCCACCAACAAATGTGTGTTGTCTGACATCGGACAAGAGTCCAAAGTACAAACATGGATACTTGGAATCAAGTAAGAGCCGGAAGCACTCGGTCTTGTAAAACTAGCATTCGTAATGGAGATATCACGTACGTCTTGTACGTCACTACATTCGTAATTGTTGGCTAACATTTGTGTGACCGTGTGTATACAAGACAATTTGGAGCCAACACCCTTTGAACAAAAATCCACGGTTTTGTTGTTGGAAAGTCCAATCGTGTGTATAAGGCTTAAAAGTCAGCCATCATTTATTATTTAATTATTACTTCACTGCTGTATGTCATGTAAGTGCCTTGCTAGAAAATGAAAGGGTAGCAAAGGGCGATATCTCTAAAACTACATGGTTCAGAAATTAGGATCTATTTAAAAGGTTATAATATATTGTTTAGTGGGTTGTCTTTTTTAAAAAAAAAGTTATTTCTTGTCTTAAGCCTCATACACACGATCGGACTTTAAACCAACTTTCCCGTGGATTTCTGTACAAAAGGTGTTGGCCGTGAACTTGTTAAGCATACACACGATCTGACTTTTTCAGCCAACTTTCAACAAATCACGTGGTTTTTCTGCTCTTTGCACCACCTTTAGTCAACTTCTGCATTGTTATGTGATCTTTTGCATTGGTTTTGAGCATGCATGGTTGTAAAGTCCGAGGGTTTTCTGTACACACGATCGGACTTTGCTCCATCGGACTTATGTTGTCAAAAAGTTTGTCTGTTCGTACAGTCAACATTTGTCTGATGAAAACCGAAAAAGTTTGTCCGATGGAGCGTACACACGGATGGATGTTGCCTTAAAACAGCTAATTTGCATGTTTGTTGTCAAAAAGTCTGATCGTGTGTATGGGCCTTTACATGCAATGGGGTCCTTACCGTAACATGCTAAGTGTTTGGCTTAGGACTCTTACATTTTAGCCTTGGAGTCCTACTGTATATTTTAGCTCTTTAAGCTCTTTAAAGTGGTTGTAAACCCTTACAAACCACTTTGACCTAATAAAAATATAAATATATCAGTTAAATAATTAAATATCAAGAGAAACATTATGTGCTTTCTTCATTTCATTCTGAGAGCCCCAGGGTATGTCTCTTTGGGCGTCTGTCCTCTGTCCTTGACATCTTTGTGACACCGAGTCAAAAGGTCTCGTGAGAATACCTAAATTCACTGGTGGGGACATTGTTTAGTGTGATTCCACTGCTGGCCCCTTGCTGGTCCGACAGCTGTATGTAATGGATGTGGGTTTAACAGTTTTAGATTTCACACACTAATAGCTCTTTTTTTTCTGATTCTTTTGCCTGCCCACCTGTCTCTCCCTGACCAGTTACTTGTGCTAAAGAACAAAACAGTTTGTCACTGTCAATCTGCCTGGGCATCCTTATTTTACTTATGCCATGACTGCATCAGAAGGAACGCACAAGGAGAGAAGGAAAGAAAATGTTTGGTGTGGTAATTTCTCTCTTTCTTCTAAAAAAATTATTGCAAATAAAAAGATATAATCACTTCTGTTCATACCCTACAGTCATTGAGAGTATCCATGCATTCTTCAACCTGCTTTAAGTTACAACCCTTGTAGTTTAATCCTGTAATACATTTTGGGTATTTCGATATTGACTCCTTTAATAATTCTCAAAAATGAAGAAGCACCCTGTAATCCTAATATCTGCTGACATTATGTATATTGCAGGTGCTAAGCTTCCAAATCATGTTTTGTAGCTTCCTATTTTAAAGCAAGCATTAAAAAAAAATAGCCTTGAACAGGGTGATTGAAATGTGGAATATGCCCATTTCCCCCCTCTCTTCCCTTTAGTATTTGTTAATGTCTCACCCTCTTGCTGGCAGTAATGTCCTGTTTTGTTCGGGGTGAGTTCACCCCCAGCTCATCTGCAGGTCTTCGAGTCCTTTGTAGCCCCTGGCGTCCCTTCCAGAGATTACACAGCCAAACATCCCCGCACTGCAGAGGGAGAGCAGTATTGTGACAGTCAGCAAAGGCAGGGACATCAGCTGTTTGCTCTCCTAACCTGGAGGGTGGGGGGGATCTCTCATATGGGGGAATCCCTTCGCCTCTTCCTAACTGTACAGAGCAGTCCCTGTCTTCTCTCTGTTTCTCCTACACATTTTCTTGCTGGATAGAGTCCAACTCTCCTCTCCCCTCCCTTTAACTGCTCTTTTGTGTGTTAAGATCTCCTTTGCTGTATCAATGCACTTTCTTCTCTTATCTCTCCCTCTCCTCACCTAACATCAACGTTTCTCTACATCCATCTCCCTCCTTCCTCTGTTTCTCTCCCACACTTTGTACTAAATGTACAGTATATTGTTTTTGCACAGCTTCATTCCGTATATCTCTGTCTCTCCTGGTATTTGAATTTTTAGAAACCTACAGTACATAAAAACTTTTATTAAAGAACTCTGTGAAGCACTGTTGATATTGAAATTCACCATGTAAGATAGTCCTATATCTTTATTTGAAACTATTTATTTTCTATCTTGTCACTTTGACTCTTAACTGGCATCCAAATGGGCACAGATATGAGCTTTTGCTTCTGTGTGTGGATATGTCTTCTTAGTATGTCATAGTTAAACAGGTCTAACCCTGTAGGAATCTGCTTACCTCTTGTGCTGCAAAAGGACTTTTCCTGTTCTGTACACTCTGTGTTGTAATTCAGCATGATAAAGTGTATGAGATGGACCTGAATGCAGAATACTGGAGGATGTCAGCTATCGGACTTAGATATACCTAAAAACCCCAAATAATCATACTTGGCAACTTAGTAAGTCCCTGTTTAAAATATATACCGTATATACTCGAGTATAAGCCGAGATTTTCAGCCTCTTTTTTGAGGCTGAAAGTGCCCCCCTCGGCTTATACTCGAGTCATCGCTGTCTGCCCGCTCGATCAGCGTGTCGAGCAGACAGACAGCGGCCATTCTATTCAAAAGCCGCGCCTCCGGCTCCGCCTTCGCCTGTGATAGGCGGAACACTGAATTTCCCAGCAGCCTGTGTTCCGCCTATCACGGACGTCGTATCATCCTCGTACTACGGACGAGGATGATACGACGTCTGTGATAGGCGGAACACAGGCTGCTGGGAAATTCAGTGTTCCGCCTATCACAGGCGAAGGCGGCGGCGCAGCTTTTGAACTTACAATGGCCGCCGACGAAGAGGGCACGGGACGGCACGGCACGGGACGGGACGGGACGGGGGCAAGGCAAGGCACGACACGGGACGGATGCAAGGAGGCAAGGCCCGGCACGGGACGGAGGCAAGGAGGCAAGGCACGGGACGGAGGCTCGGGACAAAGGTAGGCTGGACACACACACACACACACACACACACACACACACACACACACACACACACACACACACACACACACACACACACACACACGGATGGAGACACACACAGGGATGGATGGATGGATGGATGGAGACACACACACACAGGGATGGATGGATGGATGGATGGATGGAGACACACACACACAGGGATGGATGGATGGATGGATGGAGACACACACACACACAGGGATGGATGGATGGATGGACACACACACACACAGGGATGGATGGACGGACACACAGGGATGGACGGACACACAGGGATGGACGGACACACAGGGATGGACGGACACACAGGGATGGACGGACACACACACAGGGATGGACAGGCATGTCTCACCCTCGGCTTATACACGAGTCAATAAGTTTGCCATTTTTTTGGGGGGTAAATTGGGGGCCTCGGCTTATATTCGGGTCGGCCTATACTCGAGTATATACGGTAAGTTACGAATCCCAGTGATTCCTAATATGCAAACTACGGCTCTTCCTGCCAGTATTGCAATCTGGCCAATCTTCTGCAGCATCTTCCTATTTGGTATTTAGGGCATTCAGAGCACTCAGGAAGACATGTAAGGTATGTACGAGCACCACTTAGATCAGTGATTCTCTACCAGGGTTCCATTGAACCCTAGGGTTCCTCCAGAGGTTGCTAGGGGTTCCTTCAGCATTGGGCCATTTCTTCCCAAGTGTAGGGACCATTCTTCCCACTGACCATCACAATAATGTATCATGAGTTGTAGATTTCTCATTTTTAGCTGGGGGTTCCCCAAGAATGCAGAACTATTTCAAGGGTTCCTCTGTGTTGAAAAGGTTGAGAAAGGCTGACTTAGATGATTACTTTGTAGCACGGAAGACTATTTAGCACAATTATGGTACTGACAGGTTTACTCTAACACCCCTTGCCTTATATTGGAAAAAAAGACCCCCTTGATGGGTGGGACTTTGAAAGTGACCAAAAACAATACTTGTATCATATAAAAAAAGTTTAAAATAGTCTATTCAGTAAAAAGACTTAAGTCATAAAAGACAAAAGTGTACATTAACATTTGTATGGATTATGATACATATACAGACACATGTAGGCTTTTTGGATGAACCCGACGTTTCTGGCTTGATGCCCTTCTACAGGGTTTAATTTTGTGTGCTTTTATGTAATTTTATTCTTATTCTGTTCTTGATACATATATATCGTCTGTATTAATGCTTATTCACTGATATATATGCTTTTCTAATAGATACCTGTATGTTAAAAAAAACCCTAAAGAAGGGCATCAATCCGGAAACGTTGGGTTCATCCAAAAAGCCTACATGTGTCTGTATATGTATCATAAGCCATACAAATGTTAACATACACTTTTGTCTTTTGCGACTTAAGTCTTTTTACTTAATAGACTATTTTGTAATAAACTTTTTTAAATATGATACAAGTATTGTTTTTGGTCACTTTCAAAGTCCCACCCATCAAGGGAGTCTCTTGTTTTTCCTACATTCTTGGGATATGGTGACCTCAAACATTTGATTCTGCAGATCTTGGAATATTTTTCTTTGCCTTATATTGTTCCTCTTTGTCCATGTAAAATTTATACTCTGTATTATTTTTCATCGTAGCGGTGTCTCACAAGATCATTTCTAAATTTCTTGCTCCATGTCTTCTTAAGACCCATACACACGATCAGAAATTCTGTCAACAAAAAGTCGGAGGTGAGCTTTTGGTCAGAAATTCCGGCCGTGTCTTTTGCTGGCAGAATTCCAGCCATCAAAAGGTTCTCTATTTTTCGGTCGGAAAAAGTTCAGATCGTCTGTACAAATTCCGACGAGCAAAATTCCTACGCATGCTCGGAAACAATTCAATGCATGCTCGGAAGCATTGAACTTAATTTTCTCGGCTCGTCGCAGTGCTGTACGTCACGTGTTCTTGACGGTTTAAAGTTCAGAGAACTTTTGTGTGATCGTGTGTATGCACGCCAAGCTTGAGCGGAATTCTATCGGATAAACCATCCATGTTTTTTCCGACGGAAAATCCGCTCGTGTGTGTACGGGGCATAACATTTACTGTTTTAGCACCTTTATATATACTTGCATTAGCTACCATCCTGGCTCATCAGCATATTACTTTGTGACTTTCCTTTCTTCTTGACATTATAAGTTTTATTGAGTCTTGTCCTATTGTGGGAGCATTTTTTTCTCAATCACATGAAACAATTAGAAACACGATGCGTACCATTCAGCAATGAAAACCTTGTACAAATGCTTTAAATGCACCAATGTATTTGATGATGTGTACTTACGTTTGTTACGTTTTTTTTTTTTTAAAGAAAACAAGCACTTGAGGACACCATGTTTTCAAAATACCAAATGGTTTATTTTACACCAACAGTCAGTGATGCATTTTCTTCATGCTACATTTTTCATAATGCTGCCCTTGGTCCTCCAAATTGCTTTCTTAGTGCTCTTGGTGGAAAGGTTGGTCTTCAACTTGGAAAATACATTGACTAACATGGAGGGAGTTTCCAGAAAAAAAAGTAAAAAAAAAAAAGCTAAAACGCCTGTAGGAGTATCTTATTTGAGCTTCTTTGGACTGCAGTGTGCATTAGCCCTTAGAGGCGTGGAAATAAAGCTCAAATGCCTGTAAAAAAAGGCTTTTTTTTTTTTTGAGCCGTAGCGTGCATGAGCCCAAAATGGTAAACAAGAATGTCAATAATGGCCTTTGTTAGGAGACATGTCTTGAAATAATTAGTAAAATAAAATAAAAGTATTGGTTTTGCGTGTTTGTCAGAGTCAGAGAGGACAGCAGGAGCTAGTGCTGCTGGGCAAGCCTTCAGGAGGGAACCACCGGTGTGTGTGCAGCCAGGAGGGCTGGTGAGTGACATGTGCTATCAGGAGTACTGGAGAGCCATGCCAGAGAGGACTGAGAGGCAACAGTCAGAGCCGGGTGTGGAGCCAGGGAGGATTGCAATGTCACAAGCAATGGAGTCAGGCAGCTGCAGCAAGGAGGGCTGGCAGGGCCTGAAGAGGGATTGCTGGGAGCAGTAGTCCCCAATAGGACAGTTAGCACTAACGACTTTCTATTTTTGCTACACAAAAGGGGAGCTGTGGTCCCTGCCTACAAACAGCAACGTCTAGGGCCTGACTGAGTCAGTGTTGGGCCTAACCATGTGCTAGCTGTGCCTGGAGTCAAGTGTTGTGCAGGAGAGAGGGAGTGATAGTCTGCAAGCAAGTGTTGTGCAGGAGGAGTTTGAACAAATTTTGTGTGCAAGGAGTGTACATAGTTCTGTCCCAAATTAACTGTTCTATAATTCTACTGGGCATCCCATATGTTTCCATCCCTATCCAAGTTCAAATCCCTCAATAAAACATACTAATACAAAAACAAACATATGGACTGTTGATTGACTCAAGGTGATTGGGAAGCGAATGCCGGGCTGGGCAGGGTGACAGGTGGACCACAACTTTCAGCAGCCCTTTGCGGGGGTACCGCTGCATGATATTAATGTAATACCTACTTAATCAATGTGTATAAAAAAAAATCAATTGTGACGAATAAACAGAACAGTGATTTGGAAAGATGCTGAGTGTATCTTTTTGTGTCTGTTTCCTACTGCAGTAGTTAATATTAATTTGGAACCACTAATCAATATGAGGATAGGAGTTGCCTATCTATAACATTTCCAGAAAAGAATAAATTAAAGACTCACAGGAAGAATGAATGAGAGACTGGGAATGTTCGGAAGTAGTGGCGGCTTGCATTTCTCTGCTAGTCTGTTTTTCAGAATAATCCAAATGTTTCTTCAGATTCTAACACTCCCAAACCTTTGCAGGTTTATATTAAGAAATACGTTTCTACTCAAGAGAAAGAGAGAAGACGATCAAAGAACTTATGTTTATTTTGACATAGTTACATACAGTCAGGTCCATAAATATTGGGACATTGACACAATTCTAATCTTTTTGGCTCCATACACTACCACAATGGATTTGAAATGAAACTAACAAGATGTGCTTTAACTGCAGACTTTCAGCTTTAATTTACATCCAAATCAGGTGAACGGTGTAGGAATTACAACAGTTTCTATATGTGCCTCCCAATTTTTAAGGGACCAAAAGTAATGGGACAATTGGCTGCTCAGCTGTTCCATGGCCAGGTGCGTGTTATGTCCTCATTATCCCATTAACAAGGAGCAGATAAAAGGTCCAGAGTTAATTTCAAGTGTGCTATTTGCATTTGGAATCTGTTGCTGTCAACTCTCAATATGAGATCTAAAGAGCTGTTGCTATCAGTGAAGCAAGTCATCATTAGGCTGAAAAAACAAAAACCCATCAGAGAGATAGCAAAAATATTAGGTGTGGCCAAATCAACTGTTTGGCACATCTTTAAAAAGAAAGAACGCACCGGTGAGCTCAGCAACACCAAAAGACCCAGAAGATCACGGAAAACAATTGTGATGGATGAACAAAGAATTCTTTCCCTGGTGAAGAAAACACCCTTCACAACAGTTGGCCAGATCAAGAACACTCTCCAGGAGGTAAGTGTATGTGTGTCAAAGTCAACAATCAAGAGAAGACTTCACCAGAGTGAATACAGAGGGTTCACCACAAGATATAAACCATTGGTGAGCCTCAAAAACAGGAAGGCCAGATTAGAGTTTGCCAAACAACATCTAAAAAAGCCTTCACAGTTCTGCAGCAACATCCTATGGACAGATGAGACCAAGATCAACTTGTACCAGAGTGATGAAAAGAGAAGAGAATGGAGTATGGAGAAGGAAAGGAACTGCTTATGATCCAAAGTATACCACCTCATCAGTGAAGCATGGTGGTGGTAGTGTCATGGCGTGGGCATGTATGGCTGCCAATGGAACTGGCTCTCTTGTATTTATTGATGATGTGCCTGCTGGCAAAAGTCAGTAGGATGAATTCTGAATTGTTTCAGGCAATATTATCTTCTCATATTCAGCAAAATGCTTCAGAACTCATTGGATGGTGCTTCACAGTGCAGATGGACAATGACCCGAAGCATACTGCGAAAGCAACCAAACAGGGTTTTTAAGGGAAAGAAGTGGAATGTTATGCAATGGTCAAGTCAATCACCTGACCTCAATCCGATTGAGCATGCATTTCACTTGCTGAAGACAAAACTGAAGGGAAAATGCCGCAAGAACAAGCAGGAACTGAAGACAGTTGCAGTAGAGGCCTGGCAGAGCATCACCAGGGATGAAACCCAGGGTCTGGTGGTGTCTGTGCATTCCAGACTTCAGGCTGTAATTGACTGCAAAGGATTTGCAACCAAATATTAAAAAGTGAAAGTTTAATGGGATAGATTAACAATCATCCATCACTTTTGGTCCCTTAAAAAGTGGGAGGCACATACACAAACTGTTCTAATTCCTACACCGTTCACCTGATTTGGATGTAAATGCCCTACAATTAAAGCTGAAAGTCTGCAGTTAAAGCACATCTTGTTGGTTTCATTTCCCTATAGGGGGTGTATAGAGCCAAAAAAGATTAGAATTGTGTTGCTGTCCCAATATTTATGGACCTAACTGTAGTTGGTAAGGTTGAATAAAGACAACAGTCCATCCAGGGCTGCCTGTTCACTTCCTGGATTTACACAGACACACGCCTACAGCTCTGCAGCTCTCATTGGCCCTCTTATGAGTCACCCCCCCTCCAGTCCTGGCAAACTCTCACGAGAGAGAGAGAGAGAGAGAGAGAGAGAGAGCTGTGCATGATGTCATAAGCCTAGACCAATGACCAGACAAGAAACAGGAAGTGGGCTGTATAAGGGATTTACTGGCAGAAAAAAAAAATGTTTTACTATCCAAAGTTAAAACAACAAGGGCAGAAGATTTAATAGATGGAAAGATGAAAAAATGACTGAAGGTCCACTGTTACAATTTGGCCAGTAACACAACTGCTGTATTAAAGGCGGTGTCTACACTCTGAAAGACATGTACGGAGCTGTATTGAAAAGGAAGCGCAGGACATACATGACAGGGTGCAAGGGAATTACTGGGCTAAAGGAAAAGCAGCGTGGGGGTGGTTTAAGATGCAGGCGTACTTACCCTATTGGTGGATGGTCACAAGGGGGGAGGAGTGTGGGTCCTTCGTCCATGTGCCAGGGTGGGGCAAGTCAGCAGTTGGGGGTCAGCAAGCGAGGAGAGACGTTGTGTCCTGCAATCGGATAGAGAGAGGTTAGTTAGGATGAGTGGGTTGCAGGATCTTTGGGCGCAGCTTAGGGAGGCAGCGGTGGTGCATGGCACGGAGTGGCTTCAGGGCCAGATTGCTGCCACGCTGCAGGGGGTAGGACAGGGTCCTTCCACAGCCGGGCCTGTCCAGCTGCGTGCTCGGAGGTCTAGACCCCCGGAGCGCCTGAGCCCAGACAATACCCCCCGGACTCGACGCCGTTATGGGAGCCCCAGCCGGGACCCTTCAGCCACCCCCGCCGAGCGGACACTCCGGCCAGCCAGCGGGGGGCCTGGAAGGAATCCCCGTCCACGGCAAAGTCCCAGGGGGGGGGGAGTTCGGGGGGCCGGCGGGCCCCCACCCCCTCCTACCACCTCCGTGACTCGGATCCGTTCGGCTGCTGCCTCCGGCGAGGTTCCGGTCGGGGGGGCAGTCCGCCGTGGGAGACACAGACGAGCGGGCACCAGTGCGGGAGTTGAGGCAGCTGGGGGCTTACCTCGTGGAGTCGCCATCTTGGCTGCTGGCAGTGAGCAGGATCGCGCCATTGCATCACGTCGGTCGGGAGGCCCCGCCTCCAGGCTCAGTGTGGGTCCTGGGAGGGCTGGCCAGGGGAATGCCTGCGCGGTGGACGGGATTGCGGCGCGGCCTGATGACGTCACCGGCTCGGCGCCAATTTTAAATTCTGAACGGAGCACTATGAGGAATCCTGGCTTTTCTCCTCTGCCCAGCGCTGCAGTGCCCAGGGGGGGGGAGGAACTGAAGGACATCAGCGGTATCAGATGTCGGTGGACCGGGCTGGCAGCAGCAGTGAGGAAGGAGAGCTGCCTGAAGATCCCCAGGAGGCTGCAGGAGTATCCGGTGGGGCGGCTGGAGGTTCTCATCGCCTGGGACAGCCTGGTGAGTGTTCACACTCTTCTTTGTCTTGTGGGGTGGGGGAGGGTTGTCGGGGGGGGAGTGGGGGCGGGGGGGCCTCTGGGGGGGGAGCGTGGCGGTTGTGGGGGGGAGGGGGAGGGGGGAGGGTAGTGCCCAGGCCGGGCAGGGGGTGGGGGAGGGGTCGCAGGGGTTGTTGGAGTCCCTCAGGGAGCTGCTTCGGCGATTGGACGGGGGGGAGGTGAGACCCCCGACTCCGGTGACGCCGTGGGTTTGTCCGCCGGCGGTGGTGGGGGGGGCAGTCTGGTGGGGGGGGGGGACGGCTCAGAAGGTGTCGGTGACGACGGAGACGCAGACGGAGAAGGACGCCGGGGGTACTAAGCCGGGATCAGAGACGGGGGACAAGGATTTGGACAAGGTGCGTTTGGCGGATGCAGCGCGCTGTGAGGTATACGTGTGTTTTGAGGGCCCATTGGGGGCCCACTTGAAGAAGGAGGTGCGGGAAAAGATTTGGAAGGACGAGTTTGTGGAGATTTTTTTCCCTGCTCCCCTTGGAGAAATTTAATTTAGATCGGGTGAAGCCGGATGAGAGTAAAAAGGATGAGGAGGAGAAGAGGAGGTATAGGTTAATCCCGCGCACATTTGCAAACTGGCTGCAGGCGTTTGCGATTTTTGCAAGTGTGATCGGGGAGAAGACCCCGGAAAATTGCTCCGCACTGTTTTGCTATTTGGAGGCGATCAGTGAGGCGCATAGGGTTTATGGGGGTTTGGCATGGCTTCGGTATGACGAGCAGTTTCGTCAGCGGAAGGCTGTTCGCCCCTCCATCAGATGGGATCACAAAGACATTAGTCTTTGGATGAAGCTGATGACATCTTCGAGGGGGTCGGGGCAGTTTTTTCCAGGGGGGGCCGGTGGCGCTTCCTCCGCGGGATCGCCGGCCCCTAAAAAGAAAGGGGTCTGCTGGCAGTTCAATGAAGGAACTTGCCGTTTCGGCTCAGCGTGCAGATACAAGCACGAGTGCTCAGGCTGCAGCGGGAACCACCCCTTCCTGCGTTGCTTTAAGCAGGGCAAGGGTCGGCCAGGGGACAACGCTGGAAAAAGGGATGACGCCGGTGAGTCTGTTAAGGATGCTTCCTTTTCTAAGTAGGTATCCGGACAGGGCGGCGGCGCTGTTTTTGGAGGTTGGCTTTAGGGAGGGGTTTAGGATTCCGAGTATGGTGCGGGAAGTGCCACCGCTCTCGGATAACTTGAGGTCGGCCCGTCTCCATCAGGAGGTGGTGTCGGCCAAATTGGCCAAGGAGGTGGCGTTGGGGCGGATGGCGGGCCCGTTCGTGGATCCTCCGCTGCCAGGTTTAGTTGTTTCCCCGTTGGGAGTTGTTCCAAAAAAGGAACCGGGTCAGTACAGGATGATTCATCATCTGTCCTACCCTAAGGGCGGCTCGGTTAATGATGGTATCGACCCGCAGGCATGTGCGGTTACCTATACATCATTTGATGCGGCAGTAGCGTGGGTTAGAAGATATGGTAGGGGATCTCTGATGGCGAAAACCGATGTGGAATCGGCCTTTCGTTTGTTGCCTGTACACCCCGAGAGCATGTGTTTGTTGGGTTGTTGCTGGCTGGGGGAGTACTTCGTGGATAGGTGTCTCCCGATGGGGTGTTCCATTTCTTGTGCGTATTTTGAACAGTTCAGCTCATTTTTTGAATGGGCAGTGAGGGAGGTTGCGGGGGTGAGTTCGATTATCCACTATTTGGATGATTTTTATGCATAGGCCCCCCGGATTCTCGTTGTTGCGGCATTTTGCTCGGGACGGTTCAACATTTAGCGCACAGATTTGGGATCCCCCTGGCGGCGGATAAGACCGAAGGCCCCACATCGGCCTTGGTTTTCCTGGGCATCACGATTGATTCGATGGCCATGGAGTGTAGATTGCCGGAGGACAAATTGGTGGCATTGCGGCAGGAGGTGTGTATGGCCAGCGGCAAGCGTAAGCTTCGCTTGAAGGAAGTGCAGTCCTTGCTTGGCAAATTGAATTTTGCTTGCAGGATTATCCCTATGGGGCGTATTTTCTGTAGACGATTGGCGGCGGCGACGGCGGGGGTACGCATGCCGAATCATTTTGTGAGGTTGACGAGGGAGTTACAGGAAGACATGAAGATTTGGGATTCCTTTCTGGCGGAATTCAATGGGCGGGCCATTTGGCAGGTTGGGCCGGTCGGCAATGCTGATCTGTTCCTGTTCACGGACGCGGCCGGTTCGGGTGGCGCTTACTGTCAGGGTAGGTGGAGCGCGGGTCCATGGCCGGAGAGTTGGAGGGAAGCGGGTTTTCTCAAAAATTTAGTTTTGCTGGAGTTGTTCCCCATTGTTTTAGCTGTGGAGTTGTGGGGGGAGGTCTTTGAGAACAGGAAGGTGCGATTCAATTGCGACAACATGGGGGTGGTGATGGCCATTAATAACATCTCGGCCTCTTCTCCCCCGGTGATAAGGTTGTTGCGCCACTTGGTGCTTTGCTGTTTGCGCATAAATGCGTTTATATATGCTGTGCATATCCCTGGGGTCGACAATGGCTTAGCGGATGCTTTGTCTCGTTTCCAGTGGGACACGTTTCGCAAATTGGCACCGGAGGCACGTCAGGAAGGGGAATTGTGCCTGCAGGAGCTGTGGACTGTTGCATTGGAGTCGCCGCAGGATTGATCAGACAGTCTCTCAGCGCAGGAACGTGGAAGGCTTATCAGAAAGTTTGGCAGGAATGGTTGGTCTTGGTGAATGAGGTAGGAGGTATGGGGGGCCCGGATGGGATGGAGATGCTGGTGTTGATCTTTGTATGTGCTAATCATGCAAAGGGAGTGTCCGGGGCAGCCATCGGACGGAAGATGGCTGCGTTGGCCTTCTGGTTTCAGATGGAAGGTAGGGTGGATGTCACAAAGGCATTTTTGGTCCGCAGGGCTCTGCGGGGGTACAGAAGGGGTTCCCAAACACGAGACTCCAGGCGCCCTGTGTCTTTTGCGGTGCTGGGGTCAGTTCTGTCAGTGTTGGGGGAGGTGTGTTCCACGGGTTACGAGGTAGTACTGTTTAAGGCGGCGTTTGTGCTGGCGTTCTTTGGGGCTTTTCGGATTGGGGAGCTGGTCTCGCCGTCCAGGAGGATGGCTGGCGGACTGTGGTGGAGTGATGTCCAATGCTCGGGAGGCAAGGTGAGGATCTGGATTAGGAAGTCGAAGATGGATCAAGAAGGAAGGGGGGCCTGGGTGGAGTTGTTTCCAGGGGTGGAGGAGCAGCTTTGTCCGGTAATGGCTCTGCAGCGGTTTTTGGCACTCCGCCCGCCGGGGGAAGGAGCGTTGCTGGTGCATCGGGATGGATCCTGCCTGTCCAGGTTCCAATTTTCTGCGGTTTTTCGGAGGTGTCTGGAGGCAGCTGGTCTTCCCTCGGGTGAGTATGCTTCCCACTCGTTTCGGATAGGGGCGGCTACTGAGGCAGCTAGATGGGGACTTCCGTCGGAAGTCATTCAGAGGATTGGTCGGTGGGAATCGGCTAGGTACCGGCTATATGTTAGGCCACAACTGTTGTGCTAAATTGTTTTGTTGCTTTTGTATATTACTGATGTTGATGGGTTTGCATGGTTTTTTCTTTTCTTTTCAGATCCCCCAAGATGTCTCGTTTGGATAATGGGACATTCTTTTGTTTTTTGGGGGGCCAGGAGGGCGGATGTCAGGCCTGAAGGTAGACAACTCAGGGTGGCCAGGGAGGAAGGCACGGTCAGGTGGATTGGGATCCCGGGTATGATGTGGCATAAGGTGGTCCCCGAGGTACATCGCTTTGCTGCCTTGGATCGGTCCCCGGATATTTTGGTGCTCCATGTTGGGGGCAATGATCTGGGGATCCGACCTATGCGACAAGTGATCAAAGATATACAGTGGGATTTCTTGAGGCTCCGTACCGCTTTCCCGGACATGACGGTGGTGTGGTCGGATATAGTGGCCCGCATGTCGTGGAGAGGGGCTCGATCCTGGGAAAAACTGAAAAAAAACAGGATTAAGGTCAACAAGGAGGTGGGAAGGTTTGTGGCCCGGAATGGTGGGGTGGTCATCCGTCATTGGGAGCTAGAAGTGGACACCTGGAGGTATTTGAGGGGCGACGGGGTTCATTTGAACCCTGTGGGCATTGATCTGTGGGCCTTAGGGCTGGAAGATGGTGTGCACCGGGCTTTGCTGGCTTGGCGGCGGTCACAAGTGTAAGGTTTCACACTTGTTCCGCGGTGGCGTTGGGTCCTTGGCGATTGCTATATATATATATGAAAATATATATGTAGAAATGCATGGGTCAATTGAAAAAGGTTGGGACCCATGCCAGAGATGGAGTCATTGTGTTTGGGCTGGTGTCAGTCCAGATTAATGGCTAACATATGTTGGGGGTCTGTGGTCAGTTAGTGAGTCCTCGAGGCAAGTTTGGCGGCTGGGGACAGATGCTGACGAAGTGGGGATCACAGGCTCAAAATAATAAGGGGTCGTCAGGGACCAGCCAAAAAGCACTTAGGGTCTTTTGGGTAACTGGAAGTTGTTACAAGTTTTTTGTATTATTAAAATATTTAAAATAAAGTTTAATTTTTTATTGTTATTTAAATAAAGGCCGTTGAGGCCATTTTCATCCAAGCAGGTGTCCGGGTATTTATTTAAGATTAACAGTTAAGGTTTACATGTATTGTTGGGGAAGTAAGTTATCTGGCTACCCTAGTCATGAATGAGCAACAGAGACACCTTTGGACAGCAGCATTGTTAATCTGAGGGGAGGGGAGTGTTAAGCCTCGTACACACGGTCGGACTTTTTGACAACAAACATGCAAATTAGCTGTTTTAAGGCAACATCCGACCGTGTGTATGCTCCATCGTCTGATCGTGTGTACAGAAAACCATCGGACTTAAGTCCAGAGTACAAACATGCATGCTCAGAACCAATGCAAAAGATCAGACAACAATACAGAAGTTGACCAAAGGTGGCAGTAAAGAGCAGAAAAAAAAACACGTGATTTGGTGAAAGTTGGCTGAAAAAGTCCCGCCGTGTGTATGCAATACAAGTGCACGGCCAACGCCCTTTGGACAGAAATCCACGGGAAAGTTTGTTTGACATCCGATCGTGTGTACGAGGCTTTAGATCCACTACAGATTTAAGTACACTAACAAATTGAAGCCGCACTGCAGCTTACACTTAATAATCATTCATTCATAAATAAAAGCTGCTCATTGTAAGCACCGCTGTCAGTGGTAAAACGCATGTTTCAACCCTTTAACTGTGACATTTGCAGGACAGCTTGTTGTGTTGAAGAGCAACAGACTTAATGACCAGGTCATCAGCTGAAAATAAAAAAATTAATGAAATTGCTATTAATACATATCTGAAAAACATTATAAGATGTATATATTTACAATATACATAGAGTACAATATTATAATGTTAATTTACTAAAGCAAACTATATTCCTCAAATATCAAAAAGTATATTTTGTTCTTTCCTATGTGTAAACTTCCTATATTGCACCTTCCTCTGGAATATGACAAAGCTTTTTCTATCACATTTTGTACCAAATAAAAATAGTTTGTAAACAAAAAAATAATAAAGTGACACTAAATTTCTGTTTTAACCAAAAAAATAAAAAAATAAAAAATAAAAAAGTAAAATAAAATAAAAAAATAGATCACTCAAAAAATAAAACAAATGCAGCCATCACATCCAGGAATTGGAAAGCTGCAATGTTTGCTTATGGATTTAATACCACTTTAATAAATAAGCAAATTCCGGTCAATATCGGCTTGCAAACATAATCTACCAATGATAGTTTTTTGTAGCTTGTCTGTTTTGTCTGCAGGGCAATGCGCTTCTGTTTTCTTGCTGCAGTGGGTTTTTATGTAAAGCATCTTGTATTTGTGGGCATAGGATCATTTAAGAGCATAAAAGTGTTTGCGCTGCTGAAGGTGTTTGTATACAAAAAACAGCATGTGTGGTTTGGCATTTTTCCTGTCCGCATACATACATCATCTACGCTTGCCAGGCTCAGGATGCCAGTCTGGACAGTGTCTGCCAGGCTCTGCTGTCTGTGAAACGTCGAGCGAATGCTACAGTAGGGACAGCTGTTGTTTCTATTTTCTCACCACTCTTCCAGTGTTCCTTTCTTGTACCATGTGATGAAGTATGCAAATTCTCTAGGGTGGGAGAGAAATGAGAATCGATGTCTAGTTTGCAATCTTCTTTAACATATTTACTGGGCACACCGACATATGTTTAAGTAAATCCTGTCAGGTTCTCCTTTCAAAAATACTCCTTACAAAAATGATACATTTTTTCTTAGATATTTCATGTTAACATGTTAAAGCGGAGTTCCAACTGTGAATTATTATTTTTTTTATTATCGCTGCCCGATTGCCGATTTAATTGAGCAAGATGTGTTATATTCCTTGTTCTTGGCACTTTCCATCTTGCTTGTGGGCATGTGAAGCCCACAAGCACTGTCTTCCGGGCTCTGGTGCAGCTGAGCGTCCAGCCTGCATCGTCCGTTCTCGCGCATGCGCAGTATGTATGGCGCAGCACAGTACACTTCTAACGTTGCCATCACAATGGGTGGCGTCGCCAGAAGTGCCCGTCCCCATTGTGATGGCATCGAAGACCTCGGTGCTGCCTACTGACTCCTGGGAAATGATGACAAGCATCTCCCAGGAGCACTAGTGAGCACGGGCACCTGAGGGAAATGACATCAGGCGCCAGGGAGAGGAAGAGGCAGATTCCAAGGCACCCCTTAGCAACAGACATCAAAATGTAAAGAAAAAGTTTTTTCCAACTGTTTATTCGGTTTAATGCTGCTGAATAATGAAAAGTTAATTTTATGGGTGGAACTCCGCTTTAATGACATGTTTACTAATATTCCTTTTATCGCTGTTGGATTATTGCTGCCTTAGGAAATCGGTTCAAGCTAAGGAACCCTGGCAGGCATGTATTTTCTTACCAGTTTTCCAGGCAGTAAAACATTTTCAATAAATCAGTTGGTGGTCACTGCCTAGGGCAGCTTGTTGTGATAAGAGGGCAGTGCCAAAGCTCAGCATTCAGAGTATGTTGACATTTTTTCTCTTTCATTTTGCCTCTCTGGGTCATCACGCTTTAGCTATTTATACATCAGGAAGTCCTGAGCCTTAAAATGATTGTAAAGGATCGTTTTTTTTTTTTTAAATAACAAACATGTCATACTTACCTCCAGTGGCTCAGATCATCCTCTTCTGGGGTCCCACGGCAGCTCTCGTAGCTCCTCCTCACATCAGATAACCCCCCTAGGACAGGGGTCTTCAAACTACGACCCTCCAGTTGTTCAGGAACTACAATTCCCATCATGCCTAGTCATGTCTATGAATGTCAGAGTTTTACAATGCCTCATGGGATGTGTAGTTCAGCAACAGCTGGAGGGCCGTAGTTTGAAGATTCCTGCCCTAGGAGAAGAGCTCTCCCAAGGGGGTTAACTTCAGCATTTTCAGCAGCGTTCAGCTTTTGCGTCCACAGACGCGAATGCCGAACTCGGCCCTGCCCACGGCGCACGCTTCATTGGATTTGATTGACAGCAGAAGGAGCCAATGGCTGCGCTGCTATCAATCTATCCAATCAAGAGCTGGGACTGTGTTCAGTCTGCTCAGTTTATGATTGGACAGGAGCCTCTGTCTCCTGTTCATTCATCTTTAGTGCCAAGAAAGGGACTGGGGAATGTGTGTCCTCAGTCCTTTGCCTGTCTCAAAGGAGGGATGTCAAGGGTCTGTTTAGACCCCTGACATCTCACCAAAGCCCCCCAAAAAATATATTTAAAAAAACTCAAAAAAAATTTAAAAGTGTAAAAAAAAAAAAAAAACAACTACTGACACCACTCTCCCCTGCCCTACCAACACTGTTCACTGCCCCAAACCCCTTCCCCCAAAAAGCATTGTAAAAAAAATTAAAAACAAATAAAATTGTAAAAAAAAATCAATTATTAAAAAAACTACTGACACCGTCCGCATACCACCCAGCAGAAGCACTGCTAAATTTTTTTGAAAAAGTGATTTAAATAATATTTTGCTGCGGGTGTGTGTGTGGTGGTGGGGGCGTTTGTGGGCATGAAGCGCCACTGAAATTAGTTTCTACAGGTTGGGATGGCTGCTGTATCTCTCCTCGCCCTTTCCTTTCTCCCCCCCCCCCCCCCCCCACATGCTCTCCCTCTTTCCATCCTTATTTCGGCCCCCTATAACTTGTAATATCACATGTTCCCGCATTACGGCTTACACATACTGTATGTGTAAATGCTTTAATAGCCTTTTCTGCTGAAAAAAAACGAGTTTGTCAGCTGTGGCAGAAGTTCCCAGAGATGCGATTCTTTCCCTATAAGCAGACTCATGTATATGGATGTTTGAACACAGACTGGTAATAAGCTGGGCTCCTGCAGACACATGAATGAAGAGACACACAACATTTCATGTCAGCGCTACAGAACACTGAGACGCCAGAGCACAAATTAAACGTCGGCTATCATTTCATTGTATGTCAGAGTTGTGCTGACACCAACATACCTCCCAACTGTCCCTGATTTGGAGGGACTGTCCCTGATTTGGAGGGACTGTCCCTGATTTGGAGGGACTGTCCCTGATTTGAAGAAATGTCCCTCTGTCCCTCCTTCCTCCACAGTTGTTTCTCATTTTGGTCTGATCTATATAGTTGTATATTAAATGTACTTTTTTCTTTCAAAAAGTTTTTCCCAGTCCTAAACCTTTCATCTGATTTCTAAATTGCTGCATTTGTACATTTCAAAAACCAGTATGAAGGAATAGTAGTGGTAAAAAAAAAGTGGATTTAATTAACCTTTTTTTGGGGATTAATTCTCCTTTAAGGGGGTGCGTCCTATGCCTACATACATTTGCTGGTAGGTGTCCCTCATTCCCATCTCAAAATGTTGGGAGGTATGCACAAAGCCTTCAGACCTCCTCCATATACTGCCCCAGCTACACTGAAAATCATCAACAATGGGAGACCTACCATCACTTTTATGTTTATATGTGAGCTAATACTAATTTGTGGATTAATAAAGTTAGTTTTGTATAAAACAAATAACTGCTTGCATAGTTTGGCCTTTTTTTTTCTAAGCATAACTAAAGGCACATTTTATTTATCTACATTTGAATAGAGTGGCGAGGTGTTAGATTAACTCCCAACCGTCCCTGATTTCGAGGGACTGTCCCTGATTTGGAGCAATATCCCTCTGTCCCTCATTCCTCCTCATTGGTCCCTCCCTATATAGATGTATATAAAATGCACTTTTTAACTTTCAAAAGGTGTTTCCCAGAGCTAAACCTTTCATCCAATTTCTAAATTGCTGCATTTGTACATTTTAGAAGTCACGAAAATTCTCATACAACAGAAAAAATAATTGGAAGTGAAGTCATGTATTGTAGTATATTTGTATGGTATTTTTGAACGACAACTGTACTGACTAAATGAAAAACGTAAGATCTGGTATCATACAAGGACAATTTTTGTGCTTGTCCGATCCAATAATATCGGATAAACTGTCATGATCGGCTCTCGAAAGCTCTGTACTAACGATCCGATTATCGCACCATCCTGTCAAAAAAGTGGTATTTTTCATCCGATTTTTGGATGTTGTGCAGGGCCATTAGAATAATTTACAATAGATTATTGGTATTTACTAGTAAGTACTAATTTTGACCTAAAAAAAGTAAGTAAGTTTTAGTAATATAACCACTTTACGACCAGCGCACGCCGATGTATGTCCATTTTTTGAAGAGGGATATCTCGGTAACGGTAGCAGCTGCTGCCACAACCGAGATATCCATCTCTTTAGGCGCCAGTCGTGTGTGCGATAATGGTGGTCTCCGCGGCGGGTTTGCCGCGAGATCACTGCTATCGACAGCGGGAGAGGTGCCACCCTCCCTCCCGCCGCTCTCCCGCACCCTCCGCCGCTTAATGGAGCTGTTGGTAACGGCGGAGACGATCGATGGCTGGGTATGGAGACGAGTGAGGCTAAGATGGCCCCCAGTCATCTCTATACCATAGGAGGGTGGAAGCGACGTCAAAACATCACTTCCGCCCATACCTCTTAAAGGTATATTTTTTTAATGTCATTTTTTCAAATGACATTTTTTTTTATTTTATTTTATTTTTTTATTGCATTTAAGTTCAAATATGAGATCTGAGGACTTTTTGACCCCAGATCTCATATTTAAGAGGACCTGTCATGCTTTTTTCTATTACAAGGGATGTTTACATTCCTTGTAATAGGAATAAAAGTGATCCATTTTTTTTTTTTAAAACAGTGTAAAAATAAATAAAATCAATTAAACTAAATAAGAAAGAATAAAACGTTTTTTAAAAACACCCTGTCCCGACGAGCTCACGCACAGAAGCGAGCGCATATATGAGCAGCGCCCGCATATATGAAAATGGTAGTCAAACCACACGTGTGAGGTATCACCGCGATCGGTAGAGCGAGAGCAATAATTCTAGCCCTGGACCTCCTCTGTAACGCAAAAAGAGCAACCTGTAGAATTGTTTAAATGTCGCTTATGGAGATTTTTGAGGCTAAAAGTTTGACGCCATTCCACGAGTGGATGCAATTTTGAAGCGTGACATGTTGGGTATCAATTTACCCGGTGTAACATTATCTTTCACAAAAATAATTCGCTAATTTTACTGTTGTCTTATTTTTTTATTCAAAAAAGTGTTTTTTTTTCCAAAAAAAAGTGCACTTGTAAGACCGTTGCACAAATACGGTGAGAAAAAAAGTATTGCAATGACTGCCATTTTATTCTCTAGGGTGTTAGAAAAAAAACACAATGTAAAATGTTTGGGGGTTCTAAGTAATTTTCTAGCAAAAAAAACTGTTTTAAACATGTAAACACCAAGTCTGAAAAAGAGGCCTGGTCCTTAACCACTTCCCGACCAGCGCACGACGATGTACGTCGACAGAATGGCACGGGCAGGCATATTGGCGTACATGTACGTCCAATATTCGTTGCCGCCATGCCATCGGGAGCGCGCCGCCGGGCGGCGCGCTCCCACGCTGGTCGGGACCCCCGTGAGTCCGGTCGCGGGACCCGCGGACTCGATCGCCGCGGGCATCCCCGCGATTGTCTCACGGAGCGGCCGAATGGAGGAAATGCTGTATAAACAACATTTTTCCATTCTGCCTAGCAACTAGTGACGCTGATCTCTGCTCCATGTGATTGGAGCAGAGATCAGTGTACACTAAATGAAAGCCCAACCCCCCCACAGTTAGTAACACACCCCTAGGAACACTTAACCCCTACACTGCCACCCACTGGTTAACCCTTTCACTGCCAGTGTCATTTACACAGGAATCACTGCATTTATATAGCAGTGATTACTGTATAAATGACAATGGTCCCAAAAATGTGTCAAAAATGTCCGATGGGTCCCCCACAATGTCGCAGTCACAATAAAAATCGCAGATCGCCGCCATTACTAGTAAAAAAAAAATAATAAAAAATTATTAATAAAAATGCTATAAAACTATCCCTATTTTGTAAACGCTATAACTTTTGCGCAAACCAATCAATAATCGAAAATATGTAGAAGAATACGTATCGGCCTAAACTGAGGGAAAAAAATGTTTTTTTATATATTTTTGGGGGATATTTATTATTACAAAAAGTAAAAAATAATGCGTTTTTTTCAAAATTATCGCTCTATTTTTGTTTATAGCGCAAAAAATAAAAACCGCAGGGGTGATCAAATACCACCAAAAGAAAGCTCTATTTGTGGGAAAAAAAGGACGTTAATTTTGTTTGGGAGCCACGTCGCACGACCGCGCAATTGTCAGTTAAAGCGACGCAGTGCCGAATCGCAAAAAGTGGTCTGGTCTTTGACCAGCAAATTGGTCCGGTCTGAAAGTGGTTAAAGAGGAAGTAAACCCTGGAGTTTACACCCTCTTTCATTCCCTGCAAAGGTAAAGCATAATGGACTACTATGCATCGCATAGTAGTCCATTATGTGTCACTTACCTGACACAGGAGACAGCGAAGTCACCGCTGTCCCCTGTAGTCCGGCGCATCCATCTTCTCGGTGGGCTCTCGCTGCTCCGCCGCTGTCATTCGGCGAAGCCGCGATGACGTCACTCCCGCGCATGCGCATGGGTGCCGCCACTCGCGGCATATCGCCGTTGTTTGCGGCACACTGCCGTAGACAGCGGTGCCTGTTTTTCAGCAAATATCTCCTAAACTGTGTAGGTTTAGGAGATATTTCTTGGACCTACAGGTAAGCCTTAATCTAGGCTTACCTGTAGGTCAAGGTTGGTTGTAAGGGTTTACAACCACTTTTAAGTGGATAAGCTTTGTATTGTAATTAAAGTGGAAGTCCAGGCTTTAACTAACCAAGCTTAATACAGCTTCTACCCCCCCAACACCTATACTAATTATAGTGCCTTGCAAAGGTATTCACCCCCCCTTGGCTTTTTTTCTATTTTGTTACATTACAGCCTTTAGTTCAATGTTTTTTTAATCTGAATTATATGCGATGGATCAGAACACAATAGTCTAAATTGGTGAAGTAAAATTAGAAAAATATATACATAAAACTATTTTTCAGAAATAAAAAACTGATAATTGGCGTGTGCGTATGTATTCACCCCCGTTGTTATGAAGCCCATAAAAAGCTCTGGTGCAACCAATTGCCTTCAGAAGTCACATAATTAGTGAAATGATGTCCACCTGTGTGCAATCTACGTGTCACATGATCTGTCATTACATATACACACCTTTTTGAGGCCCCAGAGGCTGCAACACCTAAGCAAGAGGCACCACTAAGCAAACACTGCCATGAAGACCAAGGAACTCTCCAAACAAGTAAGGGACAATGTTGTTGAGAAGTAAAGTCAGGGTTAGGTTATAAAAAAAATATCAAAATCTTTGTTGATTCCTAGGATCCCTAGGATAGGAGCACCATCAAATCTATCATAACCAAATGGAAAGAAGATGGCACAACAGCAAACCTGCCAAGAGACTGCCACACACGAAAGCCCACGGACCGGGCAAGGAGGGCATTAATCAGAGAGGCAGCACAGAGACCTAAAGTAACTCTGGAGGAGCTGCAGAGTTCCACAGCAGAGACTGGAGTATCTGTACATAGGACAACAATGAGCTGTACGCTCCATATAGTTGGGCTGTATGGCAGAGTGGCCAGAAGAAAGCCATTACTTAATACTTTCAGCAAAAAACATGGCATGTTTTGAGTTTGCGAAAAGGCATGTGTGCGACTCCCAAAATGTATGGAGGAAGGTGCTCTGGTCTGATGGGACTAAAATAGAACTTTTTGGCCATCATAGAAAATGCTATGTCTAGCACGAACCCAACACATCACATCACCCAAAGGACACCATTTTCAGCAGGACGTTTATTGACGCCCTCCCAGCAATTTAGGTCCGCGCTGTATCTGTCATTCGGCTATAGTGCAGACTTGAAGAGGTTAACACACATTGCCAATATGACAACTGACACAGTTGTAGGAGAGCTACAGACACAGGTCTGGTCTCAGGCCTGCACTATACGGGAGAACTAGACAAATTCAGAAAATGCAGGACATAAACAGGACATAGACAGGACTGGGAGAGGTTTTTCTCCAAGACTTTCACCGATGAGCAATGGAGTAATGCCTGCATATTAGCACACAAATGCTCCATAAGCACTAGTGCTCAAGAGACAGCATACAAAGTACTGACGAACTGGTACCTCACACCAGCCAGACTTAACAAATGGTACCCGGGAACATCAGAGTCCTGCTGGAGATGTGATGGAGCTAAGGGTGATATGATGCATATATGGTGGGACTGCCCGAGCCTGCGGGAGTTTTGGGACGGGATCTGTACGCAGATCCGTGCCATCACTGAGACAGGTCTTGCCCTTACACCTGAGTGTTGCCTGCTTCACATCTCCAGCTACTCGTTAGGCAAGTACAAAAAGTCAGTGGTACGCCACATGCTGAACGCGGCCAAAGCGATCATTCCTAGACACTGGAAATCACCACATCCACCTTCCATAAGAGAATGGCTATCAGAGGTAGATTCCTTATACAAGATGGAGGAAACGGTTGCAATGGCTTCAGAAAGGACCGACAAATTTCACAGATTGTGGAGACCATGGTTTATTTTCAAATACTCAGATGCTTTTGCAAAACTCCAAAATGGTTGATCATGTAGGATGTGAATATTTACCTGGTTAGCGGTAAGACGGTACCATGTGACACAACCAAAGTTTGAAAGTATGGTTTAATGCTATGTATATTGGTTTATTGCTGCATACAGGATTGTAATGTTGTGCCTCTACTTTCACACCTGAGTCGGCCTACAGTTCAGTTACTATCGGTCTACGGTTCTTGCTACACGCACCCTGTAACACCCCCAGTCCATGGTCTGCTGACTTGCTTCCCAACTTACTGTTCCCCCTCCCCCCCCCCCCCCACCACTTTTCTTCCTTATCCCTCGCCCCCTTCCTCTATCTTTCTAGACACTTAAAAATTCACCCCCAACAATCGAATGTATCAAGGTGCACTGGTTGAAGGGGGTTATTGGCAATCTTTTCTTTAGGCTCCGCACCTACAGAGGCCTTTTCCTTATTTGCGTTTTCTTTTCCTTGCCAACTCACATTACCGAACTATGAGGTACTCTGTAGCGGATTTTATGACAGAACAATATGTTATTTTGTGCCTTATGGGCTTATGTCCATGGATATTTTTTCTTTATATTGTATTGTGATGTCAATTGTTTCAATAAACTTTTATTGGTTAAAAAAAAAAAAAAAAAAAAAAGAAAATGCAGAATTTTGAGGTCAAGCTCCTCCAACATCTTTTTTACATATATCAGGCATGCTCAACCTGTGGCCCTCTAGCTGTTGCGGAACTACAAGTCCCATGATGAATTGCAAGACTGACAGTTACAAGCATGACTCCCAAAGGCCGAGGCATGATGGCACTTGTAGTTCCTCAACACCTGAAGGGCCACAGGTTGAGCACCCATGACATATAAGCTATTTGGATCCAAACATAGACATTTCTCCACTGTTGTGGAATGTCAGAGAAAAGTTTGCACTAGATGAATCTACGGCAAATTTCCACCAAGTCGGCTTGATGCTTGAGGGTAAATGGTTACCATAAAATGATGGGCAAATATTGGGCAAAACTCATTGATAAATACACCCCCCAGGTTAGCCACTGACCTGGAACAAATGGTAAAGTCTGATAGTGAAATCAAGATTTGCAGTGGCAGCTCCCAAATTTAGTTTTAGCTTATTTTAACATCCTTATATTTAATTTTAAATATATTATGTAGGGAAAAAATCCAACGTTATATCACCCAATGTCTATAATTTCCATGTAGCAACACTCCCACTTACTTATAATACGGAAATACACATGAATATGTTTCTAAGAGATGCACCCACACACAGATCTGTACTTCATTTATGTGTTCTACCTTTATTCACAGGGTTGAGAGTTCTGTTGCACATATGGGTGAGTTAGAAATATAATCTGTTTTTGTTAAACACTCTCCATATTTTATCCTTATTACAGTATATACTAAAGTGTTAGCCATTTTATCAGGCTGGTTTATTTGAATATTGTGTAGGTGTTCTAAACCTTCGTATTCACTGAGAAGGTAAAATTGCTTCATATGCATGAAATGGGTCTTGAAGCCTGAACCTTCCCTATAGGGCGTTCCCGAAAACAAGCTAACAAATTTCAAACGGACACTTAACCACTTCCAGACCGCCGCATGCCTATATACATCCTAACTTTAAAGAGGGGATATCTTTGTTATGGCAGCAGCTAGCTGCCATAACCCCGGTATCCTCTTCTTCGGCGGGTAGTCCAGTTTCCGATAATAGTGGTATCTGCGGCAGATTCGCACTTTTATCAGTGGCGGGAGAGGGCCCCCCCTCCTGCCGCTCTCCGGTGCCCTCTGACGCTTACTGGAGCCATCGATAGCGGTGGAGGCAATCGGATCTTTCTCCTTCCTGGGTATGGAGACGAGTGAGGGGAAGATGGCCTCCGCCCATCTCCATACCATTGCAGGGCGGAAGCGATGTCAAACATTTTTTTTTAATTATTGCATTTGAGTGTAAATATGAGATCTGAGGTCTTTTTGACCCAAGATCTCATATTTAAGAGGCCCTGCTATGCTTTTTTTATATTACTATTTAAATTCCTTGTAATAGGAACTAAATTGTTTTTAAAAGAACAGTAAAAAATAAAAAATAAAAGGTAAAATAAATAAGAAAAAAATGTTTTTTTTAAATGTGCCCCATCCTGCCGAGCTCGCAAGCAGAAGCAAACGCATACGCGAGTGCCTATGAAAACGGTGTTCAACCCACACATGTGAGGTATCGCCGTGATCGGTAGAGCAAAAGCAATAATTCTAGACCTAGGCCTCCTCTGTAATTTACAATTTTTTAAACATCGCCTATGGAGATTTTTAAGGGTAAAAGTTTATCGCCATTCCACGAGTGGGCCCAATTTTGAAGCGTGGCATGTTGGGTATCAGTTTACTCGGCGTAACATTATCTTTCACAATATAAAAAAAACTGGGTGAAATTGTTTTTTTTTTGTCCAACCCAACTTGAGATTGCTATACTAACACATAGATGGTGATCATCCCTTCAGAACACACTAATCAGAGTTTGCAACCATTGGCTGCTAGCGCTGATTGGATGTTGGTTTTCCAGCATGCCTGTTTGACAGAAGCCAGAAGACTGTCTTTTGCAGAACAGACATTGGTACACACAGCTGGCTTCTGCCAAACTAACCATTTTTTCAGGCAATTTTTGGCCTGTGTGTACCCACCTTTTGGCTTCCCCAGCTATTGCCCAGAGTAGAGGTGACGATCTCTGTTTTATATAAATTCAAATAATAAAACAACCATACAACTCACAATAAAAAGAAATGCTTAGAGCACTATGAGAATCGCTTAGGAAGCAATACTCCAACCAGGATGAGACATCACCCAAATTCCTTGCATATAAGGCATAGACATGTGCGGTTCGTTTCGGTCCGAATTAAAATTTGGGCGAATTTCCATTATTCGGAAATACGGTTGTATCCAAAATTCTGAATTAGAATAGTACTGAATTTGAATGTATCCGAAATAACGAAAAAAAATAAAATTCGGCCGAAATTCGAATTGGAATAGTTTTCGAATAGTTTCACAATTGGAATAGTTTTCAAATTTGAATTAGAAAACTTTTTGATTTCGAACAGTTTTCAAATTCCAAATGGAAATCTTTTCAAATTCAAATAGTTTTCCAATTTCCAAAGAGAATAAAATAGTATACAAAATAAAGGAATAGAATAGAAAAATAAAAATATATCAATATAAATTGATTCGAAAACGAATAAACAAAACTAATTCCGAAAATGAACTAAACGATTTAAACTAATTTAACTAAACTAATTAATGTAAATAACTAATTTAAACGAAACAAAACAATTTTTTTCGCTCTGCACAGGTCTAATAAGGCGTATGTTATTAAAAGTGATTTGATGGCATTGGGCTCTTCACTGCCAGTCACATTTACACAGTAATCAATGCATTTTTAATTGCACTGATCACTGTATAAATGTAAATGGTCACAAAATAGCGCCAAAAGTGTCCGATGTGTCCGCCATAATGTCGCAGTCACAATAAAAATTGCAGATTGCCGCCATTACTACAAAAAAAAAAATATTAATAAAAATGCCATAAAACTTTGCAAAGTGACAAATTTCTCAATCACTGGTCTCCCTGGTTAACCAATCCTAGGAGTATTAAATTACCATAATTCAACACTATATCCTATGTACTGGACCCACTCACAGCAACACCCTCTCTACCCTATAAGTATAAGACCAAACAGAGACAAAAGCGAACATGCTCAATCTTTTAGTTTTCCTTCCCCCTTGCTACTTACTCCCATATATATATACATATATATATATATATATATATATATATATATATATATATATATATATATATATATATATATCATTTTTTTATCACCTTTTTACTTTTTTTAATCACCTTAACACCCCCCCCCCCCCCCGCGGGGGCCTAGTGTTGAGGTAACATAACTTAAATATGTACACCCTATCACAAATGACATATTCATGTTGCAACTTGCTAGATGTCAATTTACTGCCCTGTGTGCTAATTCAATATGTTTTCAAATGCATCTTTGTATTTGCCTTTTATTACATCAATAAAATCTTTAAACTTAAACAAAAAATGCTATAAAGCTATCCCCTATTTTGTAGACGTTATAACTTTTGCGCAAACCAATCAATAAACACTTATTGCAATTTTTTCTTCCCAAAAAATGTAGAAGAATACGTATCAACCTAAACTAAGGAAAAAATAATGTTTTTTTATATACTTTTTGGGGATATTTATTATAACAAAAAGTAAAAAAATATTGCTTTTTTTTCAAAATAGTTGCTCTTTTCTTGTTTATAGCGCAAAAAATTAAAACCGCAGAGGTGATCAAATACCACAAAAAGAAAGCTCTATTTGTGGGGAAAAAGGACGTTAATTTTGTTTGGGAACCACTTTGCAGGACTGCATAATTGTCATATAAAGCGACACAGTGCCGAATCGCAAAAAAATGCTCTGGTCTTTCAGGGGATAAAATCTTTAAACCCTTGTACACACGGTCTGAGATTCCGACGGAATGTGTCCTATCGGACCGTTTTGTTGGATAATCTGACTGTGTGCGGTCTCCATCAGACTGTTTCTGTCGGAGTATCCAACGGACCAAGTTTTCCAACTTGTCTATAAAATTTTCCGACAAAATGCTCCGATCGGACATACTCCGATCATGTGTAGCCTACTCCGACGGACAAAGTGCCACGCATGCTCAGATCAAATTCCTAGACCAAAGATGGTGCCCTGTACTGTGCTCCAAATTATGGAATTAACCGGTAAGTCAAGATTCCGTTTTATACTTGCACAGGATTGGATGATGGTAGTCAGTACAGCTTCCCTAAATTCACTAAGCCTTGCAAAGTGCAAATTTTCTTGCATAGCCTATTCGTCTTTAGTAAATAATCCCCATAGTAATATGTAAAAATACTTACCAGTACCCATAATAGTATTCAACAGGTGGGATTGATTAGAAAAGGCTCCTAATTTCATAGTATATTCTAGTCCAACAATGCTGCATGTTTTCCTATCATAGCATCTTAAGAGTGTTAATACCTGCATTTCTAAACATTTTACTTTGATAAAAGTGTTCTTCAAACCTGACATTTCATTGAATCCCGATTGTAACAGCTTCATTAAAACTTGGTTCCTAATGACCAGTATTTTGCTTCTTCACATAAACAAGAACCACACGCACATAGTATTGGGCTGTGGATAATGACTGGTGTGTTGTTTGTCTCAGGGATGTGTTACATGGAGGTGTGGATAATGCTGTAATTACCAAGCATTCAGCAGTGTAAATTGCTTGTCAGAGCCAGGAGTTCTGCTTATTGTCAGTTTCCTACTGAGCATTGCTGTCTTCAAAGTAGTAAGAAACACCTAAGAAATATTATGTAGAAAACCGGTGGGCGATGGGGGGGCACAAAGAAAGCAGTTAACAAACACATCCGTGTGCCTAAACATTGCTGTATAGCAGCCGGAAAACCCAAGAACATGGGGTGCTGTGTACTGCTTCCTAGTCTGTAGTGTTGTCCAGCCCCTGCCTGCTTAATCTACTGTACTACTGGTTCATTACTGTGAGAAGCAGGGGCATTGCTAGGTCTACAAAAAATCTGGGGCTAGAGCCCATAGTAGCGTAGTAAAGAAAGTCATACACTTGGGCGGGCATACACATGTATATACAGTAATATACGTGTGTGTGTGAGTGTATATGCCCAGAGAGCCCCCTACTTACAACAGGGTCCACAGAGAGAACCCCTTACAACGGGGTCCACAGAGAGCACCCCTTACAACAGGGTCCACAGAGAGCCCCCCTTACATCAGGGTCCCCAGAGAGCCCCCCTTACATCAGGGTCCCCAGAGAGCACCCCTTACATCAGGGTCCCCAGAAAGCCCCCCTTACATCAGGGTCCCCAGAGATCCCCCCTTACATCAGGTTCCCCAGAGAGCCTCCTCCTTACATCAGAGTTCCCAGAGAGCCACTCCCTTGCATTAGGGTCCCCAGAGAGCCCCCCACTTACATCAGGGTTCCCAGAGAGCCCCCTTTAAATCAGGGTCCCCAGAGAGCCTCTCCCTTAAAATCAGGGTCCCCAGAGAGCCTCCCCTTGCTTCAGGGTCCCCAAAGAGCCCCCCACTTACATCAGGGTCCCCAGAGAACTTATCCGCCCCTCCCCTTGGGGACACCTGCAGAGACTCTGGGCTATGGGGCCCAGATTCGGGGATATGGCCCCAAAAGCCACCCCCTAGCGATGCTATTGGTGAGAAGACTCCTTACTAAGGAATAGGGGCACTTTGTAGTCACCTCCCAGCTGATCTCAGGTATGGATGCACATGTGACAATATACATGCATTCTAATTCTTTCAACCAATAGGAAAATGTTTCTAGTTCGTATATAGTCAGATTTACAACCTATTCTCTCCATGTTCACACAGCTCTGAAAAACAATGTATCCCTCTGCCTTATGTGAATGCAGCAAGAATACCTTCCCTACATTCTGTTTACTATGCTAAATATATACTCAGCCCTGCAATACCAATATACCTATTTTATGCTACTAATTTTGATTAAGCCACAATCATTGCACCATTCCTGTTTCGTAGGGGTGAGCTCAATGTTCAGGTCGAACATGAGTTAGACTCGAACATCGGGTGTTTGCTCGCTCACTGAAGAATGAACATTATGGGGTGTTCGTGGGAAATTTGAGCGCCCACGGAACACCCTATAATGCACTGAGAGATCGCAGTGTATTGCTGTATTATGATTGGCCAAAGCATGCACCTGACCTACATGCTTTGGCCAATCCCAGCATCCTCTGCTAAGAGATCCATAATTGGCCAAAGTCAGGGTGCCTTTGGCCAATCATGGCTCAGGGGGACTTTGTCCATGCCCCACACTATATAAGGCTCCCTATGTAGTGTTGTTGGCATGGAGCTTGATTTAGATTTAGCAGGCAATATTATTCAGTTAGTGGCAGTGTATTTTATATATATATATATATATATATATATATATATATATATATATATATATATATATATATATACACACACACAGCATCCAGTCAGTGTAGCCTATATCTACAGTGCATTCCGTGGTGTGTATATACAGTATCTCACAAAAGTGAGTACACCCCTCGCATTTTTGTAAATATTTTATTCTATCTTTTCATGTGAAAACACTGAAGAAATGACACTTTGCTACACTGTAAAGTAGTGAGTGTACAGCTTGTATAACAGTTTACATTTGCTGTCCCCTCAAAATAACTCAACACACAGCCATTAAAGTCTAAACTGTTGGCAACAAAAGTAAGTACTCACTTTTGTGAGATACTATATATACTCTGCAGCCAGTGTAGCCTCGCTTGATCTACATTCTACAGTGCATTCTGTGGTGAACTATTTCTAATCTACTTCAGGCAGTGTATATATATACTCTGCAGCAGGGATGAGCTTTATGTTCAAGTCAAACTCATGTTCGACTCGAACATTGGCTGTTCGCCAGTTCGCTGAACAGCAAACAATTTTGGGTGTTCGTGGCAAATTTGAAAGCCGCGGAACACCCTTCAAAATTCTATGGGACTAAAAGTCTATTTTTTTAAAAATTTGGTTTGGGGTTTCCCTGTGGGGAAATCCCCATGCCGTTTTATCAATGACCCTTTATGTGTAGTGCGGACCGACAATTCATTGTAGCAGCGAGTAGTTTTAAATGACTTTTTTTTTCCTTTAGAAATGTAATTTTGCTGTCAGACTGTTCTAAATACAGGCATACTATAGACACCCCCCAGGTACGAAATTTAAAGGAATATTACACTTTTATTGTTTCACTTTAAGCATTATTAAAATCACTGTTCCCGAAAAAACTGCAGTTTTAAAAAAAAAATTGTTTGCATTGTTACATGTCCCCTGGGGCAGGACCCGGGTCCCCAAACACTTTTTATGATAATACCATGCATATAAGCCTTTCAAATTAGCACTTTTGATTTCTATCATAGACTTTTAAAGGGTGTTCCACAGCTTTTGAATTTGCAGCGAATACCCAAAATTGGGCGAACTGGCGAACAGCCAATGTTCGAGTCGAACATGAGTTTGACTCGAACATAAAGCTCATCCCTGCTTATAACTAATATCCTCCAGACTCTTTATTAGCTTTGTTGCCCTTCTTTGTACTCGCTCCATTTCCAGTACATCCTTCCTGAGGACAGGTGCCCAGAACTGGACAGCATACTCTAGGTGCGGCCAGACCAGAGTCTTGTGGAGCGGGAGAATTATCGTTTTATCTCTGGAATTAATCCCCTTTTTAATGCATGCCAACATTTTGTTTTCTTTGTTAGCAGCAGCTTGGCATTGCATGCCATTGCTGAGCCTATCATTTGTTGCAATGATATCTAACTTTTCCTCCACTTGAGAGAGATTTTCTGTCATCATTGCCTGTTGTGTTTCTGGTACACAGACAGAAAAAATTAACTTGAGTGTTCTATCCAAAACTAAAAAGAAACATTTTGTCTTTAGATATACTTTAAACTCATCCTGTGTACTGCACATTAAATCTGTTCCATGATGAAACAGTATCTTGATGGGCATCATATGGTGGACATCATACATCCTCATGCAGCATTTTATTTTGCATTGAAGAATCAGAAACAAATGTGTTTTTTAGGCAATTTTACATGATAAATTGTTCAAACAAAACCCATGGCTTGTTGGTGTATAAATAGAGCCTGTTTTTGTGACTACCCCTAAAGGTTAACCGATATTACAGTACAACCATTTGGGGACAACAGGTTATAATTTACCATATACAACATTTTGTCTGACTTAGCTTTAAGCGACTGGTAACATCTAAATAAAAATGGAACTGGAAACTCTGTGTATGACCCTACATAATAAGTTCTTTAAAAAAAACAAAAATGGTGCATTGCCAGCGGGGTGTGGTTAGGAATGAGCGCCCACTGCAGGGGAGGGGACAGAAATAGAGAGGGGAAGAAGAGGAAGAGAGAAAGAGAAAGAGGAAGAGAGAAAGAGGAAGAGAGAAAGAGGAAGAGAGAAAGAGGAAGAGAGGGAGAGGGGGAGAGAGAGAGAGAGAGAGAACACAACCACATAAAAAGGGGGGGGGAAAGGGGGGGAATCACCCTCCCACAGAGCATGAGGGGAAGAATGAAAGAAAAACTGGTATTCCACACCCTCACTTAAAAAGAGCTACTCTCCAACAATGTTTTGTATTCATCAGAGAATTTGAATTGGGTCCAGTAGAACTAGGTCTTATGGAAGCTGTCCTCCAGTTCCCTGAGACAATATATTACCTCCTCCATTTTCATGATCTCATTTACTTAATTACCTAGCGTGAGAGGCTGTGTGGATTTCCAGTTCCCCGGGATACATTATCTGGCCACATTGAGGAGGTGAATTGCCAGCGAGCGACTGCACCTTCATCTAGTTAGGGAACCTACACATAGTATACAAACTGCTGGATTATTAATAAGTGACAGGCCTCTCAATTCTAAGATCAAAAAAGACACTGAGCCTAAAGGGGCAGATCCGTGGGCAAGATCAAAGATATGAATCAGTGTGCCTCTGGAGTTTCTGTACCTCCGGCAATTTGGGTCCTCATTCGGGAAAATATAGGGAAGTCTAACAGGAACACAATACATCTGTATAGATAAGCGTAGCACAGGCCGACTGAGAGAACATGTCAAAGTGGTGAGGTTTTTTGCAAATGTATTCAAGTGTCATCAGTTCGAGAAGGTGGTGCAATTTGTCTGGGTTCAGTGGAGAGTAATGCGGCGTACACACAACCGGACTTTTCGATGGACTTGGTCTGACGGAACAAATCCGTCGCACAATTTAATCATGTGTGGGCTCCATTGGATCTTTGCTAACTTTAGAAATAGAACATGTTTCAAATTTTTACGATGGACTCAAGTAGAAAAATCAGTTGGTGTGTATGCTAGTCCAACGGACAAAAACTGATGCTAGGGCAGCTTTTGGCTACTGGCTATGAACTTCCTTATTCTCGTCCGGTCGTACGTCATTACTTTCAAATCCAGCGGACTGTGATTGTGTGGCCAAGTCCGCTCATCATTTACACAGGATGCTTCTTTTGATTTATTTGTATTTTCTGTGTAACTTGTATTGATTTTTTACTCTTTTCACTTTAGCTCTCACGTATATTCAGCGCAACTTTATGTATAATTTTTTTAAGTCCGCTCATCTGGAAAGTCCATCAGAACTCTGCCAAAAGTCCGTTGGGAAGACCGTCGGACCTAGTCTGTCAAAAAGTCCGCTCTTGTGTATGCGGCATAAGACATGTCTAATCTGGAAAGTCTACCAAACTGGCAGTGATGGTTCAGTCATTGGTCAGATGACTGAATAGATTTCCAGCTACTGTAATCCCCAAAAACATGCAATTAAAATATATATTTATGCCAGACTGGGCAAAATTTAGGGTCATGAAGACCAGGAAGAAAGGAAGGATTACTGATCATAAAGGTGCTTAGGAGAGTAAACTGGCCCAGGAGGATGTCAGCTTGTGAGGAAATGCATCGGAAGGAGGGATGTGCTGACATCACCACGTTGCTACGATCCTGCATGGACAGGTGGTCTATGCAAGCAGGCTGGCTTTTAAGCAATGCTTTTTATTCTACTCCTTGCTGTAAGTGCATTACCTTTTTACTATTAAAGTTATAGCTGTTTTTTACACTATTCAAGCTTTTTCTTTTTGGATTACTTTGGCTACCCAGATACTGATGCCCATTGACTATGGAGCTATGCTCCTGGTCCATATGAGAAATTAAGGATATCTGCCTGGCCTTACTCGCTTGGATTGAGGTCTGTCTTTGAGCCAACATCAGATTCTCCCTCAAGATAAAGGCCCTGGCTGGGTATTAGCCACAAGCTTCCTTAAGCTTGTCGTCTGGTAAGCGCACAACCTATGTGGTGGAGGCGCACATTTTTGTTGTGGTGTACAAACTATCTACTTCACTGTCACGATGAATTAAAGGGACATACTCATATTCACTTTTTTACCTTGATGAATTGATCTTAAGGACTACCAAAACACTTTGTGTCTCACAAATTTAATTCAATTTAATTTTTATTTAGGTTAGAGCAGCTCCATTTTGTCAAATTCTTAGAGATAGCCTTAAAAGTAGAGGCCAAAACTGGATGACCTTTCAGCATTGGCTTGTGAACACACTAGCCTGATGCTGCGTACACACAATCAGAATTTTGGTCGTAAAAAGCTCTGATGGTTATCCCGATGGAATCCCAATGGGATTTCACTCAAGCTGTCTTGCGTACACACGGTCACACTAAATCCCGACCGCCAAGAAGGCGGTGACGTATAACAGGTACGACGGGACTAGAAAAAGGAATTTCAATAGCCAGTAGCCAATAGCTTCCGTCTCGTAGTTGAATATGAGAATGCGTGAGTTTCTGCGCGTCGGAATTGCATACACACGATCGGAACCTGCTCTCAATCTTTTGCTAGCGGAAATTCGGCCAGCAAAATTCCGATGGAGCATACACACAGTCGCATTTTCCGATGAAAAGCTCTCATCAGTCTTTTGCTGGCTGAAATTCCGACTGTGTGTACGCGGCATAAGGAGCACCTGTAGTGGTAAAGGAGATGCTGGTTGATTTACTAAAGGCAAATAGACTGTGCACTTTGCAAGTGTAGTTGCAATAAATGTCCTGAGAGCTTTGTGAATGTAGTGAAGCTTCACTTTGTAAGGAATACTCAATCATGTGCAAGGAAAATAAAACAGCATTTTTATGTGCACATGGTTGGATGATGTAAACCAGGAGAGCTTCATCATATTAAATAAGTTCTGGGGCAAATTAATGGAAACTGCACTTGTCTTTTTGCCTTTAGTAAAACAACCCCATGGACTGCTATGGCTTAGATTTTAACTTGCAAATCATCTTTGATGCTTTCTAAATGACATGCGATTGATCCTGAGAAAACGCAGGTCAATGTGTTCTATAGTTACAACACCACCCTTTCTCTTAGCTTAAAGCAACGCCGGCATCCATTGGGTCATGAGATGGAATTGTGCAAAATTGATTTGAAAAAAAGGCTGCCATCTTTCTCAGAAGCAATGTGAAAAGCTTATTACTGTCTGCAAATGTTTAAAACACGTAAGGTAAAGTAAGTGAACTTTTTGACTTAAGCACAATTGTAGTTTTTCCTGCATTGTGTTAGCTGCCTACTTAATGAGATCACTCATTTCCAGTTTTCTATTAATGGGTAAACTTAAGGAATTGGTGACTTGTAGTATACCTATTAATTATTCATCTACAAAATACATTGCATCGGGATGGTTTATAGTGCAGGGTAACATTTGAATTTGAAAGAGATTTTCTGGAGGGGTGGTGTATATATGCATGTGTAATTCCGTCACTAGGATTCATGTTTCACAAAGTAGATTAATAATTAGGAGATATGTCACAAATCAATAAGGGACATCCCCCCACAACACAAAGTACCCGCTCTTTACTAAGGGCCAATGCAACAGAACTTTTGGGCTTCTTTTGAAGGCTCCGCTCCCTACTTACAGCTTTTACAGCCCCATCAATACATTGAATCATTAGGATTGCTTATAATTTCTGGACTGGCAGAGTGTAAAACCAACACTAGTGAGGCAGACTTATAACCCAGCCATGTATAGAAAACCTCAAAAATTGGGATTTTATGGGCAATAAAGAATATACATAAATTATGCAAAAAAATTTATTTATTTATAGAAATTGGTAAAAAAAAACTCTAATGTTGAAATTACAACACATCATTGTAAACATGACACTTCAGAGAGGGATATCCCCCACGTTTCAAAAATTTGCACTGATATTTTACTAATATGGGCTGTTTTTTCAGAGTGTGGTATTATTCCCTGAAGAAGAGTCAAAATGCAATTTTTGAAACGCGTTGGATGTCCCTCTCTGCAGCGTTCCCTATTAAAAACCACAAACAAAGGGAGCAGTAGGCAGTTTGGGACACACCACAAATAGTCCTGTGCAAGATCTGCAATTTTTATTCGTTCTGAGTGTCATGTTTACAATGTTTACAATGATGTGTTGTAATTTCAACATGAGAGATTTTTTAACCAATTTCTATAAATAAATACATTTTTTTTGCATAATTTATCTATATTCATTATTGCCCATAAAATCCCAATTTTGGAGGTTTTCTATACATTATCAAGGGATGGTGGCAATATACATTCGTGGTCTCATGAATCATTATAATAATTAATAACCCAGCCAATGCCATGTATGATTCAAAAGCACAAGCGAGACCATCAAAGACTCCTATACTCAGGTATTGTCCAAATGCACTGAACTGACTTTTAAACTTTTTACTGGTGACCTCACATGAAAGTTATTTATTTCAGCAGATAGTACATACAACACAAAAGGACTCTTGCATGGAAAATAGCTTGGAGAACAGAAGATCCAGTGGTCTTCTACAAAAGTTAAGAAGAAGCTGCTACTGTATATCATCACAAAAATTCACTTTATAGTAAAAATGCACTTAGAGTCAGCGCTGTGCCTTTTACATGGCTATCAAATGAAAGGTGATTTCATTTTGACTTTAATGATGGAAGGTGGCATGTCTTTTAAGTCTAGGCAGTGAATGCATTCCTGAGGCTAGAGGTAGACCAGTAATGGTAAGTGGTAGTGCTATGAGACATTTCTGATAATGGGGTGTTTTTTTTTTCTTGTTTTTTTTCTAGATACTGCAGAAGTATAGCATAACTCAGCTTTGTGCCATGCTGTTTGTTCTAGTGAATAAGGTAAACCTTGTAATGGACACCACCGCATGCTCTCTAATTAGTAGATGAAAGGCAGACGGCCTCTTCATCCACAGGACAATGTTTTATTTTTAGCCAAATGGAGCAGGTTTCCAAGGAGCTGCAATGAATCTTTGCTGTTTATCACCAGTATTATGATGTGTGTGTGTATATATATATATATATATATATATATATATATATATATATATATATATATATATAAATAAGGAAATCTGAAACCTGTAACAAGAATGAAAGCTCAAACATGCCATGGGCACATGTGGAATTACACCCTAAAATACATTTCGCTGCTTCTCTTGAGTACAGGGATACCACATGTGTAAGCCCTTGTACACACGGTCGGAGATTCCGACAACCAAATCCGTCGGAGTAATTCCGACGGATTAATTCCGGAAGAGGTCCGGAAGTGATGTCGCATACACACGGTCGGACTAAGTTGTCGGAAAATCCGATTGTACATAACGTGATGACGTTATTTCGTTATGACAGGACTACGTTCAGGCTAGTAGCCAATAGCTTTGGTCTAGGAATTTGATCTGAGCATGCATGGCACTTTGTCCGTCGGAGTAGGCTACACATAATCGGAGTATGTCCGATCGGAGCATTTTGGCGGAAAATTTTACCGACAAGTTGGAAAAGTTGGTCCGTCGGATATTCCGATGGAAACAGTCTGATGGAGACCACACACAGTCGGAATATCCGACAAAACGGTCCCATAGGACACATTCCGACGGAATCTCCGACCGTGTGTACAAGGGCTTCGACTTTTTGGGAGCCTACCATGTACAGGACCCGGAAGACCAATTACTGCCTTCAGGCTTTTCTAAGGGAGTAAAATTGTGATTTCACTTTCTCACTGCCTATCACAGTTTCCGGAGGCCCTGAAATGGATAGCACACAACCCCCCCCCCCCCCCCCCCAAAATGACCCCATTTTGGAAAGAAGGCACTTCAAGCTATTTGCTGAGATTGAAATTATTGGCCTGGGCCTGGAGACTGATGGGTTCTGAAACAAATCTGATTGTTACGGCCGCCGTAAGGTAACGTCATTTCGCCCACCCGCGCCATTCTGCCTCAGTAAAACTACGGTTGCTGGTCGGAAACCGGTTTAAGCGACATCAAGCGTCACTTCTGCCCAATGGCCTTAAAGGGACCATTTCCATTTTACCGGCAAGTTGGAAAAGTTGGTCCGTCGGATATGCCGATGGAAACAGTCCAATGGAGACCACACACAGTCGGAATATCCGACAAAACGGTCCGATAGGACACATTCTGTCGGAATCTCCGACCGTGTGTACAAGGGCTTACATTACCACTATAGTACAGCCACTGAACTTGCCATCTAAAACTGGTGCTGAAAATTAACTAGATAGGCTTGCCATTAGAGGGATTCAATCTTCAAGTGTTGTATTAAAGGGGTTGTAAAGGTTCGTTTTTTTATTTTCTACACAGGTTCCTCTAAGCTAGTGCATTGTTGGTTCACTTACCTTTTCCTTCGATTTCCCTTCTAAATGTTTTTTTTTCTTTGTCTGAATATCTCACTTCCTGTTTCTCCTCAGTAAACTTCTCACCATCATCCGAGCGGTGGTTAGTCAGCCAGAACAGCCTACTGAACAGCTTACTGAGGAGGAACAGGAAGTGAGAAATTCAGACAAAGAAAACAAAGAAAACAAAGAAAAAAAACATTTATAAGGGAAATCGAAGGAAAAGGTAAGTGAACCAACAATGCACTAGCTTAGAGGAACCTATTTAGAAAATAAAAAACAAACCTTTACAACCCCTTTAATTCAACTTCAACTATCATCTCTGTCCATGGTGCTGAAGTCATCTCACACAACACTCATCTAAAAATCAACGGTGTTGTGTGAGCTGGCAATAGGAGGAGAAAATGGAGAGAAGTATAGCGTGAGATAACTTTGTCTCTTCTTTTTCCTTCTCACCCTTTTGGAGATACTGGATGCTGGGTAGTTTGGAGTATCTGACCCGATTTGATTCTACTGTATCAAAAGTATATGTGAAGATTTCCATTCCATAGACTTTTTGGCCTGGAGTTTGGTGATCCCCTAAGCATTAAGTATGGGCCGCCATTGAAGGAACGTCCTCTGTCAGGTTTCCCTTCTTTCCCCCATCAAGGCTGTTAAGATTCCCACACAATAGTAAGGAACCTGTGTTTAATTGGCTGGATTTATTTCCACTGACAATACTCCCCCTAAGGAAGTGAACGCTGGTCATGAAAAACGTTGAGGCAAAATTCTAGAGTCTATAGTAGTCTATAACAGCCTCTCTCAACCTTTTCAACACAGAGGAACCCTTGAAATAGTTCTCCGGTCTCGGGGGGAACCCCTACTAAATATTTGAAATCTACAACTCATGATACATTAGTGTGATGGTCAGTGGGAAGAATGGTCCTTACATGTATGGTCATTGGGAAGAATTGCCTCCTTACAGATAGCTAAAAAGATCAATGGTGTCAGTGGGAACTTATCTGAGAGACAGAAATTGCTCAATGCTGAAGGAACCCCTAGCAATCTCTGGAGGAACTCTAGGGTTCCACGGAACCCTGGTTGAGAATCACTGGTCTATAGTGTGAACTACTGTGAAAAATATATCTGTGAAACATAGATTTTGTAAAGTGTCAGTCTGAACGGAAATTAACTATGTAAAAATTGTTGGTGTTGTGCTCTAAGTATTAATTAACCACTTAAGGACCAGGCCTCTTTTTCAGATTTGGTGTTTACATGTTTCAAACTGTTTTTTTGCTAGAATATTACTTAGAACCCCCAAACATTTTATATTGTTTTTTTTTCTAACACCCTAGAGAATAAAATGGCGGTCATTGAAATACTTTTTTTCACACCGTATTTGCGCAGCGGTCTTACAAGCGCACTTTTTTTGGAAAAAAAATCACTTTTTTTGAATAAAAAAATAAGACATCAGTAAAATTAGCCCAATTTTTTTTATATTGTGAAAGATAATGGTACGCCGAGTAAATTGATACCCAGCATGTCACGCTTCAAAATTGTACCCGCTTGTGGAATGGCGTCAAACTTTTAGCCTCAAAAATCTCCATAAGTGACATTTAAAAAATTCTACAGGTTGCATTTTTTTTAGGGCTAGAATTATTGCTCTCGCTTTACCGATCATGGCAATACCTCACATGTGTGGTTTGACCACCGTTTTCATATGCGGGCGCTACTCACGTATGCGCTCGCTTCTGTGCGCAAGCTCGTCATGACGGGGTGTTTTTAAAAACCTTTTTTTTTTTTTTTTTTTTTAATTGATTTTATTTATTTTTACACTGTTTAAAAAAAAAAATGGATCACTTTTATTCCTATTACAAGGAATGTAAACATCCCTTGTAATAGAAAAAAGCATGAAAGGCCCTCTTAAATATGAGATCTGGGGTCAAAAAGTCCTCAGATCTCATATTTGGACAAAAATGCAAAAAAAAAAAAAAAAAAAAAAAAAAAAAAGACATTTAAAAAAAATATACCTTTAAGAGGTATGGGCGGAAGTGACGTTTTGACGTCGCTTCCGCCCTCCTATGGTATAGAGACGAGTGGGGGCCATCTTAGCCTCACTCGTCTCCATACCCAGCTAGCGAAAGGACCCGATCGCCTCCGCCGCTACCGACGGCTCCGGTAAGCGGCGGAAGGTGCGGGAGGGCGGCGGGAGGGGGGGTGTCACCTCTCCCACCGCCGATAGTGGTGATCTCGCGGCGAATCTGCCGCGGAGACCACCATTATCGTACAGACGACCGGCGTCTGAAGAGATGGATATCTCGGTTGTGGCAGCAGCTGCTGCCGTTACCGAGATATCCCTCTTCAAAAATAGGACGTACATCGGCGTGCGCTGGTCGGTAAGTGGTTAATCAATTAATATGAACACTGCTACACACTGCACTTCTGCACTGATCACTCGGTTCTCAGCCGTAGAGCCCGCGGGGAACAGATGCAGCCTTGGACCGATGCTGCATCCACCTAAGTATGAGTCTAAAAACCCAAGAATATTCCCATACTCTTTTAAGGTGATTGTAGCTACACTAGTGCACTATTGCCAAAAGTATTGGGGTGCCTGTTTTACACACACATGAATTTTAATGGCATCCTAGTCTTAGTCCGTAGGGTTCAATATTGAGTTGGCTCACCCTTTGCAGCTATAACAGCTTCAACTCTTCTGGGAAGGCTGTCCACAAGGTTTAGGGGTGTATCTATGGGAAGGTTTGACCATTCTTCCATAAGCGCATTTGTGAGGTCAGGCACTGATGTTGGACAAGAAGGCCTGGCTCGCACTCTGTGCTCTAATTCATCTATTGGGTTATGGTCAGGCCAATCAAATTCCTCCACCCCAAACTCACTCATCCATGTCGTCTTTATGGACCTTGCTTTGTGCACTGGTGCTCAGTCATGTTGGAAGAGGAAGGGGCTATCCCCAAACTGTTCCCACAAAGTTGGGAGCATGAAATTGTCCATAATGTCTTGGTATGCTGGAGCCTTAAGAGTTCCCTTTATTGGAACTAAGGGGCCAAGCGCAACTGTTGAAAAACAACCATACTACACCATAATACCCCCTCCACCAATTGATTTGGAGGGGTGGCCCAATACGTTACGCAATATAGTGTGGATAAGCGAGTTTGGGGTGGAGGAACTTGACTGGCTTGAACAGAGTCCTGATCTCAACCCAATAGCGAGCCAGGCCTTCTCGCCCAACATCAGTGCCTGACCTTACAAATGTGTTTTTGGAATAATGGTCAAATATTCCCATAGACACACTCCTAAACCTTGTGGACAGCCTTCCCAGAAGAGTTGAAGCTGTTATAACTACAAAGGGTGGGCCAACTCAACGTTGAACCCTACGGAATAAGACTGGGATGCCAATGAAGTTCATGTGCGTCTAAAGGCAGGCACCCCAATACTTTTGGTAATATAGTATACATTAGTGCACTTGTAATACATTAAAAGAGACCTATGGGATTTAGAAAAGATAAATTCATACTCATTCTGGTGGATGTGGCAATCCAATGCTGCATCTGTCCCCCACCGACTCTGCACTGCACTCATTTCTCAGCATTCTGTGAGACCCGTGGACTGTCAGCCTCTAGCTCTCTGCTCTGCCCCTCCAGGGCTCACTGGAGTGCTGAGCTGTAAAGGGGGTGGGAGGCTCACGCTATCAGTAGATCGCTAGGAGGCTGAGCCAGCTGTCTCTCCGAGGCTCAGGGTGGATCCCGACTATGTAGTCAATCTTTTCAGAGCCTGGACTGGCTATGTGACATTAGCTGTGGGCTAAAAACGGATCACAGGAGTGCAGAACAAACTGAACTCCTGTGATCCATAGGAGAAGTATAGCCAAAATAGCTTTGGCTATACTTCTCCTTTATGTACTGTCTGTATTCTATTTGCACTGACAATTACATTCTCAGGACAAGCATTTTTGGGGTCTAACCCCCTCTTCTAAGGCTCAAGAAGTACTCAACTGTGTGTTGTTAGTAAGTTAAGAACAAGTGTTAGAGAACATGCAATGGGCTGTAAGAATTGACCAAGACGTAGGCTAAGCCCTTGTACACACGGTCGGACATTACGACAACCAAATCCGTCGGATTTTGTCCGACGGATTTTGTCTGAAACTGTTGCATACACACGGTCGGAAAAAGTTGTCAGAAAATCCGATCGCACTTAACATGATGACGTTATTTCGTTAGGACGGGACTACATTCAGGCTAGTAGCCAATAACTTTGGTCTAGGAATTTGATCTGAGCATGCGTGGCACTTTGTCCGATTGGAATTCTCTACACATGATCGGACAAAGTCCGATCGGATCATGTTGTCGGAAAATTTTATAGCCCAGCTGGAAAACTTGGTCCGTCAGATACTCAGACGAAAGCAGTCCAATGGAGCCCACACACTGTCGGATTATCCGACAACACGGTCCTATCTGACATTGTCCATCGGAATGTCCGACTGTGTGTACAAGGGCTTAGAGATGTCATATGCCCCGTACACACGATCGGACTTTCCGACAACAAATCGATGACATTTTGTTCGAAGGGTGTTGGCTCCAACACACATTCACATAAATGTTGACCAACAATTACGAACGTGGGAACATGGTGACGTGCAAGACGCACGACGAGCCGAAAAAAAGGAAGTTCAATAGCCAGTGCGGCTCCTTCTGCTTGATTCTTAGCATGCATGAACTTTTGTGCGTCAGACTTGTATACACACGATCGGAAATTCCGACAACAAAGTTTTGTTGATGGAAAATTTCAGAACCTGCTAGCCAACATTTGTTGGTGGAAAGTTCGACAACAAATGTTCAATGGAGCGTACACACGGTCGGACTTTCAGCCAACAAGCTCACATCCAACATTTGTTGTCGGAAAATCCGATTGTTTGATGATAATTTAGGGAGACACTCAAATGCCTGCCACAGTGATGTCCCAGTGAGGCTCTGTGATTATTACTTTGACCTGTTGCTTCATTGTCAATACTAATAGATAAAGGACATTACCAGCCTTGAGATGCTGACTAGTCTATCTGTCTTTCAGCTTATAGAGTTGGTGAGTTTAATTCTTCCCAAGGGAAATGTATTAGACGCCCACCACCACACAGATCCCTTCTCATGACTGCAGAAAAAAATTGACTGCTTAGCTGCTTAGCAATGTTCTGTATTGCAGCATATTGGTTGGCAGATTGATATCACAAGAGATTTGCAAGCACACAGATCCTGGGCAAATGAATACAAATGTCTAGTCTGTGTATATATATATATGTATATATATTGTAATGGACGCCGTGGCTGGGTCCTGGAAGGACGCTATATTTCCCCTCTGTTTGGGTTGTGCTCTCTTTAAGGGAATACAATTGATTAACCCACCTGTTAAGGCAGTGTCTTTAAAAAGCAAGACAGGGTGTGGAGGAGTGAAGAACACATGGTGGAGTGTGAGCAGCTTGCTGCTGGCTGAAGAGTGGTTTGCCCTGTGGGAGACTGTAGTCCGTGTAAGGGACTGGGAAAGGCTGACAACCTTGAGAGTCAGGAAGACTAAGGAAGTCGGTGAGTCCAGGGGGCTGGAAAGAGTTGACAAATCTGTTGGGAGCAAGCAGAGGAACTGTTGACAATTGAGAGCCAGGTGGCTTGGTATGTTCATTTGTGTGCTGAATGAATTTAAACCCCTGCGTGGGATTACTGGATGAACTTATATTTTGTTTTCTTATAATAAACGTGGGCTACCAGGCCCTTAACCATAAACCGCCTGCCTGATGTAGACTAAAACGTGCATCTACCAATTGAGTTTAATCACCCCGAACATTACAAGTGGTGGAGAATGCGGGCATGTAGAAGGTGGAATCCGGGTCCTTGCTCCATGGTGAGTCGCATCAGGAACTACTGCTAGCTGTGTGTGGCAGCCAGGCGAACAGCATTGCGTATACGTTTATTTGATGGACTGTGTTGCATGCGGGTTGTGTACCTGTGAAGGAAGAATCAAACCTCAGATTTTTTTTTTTTTTCTTTCTCTGCTGAGAACTGTTACAAGCTGCTGTGTGCATGTGATTGCAAGGATGGGACAGTCAAAGCAAAAAAAGGAAGCAATCCTTGCTAAAGCCAGGGAGCTGCTATTGTGGCTAGAGGGTATTTCACCACATGCCCCAGCCACACCAGAGAATTTGTCTGAGTCTGACATCGCTGTGATCTGGGGTGTTGTGCTTTTAAGGACATTTTCCCGCACAATATTTATTAAGTAATTTTTAACGAAGATATTTTTAAGATACAGAATCAGTCTATATGACACAGTCTATATATGTGAAACGTATTCACGGAGACGAGTGATCATACAAAATAGCTACATTTATTGGTTGACAGAAAACAACTATTTACATGAAATATTAAAATACAGATTACATTACTTGATCATTTTGACAATTTCTGGGAACACCCTCAAACTGGGCGTAGTAGTACCTTGGCCACAATTATCACCATTATCATTTCTCGGTAGAATCAATAACCTTTTGATAATTGACAATTAAACAGAATGTCTGTATTTCACACATCCAACCGTTACTATACTGCAGGTAAGTAAGTGGTTAACAATGTGAAATAAATTAGACATTTGTTTGTCAATAAAATTGGCATCTATGCAAAAAGAAATGTATGAAAAATTTAATTTAGAGAAAAATCTAAAAGGCGGTTATTGATTCGGGAGAAGTATTTCAATAATATAATATTCAAACACATCAATATTTAAGAGAACATAAAATAGATGATAAACATATATTTACCCATTTCCAATATGGCTATTAGTGTGGAGTATTAGTTACCAGGAATTTTAAGATGGCTGCCGTGGCTTCAACATTCCAAGGAGCAGGGATCTTCATGAATGTAAAATGTGTATTCATGCATGTCTTCCAGTGTCCCTTCTCAGGGGGGGTCCCTAAGCTTCCCCCTGACTCTCTCCCCCCAGCTCTCCTCCGAGCTTCCTCTCCCCCTTTTCTATCTTTCTAGTTTCTTAAATATCCTCTTCAACAAAAGGATTATAAAATTATACTAAGTTCTGCCCAGAGGGTATGTGTTCCCCCCTCATTGGCCGACAGACTTAATGGTTAGCTTTCCCGGGAGTCTCGTGATTTTAAGGTAATAGCACCTTCCACCACCAGGTGTCTCACCTATGTTGGGTGTTTTATTTCTTTAAGTGAATATTTTTCTAATTCTGTAATATGTGTTCGTTATTTATATGTTCTAACGAATATATTCGAGTGTTCAAGAATTATGGCATAATGTAGAATACTCTTTAACATAAATTTCAATAATCACTTGCATAAATTGTTGATATATATGTATATCAATGTATATCTGTTAATCTTTAGTCCGTTTAGAAAGGACACAGGTTAGATATATCACAAACAATATCACATACAATTATTATCTATATGGATCCATGTATAATTTGGGTATCCAATCAATATTTGTTTATCTAAACATAGGTTAAATTCTTATACAATTCTAATCATGATTATATGTTTTTTATAATATTAATTTGTTGCTAAAACACTTCTACTTATGATCACACTTTCATATATAATTCTTTATGACAAAGTTCTTTAGATCATTAGATACTAAATTGATAATCTCAGTTTTTGTGACCTATATATATAATTTGAATGGCTTAGAAAAATATTGATGATACTGGGGTATATGAATCTTACAGCAGGTTTTGAGATGAACTCTATAGTAAGATATCATATCCCGGCTTCTCATATACGTATATTATGATGTAAAAATGCACACAATTTTCAATGTTTTCTTGTAGTGTCTTCAATGGCCTTCAGGATACCATTCCACTGTTTACTTTTCTAATAGAGGTGTCTTATTGCCCTGTGGGGGAGATCTCCATTTCATATCTTAGCCATTGTCTCATGAGAAGCTAGGACAACACTAACTACTTGGCTTATTGATCTTTCACTTTCTGAGACAATGGGATATTTGTTCTGGTCATTCAGGTTTAATGGCTGTTGGTCACAGGTACTCCTGAGTATAGCCCAAACCTTGCCATATATATTTGCATGGCCTTCCTTGGCCCTTAAATGAGGTAGATAAGATTTTCTCTGGTGTTTGTGACCAAACATCCCTTTTGTTCAGGCCACACATTTTTCAGTACAGACTTGTAAAATTGGAAAAGATAGCTAATCCCTTTAACATTTAGAAAACCTGTGAGATCTTGTACTTTGCATTTTAAAGTTCTCCAAGAGGTCATAGTCCAATAATATCAACATTGTAGTTCATCTGTTCCTAAAGCCTAAACAATCTCACCTCTTTGACAGTAAATATGAATGTATTATTATTATTTTTTCTTAATGAATTCACAACAAAGCCCCCCTTGTGAAGTGTTCAAATGCCGGAAGTCGTTTGAAAGACTTCACCAATGCAACAGTTTGAAGAAATATGGCTTCGCTCGGGCCTTGTAAGTTGAGTTGTGACGATGGATCCGGATTATGGATATATATAATTAAGAGGTATAGACACTTGCAGATGAGTGTAACTCTTTGAAAAACAAAATGGGTTTGTGATCGATGTGTGCATCTCAGGACCGTCATCCGTTGATTGGCAGGAAATGGACCATTCCGGGCACCTTTAGTCCTGGCCGTCCTGGTGGGTTCCGTCCATGTAGACTGGCCATCAGTGGTGTCCCTGGATCCCCCATACGGTTCATTCTCTGGATGTTCACACATGTTGGACTCTCGGTTCGGTTGACCGGCTCATGGACATCTTAGTCCTGTAAAGGAAAATGGATTCCATGAGAAAAGATATATAAGTTTTTTTAACATGATCTGTGTTTGAGATCTCAGTGTCAAGCTGGTATCCTGGGCTTTCTCCGAGCCCTCCTCTTTCCCATTATGTTATCAGTCCTTTAACTAAACACTCTGGAAATCAAGATAATGTATGACACATTTGCTATGGGAGACCAAGCTCCAGGGCTCATGATCATGAGGCCACTTATTAATATCTGTGGATACCAGACAATTCTGACTGACTTATGTTCTTCAGAACCATTTTTTTTTTAGCTTAATTGTAGCGGTTCTGGAATAATAACAATTAACAACATTTCAGTTTGACATGTGACACTTACTGTCAGTAATAACATATTTGACATCATAGTCAACCTTCTACTTGGGAGGAATAAAACAGATAAAATCTTCCCCCTTTGGGGTGTCAATACAACTCATTTGAGGCAATCAAACTACCTTATACGGGTGACTCCTCATATTTTACCAAAATATCAAACCATTTAGGCCTCTTGATATTTATGTCTTTAGGATTCGGTCTTCCTCTGGAATTACCGTCTTCGGGACTTCTTGAAATTGGGCTGTTTGGAGCGACCTGTTTATGTCAGAGGAATGAAGTGTCCACTGAAAAATAGGAGAACAATTAATATCTAACAACCACAATCCCTCGGTAGGGATTTCAGGATCCTCATTACTGTAACCTGGGGAAAAACATGGTGTTAGAACCTCTGCTTCTTATATCTTTATTCAGTGCATTCCTCTGATTTATTTTAACATAGGCGCTTAAAAGGCTCTGTGGCCCTTGGGCTGGCCACAGGATTTGTCCCTGGAAGAAGTGTTATTCACGTTCCGTATAGCAATGAAACCGTGTAACATATCCATAATTTTGTCTATTTTGGTTTCCGTATTGCTTACAGGCTGATCAGAATTGGTTCGTGGGACCCGGTTTCTGTACTTTCTGGGGACTACTGGCTCAGTTTTATCAGACATATCCACATCAGAAACATTGTCTTGATTCTGGGATAGTTGTCTGGGCCTTAGTTGTTCCCTATTGTTCTGGGGATTTTGGGGTGTCTTACCCTGTAATTTCTCCCTATTTACCCGTGTAGGCCCCCGAAGTCCATTACACCGGTAAAGGTGAGGGTGTCTACCCTTAGTTTTAAATCTGACCCTTTGGAGATATACCCTATAGTTTCTCCTAAACCTTGGGTCTGGATCCTTTGGATGAGACTCCTGAGGTGTTCTTTTAACACACCCTCTAAAGGGTGGTCTTTGCTCCCCCCTTCTGATGGGTGGGGACATTGGTTTCCCGCTGGGGAAACTCGGTAGCATCTTTCCTCGGACTATATCAGCGTATCTCTTTTTCTTGGTTTTGGACTGTAATGATTGAGGAGATACATAAAATTCATCCACAAATTTCATTATAGGGCTTTCAGGTCTTCCATTGTTTTCACCAGTTTGTTGGATAGAGTACAAATTGTTACTCTCTTTTACCAAAGACTCCAGTGAACACCCCCCTTTGTAGTCTTTCGCCAAATTCACTTTTATGTGGGTAGGCGGGGCCTCGAAGAACATGGGTTCAAACCCAAGTTGATTATAACTTGGCTCCTTTTCTGCTAAGTGGACAGTACCCTTGAGCACAGCCATAACTTCGGTGGGGCTTTGATCACTGGTGCATGTGATATTGTGTATATCCACTCTAGCTGCGTTAACATTTTTATGTGGGACAAATCCTAGATGACAAATGTTATTAATTATTTGCCAGGCAGTACCCCACAGACTTATTACATCTTTGCAGAATGAACGGAGTTCGGGTTCAAATACCCACGGTAAGAAATGAATCTTAGATTGGTCATCATTTAGGCCTAAAGCATTTTCATAGATTTCAATGTGGTCAATAATGTGCCTGGATCCCTCTTCCTTAAACACCGGGACAGCATCTTTTAAAAATTTTATTATTTCTGAGGCGTCCTGTTTAGGGGTGCCTGTATTTTTCTCTGATCCCAAAGAAAACTGATTAGGCATACCTTCATGTGGTGGTTCAATTTTTACCCCCCTTTGCTCTACAGATGGCTTGGGGTAGAATATAGTTTCTTTTTCTAACTCTTTTTCATTATGTAACTCCCAAATTTTAGGTTGAGAGTCAGATTTTGGAGTATTGTCAGACTCTATACTTTCAGGTTTAAGCATCTGAGCATTATCCTGAGGCATAGACTCCCCTTGTTCTTTTAATTCTTCTGGTTGCTTAATTAGGGATTCCTGTCCTGACCTAAGCTGATTTGTTTCTTCTTTTAAATTTCCACTGCATATTACTCGGCAACTTTCTTCAGGAGACTCGTTTTCCTGCAGAAAATTTTCCTTCTCCTCTCTTGCATTGTTTATTATTTCTTTATTTAATTGATAACATTTGTACAGCATTATTATTGTATTATTGTGCATCTGTTCTGCTTTAATTAAGAACCTCTCCTTCTCTTTTGATTGTTTATACTTTTTATTTAATTGGTGAAATTCGTCCAGCATTATTACATCATTTTGTAACTGTTCTGTTTCATATTTCACCATTTTCGCTATAGCCTCATCAAAATAATCTGCCTTGTCTTTAATCTCCTTTAGCTTTTTTTTGAGCTCACATTCCCCTCCTATTAACTGGGACTGGGATTCTAAGATATCACTCTCTAGTTGGGTATATTGACGTTTAAACTCACTATAAAGATACATCAGGTTAGTGCTTGGTTCAAAATGCATGTGATCAGGCCTTTCTATTTCCTTTGTCTCAGATGAGCTGTCTGTGAGTTCAACGCTTTGACCTTCCACGTTCCATACGTCTTTTATTAATTGACGGGCGTGGTTTATAAGGCCTTCAATGCGTACTTCTAGACCAGTCTCGTTAGACAAACTTTTTTCGGCATGATTTATCATGTTAATTTTTGACATTATATCCAACATTTCCTGTACTTGTATCCATTCTGTCTGAGTACTCATATTACCACTAAGGGCTGATTCTTGACAATCCCCATCAACATAAAATTCACTTTGACCAGACATTTTTCTTGGCAAAATTTTTTTTTTTTAAAAGTTAAAAATTAATAATTTCATGCAAAATATTATTTCTGTCACTACCGTAACTATGATTGATCCTGTACAAAATATCGACGTTATCTCAGCAGTGCCTCCATTTATATATGTTGTGCTTTTAAGGACATTTTCCCGCACAATATTTATTAAGTAATTTTTAACGAAGATATTTTTAAGATACAGAATCAGTCTATATGACACAGTCTATATATGTGAAACGTATTCACGGAGACGAGTGATCATACAAAATAGCTACATTTATTGGTTGACAGAAAACAACTATTTACATGAAATATTAAAATACAGATTACATTACTTGATCATTTTGACAATTTCTGGGAACACCCTCAAACTGGGCGTAGTAGTACCTTGGCCACAATTATCACCATTATCATTTCTCGGTAGAATCAATAACCTTTTGATAATTGACAATTAAACAGAATGTCTGTATTTCACACATCCAACCGTTACTATACTGCAGGTAAGTAAGTGGTTAACAATGTGAAATAAATTAGACATTTGTTTGTCAATAAAATTGGCATCTATGCAAAAAGAAATGTATGAAAAATTTAATTTAGAGAAAAATCTAAAAGGCGGTTATTGATTCGGGAGAAGTATTTCAATAATATAATATTCAAACACATCAATATTTAAGAGAACATAAAATAGATGATAAACATATATTTACCCATTTCCAATATGGCTATTAGTGTGGAGTATTAGTTACCAGGAATTTTAAGATGGCTGCCGTGGCTTCAACATTCCAAGGAGCAGGGATCTTCATGAATGTAAAATGTGTATTCATGCATGTCTTCCAGTGTCCCTTCTCAGGGGGGGTCCCTAAGCTTCCCCCTGACTCTCTCCCCCCAGCTCTCCTCCGAGCTTCCTCTCCCCCTTTTCTATCTTTCTAGTTTCTTAAATATCCTCTTCAACAAAAGGATTATAAAATTATACTAAGTTCTGCCCAGAGGGTATGTGTTCCCCCCTCATTGGCCGACAGACTTAATGGTTAGCTTTCCCGGGAGTCTCGTGATTTTAAGGTAATAGCACCTTCCACCACCAGGTGTCTCACCTATGTTGGGTGTTTTATTTCTTTAAGTGAATATTTTTCTAATTCTGTAATATGTGTTCGTTATTTATATGTTCTAACGAATATATTCGAGTGTTCAAGAATTATGGCATAATGTAGAATACTCTTTAACATAAATTTCAATAATCACTTGCATAAATTGTTGATATATATGTATATCAATGTATATCTGTTAATCTTTAGTCCGTTTAGAAAGGACACAGGTTAGATATATCACAAACAATATCACATACAATTATTATCTATATGGATCCATGTATAATTTGGGTATCCAATCAATATTTGTTTATCTAAACATAGGTTAAATTCTTATACAATTCTAATCATGATTATATGTTTTTTATAATATTAATTTGTTGCTAAAACACTTCTACTTATGATCACACTTTCATATATAATTCTTTATGACAAAGTTCTTTAGATCATTAGATACTAAATTGATAATCTCAGTTTTTGTGACCTATATATATAATTTGAATGGCTTAGAAAAATATTGATGATACTGGGGTATATGAATCTTACAGCAGGTTTTGAGATGAACTCTATAGTAAGATATCATATCCCGGCTTCTCATATACGTATATTATGATGTAAAAATGCACACAATTTTCAATGTTTTCTTGTAGTGTCTTCAATGGCCTTCAGGATACCATTCCACTGTTTACTTTTCTAATAGAGGTGTCTTATTGCCCTGTGGGGGAGATCTCCATTTCATATCTTAGCCATTGTCTCATGAGAAGCTAGGACAACACTAACTACTTGGCTTATTGATCTTTCACTTTCTGAGACAATGGGATATTTGTTCTGGTCATTCAGGTTTAATGGCTGTTGGTCACAGGTACTCCTGAGTATAGCCCAAACCTTGCCATATATATTTGCATGGCCTTCCTTGGCCCTTAAATGAGGTAGATAAGATTTTCTCTGGTGTTTGTGACCAAACATCCCTTTTGTTCAGGCCACACATTTTTCAGTACAGACTTGTAAAATTGGAAAAGATAGCTAATCCCTTTAACATTTAGAAAACCTGTGAGATCTTGTACTTTGCATTTTAAAGTTCTCCAAGAGGTCATAGTCCAATAATATCAACATTGTAGTTCATCTGTTCCTAAAGCCTAAACAATCTCACCTCTTTGACAGTAAATATGAATGTATTATTATTATTTTTTCTTAATGAATTCACAACAGGGGTAAATTGATCATGCCACCCCGAGTTAAAGGAGAAGTGAAAGAGGATGTTGTTCCTGGCAGCCTGAGCCCAAAGGTGCCACAGCATGACGCAAGGAGGCCTCTGCGCTGCATTAGTTATAGTGAGTGGGGGCATGCTGTTGCCCATTGCCCCTTGTCACAGGAATGTTTGTGGAATAACCAAGCTGGATGGGAGGTTGATGAATTCTGGAGCTCATCTACTAATGATTGTGATCAGCTGTGTCCTCAGAAGTGGTATCCAATGGCAACGAGTGAGAGCCAGTCATGGAGGAGATGCCAAGAAGTGAGCTCAGCATGGCCTGAGAAGATGTCTCCACCTCGTAGGACCAGTAAAAAGGGGCCAGTGACATGTGAGACAGAAAATGAATGGTTCAAGCGGAATCGCAAAGAGTCGGGTGCACTGCAAGGGGCTGAGATCTTGGCCTCTGACTATGTGCAACCCATGCTGCCTACAGAGGAGGTGGGAGACTTCCTTGTACGATTTGAAAAAGTTGCTGTAAAGAGAAAATGGCCTAGGGACCGGTGGCCAAAACTGCTGCAAACCTTATTGCGGATAGAGTTCCGGTCGGTTTACCCTTTGATGGATGGGGACCAGGATGACTATCGCAAGTTTAAAGAGGAAATCCTTCTTAGAGGAGAGTTCCATCGTATCATGGGCCGCCAGCAATGCTCCAGGATGGGAGAAGTGTCGCCGGAAGTCCTAGGAATTGGAAATCCAGAGAAACGTAAGGTTTTCTGTCATGGCCGCTTAGGCAAAGGGGTCAGTCCCGAAAGGAGAGTACATCAGCTTGAATCCTGCATGAGTTATAGCCAACCAGCTTTGGAGCGCAAGTCTGCAGTTACCCCTAGCAACAAGGATCTTGTGTTACCTACAGGGGGCGTCAGTGGGTCCAGAAAGGCTGCAGTTTTGCTCCATGGCCACATGGGGGAGTCAGCCTGTGGAGACACCACACCAGTGAGACAACGCACTCAAGTGAAGGCTATGACATCAGCTGCAGGAACTGGTAAGACTGTTTCAGTTTATGATGCTGAACCCAGTGAAGTTGGAGTATGTCCAGTGGGGAGATCCACAGTACAAATGGACATAGACTTTCTGCATTGTGCTACCCAGAGCAGTGGGGAGGCGCAGCGTAAAGCCCAACTAGACGTAGGGCTAAAGACTGAAAAGGACATGGGGACTTTGCATATGCCTGCTATGATCCAGCAGATGGCTGGGAAAATTGAGCTAGGGGTGACCAAAACAGTGCTGGTACCATGTTCCCTAGTGACAGCTGCTGCAGGGTTGCCCAGGGAAACTTCCAAGGAGCTTGCAGTGTTGGAGCAGAGAGTTTCCCAGGTCAGCTATGGAGCTGCCCAAATAGGCAAAAGTGCCCCTTTACAGAGAGCGGGTGCTGTGAAGAGTTGCTCAGAGGTTATGGTGGCTCATAGACAACCCACAAAAGCAGTAGTTATGTCTACACATAATGAGAATATTGAGGGTCATGCTGACAATAGTGTTGGCCAAAGTAATGTGATTGGTGATTATGATGCTGAAAAATGTGTTTCCTGTAATGTTATGACTGAGCCGCACAGTGAGAGAGTGTGGGCGCAGCCCCACAACCCTATGTGTAGCCCAGTGGGCAAGGGGTTAATTCAGCCTGCAAAAGTTGACTATACAAAGCTGGATGTGTCTGTAGTGCCACCAGAAAAAGGTGTTCAAAATGGTGTGCTGCACCAAGCTTTAGGTGATGAAGCATCACCCCAATGCAACGTTGATAAAAGTGTGGTGTCACAAAATGATGTATATAGAAGTGAGGAATGTGCAGTTAAAGCTAATGAATCCCAGGTTTCTGTGCGGCTTTCTACAGCAGGTGATGCAACGCTGTGGAACGCCCATGGTGGAACCACAATGGACTGGGACAGCTGGGCCAAACAATTGCTAGCCATGCTGGGTAAGGCTAGCTTAAATAACAAGGGTGTGGACACAACTGCTATGCCAGACAGGGGGATCGCAGAGCCGCCGGTGGTTGAGGGCATCCTGGTACCTGCAAAGGTTGCTGCCCTCCCCTCTGAAGAAACAGTTCAGGGCACTGGCATCGCAGATGTGTTGTCCACAGCCCCACAGCTAAATGATATTGAGTATCAAAGTGATAGTGTGACTTGTAATGACCTGCAGAGGCTCACCAACACTGGTGCAGAATGGATAAGTGTGAGACATGTGTCTGGCAGCGCTCCAGGGGAGCAACAGGCCGTGATGATGAGTACCTCCAAGGAGGATGAGGTCTCTTCAAATGTCTCACCCTCTCAACCTGCAGTCGCTGAGCCCCTCCATGTCTTGGACAGGGTAGAAGACCCTAGAAAGTTCTGGTGTTTAGACATGGGATGTTTAGAGATGACAGAAACCTTACTGGAAATGCTAGAGTTGGTAAAAATGAACTTACTGTATACTTGGGTATCTCCACCGCAGTTGGACCAGGTGGTGCTGCGTAGCACCAATGGGTGGAGCCAAGTGGTACAGGCAGTGCTGGGAAACCTTGACAAACAGTGGAATTGGTGGGACCAATCGTTAACCATTTGGCACAGGATCTACAGATTCTCTGTAAGCGTACTTCTAGTTATTGATTGGTATGGAAGGCACGCGAGAGAACTGCTTGAGATATCAGAGGTCTCTCCGTCTGATGTGATGACTAGAAACATCTCTGCTGGTGTGGTCCGAGGTGCGGCGGAGCAGTGGTCAGTAGAGGGCGCAGATACTGCCTTACCCGCTAGGCCTCATGAGAAGGAACGGCCCAGAATGGACTCAGCAGTAGCAGAGATGCTTTCTGTCACTGGCCCAGAGGTACAAGTTAAGGTGCCCGGAGACACTATGGAAGAAAGTGTTAATATTGGTTGCCATAACAATGTAATGTGTTCACATGGAAAAAATGGTTTATGCTTGGGTCAGGGTAGGTTGTTAGAACAAGTACCCATGGAGTGTTGGACAACGGGTGAGGTGGAGCTGTGCTATGGTCCCGTCGGATGTAGTCCCTCCTTGGGTCTTCTTCTAACAAACACTGATTTGGAAAGCACTGATGATATGGAAAGCTATGATCTGTTAAGAGTTCGTTCTGTAAACAATGATTTGGTTGCAGTGGGTACCAAGAGAAACTGTTTTAAACCTGAAATACCGATGGTGAAGGGTAAAATGGGTATTTGTAAGTTGAAAGGAGGGCTCAAGGAAGGCAGAGTTCCCCCAAGAAAAGTGAATAAGCCCAGGGACCCCAAAAGAAGAGGAAGGCTGAGTATAGGACAATATAGGAACCTGTTAAGATCCTGGGGGGAATGTTCCTGGAAGCGCACCCGGAAAAAGGGTTGGGCCTACGTGGCTGACAGCCAGCACAGAGGTGTCCCAACCATCATGATGGGTGCTGGTGTTCCTCCCTCCGGATCGAAACACAGGGGGGGGATATGTAATGGACGCCGTGGCTGGGTCCTGGAAGGACGCTATATTTCCCCTCTGTTTGGGTTGTGCTCTCTTTAAGGGAATACAATTGATTAACCCACCTGTTAAGGCAGTGTCTTTAAAAAGCAAGACAGGGTGTGGAGGAGTGAAGAACACATGGTGGAGTGTGAGCAGCTTGCTGCTGGCTGAAGAGTGGTTTGCCCTGTGGGAGACTGTAGTCCGTGTAAGGGACTGGGAAAGGCTGACAACCTTGAGAGTCAGGAAGACTAAGGAAGTCGGTGAGTCCAGGGGGCTGGAAAGAGTTGACAAATCTGTTGGGAGCAAGCAGAGGAACTGTTGACAATTGAGAGCCAGGTGGCTTGGTATGTTCATTTGTGTGCTGAATGAATTTAAACCCCTGCGTGGGATTACTGGATGAACTTATATTTTGTTTTCTTATAATAAACGTGGGCTACCAGGCCCTTAACCATAAACCGCCTGCCTGATGTAGACTAAAACGTGCATCTACCAATTGAGTTTAATCACCCCGAACATTACAATATATATATATATATATATATATATATATATATATATATATATATATAAGATGTTTTGGCCTATGTGGATTACATTTTTGTAACCATTCATTTTAAATGCTACCTGCTATTCTCTTTTGGTAGTAGAGGGGATTTTTTGAGTAATAAAGAAATCAAATCAATAATAAATGCATGGCTGCCTTTAAAGGTACAATTTGGTCAATACTGGAAATCAAGTCTTGACAGCTAGGGAACAAGGCCTATATGTAAGGGTATATATTTTTTTCAATCAGGTATAGCTGTAGTGCATAAGTTATTATTATGTTATTATACAGGATTTATATAGCGCCAACAGTTTACACAGTGCTTTACAATATAAAAAGGAGACAATACAGTTATAATACAATAAAATACAAGAGGATTAAAGCCTTGTACACACGGTCGGAGAATCCGTCGGAATGCGTCTTATCGGACCGTGTTGTCAGATAATCCGACTGTGTGTAGTATACATCGGACTGATTCCGTCCGAATCTCCGTCCGACCCAATTTTCCAACATGTTGGAAATATTTCCCGACCAACTGGGCCGGTCGGACGTAATCCGATCATGTGTAGAGAATTTTGATCGGACCAAGTGCCACGCATGCTCAGATCAAATTCCTACATCAAAGCTATTGGCTACTAGCCTGAATCTAGTCCCATCGTAACGAAATTACGTCATCACGTTCTGAAAGATCGGATTTTTCCACAACTTAGTCCGACCGTGTGTATGCAACAGTTTCGGACACAATCCGTCAGACTAAATCTGAAGGACAAAATCCGACGGATTTGGTTGGCAGAATCTTCGACCGTGTGTACAGGGGCTAAGAGTGCCCTGCTTAGAAGAGCTTACAATCTAATAGGGTGGGGCAGGTGGTACAAAAGGTTGTAACTGTGGGGAATGAGCTGATGGAAGTGGTAGAAGGTTAGTTGGAGACATGATAGGCTTTCCTGAAGAGGTGAGTTTTCAGGGATTGCCGGAAGGTGGCAAGAATAGGGGATAGTCGGACCAGGGGAGGTAACGAGTTCCAGAGGATGGGAGAGAATCTGGAGAAATCCTGGAGACGAGCATGGGAGGAGGAGACTAGAGATCTTGAGAGTAAGGCCGCGTACACACGGGCGGACTGTCCGCCCAACTAGGTTCGTCAAACAGTTTGACAAACAGTCCGTTCAAAATTTGCATGAGCGGACTTGACCACACACGACGAACGAACAGTCCGCTGAAAACTTGCGCGATGACGTGAACGGCACGTACGACGGGACGAGAAATTCGGCGTCCGATACACTGCAATGCAACCTTCGCCGTGTAAATTCTTTCTGAGCATGCGCGAGACTTAGTTTGCCGAACAAGCCTACACACGAGCGGACTGTCCGCTCAAACCAAGTTTCAGCGGACAGTCTTACGGAAATTCCGAAAAACTTTGTTCGTCAGACTGTCCGCTGAAACTGTCCGCTGAAGCCCACACACGAGCGGACTGTCCGCTGAAACACTGTTCAGCGGACAAAGTTGGACGAACAGTCCGCCCGTGTGTACGCGGCCTAGGAGATCTTGAGAAGAGCGGAGAGGAAGATTTGGATGATATTTGGAGACAAGATTGGTGATGTAGCTTGGGGCAGAGTTGTGAATGGCTTTTTATGTTGTTGTTAGTATTTTGAATTTAATTCACTGGGTGAATTAAAAAGTTGAAAAGAAAATTGGATGATGGACTTTAAAGGCACCACAATAACAAAATATTAAAATTCAATACATTTTATTACAAAATATATACATTGTGACAATACTAAAAACCATTAGCTATTCATAATGCAACAATGTTGCTTGAAAAACAACCACCTATTGAACCAATATCATAAGGCTACTTATTGTCAAAGGGACCAAGGATCAAAGCCCATTATTATAGCTGCATCACATGTAGCGTAGACTACTCGGAGGTGTTTCCCTTGATCAGCTCAGCTCTACGTGTTTTGCGTAATAAATGCTTCTTCAGGAGCTTAGGCATATTATATTTGTAGTCATAGTAGCATACAAAAGGGGCAGGTATCCAAGACACAGCTGAGAATACAGGGATGTGTCACCAAGAAGTTATGTTGATCTGTAAATAGTATAGCAATAGCAACTCAGCTCTGTAGTGATTTGTAGTTGGTCAAAAAAAAAAAACAACAACGAAACAACACAGGTAGTTACGGCTTGGGTGCCGTTTAGTTATCGGGAGTTGCCACTGCCAGAGGCTTGGTCAAAAAGTTGTCACATACTTCCGTATATCATGGTGTATTCCCAAACAGTCAACATGTGGACAAACCTCCACTGCAGGGCTCTGCTGTGTCCATACCATTATACCGGGATGATGCAGCTGCATGCATCATCCCGGTATAACCCCTTAAAGCCTAGGTATGTGTGTATGCTCAGCGGGAAGGAGTTAAACTGGTAAATATTATATCTAAAAAGAAGCTGGTACTTTTTTATTTGTCATATGATCCAATACAGCAGGTAAAATAAATATTGAACACGTCACTATTTTTTATAGGTAAATATATTTCTAAAGGCGCTATTGACATGAAATTTTCACCACATGTCGGTAGCAACCCATGCAATCCATACATACAAAGAAATCAAAACAAATAAGTTTAGAAATGAAAGGGGTTGTAAAGTTTAAGTTTTTTTATTTTTTTTTTAAATAACAAACATGTTATACTTACCTCCACTGTGCAGCTCGTTTTGCACAGAGTGGCCCCGAACCTGGTCTTCTGGGATCCCTCGGCGGCTGTCTCGGCTTCCTCCCTCAAGTACTTCTCACGTTCATGCGAGCTCCCTCGCATGGTGAGAAGCACTTGCGGGCATGCTCCCGTGATACAGCTGGCGGCTATAGCCGCTCTCTGTATCACTCGGCCCCGCCCTGGCGCGCTGCATCATTGGATGTGATTGACAGCAGCGCGAGCCAATGGCTCTGCTGTTTTCAGTCCATCCACTCTAGCCAATCAGCCGCCAGGCTGAGCGGCGAAGAGGACGTCGGGGGCGAGCGTGGAACTTTCAAGGGGTGAGGTAAGTAAAACTGGGGGGTGGGGGCGCCGGCACTGTCAGATGTTTTTTCACCTTAATGCATAGAATGCATTAAGGTGAAAAAATATTTACCTTTTACAACCCCTTCAATTTATGTGTAATAAAATTGAATGACATAGGGAAAAAGTATTGAACATGCTAACTGAAATCTATTTAATACTTTGTACAAAAATTGGTAATGACAGCTTCAAGACTCCTCCTGTTTGGAGAAACTTGGCGCACGCATTGCTCAGGTGTGATTTTGGCCTATTCTTCCACACAAACAGTCTTCAAATCTTGAATGTTCTGTGGGCCTCTTCTATGAACTCTGATCTTTAGTTCTTTCTATACATTTTCTATTGGATTCAAGTCAGGTGATTGGCTGGGCCATTCTAGCAACTTTATTTTCTTTCTTTGAAACCAATTTTTTCCCTGGCTTTGTGTTTGGGATCATTGTCTTGCTGAAATGTCCACCCTCATGTCATCTTCATCATCCTGGTAGATGGCAGCAGGTTTTTATCAAGAATGTCTTGGAACATTTTTCCATTCATCCTTCCTTCAATGATATACCAGCACTGTATACTGAAAAACAGCCCCACACCATGATGTCCCCACCCCCAAACCTCACTGTTGGCATGGGGGTGTTTTTGGGGTGATGTGCCATTTGACCTCCAAACATGGTGTATATTATGGCCTCCAAAGAGTTACATTTTGGTCTGACCAGACTTTATTCTCCCAGTAGGTCTTAAGCCCCATACACACTATCAGTTTTTCTGTTGAGTTGTTCCTTCAGATTTACCAAAACCATGTAGTGCAAGGGCCTGCCTGATTACATACAAATTGAAACTCCTGAGCCCTTGTACACACGGTCAGAGATTCCGACGGAATGTGTCCTATCGGACCGTTTTGTCGGATATTCCGACTGTGTGTGGTCTGCATCGGACTGTTTCCGTCGGAATATCCGACGGACCAAGTTTTCCAACTTGCCGGTAAAATTTTCCGACAAAATGCTCCGATCGGACATACTCCGATCATGTGTAGCCTACTCCGACGGACAAAGTGCCACGCATGCTCAGATCAAATTCCTACACCAAAGCTATTGGCTACTAGCCTGAACGTAGTCCCGTCGTAACGAAATAACGTAATCACGTTATGTACAATCGGATTTTCCGACAACTTAGTCCGACCGTGTGTATGCAACATCACTTCCGGACCTCTTCCAGAATTAATCCATCGGAATTACTCAGACGGATTTGGTTGTCGGAATCTCCGACCGCGTGTACAAGGGCTAAGGTTTGACCTCATATTATATGGTTTTGGTAAATCTGAAAGAAAAACTCAGCAGAAAAACTGATAGTGTGTATGGGGCTTTAAAGTTGTTCAGTAAACTTTAAATGAGCTTCAACATGCTTCATCTTCAGCAATGGAGTCTTGCGTGGTGAACCTGCATACAGGCCATGGTGGTTTAGTGCATTACTTATTGTTTTCTTTGAAACAATTGTACCTGCTAATTCTAGGACTTTCTGAAGCTCTCCATAAGTGGTCCTTGACTCTTGGACAACTCTTCTGCTTCTTTTCACTCCTCTGTCAGAAATCTTGCAAGGAGCACCTAGTTGTGGTCGGTTTATGGTGAAATTATGTTTTTTCCACTTCCGGATTATGGCCCAAACAGTGCTCACTGGAACATTCAGAAGTTTGGAAATCCTTCTGTAACCAATGCCATCAGTATGTTTGGAAACAATAAGGTTGTAAAGGTCTTGAGAGAGCTCTTTGCTTTTACCCGTTTACCCATTTCTTGTGTGACACCTTGGTAATAAGACACCTTTTTATAGGCCATTAGTTGAGACTGAACCAGCTAATATTAATGTGCACTGACAGGGGGGAGGGGGGCAGGATTGCTTTCTAATTACTGATAGATTTCAGCTGGTGTCTTGGCTTTCTATGCCTTTTTGCACCTCCCTTTCTTCATGTGTTCAATACTTTTTCCCCTGTGTCATTCACTTTTATTACACATAACTTCATTTCAGAACTTATTTGTTTTAGCTTCTTTGTATGTATGGATTGCATGGGTTGTTATCGACCTGTGGTGAAAATGTCATGTCAATAGACTCTTTAGAAATACATTTACCTAGAAAAAAGGTGGCGAGTTCAATGCTATTTTACCCGCTGTATCTGTATCTCCCATCTATATAAACTGTCCATTCCCCCCCCTAATTTTCTCCTATCCTGTATTCAAGTACAGAAGATTCTTGCCTGCTGCCTAATGTTTAAATATTCTTGTCTTCAAATAAAAAATAAATTAAATAAAGCTTAAGGTAATGAATAGTGCAATATAGGATTTATGTGCATACCTCCTCCCTGTCAGTTCTTTGTCTTACTTGTGACCAGTAATTGTATAAGATGAGATTGCTTCAGCTCCCCTGGGGCTCTGGGGATGTACGGGAGGTAATAAATGTCAAGAGTAAAATACCTTGCTCATATTATGAGATATTTATAGCGGGCATAAGGTGGAGTGTGGGGGTGGTTTGTCCTGCCCTCTGCTTCAAATAAGTCGTATTGGTATTTGTTGGACCCGTAGGGTATTTCAAATGGTGTAAATGGTCAGATGAACTCTTCATGACATGTACAAGGGCTCTTGTCACTCAAAAAGCCATTTGTGTCTTTACCCCTTGGCTATTAAATGGTTAAAGACAGAAATATTTATAAATCTGCGACAATCGAATTGTACTGCAAACCAGAATATGTGCAGAGGCATTTAATGCCAGCGCGGGACATGTCCAACCTTGATCTAAACAAATTGGTTGGAAAGCAGAGGTGCAAATTATGTTTAAAAATACACACACACGTATAAATAAATACACGTTTTTTTTCACATAATATTCTAATTTCCTGCTGTTTTCTCAAGTGACTCTAAAGTTAGCCTGCTGTGTCTATCAATATGCAATACTGATTTACTGTAAAATGCAGTGTTATCCAACAACCATTGTAAATGTGAACCCTTATCGGTACTCATGCAAAAACCCTCTGGTGCGGCCATTCTCAACCAGGGTTCTGTGGACCCCTGGGGTTCCTCCAGAGGTTGCTAGGGGTTCCTTGAGCTGTGGCTGATGAATTACCTTTTTTGATGGTGCCTACAGGGTTCAAGGTTCAGGACCACTTAGCAAAGCCAGCAGCATAACACCAAATATATTTTTAGCTGTCTTTAAAGCGGAGGGCCGGTTATAAAAAAAAAAAAAAAAAAAAAGTCAGCAGCTGCAAACACTGCAGCTGCTGACTTAATAAACACACTCACCTGTCCAGGGCGCCCGCGATGTCGGCCGCCCGAGGCCGACCCGTCCCTCGGCTCTCGGGTCCCGGCGCCGCCATCCCTTGTAAGGGAAACAGGCAGCGGAGCCTTATGGCTTCACTGCCCGTTTCCTACTGCGCATGCGCGAGTCCCGCAGCGCTTTCTGAATGGGACGCGCTGTGTTCTGGAACACACAGTTCCCAGAACACAGCGCGACTCATTACCCAGAAGACGCCGCGACGAAGAGAGAAGACAGAAGATCTCCGCGGAGGAGGAAGAGGAAGATTAGGATAAAGTGCCTAGCAACAGGCATTTCTGGTAAGTAAAAAAAAAAAATAATTTTCATTTTTTTTTTTTTTTAGATTTTTTGTAATTTTTAACATTTTTTTGTTTTTCAGGGTGGCCCTCCCCTTTAAGGGTAGCATTCCTCCTATTGACCACCAGTATAAGGGGCATTGTTCTATTGATCCCTGATTAATTGGTTTTAGTAAGGGTTCCTCGAGACCTGGAAATTATTTTTGGGGTTCCTTTAGGCTTAAAAGGTTGAGAAAGCCTGCTCTGGTGTATCTATATGTGTACTTTCTCCAGTTAGACAACATAGGCCATCAGGATTTACAGTTTATATTTTTTTTTGCCCAGGATTGTGTGGTGTGCTCTCAAATTTAACAACTCAACTATTTGCATGTGACTTTCTACTTGTAACAATAAATGGTCCTGTGAATAGGTCACCTAAGCTATAACATTGTAATAGAGATATTGTTATCTACTACCAAAAATTAAATAGTAGCTGGTAGGGGCGTTGCTAGGTCTGCAAAAGATCTGGGGCTGGAGCCCATAGCAGCGAGGTAAAGAAAGTCACACGCTTGGGCGGGCATACACATGTATATAATATACATGTGTGTGTGTGTATATGTATGTATATATCCCCCCTTACATAAGACTCCCCAGAGAGCCCCTTCCTTATATCAGGGTGCCCAGTGAGCCTCCCCTTACTTCAGGGTCCCCAGAGAACCTCCATATACATCAGGGTCCCCAGAGAGCCCCCCCACATCAGGGTCCCCAGAGAGCCTCCCCATACATCAGGGTCCACAGAAAGCCCCTTCCTTACATCAGCATGCCCAGAGAGCCCCCACCATACTTTAGGGTCCCCAGAGAACCTCCCCATACATCAGGGTCCCCAGAGAGCCTCCCCATACATCAGGGTCCCCAGAGAGCCTCCCCATACATCAGGGTCCCCAGAGAGCCTCCCCATACATCAGGGTCTACAGAGAGCCTCCCCATAAATCAGGGTCCACAGAAAGCCCCTTCCTTACATCAGGGTCCCAAGAGATCCCCCACCATAAATCAGGGTCCCCAGAGAGCTCCCCTTAACATCAGGGTTCCCAGAGAGCCTCCCCATACAACAGGGTCCCCAGAGAGCCCCCCTTTACATCAGGGTCCCCAGAGAGCCTTCGCTTACATTAGGGTCCCCAGAGAGCCTTCGCTTACATTAGGGTCCCCAGAGAACCTCTCCATACATCAGGGTCATGAGAGAGGGGGTGGATGAAAAGGGGTGAAAGAGAGAGAGAGGGTGGCTGAGAGGGGGGTGAGGAAGGGTGAGAGAGAGGGGTGGATGAAAAGGGATGAAAGAGAGAGAGGGGGGGTGAGGGTGGAAGAGAGAGAGGGGTGGATGAGAGGGGGTGAAAGAGAGAGAGGGGGTGGCTGAGAGACCCCCTAGCCCTGCCTGCAGTCTCTACTGTCCCAGCCCCTATCTGTGTGGGTAGGTGGGTGTGATCCACCTACCTCCCGCCTGTCCTCGGTTCTATGCCAGTCAGAGCAAGGCTGGAGGAGTGCAGGCTCTGGGAGGTGCCGGGGATGCTGCTCAGGGTGGCGGTGAGATCTCATCTTCTCTCGCTCCCTCCTGGGCTCTTCCCGGCTGCCCATTCCTCCCCCTCCCCATTTGAAGATGCCGCTACCCTGCACCCCACTGCAGCAGTACCAGCGGCAGTACGATCTGATCCAGTTGAGGACTAATGCAAGGGGGCTGGACTCAAACTCTTAGGCCCCAGGAGCACTAGCGCAGAGGCGGAGGAAGTGGAATCCTCATCTGCTTTGAATGCTGGGCAAGGAGGGAGTTGCGGCTGTGACGTCACTGGTTGTTAGACGCTAGGCGGCTCTAGCAACCAGTGGCCAAGAGTAGAGACAGGTGGAGGTAGGGGCAGAGCCGGAGCTAGTGCTAGGGAGCTGTTACACACACGCGATTGAATTTTAACTGTTTGTGAGCAATTTTCTTTTATAATGAAATAAAGAGGTTATAAAACGGTTTTGCACTATGGATATACTTTTATCTCCTCCTTCATGTATCTAACCATGGAGTACACTTGGAAGTGAAGGGCGAACATTCCCCCAGCACATCAGAAGCAGAGTCCGAACAGCAACACAGTGGCTTATACTGTGAAGGCTCGGCTAACCCTTTGAGGGTGTTTCATCTAGTGAGCGCAAATATATCCCCACAGCACTGAGTGGCGCACCGGGGAGGAATGTTCTTTTTCTCCTTGCACTAGTCACTTTATTCCATCACCATCTCTAGAAATACTGCAACATGCGATTTTCTAGCAACTTCTGAATGCGATTTTGAAAAACTTTTTCTTATATTAAAGGACATTCTTTTGTTTTTTCTGCATGTTTTTTTTATTTTTTTGTTTTTGCACAATTGTTTCTTGCACAAGTCGTTACACGACACTTTTTTAGGATTGTTAATCTGCACTTTTTTAGAGTAATCTTTGCACAATTGTATATTTTCGTTTAATTCATTGTTTATTTGGAACCTGTATGTAAATTTAGCAGAGAATATATATACAGCATTATACAGCAATATATGGTAAGGCAGCCCCAACACTGTTTATAGAAGTAATATTTTGCTAACACGGTTATTTTTAAAGCACTCATTTGTACGCACTATGTTGCACAAACACAGGGTTCTAGTGCCAAAACTTAATTTTAATTTTCTAGCATGTCTCAGTCCGCCCCTGTCCCCTGCAATCTGGACCACGACATGCCTGCTAATTGCAGGGAATGCACCCACCCAATAAGAGACTCGGGCTATGGGCCCCAGACTCTGGGCTATAGCCTCAATAGCCACCCCCTAGCGACACCACTGGTAGCTGGGATGATCCTTAAAGCACTAGAGCAGCGAAAACTAAAGTATTTGGTATATTCTGTCTGGTACGCACCCTCAGGTTAGTGTACTTACTGTTACGCTCCCCATATATGGGCATATATTATTGTATTATTTAAAATAGTTCAAACAATTGAAGTTACAACAAATTTAATATAAACGGAGTCGTCTACCATATTTAGCACTTATGATATCAGATGCAGCCTCTTTCATTCAAGCATGGGTACAAAAGCAAAATGCAGTGTTTAAAGTGCAACTCCACTTTTGTTGAAAAAAATCATTCCCCTTTGGGTGATCTATGTACATTGCTAGGATTTTAACTACTTGCTTGCTGGGCACTTAAAGTGATTGTAAAGCTTTGTTTTTTTTTCTTTTTAAATAACAAACATATCATACTTACCTCTACTGTGCAGCTTGCTTTGCACAGAATGGCCCCGATCCTCGATTTCTGGGGTTCCCCCCGACGGCTCTTGCGGCTCCTCCCCACATCAGGTAACCCTCTAGGAGAAGCTCTCTCCCGGGGGGTTACCTTGCGGGCGCTCTCCCGAGGCCAGCATTTGCATCCATAGACACGAATGCCGGACTCTGCTCCGCTCCCCCGGTGCCCGCGTCATTGGATTTGATTGATAGCAGCGGGAGCTAATGGCTGCACTGCTATCAATCTATCCAATCAAGAGCTGGGACCCCGTGGAGAGAGGGACAGCGCGTTTCAGGGCTCAGGTGGGTACTGATAGGTGGCACTGGCAGGTGGCACTGGTGGGCACAGAAGAGGCAGCCGTGGCTCTCTGCGCGAAGGACCGATGTCCCTCTGACAGAAGCCAGTGATCGGCTTTTTTTCCCTCATGCAGACAGTGTGAGGGAAAAAAAAACGATAACTGATCTTCTGTTTACATCACGTGATCAGCTGTCATTGTCATTGACTGACAGCTGATCACGTGGTAAGGGGCGGGATACTCCGATCTGTGATCTCACAGACTTGGTGATCACAATGCTCGCTGTGCGCGCAGGGGGCATGCAGGCAGTTCATGCATGGGAGGACGGCCTCCCGTTAATTATTTTCCACACTGTAGCCGACATTCTGTTATGCTTTGTTACAGATTCCTACCCTTTGTTAGTCTGAAGAAATCACTGTTTGTTTCTCTGTGCCACTGTGCTCGGTGAGTCTGACTGGAGTGGTTTCATAATTATCAACCAGCTGCTGCAGAATCAGGGCTCTAATGAGGAATGTTGCAGGGTCTTCATCCCTTTCAATGTTATTTCCTATTGGGGGGTATCTTATCAAAAATGATATGACTTGTGTTGCAATTGTATATACTATATTATTATTATTATTTTTTTTTTTTATTTGCTATTTTTTTCCCTTATGAAAGGGTGTGCGTGACCTGTTTTGCCTGCGGTCCAGTACAGTAGGACATGCTTTGACAACTGGAAGCAAAGCAGATTAATTGTAGCCTGTTTAGAGCGTGGCCAAAATATACATCTCAGAGATCTGCCACAAACCCCAACTTGAGGCAAACTAGAACCTCATCCCTAATTCCTGTATGGGATAGAACACTCTACTGGTGAGTGCTGGATGGTAGACACAGATATCTTTATTGCCAGTGACAATGGAATCTTGCTTGTTCCAGAGCTGCTTCTCTCCCCATGCAAGTCAACAGAATTGCAAAAGCAGCTTGAAAGTCGGTTGATGCAGCTTAGAAAGAAGTCCTCTACAGCAATGGTCATCAACCCCGTCCTCAGGACCCACTAACAGGCCAGGTTTACAAGATAACTGAAATACATGACAGGTGATATCATTTGCTGCTCAGTGATTGCAGTATTCTAGTCTGCATCTCCCCAAGGTAATACATAAAACCTGGCCTGTTAACCACTTGCTTACTGGGCACTTAAACCCCCCTCAGTCCCAGACCAATTTTCAGCTTTCAGCGCTGATGCACCTTGAATGACAATTGCGCGGGCATACAACACTGTACCCAAATGAAATTTTTATCATTTTTTTCCCACAAATAGAGCTTTCTTTTGGTGGTATTTAGTTACAGCTCTGAGTTTTATTTTTTGCTAAACAAACAAAAAAAGATGCAAAAAAAATAAATAAATAAATCATGTTTTAATAGTTTGTTATAAAATTTTGCAAACGGGTCATTTTTCTCCTTCATTGAAGTGCGCTGATTAGGCGGCACTGATAGGCTGCATTGGTGGGCACTGATGGGCTGCATTGGTGGGCACTGATAGGCTGCAATGGTGGGCACTGATAGGCTGCACTGGTGGGCACTGATAGGCATAGTTAAGGCGGCACTAATAGGCACAGATAAGGCGGCACCGATGGGCACAGATAAGGCGGCACTGATGGGCAAAGATGGGCACAGATAAGATGGCACGGATGGGTGGCACGGATAAGTGGCAGGGATGGGTGGCACGGATGGGCACTGATAGGTACCACAGATAGTTGGGACTGATGGGCACTGATAGGTGGCACTGATAGGTGGCTCTGATAGGTGGCACTGCTGGGCACTGATGGGCGGCACTGCTGGGCACTGATGGGCGGCACTGGGGTGCAGCACCTTTGAGGCAGATTGTGGGCACTGTGGGTGGCACTGTGGGGTGGCACTGTGGGGTGGCACTGTGGGTGGCACTATGGGCACTGACGGGGGGCACTGACGGGGGGCACTTACTTTTATTCAGGATGGCACTGCGGGAGGCAGGTGGGCACTGGCAGGTGGCAGGTGGTCCCTTGTATTGCTGGCCGTGATCGGGACTGATGTCCCGATCACGGCCGCCGGTGATCGGCTTTTTTTTTTTCTCCTCGCGCTGTCAGCGCGAGGAGGAATAATAGCCGATTACCGGCTCCGTTCTATCACATGATCAGCTGTCATTGGCTGACAGCTGATCACGTGATAAGGGGTCGGGATCGACCCCTTGCACGGATCGGTGATCAGGCGAGTCTCATGGACTCGCCGATCACAGAGCGCGCCGCGTGCGCCCCTCAGGGGTGCGCAGGCCGCTCGTACACGGGATGACGTCAATAGACATAGTCCCGGAAATGTAGGTCCGCGCTAATGCCGTCATTTGGCAATAGCGCGGATCCCAAGTGGTTAAAGGGGCCTGAGGACAGGGTTGATGACCACTGCTCTATAGGTCAGAAGGCGGTCAGCTTCAGGTCCAATGCCCCAATCAGTGAGTTCCGAATAAACTATGAAGCATCACAAAGGGTACTTTCACACCGGGGTGGTGTCGGCGTTAGCGGTAAAGTGCCGCTAGTTTTAGCAACGCTTTTCGGACGCTAGCGGGGCACATTTAACCCCCCGCTGGCGGCTGAAGAAAGGGTTAAAAGTGCCCATGTTGTGGCCCTGCCAAAGTGCTTTGCAGGTGCTTCGGCAGCGCTGCCCATTCATTACAATGGGCAGGGTATTGGGGCAGCACAGTGGTGTAGTAGGTAGCACTCTTGCCTAGCAGTAAAAAGGGTCACTGGTTCAAATGCCAACCATGACACCACCTGCTCGGAGTTTGCATGTTCTCCCTGTGGGCTTCCTCCAGGTACTCTGCTTTCCTCCCACACTCCAATGACATGCTGGTAGGTTAATTGACTTCTGTCCAAAATTGGCCCTAGTATATGAATGTGAGTTGGGGACCTTGGATTGTGGGCTCCTTGAGGGTAGGGACCGATGTGATTGTGCGATATATGTGTTGAGTGCTGCCTAAATTGATGGTGCTATATGGGTTCCAAGGGATAATTGTAGACACACACCCACACTCACTCAGGTTGAACTGGATGGACTAGTGTCTTCATTCAACCTTACTAACTATGTGTTTTGGGATTGGTATATAGACCGCTCCAGCACCGACGTAAAGGATGCTGCTTGCAGGACTTTTTTTCCCATCCTGCAAGCGCACCGCCCCAATGTGAAAGCACTCGGGCTTTCACACTGGAAAGGCATGAGAGGTGTTTTCAGGCGCTATTTTTACAGCTAAAACGATTGAAAAACGATTGAAAAGCGCCTAAGTGTGAAAGGGGTCAAGCTGATTTCAAAGGCAAGCTCCACCTGAAAGCAAGCTCCATCAGCACAAGCCCAACGCCTGTAATGCCCAGGTAATAACCTTCAGGGGGAATGTATGGCTATGCGTTTTTAAAAGTTGTTAGGTTTGACATTTGTTCATTATGGTACACGATCATCCGTCATTTTCAGCATCTGCACATGGATGACCTCAGTTGGAAGTTGGAGTGAAGAGCACAGACCATCATTAGATTCCCCCATATATAATAGGATGCACAGATTTAGTTAACACATTCTACCCACTGTGCAGTAGTTTATAGTTATTTACTCAGGGAGGAAATAAAATGTTCCACTTGAGGGGGAAATTTAATAGAACGGTGACAGCAGAAAATGGCAGAACAAGCAGGAAATGTGTTTGACATGACAGCAAGCTCAGGGAGACTGCAGACACAGAGCCATGGGGGACTGGGGACGTGAGAAATGTGAAGTAGTTAAAGCATGCTTGATGGTGGAAAGACACACTCATGGGCGAGTTATAAATCACTTGTGTCCTCCAGGGGATGCAGGTTTGGAGTGTGCACTATATAAGTGACAATCCCAGCGTGATCTATACGATATAAGACAGACTTGGCTGGAGGAGAGGTGATGATTATTAACTTTAGGAATTAAAACGAGACAGACTCTAGGATAAAAGAAAAAATAGAGAAGGAAATTATAGCCAGGCTTATGCAAATAAGAATATTATTTCAATTATGAGGAACTAACACACAGCGTCATTAATGAGCATACCAAAATGCACAGGCACATAGTACAAGCACTTGATTTGTGATGGTGGGAATTGTGTTTTTGTGATCTTGTTGAATATTATATTCCATTATCTGTGTGAAAAATTAGAGAATTGGAACTAGCATTGTTATAAGAAATCTTTGCTATGGTTTAAAGTAGAACTATGAACAGAATATGGTCATGAAAACTTAGCTAAAATGTAGCTGCAGACACTTGAGGAATTCATCCTCAAAGTTCACAAAAGAAGAACTGAATTTGTTTGACTTGGATATCAGCACTCTGCTTTGCCACTCTTCCGTTGCACTCCGTTAGACATTACAAGGCTGACACTCGGCCAAATCACTACTGGGAAGGGGAGGTGCCTATATGAAAAAAGTATTTTTGTTGGAAATTTTGAGGAGGAATTACTTCACAGTGACTGCAGCTACCAAGGTCAGTGAAGGCTTGTTTTAACCACTTGCTTACTGGGCACTTAAACACCCTTCCTGCCCAGACCAATTTTCAGCTTTCGGTGCTCTCACAATTTGAATGACAATTACTCAGTCATGCAACACTGTACCCAAATGAATTTTTTGTCCTTTTTTTACCACAAATAGAGCTTTCTTTTGGTGGTATTTGATCACCTCTGGGGTTTTTATTTTTTGCGCTATAAATGAAAAAAGACCGAAAATTTTGAAAAAAAACGCATATTTCTTTGTTTTATGCAGAATTATGCAAATTATTAATTTTTCTTCATAAATTTTGGCCACAATTTATACTGCTACATATCTTTGGTAAAAATAACCCAAATTAGTGGATATTATTTGGTCTTTGTGAAAGTTAGAGAGTCTACAAGGTGTGGTGTGAATCGCACAAAATTGATCACATCTGATGTACTGGTGGCCTATCTCGCTTCTTGTGACCCGAACAAGTCAGGAAAGTACAAATACCCCCCAAATGACCCCTTTTTGGAAAGTAGACATTCCAAGGTATTTAGTAAGAGGCATAGTGAGCTTTTTGATGTTGTCATTTTTTTCCCACAATTCTTTGCAAAATTAAGATTTTTCATTTTTTTTTCTCCACAAAATTGTCATTGTAATAGGTTATTTCTCTCACATGGCATGTGTATACCACAAATGACACCCCCCAAAAAATTCCGCTACTCCTCCTGAGTATTACAATACCACATGTGTGGGACTTTTTCACAGCCTGGCCACATAGAGAGGCCCAACATGCAGGTAGCGCCATCATGTGTTCTAGGAACATAAATTACACATCTAACTTGTTGACTATTTATTACACTTTTGAAGCACCAGGACAATGACACGTGACACTGATGACAGATGGCTCTGATACGTGGCAATGATGACACTTATACGTGGCACTGATGACAGATGGCACTAATATGTGGCACTGATGACAGATGGCACTAATACGTGGCACTGAAGACACGTGGAACTTATACGTGGCACTGATGACACGTTGCACTAATACGTGGCACTGAAGACACGTGGCACTAATACGTGGCACTGATGACAGATGGCACTAATACGTGGCACTGATACGTGCCACCGATGACAGATGGCACTACTACATGGCACCGATGACGCGTGACACTGATGACAGATGGCACTGATAAGTGGCATTGATGACACGTGACACTGACAACATATGGCACGTGACACTGACAGGTGGCACTGATGACAAATGGCCCTGATACGTGGCACTGATGACAGATGGCACTAATGCGTGGCACTGATGACAGATGGCACCATGTGGCACTGATGACACGTGGCACTGATGACAGATGGCACTTATACGTGGCACTAATGACAGGTGGCACTGACGACAGGTGGCACTGACAACAGGTGGCATTGGGGGCAGGTAGCACTGGGGGCAGGTAGCACTGGGGTGGATGGCACTGGGGGCAGGTAGCACTGGGGTGGATGGCACTGGGGTGGATGGCACTGGGGCGGATGGCACTGGGGCAGATGGCACTGGGGCAGATGGCACTGGGGTGGATGGCACTGGGGCGGACACTGTTACCTTGCCCCTGTAGGGGAAAATGACAGTGTCTCTACAAAAAGCCAACCCTTATGCCGCGTACACACGACCCGACTTCTTCGAGGGACTAGGTCCGACGGTCTTTCCGACGGACTTTCGGCGGAGTTCCGACGGACTTTCCGAATGAACGGACTTGGCCACACACAATCTCACCAAAGTCCGACGGATTTGTACGTGATGACGTACGACTGGACTAGAATAAGGAAGTTCATAGCCAGTAGCCAATAGCTGCCCTAGCGTCGGTTTTTGTCCGTCGGACTAGCATACACACGATACGCAATGGATTTCTCGGTCCGGCGGGGTTCCGATGGGAACATTTAAAACATGTTCCATTTCTAAAGTCCACTGGATTTTTGTCAAGCAAAGGTCCGATGGAGCCCACACACGATCGAATTGTCTGACGGACTCGTTCTGTCCGACCTTTGCTGTCAAAAAGTCCAGTCGCGTGTACGTGGCACTATACTTACCCTGCCTGTGCTCCCTCGCTACTCCTTACCCATTACAGCCAGCGCTAGAATCAGCAACAAGGAGGAAAGGTGGCACCACTCCCTTGGTCAGTCCTTGAGCATGGTATTTGGCTAGGAAGAAAAGAATGACTGCACACCACAAGAACGTTCCTATGATTTTATTCCAAAAATAGCAAATGACAGCCAACAAAGACAGAGTGTCTGAACTTCAAACCTTAAGGTTTGAAGAAGCACTGAGGTCAGTGTGAAACGCATGTGTCACCTCCTGGGTTCGGACATTCTCTCTTTGTTGGTTGTCATTTGCTATTTTCAGAATAAAATCATAGGAGCGTTCCTGTGGTGTATAGTCGTTCTTTTATTTCTATTGATCATCGGTGTAAAAGCTGTGGCTTGCACCCAGCACCTCCGGACTGTAGTGATTACTCACCTGGACTGGCATCTTCCTTGTTTGAATGGTATTTGGCTGTTGTGCACTAAATCAGGTGAGATGGTCACATACTTGGAAGCACTGGGTAGTTTTGCCAACTGTTATAGAGGAAGGATCAGTGAATAGGTGATGGAAAGAGGAGTATAAGTGGTTTGGAATAGGGGAGAGGGGAAGGGCCCTCTAAGTAGACACTATTACGTCACCCTGTATGGATAAGGTGAAATTGTCTCTTTAAAGCTCAGTTAATACTTAAAGTGGTTGTAAACCCTGTACTGCCACTTTTACCTACAAGTAAGCCTAAAATAAGGCTTACCTGTAGGTCCTGTGAATATCTTCTAAACTTGCACAGTTTAGGAGATATTCACTGTATCCGCATGTGCCAACGTCATCGGCCCATGTGCGCACTGAAGAAACGGCTTGAGCCATTTCTTGGCTCACGAGCACATGCAAGGGAGTGATGTCATTGCAGCTGTAGCCAATCACAGTGACGGAGCACATCGGTTTATGGGGACCGCCGCAACAACTTCAATCTAAGGTAAGTATTTCATAATGAGCTAGTATGCAATGCATACTAGCTCATTATGCCTTTGTCTTGCAGGTTGTTGTTTTTTTGCTGTTTTTTTGAGAGTTAACAAACATAACCACATCCTGATGTGTTTTGTCACTTGCGACTTCATCACAGGGATTTTATAAATATTTAAATGACCATAGCGTGGCCACAGTTCAGCTAAAGTACAACAGATTACCATTATTCAAAATGTTAAAGTGCAAATGTTACACTTCATAGTGGCGCTGTGACCTATAAGTGTTCTCAAATTTAATAAAGTGACATAAACATAGTAAATGAGTCCACCAAATAATAGTGCTGACAAAAAACATTGTTTCAATCTTCCCCTGCTAGAACTGCTATATCTACACACTACCTCGCGTTCACAGGTGATCCCTCTCCCCAACAGAAAAGCACTCACCAGATTGTATTAAATATACCAGCTGTCAGACCATCACCATATATCTACGCAGAATTCATGAATGGCCATCAACATATGAAAGCAGAAAAATAGCCTCTAATGGTACAGTAACCAAACAAATCCCCTGCGACGAAGTCTGAAGTGACAAAACGCATCAGGGTGGGGTTACACAGCGACCGGAGATGATGTTAGAAGGTGGTGAGACGTCTTAGTCTATTACAGAGTTGGATAATACCTGATGCCCTGTTTCTTCTTTGCGTGTATGTGATTTTAAAGGAGTGAGTGGTTTTCCATTTTTTAAATACATTTAATTTGCTTTGTTACTGTACCACCGGAGGCTATTTTTCTTCTTTCAATAGCCATTCATGAATTCTGCAGATATATATAAAGACGTTCATTTGATCTGACAGCTGATATATTTAATACAAGTTCATCATGCCAACCATGAGAGTGGGAGGCATGAGAATCTGGTGAGTGCTTTTCTGTTGGGGAGAGGGATCACCTGTGCACACAAGGTGGTGCATGGATAAAGCAGTTCCAGTGGGGGAAGATTTAAAAAACATTTTTTGTCAGCACTATTATTTGGTGGACTCATTTACTATGGACAGTTTATGTCACTTGTGATTATTTATTTGTGAAGACTTATAAGTCACAACACCACTGTAAAACATTTGCACTTTGACATTTTGTATTTTTTATGGTGGCAGCAGTGAGATCAGTTTTATTGATCTGCTTATACAGTGCATCCAGAATATATTCACAGTGCCGCCTATCAGTGATCCATCAGTGCCACATATTAGTGCCCATCAATGCCACCTCATCAGTGCCACCTCACTGGTGCCACCTCATCAGTGCCCATCAGTGCAGCCCCATCAGTGCCCATCAGTGAAGGAGAAAACTTACTTATTTACAAAGATTTTTAACTGAAACAAAAAAAAATATTTTTTTTTCAAAAAATTTTGGTCTTTTTTAATTTGTTTACCAGAAAATAAAAATCCCAGAGGTGATCAAATACCACCAAAAGAAAGCTCTATTTGTGGTAGCAAAATTATAAAAATGTCGTTTGGGTACAGTGTAGCATTACCGCGCAATTGTCATTCAAAGTGCAACGGCGCTGAAAGCTGAAAATTGGTCTGGGCAGGAATAAGTGCCCTGTATTGAAGTGGTTAAAGATTACATGGTATATTGACCTTGAATTCTATCCAAGAAGGAGTATTTAGTTTGATATGGAAAAAGAAGCACTGTAAAACACAAAATACAGATTGTGTATATTTAAAGTAAATATGCCTTTAAGTTCCTGTAGACTACTGAAAGGGGGGCAAGTGCAGTGCTATTAAACAATTGATAAATAACTGAGTGCATTTAATCTGCTGTAAATGATCATAATGAGGCCTGGGACTGTGCTAAGTAACTCAAGGGGGATCAGTGGCCTAAATCAGAGAATGTGTGCCTGTAAGCTTTGCTGGAAAACGGGAAATTAAGGGACCAATCCAAATAGAAGGAACTATTCCTATTTTAATATTCTATTTGCAATATTCTAAAAGCATTGACAAACTGGCATTCTTATTGCATCATTCCTGTCCTCACCATAGACATCTGTGCATGAGCAGAAGACATAGGGATTGATTTAAAAATGATCTGTTCATTTTGAAAGCAATATTTCCTGTAAGTTAGTAAATTAAGTGAAGCTCTGCTGACTTTCACCACCCAACTGTGTGCAAGCAAAAATACTGTATTTTTTATCATGCAGATGGTTGTGGATCCTTTTCAAAGTTTCATTACATTCGCTAAGCAAAGGTAAAATTACTTGCAAAGTGAACATTTTCTTGCAAAAGGAACAGCCTACTTGTCTTTAGTAAATCAACCAGTAACATTGCATAGGGTGCAACAATGACTGTATGGCCAAGTTACACTACATGGGGTGATAGCGGCGGCTTATGGAACAGTGACACTGGATGTGGTGAAGGTGTATGGCACAGTGACAATGCATTGGGGGACACATTACATATGGACACAGTAGTTGGTAATAAACTTAATGGACTGATTTACTTAAAGTAACACTAAACTCTAGTTTGAAAAAAAAAGTATTCAAATATGCATTCTTAAAGGGTAACTCCACTTAAGTGGGGAAAAAACAGTACCGTATTTATTGGTGTATAACACTCACTTTTACACCATGAAAATCGGGTGCAAATAGCATGTGCATGTTATACGCCAATACTACAATTTTAGCTGCCTCAGAGGGGACAGGGAGGGGGTGGGACAATCGCCGTCACATTACATACAGGACCTCTGTAATAGGAAGTCCCGTCTCCTGGGCCACCATTGGACCTCTGTTCTGTCTATAATAGGAGATTCTCACTGTATGTAATCTGTTGGCGCCAGGGGCGGACTGACCATTGGGCCACTCGGGCACTGCCCGAGGGCCCCGAGCCACTAGGGGGCCCCATCAGGGTTGCCAGCCTCAGTAAAACCAGGGACAGTATGTAAAAACCTGGGTTTATTTACATCTGTCTCTGAAATGTCCCTTACCGACATCCTTTTGGTCTAAAAATCCCAAGATTATAGCTGCCCCACCTCTCCAGTACCTTCTCAGCCAATAGAAACATGTCTGTGTATACTGTGCATGCATGTGATTGTATACTATGTATGTGTATACTGTGTGGCCCCATAATCTTGGATTGCCTGGGGGCCCCCATAATCTCCTATTGCCCGGGGGCCCCATGAGTTGTCAGTCCACTCCTGGTTGGCGCTTGTCCCTCCCCCCTCCCTGCCTCCTCTAGGCTGGAGATGGGCATCGATTAGGCTGCACTGATGGCAATGATGAGGCTGCTGCATTGATGGCAATGGTGAGGTTGCATTGATGGCACTAGTGTGTCTGCAGATGACCATTGATCAGGCTGCATTGATGGCAATGGTGAGGCTGCAGATGGGCACTGACCCTTATTTTTCTTCAAAGTTCCTTATTTTAAATGTACATTTTTTTTCCTGAAACTTCCCTCCTCCTAAAATGAATGTGCGTGTTATACACCGATAATTAGAAAAAAATAATAATATAGCGTATACAATTGTGACTCAAGTCATAATGTCATTGAATGTTATTAAAAATGACCTTTCCCATTCAATCTGCAGCTCTGTTGTTTTTTTTTTTAGTAAAATGCAATATGGCTACCTGGAGGTTTTACAGAACGCCCCCCCCCCCCCCCCCCCAACAACATTTCCTGCTTGTGTGATTGGCATATTGATTTTCCCAAAAGTCTGCAATAACATAAAAGTCAGATATCAGACATCCCCTGCAATAAAAATGTCATTTTTGGTGAGATACTCCCAATTAGAAATCACATCTAGGATACCCTGCATACCCTGCATTTTTCCTCATTAGAGCCCTGCAGGTGCAGCAGCTGACTGATAATTATGAAACCACTCCCATTAGATTAACTTACCACATGGACACATACAAGAACACATTGATTTTTTAAGGATAACAAATGGTAGGAATCTGCAACAACGTTTTTTAGAATCCTTGCAATGTGCATTGATCACCCCGAGGGGATTTTTTTCTCAATAAAAGTGGAGTTACTCTTTAACTTTAAAAAAGTACCTTCTATTGCTCTCAGACTCCTCCAAATATTTTTATTTTATTTACACTGCTCAAAAAAATTAAAGGAACACTTTGAAAACACATCAAATTTCAATGGGGAAAATGTCATGCTGGATATCTGTACTGATATGGACTGGGTAATGCAATATATGGAGGGAATTGGGACTTCTCTTTGTCTCATGGACTGGGTAATGTGTCAGGAATGAATAATGCCACATTATTTGATGGAAATTAAAATGATCAATCCACAGAGGGCTGAATTCAAAGACACCCCAAAAATCAAAGTGGAAAAAATGATGCAGCAGGTTAGTCCATTTTGCTGAAATTTCATTGCAAAACTCAAAATGGAACTCAGTAGTTTGTATGCCGCCCCCCCCCCCCCCCCCCATGTGCTTGTATCTGCATGCCTGACAACATTGGGGCATGCTCCTAATGAGACAATGGATGGTGTCCTGGGGTATTTCCTCCCAGATCTGGACCAGGGCATCACTGAGCTCCTGAACAGACTGAGGTGCAACCTGGCGGCGTCGGATGGACCGACACATAATGTCCCAGAGGTGTTCTATTGAATTTAGGTCAGGCGAGCGTGGTGGCCATTCAATGGTATCAATTCCCTCATCCTCCAGGAACTGGCTGTATACTCTTGCCACATGAGACCGGGCATTGTCATGCACCAGGAGGAACCTAGGACCCACTGCACCAGCGTAGGGTCTGACAATGGGTCCAAGGATTTCATCCCAATATCTAATGACAGTCAGGGTGCCATTGTCTAGCCTGTAGAGGTCTGTGTGCCCCTTCATGAATATGCTTACCTTCACCATCACTGTCTCACCACCAAACGGGTCATGCTGAATGATGTTACAGGCAGTATAATGTTCTCCACGGCTTCTCCAGACCCTTTCATGTCTGTCACATGTGCTCAGGGTGAACCTGCTCTCATCTGTCAAAAGCACAGGGCGCCAGTGGCGGACCTGCCAATTCTGGTGTTCAATGACAATTGCCAATAGAGCACCACAGTGCCAGGCAGTGAGCACAAGGCACACTAGAGGATATCGGGCCCTCAGGCCACCCTCATGAAGTCTGGTTAGAGAAATTCACACCAGTGGCCTGCTGGAGGTCATTTTGTAGGGCTTTGGTAGTGCTCATCCTGTTCCTGCTAATGGGTTAGGACCTCCTACTGTCCTGCCCAGCTCTCCTAGAGTAACTGCCTGCCTCCTTGAATCTCCTCCATGCTCTTGAGGCTGTGCTGGGAGACACAGCAAACCTTCTGGTAGTGGCACATATTGATGTGCCATCCTGGATGAGTTGGACTGCCTGTGCCAACTCTAAAGGGTTCAGGTATCGCCTCATACTACAAGTAGGGACACTGACCCTAGCCACATGCGAAACTGCTGAAAAAACAATCAGAAAAGATGAGTAGGAAAAAAAAAGGTCAGTGGCCTCCACCTATAAGCCCTTGTACACACGGTCGGACATTCCGACAACCAAATCCGTCAGATTTTGTCCAAAACTGTTGCATACACATAGTCGGACAAAGTTGTCAGAAAATCCGATTGTACTTAACGTGATGACGTTATTTCGTTATTAGGGGACTACGTTCAGGCTAGTAGCCAATAGCTTTGGTCTAGGAATTTGATCTGAGCATGCGTGGCACTTTGTCCGATCGGAATTCTCTACACATGATCGGACAAAGTCCGATCGGATCATGTTGACGGAAAATTTTATAGCTCAGCTGGAAAACTTGGTCCGTCGGATATTCCGACGGAAACAGTCTGATGGAGCCCACACACTGTCGGATTATCCGACAACACGGTCCGATCGGACATTTTCCGTCGGAATGTCCGACGTGTGTACAAGGGCTAAAACCATTCATGTGTTGGAGGATAACTCATTTTTGCCCATCTAGTGCACCTGTTGTTGATTTCATTAATCGGTTTCAGCTGCTTTGGTATTAAAAACCCCCTCTGCTACTTAACTGACCAGATCAATATCACAGGAGTTTAATTGACTTGATGCTATACTCTGATTAAAAATTCCTTTAATTTTTTGGAGCAGTGTATTTGCTGCTGTGATCTGACTTCCTGAGTCGCTTCATTATTTCTCCATGATCCTGCTGCATGTAGGATCATAGCCACATTTTCGTGCTCCCCTCTGAGATGCACTAGGAACTATACACTATGCAGCTTGGGATTTATAATGTGCAAAGAGCAACCAACAGAAGTGAGGATGAAAAGGAGAGGTTTGGTAGCTCACAAAGGATGTTACAAGGAAGCAGAAAACACAGTGAGAAATGAGTTCACAAATAAAAAGTGGATGTCTATGGATTCTTCTTGCAGAATAGATTGTTTAGTGTCAGTATAAAGTGGAGTTCTGGCCGAAATATGACTTTTAAGATAAAAATACCCCTAGAATTCTCATTCCTCGTGCAATGTAACAAAGGTATGCTGTAAACTATGCCCAGTTTTCTATTTGTGCAGCATCGTTTTCTTACTTTGTGAAGTTTCTGCACAGCACGACCATATCCAGTGTAGGCATGTGAAGCTACAGTGTCCTTCTTCCTGGATTCCGTGTATGCTGGCTACCCAGGATGCACCTACCGATCTCGCTCATGTGCAGTGCGGTGCGATCTTGGTCAGTTTGACATGGCACAGCCAGGCCAAGCAGACCAAGATTTGCTGTAGATGCCAATGTTAAATGTTACGGGAGCAGTGCCATGCCAAGCTGACCAAGGTTTTCCATAGACGGCAATGTTAAATGTTACGGGAGCAGTGCCATGCTAAGCTGACCAAGATTTTCCATAGATGACAATGTTAAATGTTACGGGAGCAGTGCCATGCCAAGCTGACCAAGATTTTCCATAGATGACAATGTTAAATGTTACGGGAGCAGTGCCATGCCAAGCTGACCAAGGTTTTCCATAGACGGCAATGTTAAATGTTACGGGAGCAGTGCCATGCTAAGCTGACCAAGATTTTCCATAGATGACAATGTTAAATGTTACGGGAGCAGTGCCATGCCAAGCTGACCAAGATTTTCCATAGATGACAATGTTAAATGTTACGGGAGCAGTGCCATGCCAAGCTGACCAAGGTTTTCCATAGACGGCAATGTTAAATGTTACGGGAGCAGTGCCATGCCAAGCTAACCAAGATCTCCCAGGAGCCAATGCAAAACCGGAAATGTCATACGGCGCCATGGCAACCTAGAGGAGGAAGTGAAATTAGATATAGGCATAAATCAGGTAAGTGAACAGAAAAAAAATTAATTGGCAATTTACCTCAAGGATTCACATTAGTGCTACATGGTGAGGAGTGAAAAATGTGGGTGGAACTCCGCTTTAAGTACTTGAGAATTTTCATGCAATAAATTGTGTGAATATTCACATCAATTATTCTTATTCACTTTAAATACCCAGTTGTGTGCAAGTGAAATAAAAAAAACCTGTTGCAAACATGGATAATTCAATAATATGAAAAAGAAAGTTAAAGTAGAAGTCCACTCTTACATTAAAATCCCTGCATCTACACACATCCGCAATCTAACACTAACCTATCTAGCCCTGTAAAGAAGAAATCGGTACACATAACTTTTTCTGCAGCCGATCCCACGCTGAGCTGTCAGCTGCGGCTTTGCTGTGGAGACGGGTGCAGAGGACACATCCGACAACAGAAGCCCCTTAGTAACTCTATGGGTGACATCACTCCCCATTCATTTCACAGCCGTTGTCACCTTGTCCTCTGCAAAGCTTCTGCCACTGGAGACCGAATTGGCTTCAAAAAGACTGATTTCTTCTTTACAGGGCTAGATAGATTAGTGTTAGATCGCGGGTGTCTGTAGATACAGGGATTTTAGTGCTAAGGTGGACTAATGCCACATACACATGATCGGAATTTCTAATGGGAAATGTTTGAAAAGTATGCGAGCTTGTTGGTGGCAAGTCTGACCATGTGTATGCTCCATCAGACATTATTTGTCGGACTTGCCGCCAACAAATGTGGTCTAGCATGCTCTCAAATTTTCAGCCAACAAATGTGTGTTGTCGGACTTTCCACAAGTCCTTCGGACAAAAGTCCAAAGTACAAACAGCTCGGAATCAGAAGCGATCGGTCTTGTAAACTAGCGTTCGTAATGGAGAATTAACATTGGTGACGTGCCAAATGATGAAATCTCCAAATGCAGCGCACATTCTCTTCTTCTTTAACCACTTAAGGACCGCCGCATGGCAATGTACGTCGGCAGAATGGCACCGACAGGCACAAGCACGTACATGTATGTGCTTGCCTTCCAGCGGGTGGGGAGTCCAATCGGACCCCCTCCCGCTGGCTGCGGTGGTCCGTTTCGCTTCAGGAGCGATCCGGGATGAGGGGATGGCCGTTGGTTTCTGGCCATCCCCTCTCGATCGCTCCTGGCGAATGAGAAGCTTCCCCCACCTGTGTAGTGTAAACACAGGCAGGGATGAAGTGATGTCATTCTCCTCGGGCGGTCTTTTTGACCAGACTGCGAGGAGAACACATAGTAAGTGCACCAACACTACACTGACACGTAGGTACACATAGGCACACAAATTACCCCCCCGATCACCCCCCCCCCCTCCCAGTCACAGTGTCACTGATTGCAGTGATCATTTATTTACTGATCACTGCATTTAGTCAGTTGTGACAGTAAAAACTGTCAGGGCAGTTAGTGTTAGGTCCAGGGTAGCCCTCTACCCCCCCTAATAAAGGTTTAACCCCCTGATTGCCCCTAGAGTTAACCCTTTTACCCCCTTTTGCCAGTGTCACTAAGCGATCGTTTTTCTGATCGCTGCATTAGTGTCACTGGTGCCGCTAGGTAGCTAGTTATTTTTTTAGGTTCACCACCAGGTTTTTATAGCGCTAGGTACCCCCATATATTACCCAATATAGGTTTTAACCCCCTGATTGCCCCTAGAGTTAACCCTTTCACCAGCGATCACCGTATAAGTGTCACTGGTGACGCTGGATAGCCAGTTCGTTATTTAGTTATTTAGGTTCCCCGTCAGGTTTTTATATAGCGTCCGGGACCCCCATATATTACCTAATAAAGGTTTTAACCCCCTGATGCCCCCAGGTAACCCTTTCACCCCCTTTTGCCAGTGTCACTAAGCGATCGTTTTTCTGATCGCTGCATTAGTGTCACTGGTGCCGCTAGGTAGCTAGTTATTTTTTATGTTCACCGCCAGGTTTTTATAGCGCTAGGTACCCCCATATACTACCTAATAAAGATTACCGTATAAGTGTCACTGGTGATGCTGGTTAGCCAGTTAGTTATTTAGGTTCCCCGTCAGGTTTTTATATAGCGTCAGGGACCCCCATATACTACCTAATAAAGATTTTAACCCCCTGATTTCCCCTAGTTAACCCTTTCACCAGTGATCGCCGTATAAGTGTTACGGGAGACTCTGGTTAGTTTGTTTGCTTTTTATAGCATCAGGGCACCCACCATTTATTACCCAATAAAGGTTTAACCCCCTGATCACCCGGCAGGTGATATCAATTAGGTTTTAGGGTCAGGGTCTGCGTCGCCCCAGGCAGCGCTAGGCTAGTGCCAGTACCGCTAACACCCACGCGCAAAGCATACACCTCGCGTAGTGGTATAGTATCTGAACAGATCAATATCTGATCTGATCAGATCTATACTAGCGTCCTCAGCAGTTTAGGGTTCCAAAAAAACACATTGTTAGCGGGATCAGCCCAGATACCTGCTAGCACCTGCGTTTTGCCCCTCCGCCCAGCCCACCCAAGTGCAGTATCGATCGATCACTGTCACGTACAAAACACTAAACACATAACTGCAGCGTTCGCAGAGTCAGGCCTGATCCCTGCGATCGCTAACAGTTTTTTTGGTAGCGTTTTATATTTAAATCCTGAAGGCAGTGATTGGTTTTCGGGGTGTCGTACGCGGCTAGACTCCCAAAAAGTCCCACATATGTGGTATCCCTGTACTCAGGAGAAGCAGCAGAATATATTTTGGGGTGCAATTCCACATATAACTATGGCATGTGTGAGCAATATATCATTTAGTGACAACTTTTTGTAAACTTTTTTTTTTTGTGTCATTATTCAATCACTTGGGACAAAAAAAAATTATTCAATGGGCTCAACATGCCCCTCAGCAATTTCTTTGGGGTGTCTACTTTCCAAAATGGGGTCATTTGGGGGGGGGGGGGTGGTTTGTGTTATTTTGGCATTTTATGGCCTTCGAAACTGCGATAGGTAGTGAGGAGTGAAATCAAAAATTTGCACCCTTAGAAATCCTGAAGGCAGTGATTGGTTTTCGGGGTGCCGTACGCGGCTAGACTCCCAAAAAGTCCCACATATGTGGTATCTCCGTACTCAGGAGAAGCAGCAGAATATATTTTGGGGTGCAATTCCACATACAACTATGGCATGTGTGAGCAATATATCATTTAGTGACAACTTTTTGTAAACTTTTATTTATTTATTTTTGTGTCATTATTCAATCACTTGGGACAAAAAAAAAATATATTCAATGGGCTCAAAATGCCCCTCAGCACTTTCCTTGGGGTGTCTACTTTCCAAAATGGGGTAATTTTGGGGGTTTTGTCCTGCCCTGCCATTTTAGAACCTCAAGAAATTAGATAGGCAGTCATAAATGAAAAGCTATGTAAATTCCAGAAAATGTACTCTAGTTTGTAGACGCTATAACTTTTGCGCAAACCAATAAATATACGCTTATTGACATTTTTTTTACTAAAGACGTGGCTGAATACATTTTGGCCTAAATGTATGACTAAAATTTCGTTTATTCGATTAGGCAATCAAATACCATCAAAAGAAAGCTCTATTTGTGGGAAGAAAAGGACGCAAATTTCGTTTGGGTACAATATTGCATGACCGCTCAATTACCAGTTAAAGCAGTGCAGTGCGAAATTGTAAAAAGACCTCTGGTCCTTAGGCTGACAATTGGTCTGGGGCTGAAGTGGTTAATGGGATAATAATGGAGCTGCTTTGCTGGTGATACTGATGGAGTTATTGCAAACAAATTTTCAAAGGTTTTATTTATTTTTTTTTTAAGTGATATCAAGAATAATATTATGTTTTTTTGTTTTTTTTCATTTGTGCAAGTTAACATTATCCCATAATTTTTAAGATCAAAGATACAACTATGTTGGTGTCCCTTGTCAATTTTACATTGTATTTTTTTTAAATGTAACTTCCTACTCCCAAACTATCATTTGAAGTAAAACACAAAGCCAAGTATTATTCTACACAATTTTTTGATTGTGCATTAAAAAAAGAAAACAAATAAAATGAGACATGCTATCTGCTAATAGAATTTAACAAAAAAAGTGCATTTTATGCATCCAAAAATATAGAAAATATACCAAATCAAATCATTATTCTACCAAAAAAATAATGTCAAAGCAATAACTTCAACGCCAATAATAAATAACACATTATTTCCTCCGATTCTGCAACATGTCCGGTTTGACGAACTGAAAAGCACGAATCAACACTCACCAAACTTCTACTAACACAAAATTAGCAGAAAGAGCCCAAAGTGTGGCGCTAAAGAGCTGAAAAAACACGTAGCATGTCTAGTATGTCACTACGTTCGTAATTGTTTGCCAACATTTGTGTGACTGTGTGTATGCAAGACAAGTTTGAGCCAATACCCTTCGAACAAAATTCCATGGTTTTGTTGAAAGTCCGATCGTGTGTATGGGGCATTATACTTTAAAAATGCATTTGGAAACCACCAATTAAAATGATAAGAAGATCTAATGATTAGAGTGACTGAAATTATAGCCAAATCTTTACTGTCAGTAAAAGTCGATCTTGGAGTTTGATTTAGAAGGTTGGAAGAGTCAGGAAGGTTGGAGGAGTCAAGAAGGTTACATAGTTACATAGTTAGTAAGGTTGAATAAAGACACCAGTCCATCCAGTTCAACCTGAGTAAGTGTCTACAATTGACCATATCCCTTTACATTGCACACTCACATCAGTCCCTACCCTCAATGAGCCCACAATCCAAGGTTGGAGGAGTCAAGAAGGTTGGAGGAGTCAAGAAGGTTGGAGGAGTCAAGAAGGTTGGAGGAGTCAAGAAGGTTGGAAGAGTCAAGAAGGTTGGAAGAGTCAAGAAGGTTGGAAGAGTCAAGAAGGTTGGAAGAGTCAAGAAGGTTGGAAGAGTCAAGAAGGTTGGAAGAGTCAAGAAGGTTAGAAGAGTCAAGAAGGTTGGAAGAGTCAAGAAGGTTGGAAGAGTCAGGCAATATGAGTCAGGAAGGTTGGAGGAGTCGAGAAGGTTGGAAGAGTCGAGAAGGTTGGAAGAGTCGAGAAGGTTGGAAGAGTCGAGAAGGTTGGAAGAGTCGAGAAGGTTGGAAGAGTCAGGCAATATGAGTCAGGAAGGTTGGAGGAGTCAAGAAGGTTGGAAGAGTCAGGCAATATGAGGATTTTTATGTATATGTTTAGATGTCTGTACCTCTGTATTTGATGACTATAATAATAACCAGTTATCTTGGTTATTGATTGATATCATTGGTTATTGATTGTTGATTTGCCTAGGGTTTTTCCAGTTCTTGCTGACTTTCTTGTATACATAAACCATGTTTTTATTCAAAATATGCTGGAAGATAATCATGTGAATGTATTTTGAATCTTTCTCTCTAACCTATTTTTTTTGTATATTCTTGTGTACATAAAGGAAAATTGACCATCAGCTTTTCGTTGAAGAAAGTGCGGAAATGGCATTTTCAATGTCATAAAGTAGTCTCGGGCTTATGACATTTTGTATTGTATAAAGGACAGACTTGCTTTGATTTAAGATAATGGTGGCAGATTTCAATAAATGTTCTCTTTAATGACGAAAAAGGGACTTACCGGCACTTTCAAGTCACCACAGAACATATTTTATATGAAAAAAAAAAACAGCAGAGATTGTGCAGTCACCAAATTATTCTGATGTTAAAATTACTTTGTGACTCAAGAACATTTACCTGACAAGATTCACCCACTCAAACACCTCCACAGAACACTGTGTGTGTGTGTGTTACACATCCATGTGCACCGAGGCAGAGAAAGTGATGTTGTTTGTGAAACTTCTACTTTTCAATCCTTTAAGCCTCAGTGTACAATTACAGATTTCAGCAGTCGTCATTATTATCTACTTCAACATCTAATGCTTTCATTCTGCTCAGCTCAGATTACCCAGGTCCTCACAAATAAAACTAATTAAAACAACACCTTCTCAGATGGCTTCTTGCTAATATATATTCTCTGGATATCAATAGCATTACTTTGGAAAACACTGGTGTTTGCCCTTATTAAAGACCTTCACTCAACACAATTTCCAAAAAGATCAAGTAAAATACCCCAATACACAGGGGTCAAGTCCTGGGGAAAAAAGTGTGGGAACTGCCACCCAAGATCCACTCGCCCACCCAAAAAAAAATTATACGCTCATATGCACGAACGCTTCAAAAGTGGTAATTTTCATCCAATTTTTGTATTGTGTGTATGAAGCTTATCTGTTAGTACATAAAAAAAAAAAAAACAATCCTCAATAAACATAAATACAATAATTCTATGAATAATCACCATTCATTCAATTGTGCTTCCATGCAAATGTGAACATCATGTTCTGATCTTTATTGGGGAATGTTATATTGTATATAGAGTGTTTATGTGGTGAGCTTACACTTTTCATTGAACAGAGTTTGGATAACACAGGGTTAAACGGAAAGGTCATAAATGAACTGCACATTATCTGGACAGAATGCTTGGGGAGATAGTGATGTGTCCCTGCTTAGGAGATGTATGTTAGCTTGGGGGGCTGCAAACTCTGCAGGGCTCCAACACACACTCTCTGCTATTCCATCCCTTCATATATTTCCACATAAACTTTCCTCCTGGCATTAAACTTTGCCAGGTATTGTGCTCAGCTTACCACCCCAAACTGATGTTCCTCCCTCACCTCTCTCCCTGCATGTCCTGTGAGCAGAATAGCTGTGCTCCTCCTCTGGGTTCTCTCATCATATGGCACTGAAGATAGAGGAGGGGGGGGGATTCAGCAGGACACACAGAGCAAGTATGCAGGAGACGGGGGGGGGGTTTGAGATGAGGAGACAGAAAATCAGGAGGGGCCGGCGGGGAGGAGCGCATCATGAGAGGTCTGACTAAATACAATCTCTTAGCAGTAGGGACCTGATCTACCCATCAGCTAGCTGTGATTGACAGGTAGATCGAAGCAGAAGCTGTCATGGGGCCCCCTACTGGCAATGCCTGAATGGTTAGGTGTGCGGCACTTACTATTGTGAGCTGTGTCGGCAGCTGCTGGTGTAGCACCTGCCTCACAGCTCGCATACTTCAAAGTCTTGCAGGACACGTCTGCTAATGGGAACTGAGTTCCTGTTGTGGAAAAAGAAGAGGAACTCTGTTCCCATGGGTTCCCGCAGGACTTGAGCCCTGCCAATACAGAAAACTAAGGGCCCAAGGCCCAAGAAGCCTAATGGTGACCTCAAGGAAGAGCTGACATCCTTCCTTGTATTGTGGGTTATCAGGCATGGTGGGTGTTATGGTGGGTGTGATGCAAGAAGAAAAGCCAGTCACTTTTGGATGAGATTTCTTGTCTCTTAACAGAACTGTGGGAGAGGGTTGGGTTCAGGACACCCTTGAGTAGAGGCAATGATAATTGTCAGACTCCGAGGCTTCTGTAAGTAGACAGCTATACAGTGGAAGGCCTCTAGCTGGATAACACTTCTGTATAGGTAGGACCACCATCTCCTATGGCAACTAATCTTGCAACAGTCACTAACGGTAGTTCTGTGGTAACACAGAACAATCCTTTACTTATCTCACAGTATTCCACTGTAGATCTTGACTTGCTGAGCTCCCAGTCTTTCACTAGAATTCCAGATTCCAGTAGTCACTGAATCCCCTGAGCTCTTCCACAGCTATCAAGCCTCAAGCATCACCCCAGCTATCCTACTGGGTCCCTGGCTTGACATTTGCTGATGCGTTCTCACTTCCTCACTGTCCCCGGCTGGTGAGAAGACTGCTCAGATACTTGCTTCAGCTTACTTATAGTAGTCTCCGATAACAAGGTGGACGGTCCCTTAGTGGCGACAGATTCCCCTCTACCTCCGACCACAACTGGTCCCCTGAACCTTCACAACTCGGTAGGACACTCCTGCAGTCCCAACTCTACGGTGCTTCTCCTGCTCCTGGATAGGCCTTAGGCAGCCTAGCAACCAGGTGTCCCTGGGATAGGCCTCAGGCTTCCGGCCTAACAGCCCAGGGTGACATAACACACGTCCACCCAGACAGCCGTCCCCATGGCACAGAACCCCGCTCACCTGACTCCACCCAAATAAATAGGCTCTCCTAGCAGACCAAAGGACTTAAAGAAACCCTGGCCTATTGGCTGAGACACCCCATCCATTCATGATCTGTCGTTGCTATGTCCTTGTCTATCTAATGTCACCAGCCACAGTGCCACCTAGTGACAGAAGACAGAAGTTGCGCAATTCCAGAATTAGTGGGAAATCAGTGGATCGCTTAACAATTAGCCAGGACAATTACTACCTGGAAAACTAAATGTGTTAGCAACCCTGCCTAAACACCAGGGTGCTACATCTATAAAAAAGTTACGGCTCTTTTCTGATTCACCGCCAGCATATTGTGTCTGTCAGAAGTGCCAATTATGAGGCTTCTTTGTGGTAGTTTGTGTTCTGCAACAGTATTTCTCAACTCCAGTCCTCAAGGTGCCCCCAACAGGTCATGTTTTCAGGATTTCCCTCAGATGAAACAGCTGTGGTAATTACTAAGGCAGTGAAACGGTTCAAATCACCTGTGCAAAATAATGGAAAGCCTGAAAACATGACCTGTTGGGGAGACTTGAGGACTGGAGTTGAGAAACACTGCCCTATAAGACCATAATAAAAGCGTCCTTTACAGCAGTGGTTCTCAACCCTGTCCTCAAGTACCCCCAGCAGGCTATGTTTTGGGAATTGCTCTTAAATAAAATAGCTTTCCAAAATACCAAGCCATTGACTCTGATTTAAAACATCTGTGCCTGTTTGGGGTACTTGGGGACAGGGTTGAGAACCAGTGCTTTACAGAATAATTCCAACCATCAGTCTATGTTTAACCACTTGCTTACTGGGCATCTTCACCCGCTTCCTGCCCAGGCCAAGTTTCAGCTTTCAGCGCTGTCACTCTTTGAATGACAATTGCGAAGTCATGGGTCAACGTACCCAAATAATTTTTTTTCACACAAATAGATCTTTCTTTTGGTGGTATTTAATCACTGCTGGGTTTTTAATTTTTTATAAAAAAAAAAAAAAGAAAAAAGAGTGAAAAATGTTGAAAAAAAAAAAGTTTTTCTTAGGTTCTGTCAATAAATTTTGAAAATAAGTTGGGGCCTGAGAATATTTACCAGAATGGTCTGTAACATACCAATTTTCAATAAGTTGTGTTGTTGCGGTATAGTCTTCAGGGCTGCAGTATAAATTTTTTTTTTATCCTTTACTTATGGGCCTGTGACTGTACTATTATGGTTAATATGTGCATCGTTTTGTACTGTACAAAAAAACAATAAAAAAGAGTTTAAAAAAGAAATATTTTTTGTAAATAAGTAATTTTTCTCTTTCACTGATGTGCTCTGATGAGACAGCACTGATGGGCACTTATGGGCACTGATGAGGCGACACTGAAGGGCACTGATTAGGTGGTACTGACAAGGAGACACTAATATGTCACACTGGTGGGCACTGATAGGTGGCACCGATGGGCACTGAGAGGTGGCACTAATGGGCACTGAGAGGCGGCACTGGTGAGCACTGATATGCGGCACTTATAGGTGACACTGATGGGCACGTATAGGTGGCACTGATAGATGGCACTGGTGGGCACTGATAGGTGGCATGGATATGCGGCACCGATGGGCAGCACTGATGGGCATTAATGAGCAGCACTGATGAGCAGGCACTGATGGGCACTGAAAGGCAGCACTGACTGGCATCACTAATGGGCACTGATTGGTGTCACTGATGGACACTGGTGTCACTGATGGGCACTGCTGGGGCTTTACTGTAATCAGGGCACTGATGACCAGTACCCTGATTACCTGGTCTGTCCTGTGAGAAGATGCTGCTAAACGGCACTTCCACATTTACATGTGACCGGCTATGATTGGACTGATTGACTCTTTACCAAGATCGGGGGTCGCAACATATCCTAGGAACATGGCGTTTCCGCGATCGCTGACCAGCCTCTGGCTCTAATCAGGTGCTTCAAAATACACACCCCCGCCTATACCCGGAATTTTAATTCATGCTCCTGGCGTCCTGAAAGGGGCCAGGCACGTGGATAGGGAGGGCAGAAGCAGCGGTGTTGGGTGGTGCCCATGCACCCACAATGCATGGGCCACCACTGCTGTGTATTCTGACACCTTTCTATCAGAACCAGCATGATTTTTTTTTCAGCAATTTAAGCTGCAGTAGCTCTTCTATGGCATCAGATTTGCAGGCCAGCCTTCACTCCCCACATCCATCAAGGATCCTTGGGCACCCATGACCCTCTCACCAGTTCACCGGTTTTCCTTCCTTGGACCACTTTTGGTCGGTCCTGACCACTGAGGACCGGGGACATCCCACGAGAGCTGCAGGTTTGGAGTTGCTCTGGCCCAGCTGTCTAGCCATTACAATATCGCCCTTGTCAAAGCCACTCAAATCCTCACGCTTGCCCATTTTTCTGCTATCAACACATTAACATCAGGGACAACATGTTCACTTGGTGCCTAATATATCCCACACAAGTTCAGATGCCATTGTAATGAGATAATATTTCTGGTTTGATGCTCTGTACTAAAGATCAAGCCTCTAAATCTGTTGAATTAGCAATTAGCCCAGTAGCCTTGTGACTTTAGCATCCTAAGATTACTTCTGACTAAGTGTATTGCCACATACACACGCCCGGACTTTCTGGCAGACTAGGGTCTGATGGAATCAGTCCGTCGGACAATCCGATCGTGTGTGGGCTAATCCGATAGTTTTTCACATAAAAAATCAGACGGACCTAGAAATAAAACATGTTTCAAATCTGTCCGACGGACTCAATTCCTATCGGGAAAACCGTTCGTCTGTATGCTGGTCCGACGGACCAAATATGACGCAAGGGCAGCTATTGGCTACTGGCTATTGAACTTCCTTTTTTAGTCCCGCCTTACATCATCACGTTCAAAACGAACAGACTTTCGAACGGACTTGGTCTGTTGGCGTGTGGCCAAGTCCGTTCGTTCGGAAAGTCCGTTGGAAAACCGCTGAAAGTCCGTCGGGAAAAAAACGTCGGATCTAGTCTGCTGGAAAGTCCGGTCGTGTGTATGCGGCATAAGACTATTTTGTGGACATTAGGGTGATCTGTGACAGGGACTATTGTGAATGTTACTAGATACTCTGCAAAGTGTTTTAAAATATGTTTGTTGTTTATTATTAACATATAGCTGAAAACTCCTATTTACAGTCAACCTTTTCCCTGACACTGTGATTAAAGCACCACCTAGAGGTTATCGACTGCCACTTCAGGATGGATAAAACATGATTTTCCCTTTTTCACTCCATTCTGATTTCAAAAAAAGCAAACCCCTCTCTGTTTTGTTTCAGGCATTCCTAATTTCTGAGCCCTGTCCTTTTTAAACCGCATCACTGTAACAATCCTGTTTTTTTTAATGATAAAAGAAGAGATTTTTTGAAAGGTTAAACTGTTGCTCAAATATAAATGATTTCATATAATCATTTATTAACCACTTAAGGACCGAGCCTCTTTCTGAGATTTGTTGTATACAAGTTAAAAACAGTTTTGCTAGAAATGACTTAAAACCCCCAAACATTATACATTTTTTTCCTAACACCCTAGAGAATAAAATGGTGGTCGTTGCAATACTTTCTGTAACACTGTATTTGCGCAGCGGCCTTACAAGCGCACTTTTTTTGGAAAAAATACACTTTTTTAAATAAAAAAATAGGACAACAGTAAAGTTAGCCTAATTTATTTTATATTGTGAAAGATAATGTTACGCCAAGTAAATTGATACCCAACATGTCATGCTTCAAAATTGCTCGTGGAATGGCGACAAACTTTTACCCTTAAAAAGCTCCATAGGTGATGTTTAAAAAATTCTGCAGGTTGCATGTTTTAAGTTACAGAGGAGGTCTAGGGCTAAAATTATTGCTCTCGCTCTACCGATTGCGGCAATACCCCACATGTGTGGTTTGAACACTGTTTTCATATGTGGGCGCTACTCACGTATGCGTTTGCTTCTGCACGCGAGCTCGGCGGGACGGGGTGCGTTTAAAAATTTTTTTTATTTCTTTTACCTTTTATTTTTACACTGTTTTAAAAAAAAAAAATTATGTCACTTTTATTCCTATTTCAAGGAATGTAAGCAAAGAAAAAAAGCTTGACAGGACCTCTTAAATATGAGATCTGGGGTCAAAAAGACTAAAATGCAATAAAGAAAAATAAATAAATTGTAATAAAAAAAAAAAAATAGCCCTTTAGGAGCTATGGACGGAAGTGACGTTTTGACATCTCTTCCTCCCTGCAATGTTATGGAGACGGGTGGGGGGGGCATCTTCCCCTCACTCGTCTCCATGCCCAGCAAGGGTGAAGATCCGATCACCTCCACCACTGCCGATGGCTCCGGTAAGCAGCGGAGGGCACGAAGCGCAGCGGGAGGGGGGCTCCTCTCCCGCTGCCGATAAAAGTCATCTTGCGGCGAATCCGCCACAAAGACTACTCTTGTCGGAAAGCGGACCACCAAAGAAGAGGATACCGGAGTTATAGCAGCTAGATGCTGCCATAACAACAATATTCCTCTACAAAGTAAGGACGTATATTGGCGTGCGGTGGTCCGGAAGTGGTTAATGCAGTCTTGTATGGTTACTGAGCGGTCATAATTATTATGGAACACAAGATAAAACAGTGTCATGAGAATAATTCATGTAAACACTGGTATTATACACTATTAACCGCTTGCCGACCAGTGCACGACGATGTATGTCGGCACAACGGCATGGCTGCACAAATGGGCGTACCTGTATGTCCCCTTTAAGACGTGGCATTGTGGGAGGGCGGGCACGCATGCCGCACACTCCATGAGCGTGCTCGCTGGTCCCTTGGACTCGATGTCCGCCGGGGGCCCGTGATCGTGTCACAGAGTGGCAGAACGGGCATTTCCCTGTTCTGCCTAGAAAAATTACTGGGATCTACTGCTCCCTGTCATCGTAAGTAGTGATCTCTGTCATGTTGTAGTGTGCCCCCCCCCCCCCCCCACAGTTAGAATCCCTCCCTAGGACACATGTAATCCTTTGATCACCCCCTGTGTTTAACCCCTTCCCTGCCAGTGTCATTTATACAGTAATGAGTGCATTTTTATAGCACTGATCACTGTATAAATGACAATGGTCCCAAAATAGTTTTAAAAGTGTCCGATGTGTCTGCCATAATGTCGCAGTCATGATAAAATCGCAGATCGCCGCCATTACTAATAAAAAAAAAATAATAATAAAAATGCCATAAAAATGCCATAAATCTATCCCCTATTTTGTAGACGCTATAACTTTTGCGCAAACCAATCAATATATGCTTATTGTGATTTTTTTTTTTACCAAAAATATGTAGAAGAATACATATCGGCCTAAACTAATTTTTAGATATAATTTTGGGGATATTTATTATATCAAAAAAAAAGTAGAAAATATTGCTTTTTTTCAAAATTGACACTATGTTATTGTTTATAGTGCAAAAAATAAATACCGCAAAAAGGACGTCAATTTTGTTTGCGTACAACGTCGCACGACCGCGCAATTGTTAAAGCAACGCAGCGCCAAATTGCAAAAAGTGCTCTGGTCAGGAAGGAGGTAAAATCTTCCGGGGCTGAAGTTGTTAATATATTTGGTCTGATATACAAAATAGAACAAAATTATCCCTCAAAGACCTTTTACTATGAAATATTTAAAATTTGACGTGCAGTTTAATAGAAACAGAATATTGAAAGGATAATGAATATTTGATTCAGTTTCCCACACTAGTAATTTTTATAAAGCGCCAGTTGTCATGATTACCATTAGTACAAGATCAGCTTGTTTTGGTGAGTGCATTCATTTATGGGGCTCGATATATATTTACTGCTTTCTTTCTTACTTTTCAATTGGGCATGTTAAAGAGCAGTAAATGGATGTATATTCATGATTTTCAGATTTTAACCACTTGCTTACTGGGCATTTAAGCCCCCTTCCTGCCCAGACCAATATTCAGCTTTCAGCGCTGTCACTCTTTTGCCACATACACACGATCAGACACTCCGACAACAAAATCCTGGATTTTTTTTCCAACGGATGTTGGTTCAAACTTATCTTGCATATACACGGTCACACAAATGTTGTTGGAAATTCCGAACGTCAAGAACGCGGTGACGTACGACGAGCCAAGAAAACTGAAGTTCAATAGCCAGTGCAGCTCTTCTGCTTGATTCGTAGAATGCGTGGAATTTTGTGCGTCAGAATTGTCTACACATGCTCAGAATTTACAACAATGGATTTTGTTGTCGGAAAATTTGAGATCCAGATCAAAGATCAAATTTTTGTTGCAGACGAAGGATGAACTCTGGACTGCCGCACTCTTCATAAAAACCACCTTTCTTTATTGAAGGATCACATCAAAGCCCAAACAAACACAGCAAACAGAGGAAAAGCTGACGTTTCGCACTAGCAGTAGTGCTTAATCATAGCAACGATTAAGCACTACTGCTAGTGTGAAACGTCAGCTTTTCCTCTGTTTGCTGTGTTTGTTTGGGCTTTGATGTGATCCTTCAATAAAGAAAGGTGGTTTTTATGACGAGTGCGACAGTCCAGAGTTCGTTCTTCATCTGTTGCTATTGGTAATTGCCAGCACCTGTGGCTTCCGGGCCGAGAGAACAGTTCACAGTCTGCATGTGTGCTCCTGGAGCGGTGAGACCCTCTTTTCTCCACAGATCAAATTTTTGTTGTCGGAAATTCCGTCAGGAAATGTCCGATGGAGCCTACACACGGTCGGAATTTCTGACAACAAGCTCACCTCAAACATTTGTTGTCGGAAATTCCGACCGTGTGTAGGACGTGATTTCAATGGCAAGCAGTCAGTGATGTGCTGTTTCTTAAAGCGTTTGCTACCCCAACACTTCATCTTCCTGGTATGTGTGTCCTGTACCATGTACTTGTATGAGAAAGTATCGTGTTCTCTTTGTATTGCTTTCTTTATGTGAAATCCCTGCTAGTCCCTCTGCTTTCCTATTAAAAACTGACCACGTTAAGCAGGAAGGAGAGCCCACCGTAGTCAGTTCTGTAGCTATGCTGGGAACTCAGTGTATTCTCCTCCAATGATTAGGCTTATGCAATTCGTTTCGTAACGAATCGAAATTCGCCCGAATTTTGCATCTTTCGGACATTCGGATGCATCCGAATGTCCGAATAAAAAAATAACAAATTACAACGAATACGAAAGAAATATAATGAATGAATTCGAATGAATTCGACATGATTCGAAATTATTTCAACTGCATTCGAAATGATTTCAACATGATTCGACATTATTTCAACCACATTCGAAAATATTTTGTGACCCAAATTTAGGGCCATGTATCTCGGGGTCACTTGGTGCTAGAAACTCCAAATTTGGCTATGTTCTAGTGCTAGTACAATTGTGTTTGCATACCAAATTTGGTTTTTTTTAGCTATAAGTGACCCCGAGATATGTGGCCCCAAAATCGGGTCGCAAAATGTCATTCTCTGCTCTAATAACTAATAACATTTTGCGACCCGATTTTGGGGCCACATATCTCGGGGTCACTTATAGCTAGAAACCCCAAATTTGGTATGCAAACACAATAGTACTAGCACTACAACACAACAAATTTGGAGTTTCTAGCACCAAGTGACCCCGAGATACATGGCCCTAAAGTCGGGTCACAAAATATTTTCGAATGTGGTTGAAATAATGTCAAATCATGTTGAAATAATTTCGAATGCATTCGAAATGATTTCAACATGATTCAACATTATTTCAACTGCATTCGAAATGATTTCAACATGATTTAACATTATTTCAACCGCATTCGAAATGATTTCAACATGATTTAACATTATTTCAACCGCATTCGAACATATTTTGTGATCCAACTTTAGGGCCCCGTATCTCGGGGTCAGTTGGTGCTAGACACTTCTAAAATTTAGCTATGTTGTAGTGCTAGTATTATTGTGTTTGCATACCAAATTTGGGGTTTCTAGCTATAAGTGACCCCGAGATATGTGGCCCCAAAATCGGGTCGCAAAATGTTATTAGTTATTAGAGCAGAGAATAACATTTTGCGACCCGATTTTGGGGCCCCATATCTTGGGGTCACTTATAGCTAGAAACCCCAAATTTGGTATGCAAACACAATAGTACTAGCACTACAACATATCCACATTTGGAGTTTCTAGCACCAAGTGACCCCGAGATACATGGCCCTAAAGTCGGGTCACAAAATATTTTCGAATGTGGTTGAAAAAATTTCGAATCATGTTGAAATCATTTCGAATCCCGTAGAAATATTTTCGAATTTGGTTGAAATATTTTCGAATGTGGCCGATTTTTCGAATTCGGTAGAAAACTAAACGAAATCCGTAAACGAATTTAAGGAAGTTAACGAATATAACTAAACGAAATTAATGAATTAACAAATTAAAACGAAACGAAACTAAACGAATTTTTTCCTTTTGCACATGTCTACCAATGATTAGACTTGTCCTGACACATCCCTGCTGCACAGCCTTTTACTTGGAAGCTCAGTGTGCTGCTGCTTCCACCCCCAACGGAGGAGCTGGGTGACATGTGTAACCTTGCATTAATGGTGGGGGGGACTTTTTTGCATGTAACTTCAATTGCCTTTATCTCAAAACATGCAGCTTTCACTGAAGATAACCTCTAATGTGTATCTTGTCATTATATGTTCATTTAGATTGCCCAGGTTCCCGACCACAAGTTTACATTATTATTATTATTATTATTATCATTAATAATAATAAGAATGTTAATAATATGATGATTACTAATAATAATTCAAAGTACAGTAGTACCTTGAGATAAGAGCATAATTCGTTCCAGAAGCATGCTTATAATCCAAATCACTCCTATATCAAAGCGAGTTTCCCCATAGGAATCAATGGAAATTTAGATAATTAGTTCCCGTGTCACTGCTAGTGCATGCAGTACCACATGGGGCCAGAGGTGGGGGGGGGCGCCGGAGACACTTGGAAACACTCGGAGACACTCAGAGGCCACCAGAGTGGTCTCCGAGCGTCTCCAAGTGTATCCAGCGCCCCCCTCCACCTCTGGCCATATGCGGTACTGCACACCCCAGACGCTTGAATCCTGCTCGTTTTGCGAGGCAGCGCTCACAAATCGAGTCAAGATTTAAAAACAAAAACAGATCGTATTGCAAAACGCTTGTAAACCGCGTTACTCGCAATACAATGTTTTACTGTATTATTATTAAAACAATTAACAAGTTCAGCCTCTGTTAGAATGCAGTTGTGTAAAACAGCAGTGACTCACAACCACAGTGACACACAGCTGTACCACACAATTCCATTAAAATACTTGCATACCTGTCACAGACAAAGCCTCTCCACACAAATCCAGTAGCATACTACACAAACTAATCTAGTCTTGTCTTTTTAATTATTGATCCAGAGAATGACCTATGGCTTGTCACTTGGTGCAGTTCCCACATGTGACAGATTTGGACAGGTGAGTGATCATTGTCTCGTCACGGGAAAACCAGTGATTTTTTTTTTTTTAAGGTTTGCTGTCAAACTAACATATTGATTTAATCTCACGTACGTGGTCATTTCAGGGTCAAATGATAGGAACATTTTTAGCAATCCACCAAGATAAAACTTGCATATGTAGTAAATCTATTAAACACAATGTTAAATTGTTATAAATAATGAAATTGCAGGAGCTTAGATGATTTAAGATTACTCAGCTCATGCAAAAACAGCTGTATCATCACCTAGAACACTGTACATAGTTAAGCACTTAAGCCCCGGACCATTTTGCTGGCTAAAGACCAGAGCACTTTTTGCGATTCGGCACTGCGTCGCTTTAACTGACAATTGCGCGGTCGTTTGACGTGACTCCCAAACAAAATTAACCTCCTTTTTTTCCCACAAATAGAGCTTTCTTTTGGTGGTATTTGATCACCCCTTGCGGTTTTTATTTTTTGTGCTATGAACACAAAAAGAGCGTCGATTTTGAAAAAAAAAACGCATTATTTTTTACATTTTGCTATAATAAATATGCCCCAAATATATATAAAAAAATATTTTTTTTCCTCAGTTTAGGCCAATACGGATTCTTCTACATATTTTTGGCAAAAAAAAATAGCAATAAGCGTTTATTGATTGGTTTGCGCAAAAGTTATAGCGTTTACAAAATAGGGGATAGTTTTATGGCATTTTTATTAATAATTTTTTTTTTACTAGTAATGGCGGCAATCAGCGATTTTTATCATGACTGCAACATTATGGCGGACACATTGGACATTTTTGACACATTTTTGGGACCATTGTCATTTATACAGCAATCAGTGCTATACAAATGCACTGATTCCTGTGTAAATGACACGGGCAGTGAAGGGGTTAACTACTAGGGGGCAGTGTAGGGGTTTAGTATGTCCTGGGGAGTGATTCTAACTGTGGGGGGGGGGCGTGGTTACGTTTGGCACGTCACTGATCACAGGGAGCAGAGATCAGTGACACTGTCACTAGGCAGAACGGGGAGATGCTTGTTTACATTAGCATCTCCCCATTCTTCCTCTTAATGAGATGATTGCGGATATCCCCATGGACATCGAGTCCGCGGGACCCACGACCCGACTCACGGAGCTTTCTGCGGGTGCGCGCCCGCAGGCCGCCTCTTAAAGGGCAACATACAGGTACGTTAGTTTGTCTGTGTGGGCCCTTCTGCCGACGTATATCAGCGTGAGGCGGTCGGCAAGAGGTTAATAGCAAATTCACCAATCTATCCATGTCTCCAAGTTTTATTTTGCTGAGAAATCACTTTGAAAATCATCCCCTAACATTTCTGGCTGTGGCCATCTTGAGTAAGGGCAGATGATTAATGTAGCATTCACTTCCTGGAATCAATCTTCCCTTAGCTCAGGCATACGGACAGGATGGTATGCTTAGCTGAGAAAACCCCTCCTCCCCTCCTGGAGACTCCTGGAATGTATGATATTGTTTGACTAGGCCTGGAAAACTAGTACCTGGAGACATGTTAAAAAAACAAATACGGTACATGATATACTTTACATAGCTAGCAGCATAAGGATTAAAAATAATCTGTGTTGATTGAGAGAGTGAGGTTCCACTTTAAGACCCATGAACTTAAAATGACTGTTGCCCAATTTTCCACTACCTGCCAAGGCACTCATCTACTCTACCTTCTTTTGTGCATTTGCATCAACAGAATAGTTCTATCAAGCTGCATTTGAGGACAGGTCTATATTTTACAACCCATTGTACTTATTAGTGGGTGCATTAACATTTTCTTTTTAAATGTTAAATATATAGATCCAGTGGATAGAAATATAGACGTTCCTGTGTAGTGGCATGTTGCACCACCTTTAGGGCCTATTCACAACTATATGTTGGGTTATTAATGCAATGCATGTTATGGGTACCATGAATATTGCTGTGCTAATATTTTCCATTGGCATGCCAATGAATTAAGGCAACACCGTTGCACAGTGCGGATAAGCTACTAACGTGTGTTGTGATGCAGTATGTTGAACAGGTGGGTGAAGGTTATGGTTGCCACCACATCCCTTTAAATCCGAACACATATTAAATACACAGGTTATGTGGCTGATTAAGATGGTAATTGAACTCACTTGATGCCCTATCTGCATTTAATTAGCCTCAGAACCTGTGTAATTCAAAGGTATTCGGGTTTAAGGGGATGAGGTGGCAACTCTGGTGAAGGTGGGTTTTTTTGTGCACTATGGTGCCTTGGAACAAAATAATTGCCAGCAACTGGATTCTGTTCTTCAAGGATTAATTAATTCAGGTAACAGTTTACAGTGTGGTCAATTCTACTATTCGGATTCAGATCTGATTGTTCCATCAAACTGCTTCCAGGGGCAGAAATACATTTTGAATGCTTTTAATCTGTCAGAACCTGAATTAAAAATGCTAAGGGAGCGGCTTGATGAGAATTTAGAGAAGGGTTTTATCAGACACTCAACATAGGGGCAGCCCTGTTTGTTGAAAAAAGGAATCCACCTTGCGTCCATGCATGAATTATAGGGATTTGAATAAAATCAATATTAACCACACCCATGTTGTATGCAATGATTGGCTAATAATAGTGCATATAAATTGTAGACCCGCCCAGAATTAAACCAGACAACCTCTGAATAGTGATGGACGAACTTCCGACGGGACGTTTCGCGAACGCGAAACGCGAACGGACACAAACGTTCGCGAAAACGACCGTTCGCCGCGGGCTCCATTGACTTCAATGGGAGGCGAATTTCGCAAACCTTTAGGTCGAATTTGCGGCCACGGGGTAATTATTAGGGGGTAGCACGTAGTCCCACCACCTGGACAATAGCATAATACATGTATGAGGTGAATTTGGGATCGATAACTACAAGCATTTTTTTTTTATTTGGGAAATTGTTCTGACAATTCAGGACTATGGAGCTAATGAAGGCAATGGAGGAGAGGGAAGGTCAGGGACCAGGGTAGGCAAACAAGAGGGTGCAGGAGATACAGAGCACTGACAGCAGCACCGTAATACAGAGCACTGACATCAGCACCGTGACATACAGCGCTGACAGCAGCTCCGTGACATACAGCGCTGACAGCAGCTCCGTGACATACAGCGCTGACAGCAGCTCCGTGACATACAGCGCTGACAGCAGCTCCGTGACATACAGCGCTGACAGCAGCTCCGTGACATACAGCGCTGACAGCAGCACCGTGACATACAGCGCTGACAGCAGCTCCGTGACATACAGCGCTGACAGCAGCTCCGTGACATACAGCGCTGACAGCAGCTCCGTGACATACAGCGCTGACAGCAGCACCGTGACATACAGCGCTGACAGCAGCTCCGTGACATACAGCGCTGACAGCAGCTCCGTGACATACAGCGCTGACAGCAGCTCCGTGACATACAGCGCTGACAGCAGCTCCGTGACATACAGCGCTGACAGCAGCTCCGTGACATACAGCGCTGACAGCAGCACCGTGACATACAGCGCTGACAGCAGCTCCGTGACATACAGCGCTGACAGCAGCTCCGTGACATACAGCGCTGACAGCAGCTCCGTGACATACAGCACTGACAGCAGCTCCGTGACATACAGCGCTGACAGCAGCTCCGTGACATACAGCGCTGACAGCAGCACCGTGACATACAGCGCTGACAGCAGCTCCGTGACATACAGCGCTGACAGCAGCTCCGTGACATACAGCGCTGACAGCAGCTCCGTGACATACAGCGCTGACAGCAGCTCCGTGACATACAGCGCTGACAGCAGCTCCGTGACATACAGCGCTGACAGCAGCTCCGTGACATACAGCGCTGACAGCAGCTCCGTGACATACAGCGCTGACAGCAGCTCCGTGACATACAGCGCTGACAGCAGCACCGTAAGCAGCCCCAGGAGGAAGTCAGCACAGCACAGGGATGGTGTGATCCCCTCATAATAAGAACCCCCAGGAGGAAGTCAGCACAGCACAGGGATGGTGGGAGCCCCTCATAATAAGAACCCCCAGGAGGAAGTCAGCACAGCACAGGGATGGTGGGAGCCCCTCATAATAAGAACACCCAGGAGGAAGTCAGCACAGCACAGGGATGGTGGGAACCCCTCATAATAAGCAGCCCCAGTAGAAATATGACACCGCTCAACCTCTTCAAAGAGGAGGGTAGGGGCATATAGTACGGTGTGCTTTTTTGGGTCAGGGAAGTGAGCCAAATGAATTAAGAAGGTCTGTGTGCTTGATTCCAAAAATTGTTTATAGACATATACATGGTCTACTGATCACATGTGTTGAATTCCTCCGAGATCCATGCCTCATTCATTTTTAGAAATGTGAGGTAGTTAACACTGTCGTGAGCTAGGCGAGTACGCTTATCGGTCACAATCCCCCCTGCTGCGCTGAACGTCCTTTCGGACAGGACACTGGATGAGGGGCAAGCCAACAGTTCGATTGCAAATTGGGCAAGCTCTGGCCAGAGGTCAAGCCTGCCCACCCAGTAGTCTAGGGGTTCATCACTCCTCAGAGCGTCCACATCGGCCGTTAACCCAATGTAGTCGGACACCTGACGGTCTAGGCGTTCCCTGATGCTGGATCCGGATGACACCTGTCGATGGGTCGGCTGAAAGAATGACCTCATATCCGAAGTCACCAACACATCTTCAAACCGGCCTCTTCTTGCAGGCGCTGTTGGATTGGTACCCGCAAATCCTTCTCTGGGAGTGGGAATTGCTCCTCTGCCAGCGCACGCAAAAGCAGAATGCAGCATTTCTCGAAGCAAGGCCTGGAAGTGCTGCATTCTGACAGCCCTCTGCGACGGCGGTAACATTTCCGCCATTTTGTGTTTGTACCGGGGATCTAAGTACGTTGCCACCCAGTACTGGTCCTTGACCCTCATGCTTTTTATACGGGGGTCCCTATTAAAACACTGGAGCATGAAGGCCCCCATTTGCACTCAAGCGGAAGGTATGTGGTGGTGGTGGTGTTGTTGGTGGTAGTGTCTTTGGGGGTGCACATAGCAGAGAGTGAAGAAGAGGGTGCAGATCGAGAGGATGAGGAGGGTGCAGAAGAATAAGGCTGAGTGAGCCACTCAACCAAGTCTGGTGCGTCCTTTAAAGTAATTGAACGCACCTTCTGCAACTTCCCACTTTGGCTCAAGGCTGTTGCTCCTGCCCTACCCCTACCACCCCTGCGGAAGGGCCTGCCTCTTCCTCTGCCTGTCATTTTTTAAATCACCCTGTGACAAAACTCTTAGTCCCTATACCGCTGAAGGACTGCTGCAGTATAGGGCAGCGGTCAGCAGTAGTGCACGTCAACCCTATGTATTGTGGACCGATAGCGGTCCTTACAGAACAGCAGACTGTACTGCACTCAGGCCTATGTACCGTAGCACCCTATACCAAGTTACCAGTCCTTATAAGAACTTTTGTGGACCAAGCAGGTTGTGTGTTAGTGATTAGCAGACTGTACGTCAGTCCCTATACCAATGAAGGACTGCTGCAGTATAGGGCAGCGGTCAGCAGTAGTGCACGGCAACCCTATGTATTGTGGACCGATAGCGGTCCTTACAGAACAGCAGACTGTACTGCACTCAGGCCTATGTACCGTAGCACCCTATACCAAGTTACCAGTCCTTATAAAAACTTTTGTGGACCAAGCAGGTTGTGTGTTAGTGATTAGCAGACTGTACGTCAGTCCCTATACCAATGAAGGACTGCTGCAGTATAGGGCAGCGGTCAGCAGTAGTGCACGGCAACCCTATGTATTGTGGACCGATAGCGGTCCTTACAGAACAGCAGACTGTACTGCACTCAGGCCTATGTACCGTAGCACCCTATACCAAGTTACCAGTCCTTATAAGAACTTTTGTGGACCAAGCAGGTTGTGTGTTAGTGATTAGCAGACTGTACGTCAGTCCCTATACCAATGAAGGACTGCTGCAGTATAGGGCAGCGGTCAGCAGTAGTGCACGGCAACCCTATGTATTGTGGACCGATAGCGGTCCTTACAGAACAGCAGACTGTACTGCACTCAGGCCTATGTACCGTAGCACCCTATACCAAGTTACCAGTCCTTATAAGAACTTTTGTGGACCAAGCAGGTTGTGTGTTAGTGTTTAGCAGACTGTGCGTCAGTCCCTATACCGCTGAAGGACTGCTGCAGTATAGGGCAGCGGTCAGCAGTAGTGCACGTCAACCCTATGTATTGTGGACCGATAGCGGTCCTTACAGAACAGCAGACTGTACTGCACTCAGGCCTATGTACCGTAGCACCCTATACCAAGTTACCAGTCCTTATAAAAACTTTTGTGGACCAAGCAGGTTGTGTGTTAGTGATTAGCAGACTGTACGTCAGTCCCTATACCAATGAAGGACTGCTGCAGTATAGGGCAGCGGTCAGCAGTAGTGCACGGCAACCCTATGTATTGTGGACCGATAGCGGTCCTTACAGAACAGCAGACTGTACTGCACTCAGGCCTATGTACCGTAGCACCCTATACCAAGTTACCAGTCCTTATAAGAACTTTTGTGGACCAAGCAGGTTGTGTGTTAGTGTTTAGCAGACTGTGCGTCAGTCCCTATACCGCTGAAGGACTGCTGCAGTATAGGGCAGCGGTCAGCAGTAGTGCACGGCAACCCTATGTATTGTGGACCGATAGCGGTCCTTACAGAACAGCAGACTGTAACGCACTCAGGCCTATGTACCGTAGCACCCTATACCAAGTTACCAGTCCTTATAAGAACTTTTGTGGACCAAGCAGGTTGTGTGTTAGTGATTAGCAGACTGTACGTCAGTCCCTATACCAATGAAGGACTGCTGCAGTATAGGGCAGCGGTCAGCAGTAGTGCACGGCAACCCTATGTATTGTGGACCGATAGCGGTCCTTACAGAACAGCAGACTGTACTGCACTCAGGCCTATGTACCGTAGCACCCTATACCAAGTTACCAGTCCTTATAAGAACTTTTGTGGACCAAGCAGGTTGTGTGTTAGTGTTTAGCAGACTGTGCGTCAGTCCCTATACCACTGAAGGACTGCTGCAGTATAGGGCAGCGGTCAGCAGTAGTGCACGTCAACCCTATGTATTGTGGACCGATAGCGGTCCTTACAGAACAGCAGACTGTACTGCACTCAGGCCTATGTACCGTAGCACCCTATACCAAGTTACCAGTCCTTATAAGAACTTTTGTGGACCAAGCAGGTTGTGTGTTAGTGATTAGCAGACTGTACGTCAGTCCCTATACCAATGAAGGACTGCTGCAGTATAGGGCAGCGGTCAGCAGTAGTGCACGGCAACCCTATGTATTGTGGACCGATAGCGGTCCTTACAGAACAGCAGACTGTACTGCACTCAGGCCTATGTACCGTAGCACCCTATACCAAGTTACCAGTCCTTATAAGAACTTTTGTGGACCAAGCAGGTTGTGTGTTAGTGTTTAGCAGACTGTGCGTCAGTCCCTATACCGCTGAAGGACTGCTGCAGTATAGGGCAGCGGTCAGCAGTAGTGCACGGCAACCCTATGTATTGTGGACCGATAGCGGTCCTTACAGAACAGCAGACTGTAACGCACTCAGGCCTATGTACCGTAGCACCCTATACCAAGTTACCAGTCCTTATAAGAACTTTTGTGGACCAAGCAGGTTGTGTGTTAGTGATTAGCAGACTGTACGTCAGTCCCTATACCAATGAAGGACTGCTGCAGTATAGGGCAGCGGTCAGCAGTAGTGCACGGCAACCCTATGTATTGTGGACCGATAGCGGTCCTTACAGAACAGCAGACTGTAACGCACTCAGGCCTATGTACCGTAGCACCCTATACCAAGTTACCAGTCCTTATAAGAACTTTTGTGGACCAAGCAGGTTGTGTGTTAGTGATTAGCAGACTGTACGTCAGTCCCTATACCAATGAAGGACTGCTGCAGTATAGGGCAGCGGTCAGCAGTAGTGCACGGCAACCCTATGTATTGTGGACCGATAGCGGTCCTTACAGAACAGCAGACTGTAACGCACTCAGGCCTATGTACCGTAGCACCCTATACCAAGTTACCAGTCCTTATAAGAACTTTTGTGGACCAAGCAGGTTGTGTGTTAGTGATTAGCAGACTGTACGTCAGTCCCTATACCAATGAAGGACTGCTGCAGTATAGGGCAGCGGTCAGCAGTAGTGCACGGCAACCCTATGTATTGTGGACCGATAGCGGTCCTTACAGAACAGCAGACTGTACTGCACTCAGGCCTATGTACCGTAGCACCCTATACCAAGTTACCAGTCCTTATAAGAACTTTTGTGGACCAAGCAGGTTGTGTATTAGTGTTTAGCAGACTGTGCGTCAGTCCCTATACCGCTGAAGGACTGCTGCAGTATAGGGCAGCGGTCAGCAGTAGTGCACGGCAACCCTATGTATTGTGGACCGATAGCAGTCCTTACAGAACAGCAGACTGTACTGCACTCAGGCCTATGTACCGTAGCACCCTATACCAAGTTACCAGTCCTTATAAGAACTTTTGTGGACCAAGCAGGTTGTGTGTTAGTGTTTAGCAGACTGTGCGTCAGTCCCTATACCGCTGAAGGACTGCTGCAGTATAGGGCAGCGGTCAGCAGTAGTGCACGTCAACCCTATGTATTGTGGACCGATAGCGGTCCTTACAGAACAGCAGACTGTAACGCACTCAGGCCTATGTACCGTAGCACCCTATACCAAGTTACCAGTCCTTATAAGAACTTTTGTGGACCAAGCAGGTTGTGTATTAGTGTTTAGCAGACTGTGCGTCAGTCCCTATACCGCTGAAGGACTGCTGCAGTATAGGGCAGCGGTCAGCAGTAGTGCACGGCAACCCTATCTATTGTGGACCGATAGCGGTCCTTACAGAACAGCAGACTGTACCGCACCCAAGCCTATGTACCGTAGCACCCTAGACAGACCAAGTTACCAGTCCTGATAAAGAGCTTTGTGGAACAAGTGAGTTGTGAATGATTAGCAGACTGCAGCAGAAGGGCAGCAGTCAAGTATAATATTCTTTCTATATTTGGAAGAAAGAATATTATACGTGTACAAGCCTATTACCGTACCACTGATACCAGTCCTGAAAAGAACCTTTGTGGAACTAATAGTAACAGCAAGTCTTTAAAATTATCCTCACTGCCTGACACACTGCTTCCTGCCTGTCCCTATACAAATTGGCAAAAAAGAGTAGGCTGGAACGATTAGCTGGAACAGCTCTTTTGTGGACCTGATAGTAACAGCTAATGATGATGATGATGATGATGATGAAGAAAGACTAATCTGGCTGAGCTGTCCCTAAAATAGCAGCATACAGCGCTCTGTCCCTTTATCTAAACTGACAAAAGAAACTCAGGCTGCTGACCTAACACCTATACCAGTCCTGAAAAGAACTTTTGTGTACCAAATAGCTAGCGTTTTCTCTGTCCCTACTCCACACAGGATCCTTTCCCTACAGTGACAGAAGAAAGAATGTAAAATGGCCACCGGATCGGGTGTATTTATAGGTTAGGGGGAATGTCCAAGTGTCCATGAGCTGTCATGTCTCAATTGGTTGTCCTGTAACACATGATAAACGTGTCACGAAAGGTTAAAGTTCTTGTATACATTAAACACGTAAGTCCGCCGGGGCGAACGACGGAAAAAGGCGTTCGAACCCGCGGACGGCGAAAGTCGGAAATTCGCCGCGAAACGACCGCCGGGCGAACCGTTCGGCCATCACTACCTCTGAACACCAACTTTGACTCATCTCTTCTTGTGTTCAGAAAAATGCTGTCTCCTTAGTACTGCAGTGCTAAGCAGGTTTTGTAAGTGTGGTAATTGCCATAATTATACCTAGCTGCCTGGTCTTTGTCAGGTATATAGAAATACCATTTTAATCACAACAACCATTATCCACTTTCGCTGAAATGTTGGAAAGACTCAGTTCTGCCAAATTTGTTACAAAACTGGACTTAAGGGAAGTATGTAACCTTGTCCGCATTCATCAAGGAGTTGAACGTAAAACTACCTTTAGAACCAGATATGGGCTTTTTGAGTCCTTGGTTATGCCATTTGGCCTTTGCAATGCTCCTGCAACTTTTTAACACGTCATCAATGATCTTTTTTATAAATCTGTTGGACCAATTTGTGATTGCATATCTGTATATTCTTATCTTTTCTGATAACCCGGAGAAACATTGCAAGCATGTTTGCACTGTCTTTGAAAGATTATGGAAGAACTGACTTTATATCAAACTGGAGAAATGTGAGTTTGAATGAACCCAGATCCAGTTCTTGGGATATATTATTTTTCCAGGAGTGAGCATGGATCCAGAGACAATCAAAGAAGTAATAAATTGACATGCACCCTACAAATGTTGAAAGTGCAACAATTTGTTGGATTTGCCAACTTTTACAGAAAACTTATAAGAAACTCCTTTGAGGTGACTGATAACACCAATTACACAGCTGACTAAGAAAGGGGTGTGCTTTGTGTGTTCACCTGAAGCACAGACTGCCTTTACCACTTGCCGACCGCCCACAGTATATATACGTTATGAATTTGATGTTAAATACTGTTGTTATGGCAGCAGCTATCTGCAATAACCCCAGTATCTTTTTATTCTGTGGGCGATTCGGCGTCAAGTAAAAGTGACCCCAGGGGTGCATTCGCGGCGAGATCACTTTTAGAGGTGGCGGGAGAGGTGCCCCCTCCCACCACTTCCCAGGCATTTCCAAGCTTACCAGAGCTGTCGGTAAGCCCAGAACCGATCCAATATGGCCGATGCCCGTGAGTTCTGTTAGGACCCAGGTCTGTACCTACACCCTCTGCTATGTCTGGCGGTGGCTTTTCTTGCTGAGCATCTGAGATGCTGGATAGATACCTGGACAATTCCTTAAATGATCTTGCCTTGTTTCTGGTGAACATTAAACTCTTTGCTCCTCCCATGAGATTCCTATTTAAACCATGCCTTTGCACTTCCTGTTTACCAGATATTTGTGCTCTTTGCAGCCCCACTTCACTACCACGCATTACTAACCTTTGGCTTGTTGCTTGACTATACTTCAGTTTGATCCCAACCTAAAATTCCAAACAAAATATTGCGCTTGTGATACAAAAATAAATAAATAAATATATAATTTTATATATATAGATATATATCTATATATATATATATATATATATATATATATATATATATATATATATATATATATATAGCTGCAGCACTAACATGAGATGTTTTCACAATAAATGATATACAATAAATGTGTTGCGCTAAAACAAAATGGAAATACATGTGGAAAAAACAAACAAAAGTCCAAGTGTCAAAAGTCTCTTAAATTGACCATGGATTCCAAATGTGTCATATGAAGTGGAAAAAATCTTGCATTCCAGATAAAAACAGAATCCCTCCAGCAGGTGAGCTCACTGACACCACAATTAGGGATGGACTCTTACCAAAGAGCCTTGGCCCTCTATTATGGAAGGTCATACAGGCTAAGTTTTTTCTCTCCAGTACTGGTCACAAATGGGAGACAGGGCAAGCAATTTCAGACCGGCCACAGGGTGATTCCAGTCCTCTTTCCTCAGGCCCCCTGATTAGTGATAATATTCCCAATAGAATAAATAAACGCTGATAGTGTAAAACATCTCAAGAGTTGCATTTATTAAAAAATATTGCACTTACATGTCTCCAAACAAAATCAACATTAAACAGTAAACCAAAGATGGTTGCGGCTAAAGCATTCAGATAATGCAATGAAAGGAATGTGTACCTCTGCCCGACCAGTTTCGTCACCGGCCCAACCTGCAACCACTTGTTACTGACCTTTGGAGTGTTTATTGACCACGCTTCTGCTTGATCGCTACCTGCTATATCTGCTACTGGACCCCAGTTTGCTCACCTCCTGGTGGGGTGAACCTGAGGACATTGATCTGGTACTAACATGCAGCAAAACCCATATCCACCATCAGAAGTTTAGTTGAATACTGGTTAGTGTTTAGACCCCACAACTCAGGTGAGCTAGCATCATCCACCAGGCGACATTGCTTGTTTACCTATCCTGCTGGTCGGTGGGAGCCTCTTTACTGCTATAGCTGCTGGTCCCTGAGCCTGACCCCTGATTGTGACCTGATCTACAATTGCCAGTCCATGTCAGTTTAAAAAAATTACTATTTTTAAAGGTGAATCATTGATTTGTATAATTTAATAATGATTGAATCCCAAGGAGACCCTACGTGCTTGATCATGCTCACTTATAACTGATAGATTTACTGCACATACATCTCCCTGCCAATGACAATGTTAGACTAAGCCCTTATTTGCTCATGTTTTCTTCCGGTCTCTCCACCCACTATAAATTCTTATTTAAACTAACTTGAATCAAGAACACTGGAGAACAGGCAGTGAACGTGGTTAAAGTGGAAGTAAACTGATCGATTTAAACAGTTAAAAAAAAAAAAGGCATGCCGGGAATGCTAACTGCACATTGGCTGTGCTCTCAGCCAAACTATCAAACCATCCAATGGCTGGTGTCATAATGAATCACATGTGCCGCACCATAGCAGTTGAAGATTAAACAGAGGCAAAGATGGCAGCCTCCTTGGCTGAAAACGATAGGGGAGTTTACTTTCACTTTAAATCTCATGAACACAATTTTATATTGCACGGTATATGACACTTAAAAATTATTTTGTATTTACTGATGTGGGATTTACTGTTCTAATCAAAAATAGATGAATACCTCTGCAAAATTTGTTACATCTGGGAAAAAAGTTTAATTTTCTTGCAGTGCAGACTGGCAGCTCTAAATTACATTTTTTTAATATATAAGTTGCTATAACAACAGCAAAAAGGAAGGGATAAATCATTAATTTGCACTCTATTCCACAGTGGAGGGCAGCTGGCGAACCATAGATTGCCCAAAGGTCAAGTATGCTGTGTTTCAAGCACCCTCATATTGTTCATGTGAAATAGAATATTAACGCCTCCGCTAGCTTTTAATGCAGTGAACAGGAATTACAATTACATGAATTACTTATTCTCTTGTGTAGAGCACGAGTAATAAATAATAACAATTTGGTGCCAAAAGTAAATAGCATTGGTGCTGTAATTTGATTGTCATGACAACAGGTAATTGTTAATTACCAAGCTAATTAACTGCTTTTCATGAAACGGCCACTACAAGTTAATGATCCCTTTTTTTTTTTTTTTTTTTTTTTTAGCATTTTATACTGAACAACTAAAGTTCCTTCTAACCAATCAACAATAACCAGCCCGCTGCCTCCAAACTAATTTGCTACTCTTGTAATACCAGCCAAGTTAAATTGCTGTCCCCAGGGTGTCCCCGGCACATATTGGCATTGATGTTTCCCTTTTTTTAACAGCTAGAGTGTGCAGCTAAATCTGCTTCTTTTCTGCAGACTCTTATATGCTTACCTGTAAAGGTGAATGCATTCCATACATTCCCTGAGTAAACATACATGTGTGGGGTGAAAAAATGCTATTATTAATGGCAATGTGATTTGTGGCAGGAAAGAGTTTAACTTGAATTTGACAGAGGGGAGCAATACTTGTCATGTTTGCTTATTAAGCTATAGATCAATATTTCCTGACCCTTTGCTTAAGGACCTCTCTCAAGATTGTGATATAGACATAGAGTGAGCTAGTTGACCAAGCCTGTAATTATCCCACTTGTTCTCAGGCAGGGGTCACATGTGATTGGCTTCTAGATGAGCGCTTTGGGAAACTTGGCCATAGAAGGTTAAAGAATCTGGGATTTCTTTTTAATTAAGAGGCTATAGATAAATCCGGCCAAGTAAAAGAGCTTTTTCTGAGTGTTTGCCTGCTGTGCTTGTCAAGACATATATCTCAATATATCCGCTGGAATATAGACTGTTTTTTGCATGTTTACCTGCTGTAAAGCATGTAAAACGAGACAAAGGGGCATTTGTCTCTCCTTTTTCATCACTTTTGTCTAGGGCCGAAACAATTAATCAATTAATTGACAACTAATCGATTATGAAAATACACTGAGCAAAATTATAAAATGCAAAACTTTTGTGTTTGCCCCTATTTATCATGAGCTGAACTCAAAGATCCATGACTTTTTCCATGTGTAGCACACTGGTGTTTAGGCAGGGTTGCTAACAAACTTAGTTTGCCAGGTAGTAAATGTCCTGGCCAATTGTTAGGAGATCCACTGATTTCCCCCTAATTCTGGAATTGCTGCACTTCTCTCTTCTGTCACTAGGTGGCATTGTATCTAGTGACATTAGGGCATAGCAAGGACAGATCATGAATGCATGGGGTGCCTCAGCCAATAGGCAAGGGTTTCTTTAAGTCCCTTGGCCTGCTGGGAGATCCTATTTATTTGGGTGGAGTCAGGTGATCGGGGTTCTGTTGTCAGGGCTGGCTTAGCCCTTCCTTCTCTGGGTTGGCTGCTCAGCTGTCGGCTAATTGCCAACTCTCATCTCTTTCCACAGTCACCCGGCTGTTCCTGATCCTACTCGTCTGACCTGCCTACTTAAAGCTGTCCAGCTCACTTCATCTCCACCTTCGCCTTGGTCACAGCACAAGAAACCATCTCCTGCGGTTCTGTTTAAAGACTGGCTTGCTGACCTTTTGGCTCCTTACCCTGCTTGCTGTTGCTCCACTTGGATCCCTGACTTCTGGCCTGGCTGATTACCCGATCTGGTTATTGAACTTTGGACTGGCTGACTACGCGATCTGGTTACTGGACTCTGGCTATGCTTTGACTACTCTTACTCTATTTACATTTTTATTTTTTATTAATAAACAAGCGTGATTTAATTGTACTTCTGTCTCAGTCTGGTTCATGGTTTCTGACATCTGTGCCACCTGGACGGCTGTCTTAAGTGTCGTATGTCGCCCCGGACTGCTAGGCCAGAAGCCTGAGGCCTATCCCGGGACACCTGGCTGCTAGGCCGGCTGAGGCCTATCCAGGAGCAGGAGTAGGGTTGGGACTGCACAATTGGAGTCAAACTGAGTTGTGAAGGTTCCGCTGGACAGGGAACCATTTGTGGTTTAAGGTAAAGGGGAAGCTGTCCCCACTAAGGGACCATCCACCTTGTTACCAGAGACTACTGTGAGTAAGCTGAAGCCAGTACCAGAGCAGTCGTCTCACCAGCTGGGTACGGTGAACAAGTGGGAACGCATCAGCAAGTGCCAAGCCAGGGACCCAGCAGGATAGCGGGGGTGACACTTGAGGAGTATACAGCAGGATAGCTGTGGAAGAGCTCAGGGGATTCAGTGATGACTGGGATCTGGAAGTCTAGTGAAAGACTGGGAGCTCAGTGAGTGAAGATCTACAGTGGGATACTGTGAGATAAGTAAAGGACTGTTCTGTATTACAAAGAGTTATGTACAACTGCTGTTAGTGACTGTTGCACGATTAGTTGCCATATGAGACAGCGGTCCAATCTATACAGAAATGTCATCTGGCTGGAGACCTTTTGCTAAATAGCTGTCTACCTATAGTGTCTCAGAATCTGCCAATTACAATTGCATCTACCTGAGGGTGTCCTGGCCCTAACCCACTCTCCCACAGTTCTTGTTAAGAGACAATAAATCTATTGCTCGCATTCAAAAAGTGACTGGCACCAATCATTTCTTCTTGCATCCCACCCACCATGCACGGTAACCCACTCTACATGGAAGGATGTTAGCTCTCTCTGACCCTGGAGGTCACCATTAGGCCTCTGGAGCCCCGGGACCTTGCTACATACATAAACAAAAGGCTTTTGTCCGACGGATTTTGTCCGAAACTGTTGCAAACAAAGTTGTCCGAAAATCCGATCGTACTTAACGTGATGACTTTATTTCGTTAGGACAGGACTACGTTCAGGCTAGTAGCCAATAGCTTTGGTCTAGGAATTTGATCTGAGCATGCGTGGCACTTTGTCCGATCGGAATTCTCTTCACATGATCGGACAAAGTCCGATCGGATCATGTTGTCAGAAAATTTTATAGCCCAGCTGGAAAACTTGGTCTGTCGGATACTCCGACGGAAACAGTCCGATGGAGCCCACACACTGTCGGATTATCCGACAACACGGTCCTATCGGACATCGTCCATCGGAATGTCCAACCGTGTGTACAAGAGCTAAGAGTTTCAATTTGTATGCAATCAGGCAGGCCCTTGCACTACATGGATGGTTTTGGTAAATCTAAAGGAAATCAGACAACAAAAGTTGTATAGTGTGTATGGGGTCTTAGGCTGGCCACAATAAAAGGCCATTCTACAGTAAACTGTGCAGTTTTATCAAAGAGGACAATGCCACAGATGTCACATGTTTTGAGGAAGCATGCAATAGGCATGCTGACTGCAGGAATGTCCACCAGAGCTGTTGCCCTTGAATTGAATGTTCATGTCTCTAACATATGCCACCTCCAAAGGCGTTTCAGAGAATTTGGCAGTACATTCAACCGGCCTCACAACCGCAGACCAATAATGCAAATATGCTGCCGAAATCTCCCTTCACCGAGTCTGGCTGCAACCATTTTCACTGTGGGCAGCTGAAGCTGCTGCCTGTTCACTTCCTGGATTTATACAGACACACAGTGGCAAACCTCCAGCTCAGCAGCCTTGCAGCTCTCATTTGTTCTTTTATGAATCATCCCCCCCTTCCTTCCTGGCAAACTCTCACAAGAGTGAGAGAGAGAGCTGTGCATGATGTCATAAGCCTAGAATAATGACCAGACAAGAAACAGGAAGTGAGCTTAAAAGGGTATTTACTGGCAGGAAAAAAAAATGTTTAACTATCCAAAGTTAAAACAACAAGGGCAGAAGATTTAATAGATGGAAAGTTGAAAAAAATAGTAAAGGTCTGCTTTGTAGTGTGCTATTTATATTCCATTCTTTTTTGTCATTAGACTACAGAACTAGTTCTCACATTATGTATGGAGAAAAGATATATAAATGTTGCCACCTACCCCCACCTCCACTTTCTTTCTATTTCATGCTGCTGACACATTATTTAAAACTTTGGCATATTGGTAAAAAAATATATTTTTTATCTGTCGAATAGTACTTTACGATGACTGAAAATGGCAGAAGAGAAGCACCATCCCTATTCATCTTCCTATCTATTACTTTTATATTTGAAAGCAGGATGACCTCATGCCTGTGTTGGTGGTTCTTTATTTCTGTTACTGTCATAGCTGCTAGAATGCTAACCAATTATGCCTGCAGCTTCTTAAATAAACTGCAGAATTGTGTGTAGGCTTCTGCTCTTTAACCAAGTACTTCTCATTTGTTGTTTAGGTGTTTTGATTTTCTACTTATTTTTCCAAAAATGAATGGCAAGAATAAAAATAAGGCGGGTACCATTATGAGGACCATGACGGTCTTGGCAGCCTTTGGCACTGCTTATTTGTAATAGTTGTAAACTGTATATGTCTTCAGGATTAAAACAGTAGAGTGTAATGCCCCGTACACAAGATCTGATTTTCCGACAACAAATGTTGGATGTGAGCTTGTTGGCTGAAAGTCCGAACGTGTGTATGCTCCATCGAACATTTATTATTGGACTTTCCACCAACAAATGTTGGCTAACAGGTTCTCAGATTTTCCACCAACAAAATTTTGTTGTCGGAATTTCAGATCGTGCGTACACAAGTCCGATGCACAAAAGTTCACGCATGCTCGGAATCAAGCAGAAGGCGCCGTACTGGCTATTGAACTTCCCTTTTCTCGGCTCGTCGTACGTCTTGTACGTCACCACGTTCCCACGTTCGTAATTGTTGACCAACATTTGTGTGACTGTGTGTATGAAAAGGCCCGTACACACGATCTGACTTTTTGACAACAAACATGCAAATTAGCTGTTTTAAGGCAACATCCCACTGTGTGTACGCTCCATCGAACAAACTTTTTTGGTTTTCATCGGACTTTTGTTGGCTGTGCGAATGGACACATTTTTTGACAACATAAGTCCAATGGAGCAAAGTCCGACCATGTGTACACAAAACCATTGGACTTTTGTACAAAGTACAAACACGCATGCTGAGAAACAATGTAAAAGATCAGACAGAAATACAGAAGGTGACCAAAGGGTGGTGCTGGAGTAATTGAATGTCCTCTTTTGAAGTGTCGTCAGGTCATTGAAATGTCACTACGTTCGTGTTTGTTGCCCAAAAAGTCAGATCGTGTGTATGCAATACAAATTTACGGCCAACGCCCTTTGTACAAAAGTCCACTGGAAAGTTTGTACAAAGTCCAATTGTGTGTATGAGGCTCAAGACAAGTTGGAGCCAACAACCTTCAAACAAAATTCCACGGTTTTGTTGTCGGAAAGTCCGATTGTGTGTACGGGGCATACGCCACCCATTAGTGTCCAGCTTGCAGACACTTTTACAGGATTAGAAGTTTTAAAGTGGTTGTAAACCCTTACAAACCACTTTGACCTACAGGTAAGCCTAGATTAAGGCTTACCTGTAGGTCCAAGAAATATCTCCTAAACCTATACGGTTTAGGAGATATTTGCCCGAAGACAGGCACCGCTGTCTACGGCGCATGCGCCGTAGACAGCAGCGCGCAGGCGCACTGAGCGCAGCATTTCCAACAACGGAGCTGCCGAGCGTGTCAGCTCCCGTGCGCATGCGCAGGAGTGACGTCATTGCGGCTCCGCCGAATGACAGCGGCGGAGCTGCGAGACCCCCACCGAAAAGATGGATGCGCCGGACTACAGGGGACAGCGGTGACAGCGCTGGCTCCTGTGTCAGGTAAGTGACACATAATGGGCTACTATGTGATGCATAGTAGTCCATTATGCTTTGCCTTTGCAGGGAATGAAAGAGGAAGTAAACTCATCATGGTTACTTCCTCTTTAAGTAAAGGCTAAACCATTTTTTACTTTTTAGATAAAGTGGAGAGGGATTCGATTTTTTTTTTTTTCTGTCTTTGTCTCTGTGTCGCCCTCTCTTAGTCCTACTGAGTGATACATGAAAGTAAAAGAAAACACCAAATTCTGGTGCTCACCAGAGCAGGAATGGTGGAGGATCTTCATAAGGGACACAAGCTATATATTCTGACAGGTTTTGTGCTAGACACAGCACCTTCTCAAACTCTTTGAGAAAGCAATGTGTCTAGTTCAGAATGTGTCAGAATAGAAGAAGTTCCTGCTGGCTATTTTAATACAGGATTATTGTATTGCATCCCAGCTTGTGACATTCCTGTTACTGGTACAATCAATTTCTTGCAGCCACTGATGGAAAAAATTTCCAACAGGTCCCTTCAACAGTGGTTGATCAATTGAATAAATTCTGTGGAGCAGGGACAGCCATACACTGATCAAAATTCAGCTAGTCCATGTTGATCTGGCCGAATGTAATCAGTGTATGGCCACAATCACTGAGGATAAAATAAAAACCTGATTTAGCTTAACCTTTTCATGTACAAAACAATGTATTAATTGATTCAACTCACTGTATCCACTAGAAAAATATTTCTTTAAGTCAAGCAATGAAGAAACTAGCAATAAAACTGGAACCACGTCACACAAGGAACACTCATACTATTAAAAAGCCAATGTCCACCTCATGAGCATGTCTATGACTGCAATATATCTTTAAGGATATTATATCCTGGCCCCTTGGCTACTACTGCTAGTGGATGGGGATATATACAGGATCTAGTAATACTGGATAGATTGTCCTGCAAAGGAACAGCCCGGTGTAGTCCTTTAACTGGATGTCTCGGCACCAGAGCCACAGTACTGGATATGGTCAAAAAAAGAAATACACACAGTTCATACCGGATTGTAGAAAGGTGCAAAAGGATTATGGAATTGTGGAATATGTCCAAACAAGGTTTAAATGTTGCAGTGGTTCAGAGGAGGCTGTGTAGTCAAGGTACTAAGGGTGCAGTAATGCTGATATCCCAACCAAAGGTCAGATATTAACTGCTGCATCAAAACAAATCTCCATGCCTTGTATTCCTCACCCGCACTGTAGAACTAGCCACACTAGCGGGAAAACGATGGTTTATGACCCTCAATTCCAAAGAAAATAGTTGTAATCCATAAAGGTCATGGTATGATATGAAGACATTGAAAATCCCACATCCATAAGAGGTAATATATACTTATCAAGTTCTATCGCCTATGCATCTCCTATGGCTAGTAGAGGCGGCATCCGTTGCAGGATATATCCATCCCATAAAGTGCATTTAGGGTCATAGTGAGGAGGTGGACAATGGCATGTTCCTGACCAGTTTCGCCAGTCTCAGCTGCCTGCTTCAGAGGCTGATGAGAGTATGGTCTGTTCACAAACAAGTTCCAGAAAGAGGGAAAAGAGGATAAAGAGTCAAGGAAGGGCAAGGGAAGGAGTACACTTCCTTATCCTAGTCAATACTTGCCAACAGTCCTGATTTTCCTTGGACAATCCCTATTTTGGGAACCTCATCTAGATCGGAGCCTGTCCCAATTAATTTCCCGGGATTTTGCCTTTGTCCTGGGAAAATCGGGAATGTTTTAGGAATAAACAGGGCTACAAAAAGATGGTCACTGCCACCGTCACAAGAATTATTTCCCTTTGTGTTCAGTTGAGGGGGGGGGGCAGCCAATCAGCTTCTCCCCTCTCCACTGAACACACACGAGAAAGCCGGGAACTGTAGCTGCCGCGCTGCTGGGGGACACAGATCGCTCTGTAAGGAGGGGTCCGCTGCTGCTGCCAGGGACACTGAAGTAACGAGAGCTCTGTTGCTGGGAGAGACACAGATCTCTCTATAAGGAGGGCTCAGCTGCTGCTGCCAGGGACACTGAAGTAAGGTGGGCTCTGTTGCTTGGGGACACAGATCGCTCTGTAAGGAGGGCTCTGCTGCTGCTGCCAGGGACAGTGAACTAAGGAGGGCTCTGTTGCTTGGTGACACAGATCGCTCTGTAAGGAGGGCTCTGCTGCTACCAGCTGCTGGGGACACTGAAGTAAGGAGGGCTCTGTTGCTGGGGGACACAGATCTGTAAGGAGGGCTCCGCTGCTGGAGGACACCAGATGTAAAGGAGGGCTCTGCTGCTGGGGACACCAGATGTAAGGAGGGGCTCCGCTGCCAGGGACACAGATCTGTAAGGAGGGCCTCTGCTTCTGGGGGCACCTGATGTAAGGACGGACTCTGTTGGGGGCACCTGATGTAAGGACGGACTTTGCTGGGGCACCTGATGTAAGGACAGACTCTGCTTCGGACAGCTGATGCAAGGACGGGCTCTGCTTGGGAGCACCTGATGGCATCTGGTGGCAGGCGATGTGGCAGGTGACACGCTCAGGATTCCCACTGATTCTGGATTATGGTGAATTGATTGATTTCATTTTATATTACAATGTAAGAATAGTAATAATGCGCTTTAATCATCCTGACACCACAGCAACCATGGTGCTGGGATGATTGAAGCACCAGGTGTTTGGAATATCTTTATCTGCTGATTTGTTAAACTCTGGAATACATATTTCTATTGTGGTGTAGGATCTGGGCCTGCTGTCCCTCCATCCCTCTTTTCTTCCTTCTCTCTCTTTCCCTCCTTCTTTCTCTCTCCCTCCCTCCCTCCTTCTTTTGCCCTTTCTTTCTCCATTTCTCATTCATTTCAAACTCTAGCCACCCCCCCATTTGAACCACGCCCATATATGCCATGCCCACTGTTTCACGTAAACCACGCTCATTTTTTGGCACAACGCGACAAATTTAGCTTTTTTTGCTGTCATGCCTACAAATGCATATCCCGCCCTAATTATAATAAGACTCCACTTACAGTCAAAAAAGTATCCCAAGAAATCTTTTTACAATGTTGGCAACTATGCTAGTGTCCCATCCCCTCCTCTGAGAGGGACCTGAACACCAAATGTTCCAGGATGGATTTGTATTCCACAGAAAACATGGTTAAAAGCTTTGATTTCCATTATTGAGATGATCAATGGTCACATACATTCTGGTGTGAACTCTGGTGGAGCAGCAGGAAACATACATGAGTGGCTTCACAAGTGTTGTTTTTGCACAGGGAACCTCTGTAGTACATGCTTTGCTTTATGAGGAAGGGAAAAGTATTAAGCATCTGTCCCTGTATGTGAGGCAGTGCAAACATACTATATAGCAGTCGCTTCAGTGGCGAAATTACCGGGGTCGCAGCAGTTGCACTTGCGACTGGGCCCTTGAGTTCTGCCACTGTAGGGGGCCCGCCGCGGCCCGGGAGATATTACACTCACTGGTCATTCACGGGCACACAGTCCCCACCCGCTCCACCCATCCTTTCCACCCATCCTTTCCACCCATCCTTTCCACCCATTCTCTCCGACCACACTTACAGGCACACTGTACAGTCCCCTCACGCTCCTCCCTCCTTTATGGGCACAGTCCCCGCCCGCTCCGCCCATTCTCTTTGCCCGCTCCGCCCAATCTCCCCGTCTGCACTCATGGGCACATTGCACAGTCCCCGTCTGCTCTGCCCATCCTCTCCACCCTACCCCACGTGCACAGTCCCCACCCGCTCCACCCATTCTCTTCGCCCGCTCCGCCCATCCTCCCCACCCACACTCACGTGCACACTGCACAGTCCCTTCCCACTCCACCCTCACTCACTGGCACAGTTCCCGCCTGCTCTGCCCATCCTCTACACCTGCACTCACCGGTGGTCACAGGCCCCGCCCATCCTCTCTGCCCACCCAAGGAACACCTAGCAAGGAGGGGGAAGCAGGTGATCTGCGAGTATTATGCAAGTGGGTGGCACTGATGCCATCCTTCATATCAACATTGCTACCGATTCCCCCCACACCAATGCCACTGCTGTCACTGACACCCCCCACCACCACTACTGCCACTGATACCCCCACCACCCCTACTGCCACTGATACCCCCCACCACCCCTACTGCCACTGATGTCCCCCCACCACTACTGCCACTGATACCCCCAACCACCACTATTGCCACTGATTCCTCCCCCACTACTGCCACTGATAGCCCCCACAACCACTACTGCCACTGATTCCCCCCCACTACTGCCACTGATTCCCCCCACCACCACTACTGCCACTGATACCCCCCACCACTACTACTGTCACTGATTTCCCCCCCCCCACACACTCCACCACCACCGATACTCCCACACTACCATGAACATCGCTGCCACTGATCCACACCCCACACTACTGTGACCATTACTGCCACTGATCCACCCACACACACCACAATCACTGCTGCCACTGATCCCATCCTGCAACCATTATCCTTGCCGCTGATCCCATTTCCTCCCCACCACTGCCACTCATCCCATCCAATCCCCCTCTTCAACTACCACTCATCTCATCCCATCCCCCCCAACCACCACCTTCGCCACTGATCCCATCCCCCCACCACCGCTGCCATTCATTTCATCCGATGCCCCCCACCACTTCCAGTCCTCTCATCCCCCCAACTACCACCCTTGCCACTGATCCCATTCCCCCCACCACATCTGCCACTCATCCCTTTCAATCCCCCTACCACTGATCCCACCCCCAACCACCACCCTTGCCACTGTTCCCATCCCCCCTCACCACTGCCACTCATCTCATCCCCGCACCACCACCACAGCTGCCACTGATCCTTTCCCCCACCCAACCAACACTGCTGCCACTAACCCCACCCCCCCAACACCACCACTGCCATTCATCCCGGGGGTGTAACTACAGGGGTCACAAATGCAATGGCGCACATGTTACCCATGTACACCTGGATGGGGGGGGGCATATAGAGGAACAAATCCCCTCCATTTTTCTCCTGCAGCCGCTAAAAGCCTGCTTATCCTCCTCTCCGTCCCATAGTCATTCAGTGGCTGCAGGAGGAAAATGGAGGGGATTTGTTCCTCCATATGCTGCCCCTCCTATCCAGGTCTTGCTGCCCCCGGGATCACTGGGAAGGGCCCCGTCCAGAGGTCAGGGGGGCTCTTCATGGTTTCTTGCACCGGGGCCCTGAAGGTTCAAGTTACGCCACTAAGTCGCTTTATCATTTACACTGCATATTTATACAGACATGCCACTCTTTCATTGTCACTGTCATTGTCTTTTTGAAATGTACCTGCCTACTCACAAACAAATTGTCCTTTTTGAACTAAAACACATAGCCAAGTATTTATTTATTAGGGGTCATAACAAAGTAAAGAGGATGGCAACGTTGGATAAACTTGTGAAATTGGCAAAGACTTTGTACCCCAGGGCACACATCAATTATTTGACAGGCAAAATTGGTATCATGAGGAGTCCATTTAGAAGGGAGCACAATATGGTCCAGGACTCCGAGAGATCGGGAGCAGCAGCAGATGACATATATGCCCTGAGGCTGTGGTCTTACAACAGCCTGCGTCTTTTGTCAGACCAGACTGAACCCAGGCCATCACTCTCTTGTCTTCCTTGCAAGCTTCCTTTCACGCTTGCTTTTGGGCTGTGGCTCTGGTGTTGGAGCTGTGGCAGGAGGTGGAGGAGGATGCAACTCACACAGGTGGGTCTTGCTTGTGAGTTCACCCCTCAAACCCTTATTTAGGGCCAGATAGATCACTTCCTCACAAAAGAGGCATTGGCCCACCTCCATTTCCTGCATTTTGCTGGCTACTATGCAGGCATAGGCCTCTTAAAGTTTAGGGGTGGTTCTGAGGGCCGCAGTAGCCTCCTGAGTCAAAGAAAGCACTGACTCCTCCACGTTCCTCCCCTTCCTGGTACTTTTTGTTGGAAGGCAGGGGGTAGGAGCCTGGGATTCGGTCAGGCTACTAGGCCCAGCCACCTCCTAGCTGCCACTTTCCCCTGCCGCCTCCTGGCTGCCACTTTCCACAGGCTCCTCCTGGCTGAGGCTTTCATGTGTATGAAAATGGGGCATATTTTTAGTTTATTGTTCATCAAACACAATTTTCCGAAATATGTTAAACAATGCTATACCTGACACAAGCTGGGCTCCTCCACATCTTCTTCCTGGGTGGCAGGCCCAGGTTGGACTTCTGAAGCCTCATCTGAGGTGGAAGAAAGAGTGGAAGGAAGTGTGGAAACAGCAGTCTGTCATAGTACCAGAGCCCGGGCACATAAACGTCATCTGCTGCTGCTCCTGATCTCACGGAATCCTGGACCTTCTTGCGCTCCCTATTATATGTGCTCCTCAGGCCACCAATTTTGGCCTTCAAGTAGTTGATGTTTAACGTGGGGATCTGCGGCTTCACCAATTCCAGCAATTGATCCAGCGCTGCCCGCTTCTTGCTTTTATTAGTATAAAAAAGGTGTTTCACCTGCTACAGACAGTGCAGCTCTCTGTACATATCAATGAATTGGGGGAGGAATCATGATCATTGAATTGATCCATTTTCTCTGCAAGACACAACACAAGACAAACCCTAATGTCAGGCTAAACTCTCCTAATCGTGTCCCAATGTAGGTCTCAATCTAGAAGCAGTATAGTCCACTGATGCCCCCAGTTCAAATTGTTCCTTCGTTATCACAATCAGCGCTTACGCTACTTGGTCCTCCACTCACAGATCGTACGTACGACGCATGCATTTTACGCTTTATATACACTGCGTATGCATGAAACTCCACCTGCCCCTGAACTTCTTTCTGGTATATTCCCTGCCCCTTCTCTTTCAGGGCAGTGGTAGATCGCAGAGAGCGGGAGAAAGTGCAAGTACATGCAGAGGAGCGCAGCAACAAGGAGGACGAGGAAAGCCCGGGACCACAATTGAAGAAAATGGCCAAAAAGAAAAGCCCATTGGAGAACCTAGGAGACAGCTAAAAGAAACAAGCAGTAAATCAAATGAAATGTTCTTTCAATTTAACGAAAAAATGATTTTAAACAGGTTTATCAAACATTTGCTGGCATATCAATGGCAAAGTATTCCATATATTTTTGACAGACCTCACGGCACTTTGGGGAGGCAAGCCAGGACGGCCAGCTTCAAGCGCCGTCAGGGTTGTTGTTTGTTTTGGAAATCCGGCCTCAGGCCCAACTGAGGCTATATAGTTTGTAGCATTTCTCCTGAGAAAGTTGCAAGTATTATATGGTTTAGTTTATATTCCGCATGTTGATTGGCATAAGGAACAGGCAGAAATGGCTGGCCATTATCCCGAAAGCATTCTCCACCACTCTTCTGGCTTTGGCTAGCCGGTAGTTAAAAACCCTCTGGTCCGGGGTGAGGGTCCTCATCGGGAACAGCCACATCAGGTGATCACCCAGCCCAAATGCTTCATCGGTGACAAAGACGAAGGGAAGATCAGCCACGTTGTCTTCTGCAGGTCGCAAGCCCAAGCCCCCAGCTGTCCGTAGAACTCAGGCTCGACGATGGCTCCACCACCCGACATCCAGCCATTCTTCCCTATGTCCACATAGAGAAACTCTTAGGCCGCGTACACACGCGGGGACTGTTCGCTGAAACTGTCCGCTGAAACCAAGTTTCAGCGGACAGTCCGCTTGTGTGTGGGCTTTCAGCGGACAGTTTCAGCGAACAGTCCGCTGAACAAGGTTTTTCGGAAATTCCGAAAAACTGTCCGCTGAAACCTTGTTTCAGCGGACAGTCCCCGCGTGTGTAGGCTTGTTCGTCAAACAAAGTTGCGCGCATGCTCAGAAAGGATTTTCACGCCGAAAGTTATAATGCAGTGTATAGGACGTCGTATTTTTCGTCCCGTCGTACGTGCCGTTCACGTCATCGCGCACGGTTTCAGCAAACTGTTCGTCCGTCGTGTGTGGCCATGTCCGTCCATGCTAATTTTGAGCGGACTGTTTGCCGAAACTGTTTGACGGACAAAGTTGGGCGAACAGTCCCCGCGTGTGTACGCGGCCTTATGTCACCGTCACCACCGCCAACATCAAAATACTATTAAACTCCTTGTAATTATAATAGTATGACTCCGTGTTAGGGGGTGGCATGATGTGGACGTGTTTCCTATCCATTACCCCTCTGCAGTTGGGAAAGTCTTACCGCTGGGCAAATTGGAAACCACAGTCTGCTATGCCTGTGGCGTTGAAGGAAACTGTAGAGTCAAACAAGAAAAAAATAAATTAGTACTTTTGCACATAACATTGCAAGCAGATTAGACACAAACATTTTTGGCCAACATAAGTATAAAACATTTATTTTAAGGAGTATTTAAAGACAAAAATATAAGGTCCACTTATCAGATTCCTCCCCCCCTCTGATGGCCCATTTAACATTTTTAGGGGAGGGGGTAGATGTTTTGGACAGGTAACCCTCTCCACTTCATTGAGAGCTGAATGCATAAATAATGTGTGTTATTTTGGCCAGCCCCTCCTTATTTACACTATTGGCAGCCCACTGGACAGGTAAGATGTGTCATAATACAAAAATATGAATACACACTGCACAAATTGAAGCACATTTTTACATTCTGCAATTACCTATCAAGATAATAGGAGAACAAAACTTTGCACAGTACCATTTGAAAGTATTCAGGCAGGGCCTTTCACCACATGCTTTGGTGAATTCATCCATAAATTTGATCACAAAAGAGGTAGGTATAGTCAGCAGTATTGGTATCGGCTGACTTAGCGGTTGGGGAGGAGGGAGGGTTCCATATGAGTTTGGGCGCCCCCACCCCCAAAAAAGCCTCTTGCACTCTGCCTGAATTTAAGGAAAACAATAACATCTGGACACATTTTAGGGGGTGTTCGAGGTAAATCACTACTAAGGAGCTGACAAAATACATTTTTAAGTGACTAGGCTAGGCCCAGGATAGCATGCTGGGAATGTTAGTAAGGGCAAAAATGCATTAAGGACAAAAAAAACAAAAAGGAGCATAAAAAAATTAAAGCATGCATGAGGACAAAGGGGAGATTCACAGCATATTACATTCACGGTAATTAGGGAATAATGTAATAAATACAATAGCATACATTAAATACATAGAATGTGATGTTAAAGGATAAAACTTACCCTAATATAGTCCTTCTGCAGGACCTGAATGATGGCAGAACAGGTCTCTGGAATAATGATCCCCAGAGCCTGGGGGGAGATGCCTGTTGAGAACTTGATGTCCTGCAGACTTCTCCCCATCGCCAAGTACCACAAGGTGGCAACGAGCCTCTGTTCGGGAGTGATGGCTTGCTGCATGCAGGTGTCCTGCTTTGTAATATAAGGAGACAACAAAGTCATTAGAGTCCATCATCTGGAGATAATTCCTGAAATCATCAGGATTATTCTCACAGATCGCCCGCAAAAAAAGGCATGTGCGAGGATTGTTCATGCTGGAGCAACCAATTCTTCGTCCAAGAACTCCTCCTCCCCCTGTTCATGGACTGGGCTTGGGTCAAAGTAAGAACCCCAACACCAAGCCCCCGCATAGCACAAACTCTATGATGAGTATGTAACTGCAACATGGCTTCAGAACATGGCTGGTCAGAATGAACTTAAAATCAGAAAAAAACCTGAGAAGGGTGGCGCACTGGCTATTGAACTTCCTTTTTCTAATCCCGTCATACATGTTGTACGTCAGCGCGTTCTAGCTGATCGGAATTTCCGAATAAACATTTGTGCGACCATGTGTATGTAAGACAAGTTTGAGCCAACATCCGTCGGAAATAAATCCACAATTTGGTTGTCGGAAATTCTGATTGTCTGTACGCGCCATTACTCTGAAACTAGGGCCTGTCTGATACCTTCTCATGGGCCCTAGTAACTTTTTAAGCTCAGGTTAAGCCGGAGTAAATGTCAAGTGTACTAACAGCATGTTGATAAAATATAAAACAGTTTACTAAATACAATTAATATTTTTTGTCAAGGTATAATTTAAGTTGTATGTTGTCTTTTTTTATGACAGTGAACATTATTTCAGAGGAGCTCACATTGTTACGATTGATGTCTTTGTTTGGCATCCAAATCCCAGTTCAAAGAACAGAATTCTAAGCCTCTGCCAAACCACTGCTTCAGTAAATCTAAAAATAATACAAACATCAAAACTGAGTGAATAAATGACATTTCAGGGGTCATAGGACAAAGTTAAAAGTCACCTCTGGCATGCCACACAAACAGTGTATTCCAGAGGTCAGTAGAGTAAGTCTATATCTGAAATCCCCTTTCCAATTTCCACAAAGTAGCACTTGTTTCAAGTTCACCACTGGGAATGAGAGGAGGAGAGCAGCAATCGATTCAGCTTCTCATATATTCTAAAAAAATCAATCTTTAATGTAGGAATGCAGGCTGCAATCTCATTATAGATGCACCTATAAGTGGGGGCAGTCCTGCTGGGGTGGTGGCTGTGTCCCAATACTTATAGATATGGCAGGGTTGTGATTAATCTTTTGCTGACCTCAGCAATCTGCACCTATTAAATTGCACACTGCACTGGCTTCTTCTTTTTTTTTTTTCACATGGGATCAAATTGGTTATTTAAACCCTGTATGGAACAAGGTCAGCAGGCACCGAAAAAATGTCTAAATGTGTCCATTAGTGTAAACTTGGTCATGCATGGCTGATTAACGGCAATCATTTAATTCCCATATCAAGTGCCTGGCTTCTCCCCGCTTGGAAATCTCTACTGATATCTGAAGTGTGCTCAGGCTAGAGTAGGAAAAGAAAACGCATGGGTTAAGGAGACCTGACTGAAATATAAAAACATCACATTATTCAGCCATGTTTTGCCAATAACATTTTATTTCTGTGCGCAAAGTAATTCTGCATCCAACTGCTGCTGCCTCTTGTCTGACAGTGAGAGTTCATACTGACTGCCTGCACTAAATCACTCTGCCTGGCATTTGTCTGCATCCTTTTATACTTAAGCAGTAACCAAAAAAAAAAAAAGATGGAACGCAGGACAGATGTTAAATTTATGTTTGAAAATAATTTTTTACCCATCGGACACTGTAGCATTTTACTATCTATATTCACTGCCTGCTGCACGTTCTAATAATGCTTACATACTTTTTTATTTTATATAGTTCTAAAGCTCCATACTGTTGCAGCTTTGCACCTGATCCTGATGCAGGTGTAGTGGTACCCCCATGAGGGCTGCTGATTGACGCTATACCCCACTGGCTACCCCGACTCTGCAGATCCTCTCTTACCTCTGACACCTTGGGTTCCATTCTGCAATGTAATGTTAGCAATGAGAAACTCACACAATTTCACTGAACCACTCAGAAAAGTTTACTAAAATAAGTAATGGAACACAATGAAGAGCATGAAAAAACACAAATTATAATTGACAATTGTTATCACTTAATGCACATATACAGAACTTATAACCTTATATGTGCCTTAAGGAGTATATGTGAACTGGTGTACAGTGGATAAGTAATCAATATCTTCAAAACATATATTAAATACTTTCCCACTGAGGCCTCAACACACAGACCAAAATGCAGTATATATTCTTTACATTCAAGAACACAGTGTAAAGTCTAGCATACAGTATATTCTTTACATTCAAGAACACAGTGTAAAGTCTAGCATATATTCAACAGCTCCTCCTAGGCTATAATTCAGAGTTCAACTTATAAGTAGAGCAGCATTGCTTGGTAAAAGAGGAAGATGATGAAAGTTCTTTCAACTCCGGATATCTTCAGCTAGCCTGATGTTTAAACTGCAGTATTTGTAATCCACAAAGACAAAGGAAAATAAAGGATTGTAGAACAAAAGGGTATGCTGATGTCTGCTTAACTGAAGAAATATCACCACTTGTAGATTCCTCCTTACATGTAAGTGTAATACAGTACTGACCTTACAGCGCTGGGGAGAAAGACTAGGCCTCAAAGTCCAGCTGTATGATACCTGTAAAGAAGTCGATTCACCTCCATGGAACTACAAGTCTCACCAGCAGTCTGAAGAAATGGCTGTGAGGCTCCATCCGGAATTCCCTCCTGGTGTCTCCGACTGGTGAAGATGGCGCCACCGTGGTGTGCTGCAACTCCCAATGGGCTGAAGTGCAGGTGCTTCCAGTTGCTCTGAAGTGCGGGCAGGTCCGCTTGGTAGGATAGCAAGGCTGTACTCTGAGATCCCTCAGAGGCGGGTGATCCGGCTCTCCACTGTATAGGCCGCAGTCTCTCACTAATGGTCACACACAGACCTCCTGCTGGCAGGTGTTGAATGGCATCCAGAGAGGCTGAAAGCAGGCTTATCCTTTTATAACTCTTCCCAGCAGGCTTCTGCATACTTTACATCACCTCTCCTTGTAGTTCAGGGCTGATCCAGCAAACAGAGTCACTTCCACCTCCAAACTATATCTCCCACAATACTTTGCTGCATTCCTTCCCAAGGAATAGGGAAAAATCCTAACAGAGCCCAGCAACCACTAGAAGGAGTCAAACTCATTTGAAACAACAACAAACTGTTTGACTATAATAACTATAGCAGCAAATCCTTGGCTACACAGGTGCTTCACATGGCACGTAGGACAAAACATCCAGTTAACTGCAGGGAGCTTTCTGGTTCAGGGCATTGGTTTGCTTGGGGCAGAGCTGTGTCTCTGAGTTCCCTGCCTCGATTAAACACATAGCCTGAAATCATTTCATTCATAGGACTAGATGTATTGGCAATGCTATTGAAGCCACAGTCCTGAGGGACAGGGGCCCTTTATAACTTCTTAAAGGTTAGAAGGCACATGGAAGGCTGATTTCACTTGGTGCGACTCAGGAAACTCTCATCCTAGTAAGTACTCTGTGGGAGGTATCCTGTCTTTTCGCCAGTCTGTTTTGGATCAACATCTGACTTGGCTGAACTTGACCTTGGCTGTGCTGTTTCAGAGACATTTGAACTCTTATTCCTCTCAAGAGTTAACTCACATTTCTCCCCCTGTGCACTCAGCTGTGTCCTTTGGGCATACCTCCCAACTTTTTGAGATGGGAATGTGGGACACCCCTGCATGCCCCTTTTAATGGAGAATTATACAAAAGAAATGATTGGTTAAACCCACAAGTGCTTTTTTACCACTACTATTCCTTTATATTGGCTTTTGACATTTACAAATGCAGCAATTTAGAAATTGGATGAAAGGTTTAGCACTGGAAAACACTTTTTGAAAGATAAATAGTCCATTTTATATACAACTATATAGATCAGACCAAAATGAGGGTCAAGTTAGGAGGAAAGAGGGACAGAGGGACATTGTTCCAGATCAGGGACAGTCCCTCGAAATCAGGGACAGTTGGGAGGTATTCTTGGGGAACTCTGGTTCTCTTAGCTCTGCATAAGCTGCCTTTTGAACTTTAAGGTGTTAAGTTAATGGCATTAGCCTGTAAAGAGCCTCTCTTAGTGCTGCAAGAACAAAGTTGTCTTGAAGCACAAGGCTCAGGTGGTCCTTTCTTCCTTTTGTACATATTTGCAGGTTCACTCCACTGTCTAGATATGGTGCATTCTGTGAAAGTTTACTTCTCTGCTACTGCCTCCTTCAGACAATCAGAATGCCTTTTTGTGCTCCTGAAGGTCCCCAGAGGGGTCTCCCTGGTTCAAACTCCACCAATGCTAGGTGAATCAGACAAGTTGTCATTAGGGCTTATAGTCTGAAGGACAGGGGTTCCTTCCTCCCCTGTTAAGGCACTCTCTACTAGATCTGTTAGTGTTTTACAGGCCTTTTAGTAATAGGCATCTGCTTCTCAGATTTGTCAAGCCTTTTTGACCTTTTTGTTTTTGTGGGTCTATTGTTTGCTGTGTTGCCCACCTCTGAAATGGACTGCTTTTAGACATCCCCATCATAATGATTAAACAGCCCTCGTACTGTCTCACTTACCAGTAAAAAAATAAAATAAAAAAATTGGAGTACGTTAGGAGACATAGCTCTGTCCCCTCTGTTTTTAAGACAAACAAGAAGCTTTTTCTTTAGAATAACAAAATGTAGGAATCAACAGCAAAGTTTAATAAAATCCCTTCAATTTACATTAATCACCTAGAGGGGAGTGTTTTTTCTAAATTAGAGTTACTATTTAAGGACATCTTAGAAACCAAAATTGTACCAGCTGATTGGTGAAAAGCTAACGTGGTACCAATATTCAAAAAAGAGCCAACATATATACCTAGAAACTACAGACCAGTCAGCCTAACAACAATAGCATGTAAACTATTGGAGGGAATGATAAGGGACCATGCTGAAAAGGGTACTATTAGTCATAACCAGAATGTTCCTGCTTGCCAGACCAAACTGTTAACATATTATGAGGAAGTAACCCATAATCTGGATATTAGACTGCCTTTAGAGTAGACGTGGTGTATCTGGATTTTGACAAAGTGTTTAATACAGTTCCCCATAAATGCCTAATTTACAAACTAATATTTGTTGGCATTGGAAGTAGTGTATGTACCTGGATAGAAAAGTAGTTGCAGAAGGGGGTGCAGAGGGTGGTGATAAATAGTTTACCTTCTGAATGATCTGGAGTTGCAAGCCGGGTACACCATGGTTCTGTCGTGGGACCAATTATATAATAATTCTAGAATCATTAAAGGCTAAGTTCACATTTTGGAATATGCTACATGTTCTACCTGAATTTAGTAAGAGACGTGGTGTCCCGCTAAAAGTGTTCTGCTCTCTGCTCCTGTCCCACTTCATGTTGTCCAGCCTACCTGTGTTTTTGCACAGTCTAGCATGCCTTCATGTTGTTCTGGTAGATCTTTTGAGCTAAGTAATCACTACAGTTGTTCCCAGAGCAGTAAGGTTTTAAAGTGTTACTAAACTTAAATTCATTTTTTACCTTAATGCATTGTTTGCATTAAGGTAAAAACAATTCAGTCTCCCTGGAAGAAAGGGGAGAAGAGATCAGCGCTGTGCACGGCTACATCTATTCTCCCCTTTTCCTCTTTACACTACATTTGAGCAGCCGCAGGAGCCATTGGCTCTTGCTGCTGTCAATCAAATGCAGTGAGGAGGAAGTGGGGGGGCAGGCCTAAGTCCTGCTGTGTAAGTCTATGTAGAGACACAGGTCGGGAGTGCAGGGACTACGTTTCTCCCCATAGCCAGCAATTGGCTATTGTGGTCCCAAGAAGAAGAGAAGGTGCCGATATCGCCGCCAGGGACTTGAGAAGTGGAGGATCGGGCTGTTATGAGCAATACCACTGCACAGAGCAGATAAGTGTAACATGTTTGTTATTTTAATAAAAAAAAAAAAATATATAACATTTTGCCTTTAGTAACACACTAAGGTTTTTTTACTCAAACTTTTAGACTGTTCCAAAAACTGGACATCCACCCCTTCTTGGATCTGAAGACTTTCAACATTAGAATTTGAGTCTAAAAATACCCTTCTTCCATTTTTCCATACCCAAGTGTTCACCAAGGGGTAAGCACCATCTCTAATTGAGAAAACAGTTGGCTGAAACTCTGTCCGACAATGTAATGCAGACAGTCGATACTTTAAAAAGGTTTGGTTGGATCCTGAACCTTAAGAAATCGATGCTGGAGCTTACAAACTGCTTAGAGTATGTGTCTAGACACAGAGCAGGCCAGAGTCTTTCCAACCCAGGAAAAATGTATGACTCTTTATGTAAAACGTAAAACTCTTTAGTTCAGGAGTCATCAAAACTTTATGATTTGTGGATTTGACTTCAAGGCAGGACAATTTTCTCCACTGAAGGCCACGAAACACAACATTCTGTCATCATTGGACAACTCCAAACCTCTCCTTAGCTGAAATCTGCCGTTCAGAACACCTGCAGCTCTGCTGTCTAATTGTCAAGCCCTGTGTCACCTCTGTAATCATCTTTTTTTACAGAAAAGAAAGGTAGCCCACCAGCCATCAACCTGCAATTTTGGGGAGTATATTTGTAACTGTTGGCTTGTGTTGTGAATTACTGAGCTGAAGAGCAGTACAGTCATTTACAAAAACACAAGCCCACAATAACATATGCCAGCTACTATACAAGCCAACAGTTAAAGCTGTGAAGTCACAACCGAATTACAATTATTTTTTTATTTCAAAACCACTGCACACATTTTAATGGGACAACGTGCCATGTGCACTGGGTCTCCTGTGGGACTCAAAGCAGTTATTGTGAAACCTCTCTAGGCAGGGTTCAAACTAAAACTAAAACACATCAAAGAATGACAGCACTCCTACTACCTCTGTATATATTTTCAAGATCAAAATAACTTCAGGCACTTATTCTAGTCTCTTGTGGTTCTTACATGCCTAACTTTGGCAGCTGCCAGGAAAAAAAACATAAAACACTGTATCCTACTCTCCACAGTAATGCCCTGTACACACGGTCGGACTTTACGACGGATCGTGTTGTTGGAAAATCTGATTGTGTGTGTGCTCCATCTGACTTTTTCCGTCTGAATTTCTGACACACAAAGTTTGAGAGCCGGATCTAAAATTTTCCGACAACAAAATCCGATTGTTTAAATTCCAATCATGTGTAGACAATTCCGACGGACATAGGGCCACGCATGCTCAGAATAAATTACCAGACGAAACCTATTGGCTACTGGCCCGTTTATAGTCCCGTCGTACATGTTCTACGTCACTGTGTCCAGAATGATCGGATTTTCCGACAACTTTGTGCGACCGTGTGTATGCTAGACAAGTTTGGGCCAAAATCCGTCTGAAAAAATCCGATGGATTTTGTTGTTGGAAAGTCCAACTGTGTGTACAGGGCATTACAGTCAAAACGTTCACAAGTACTGCTCCTTTGTATCTTTGTTTCTTTTACTTCTTGATCAGTTACTAAAGAATAATTGGTTGTAAGATAACACCTGCTTCAGTTAGGCCTGGTTCACACTAGTATGATTTCTGATGCCTTTTGTGTCGCACAGTATTGCATACAAATCACATTATTCTCTATGGTGCCTTTCTACATCATTGCAGCACAGCATGGCATTTTTTTTTTAAAATAAGGGTCTTGTGCTACTTTGGTGCGGTTGCTGCATGATTTTGGCCCCAAGGACTTCAATAGAAACACACCAACAATGCATTACCTGGTTGTTAGAATGCAGCAGAATGAACACAAAGGAGCCCTGTCATTAAAAATAAATAAAAAGATCCTTCTGGTACGGATTTTTAATCACTTCAACCCCGGAAGGATTTGCCCCCTTCTTGACCAGGCCATTTTTTTGCGATACAGCACTGCGTCACTTTAACTGATAATTGCGCGGTCGTGGGACCCAAACAAAATTGATGTCCTTTTTTTCCCACAAATAGAGCTTTCTTTTGGTGGTATTTGTTCACCTCTGCGTTTTTTATTTTTGTGCTATAAACAAGAGCAACAATTTTGAAAAAAAAACAGCAATATTTAGCATTTTTGCTATAATAAATATCCAAAAAAACAAATTTCTTCATCAGTTTAGGCTGATATATATTCTTCTACATATTTTTGGTAAAAAAAAAATCAAAAAAAATCACAATAAGCGTATATTGATTGGTTTGTGCAAAAGTTATAGCATCTACAAAATAGGTCATAGATTTATGTCATTTTTATTATTATTATTTTTTTTACTAGTAATGTCAGCTATCTGCAATTTTTAGCAGGACTGTGACATTGCAGCAGACAGGTCGGTCACTTTTGACACTATTTGGGGACCAGTGACATTTATACAGCAATCAGAGCTAAAAATAGCCACTGATTACTGTATAAATGTCACTGGCAGGGAAGGGGTAAACACTAGGGGGTGATCAAGGGGTTAACTGTGTTCCCTAGGTGTGTACTAACTGTAGGGGGGTGGGATTGACTGGGGGTGCCCGGCAGACATCATGCCCGCCAGGCACGCGCATGTCTCCAGGGACACGTGGCAGGCACGCGTGCGCGCCTGCTATGATGTCTTAAGAAACGATGATAGCTACGATGATTTGTGCAGCCATGCCAACCTGCAGCAGTATAACTGCAGCGGCTGGTCAACTAGCAGTTAACCACTTAAGGACCAAGCCTATTTTTTTTTACGCTTGGTGTTCAAGTTTAAATCATTTTTTTTTTTTTTACTAGAAATTTACTTAGCACCCCAAATATTATATATATTTTTTCAGACACCCTAGAGAATAAAATGGTGGTCATTGCAATACTTTATGTCACACCGTATTTGTGCAATAAAAATACACTTTTTTAAAAGAAAAAATAAGAAAAGAGTAAAATTTGAGCCCAATTTTTTTATATATTGTGAAAGATAATGTTATGCTGAGTAAATTGATACCCAACATGTCAAGCTTAATAATTGCGCCCACTCGTGGTCTGGCAATAATAAATTTGTACAGGTTACCAGTTTGAGTTACGGAGGAGGTCTTTTCCTATAATTAATGCTCTCACTCTAACAATCGTGGCGATACCTTACATGTGTGGTTTAAACACTGTTAACATATGCTGGCGCGACTTACGTATGCTTTCGCTTCTGCTCACGAGCATGGAGGGATGGGGCGCATTAAATTAATTTTCTTATTTATTTTACTTTTTATTCTATTTTTTTACACTGTCCCTTTAAAAAAAAATGTTGGATCACTGCTAGGGCTTTTTCACACTTGACTAAATTTCTGACGCTCAACAAACGCTCCTATAGCATTTGTATGGCGTTAGTATGGGCATTTGCATGGCGTTAGTATGGGAATTTGTATGGCGTCTCTTTTTTGCGGTTGAAGGGTGTGAAACACATGATTGGTGTGAGCAAAGCTCCCAACAATAGTTTTAGTTGCTTCACGGGGAAATATACTTATACACAATTAAATATATGCAAAAATAATAATAGTATAGTCATTTGTATAAGCAATAAAGCAAAATTAATGTTAATATAAACGTATTATCAAGTGCTGCATCTCATGAACGATATTTCCTAATTGTAATGCTTATTATCCCATTTTAATCAGGACACACACAACAAACACAGCTCTGTTCTCTCCTTCAATATCTTCCCAGCTCTCTGCCTGGCTGACTGCAAACTGTGCAGAGAGTTGAGCCCTCCCCAAGCTGTTGTGACCCCCCTTCCCTCCGCTTACTCCAGCTTTAACTGAAGTTTGGATCTTTATTAAAGTGTAACTCAGACTCTAAAATTCTATTTTAGTTCTCTATCATTAGGAATATAACACCCTGGTACTAAACAGGGCTGCTAATAAATATACCAACCTAATCGTTCTCTTCGTTCCTCCCAAGACCTCCTGCTCTCTAGCTCCCTCATCACCTCCTACCTCATCACCGCCTCCTATATTCACCTCCAGGACTTCTCCCGAGCCTCTCCCATCCTGTGGAATACACTACCCCAATCTGTCAGACTACCTCCAAATCAATCTACATTTAGGCGATCCCTGAAAACTCCTCCACCTAACAACTGATCTTTTATTTTCTTTATCAGCTCATCCCCCCCCAGTTATTACCCTTTTGTATCACTTGACCCTCCCTCCTAGATTGCAAGCTCTAACGAGCAGGGCTCTCTGATTCTTCCTGTACTGTATTGAATTGTACTGTCTACGCTACTGTTGTAAAGCACCGTGCAAACTATCCGCAATATATAAATCATTGTATAATAATGAGGGTTGTCCCGATACCAAGCATTTGCACAAGTATTTGTACTCAGTCAAATGCTCCCGATGCTTCACCTGGACAGTCAGCGGTGATCGGTGCGTGGTGGAGTTGCAAGCTCCCCCCCCCCCCCCTCCGGCCTTCAGCTGCTTTAGTGAAATCCATACAGCAGTGATCGGTGCTTGTAACTCCCCCACACATGATCACCGCTGACTGTCCTCGCATCCTCCTCCAGTCCCCCTCCATGTCCCCTCCATTCTGCTGTCCCCCTCCTTTCTTCCTCAGTGTCCCCCTCCATTCTACTGTTGTCCCCTTCTGTTCTGCTGCTGTCCCCCTCCATTCTGCTGTTGTCCCCCTCCATTCTGCTGTTGTCCCCCTCCGTTCTGCTGTTGTGCCCTTCCATTCTGCTATTGCCCCCTCCGTTCTGCTATTGCCCCCTCCGTTCTGCTATTGCCCCCTCTGTTCTGCTATTGCCCCCTCCGTTCTGCTATTGCCCCCTCTGTTCTGCTATTGCCCCCTCCGTTCTGCTATTGCCCCCTCCGTTCTGCTATTGCCCCCTCCGTTCTGCTGTTGTCCCCCTCTGTTCTGCTGTTGTCCCCCTCCGTTCTGCTGTTGCCCCTCTCCGTTCTGCTGCTGTGCCCCTCCGTTCTGATGCTGTGCCTCTCCGTTCTGATGCTGTGCCCCTCCGTTCTGCTGCTGTGCCCCTCCGTTCTGCTGTTGTCCCCCTCCATTCTGCTGTTGTCCACCTCCATTCTGCTGTTGTCTCCCTCCATTCTGCTGTTGTCCCCCTCTGTTCTGCTGCTGTCCCACTCCAGTTTTCCTCCGTGTCCCCCTCCATTCTGCGGTACCTCTCCATGTCCTCCTCCCTCCTTTTCTGTATGAACAGAGTCGGTGATCACTTGACTCTGTCCACTCACATAACTGAAACATTGTAACCTCCTGCGATTACAATGTCTCGGTTTATGAATGGAGAGGAGCTACTGTCTTCTCTCCATTCATTTTCAGTGCAGCTGAGGCTGCAGAGAAAGGAACTGGGGAATCTCTATTCTCTGTCTCAAGGGGGAGATATCAGGGGTCTATTAAGACCACTGATATCTCACCAAAGCCCCCCAACAGGGCTAATTAAAATAAAATGTATTGCAAAAAATAATTAAAAAAAAGATTGTAACACACAGACACTGTCCACTCCCTAAAAAAAAAAGAAAAAGAAAAAGAAAACATTGTAAAAAAGAAAAAGAAAATTGTAAAAAAACAAAACAAAAAAAAACACTGTCACGTGACATTAAAAAAGTATCGGTAATCGGTATCGGTGAGTACTTGAAAAAAAAGTATCGACAACCTTAATAATAATAAGAATATGAGTGCATGAGCAGCTCTGAAAATTGTATTGTGTGGGGCGAGGTCTCCTCTCTGCATAGTGTAAAGTCAAACAGGGACAGACCTTTGAATATACTAAGGGAGAGAAAACAGACCTGGGTAGAGAGAACAGAATCTGATGGTATCCTTGGCACGGTATTCTGTGCTGTCACAATTACAGGCTTTTGCAACTATCACAACTTCAACAGTTTTTTTAAAACAAACGATTTTACATCGCAATGGACAGGCCACTGTAATATTAAATATTTTAGCAATTTACGACAGTATCTTGAAATGCAGAAGAATAGTGGTCGTAAATATGTAACAAATTTACCAAAAGTCCCCCCCCAAGGTTTTTTATATAATGCTTAGGTAGGATAAAAAAAGCTAATTGTGCACCATATTTTCTTGTTCTCTACATGTATTAATAACAGCGAATGTACACATATTTTATTTAATTTTTTACGGTTGGTCATGGTAATGGCAAGTAGTATATTGCTAAAGTTTAAAAAAAAGATATATCTTTTTTTTTTCTTTTTTTTTACCATTTTGGGACAGATTTTCCAAATTTCTGAAAAAAACGGGAGATATCAATTAACATTTACCATCAAATGAAGGCCTAATTTACCCTGGAGAAAAAAAAAAGTATAATAAGTAGTTGCATTGATATGTACTTACAAATGCAGAAGTTGCAAAACTGCATTAAGACTTTAAGATTTGTTCTACTTTCATTGTTGGGGTTATTTTACATGGTCCGGATATAGACTTCTAGTGTTAGTAATGCCATGTACACGCGACCGGACATTCCGGCAGACTGGGTCCAACGGTCTTCCCGATGGACTTTCGGCGGAGGTCCGACTGACTTTCCGAACGAACGGACTTGGCCACAGACGAACGGACTGAGTCTGTTCATTTTGAACGTGATGATGTAAACGGGACTAAACAAGGAAGTTCAATAGCCAGTAGCCAATAGCTTCCCTTGCATCATATTTGGTCCGTCGGACCAGCACACAGACGAACAGTTTTCCCGATTTTAGTCTGTCGGAATTGAATCCGTCAGATAGATTTGAAACATGTTCTATTTCTAGGTCCATCTGATTTTTTTTCCGAAAAACGATCGGACTAGCCCACACACGATCGGATTGTCCGATGGACTAATCCCTTTCGGACCTAGTCTGCCAGAAAGTCCGGTCGTGTGTACGCGGCATTAGTCTTAGGGCAATCAATTTGTAGCCAGCTTTTTACATGATTCTAGTATTAGGTGGCAGGCTCATGTCGATTTCACCAGAAGCTGGCTACAGGCATTGAAATTTAAGCAGACCAGGGCTTGGAACAGGGGAATCCTGGTCAAACAGGTTAATATTTACACTATCTACTCACAGACTTCCCCAGATTCTCTTATCTTTGAATGAAGTTTGGATTTTTTTTAAAGTGTAACTCCAACTGTAATATTCTATTTTAGTTCTCTACCGTTAGGAATAAGTCATTTTCAAGTTGTATTGCTGTATGTGGCCCCTGTAGGAAGAATCCCTCTTCCTAACAAGGAGTGAAAGAAAATCTCCAATGAAAAAATTGGTTGTTTAGAAAGTCTATGAAGATGTCTCAGCTCCCCTATGTGTTAACTGTAGTAAGATTGTATATGTCAGTAATGGGTCAGTGTGCCTCCTTACATTTGTGGTCAGTCTGCCCCCCTTACATTGTTGCTTATTGTGTACCATTACATTGGTGCTTATTGTCTACCATTACATTTGTGGTCAGTGTGTCCCCTTACATAGGTGCTCATTGTGTACCATTACATTGGTGGTCAGTGTGCCCCCTTATATTAATGGCCAGTGTATTCCCATTACATTGGTGGTCAGTGTGCCCCCTTATATTGATGGCCAGTGTGTTCCCATTACATTGGTGGTCAGTGGGCCCACTTACATTGGTGGCCAGTGTGCCTCATGAAATTGGTGGTCAGTGGGGCCCCCCTTTCATTAGCGATCATCAGAAGCAATGTACTCACAGGATTGGCCTAGTAGAAATGCATGGGCAGAGGAAGCAGGAAGAGGATCAGGAGCAGGATCAGGGGCAGAATTTTTTTTAATTATACATACAAACAGATAATATATCAAATAAGTTAATTAAATATCTGACGTTATTAAATGATATATACAAAAAGGAAAGCAAAAAAAAAAAACACAAAGCAAACAAACCTTGCACCTCTCGTATCAAATTCGCTTATCATATAATAAACAAAGCATAATAGGAGCATAAACACATCTAATCAAATTAAGTTAAGCTCCCTTAATATCAGTCGTCAAACTATGGAAGGATCCTCCCTGTAGCTTCAGTTTATCTTTCTTTTGCATATTAATTTCTTCTTCTCCTCATCTACTCCACTTCCTTCTACCTCAGCTCCTTACTCCCAACTATCTCCATTGCCTTTACTCATCTCTTCTAGATAAACCTTCATAAAGTTCATTACTAGGTTCTATCCACTATGACCATATTTTACCATACTTTGGAGGTGTACCTCTATGCTTATACATTAATTTTTCTCTTTTAAGTATATAATTAAGTTTCTTAACTCATTGTTTATGGGTTGGAGGATCAGCAGATAACCATTTACGCGCAAAGTATAACGATCTTACCCACATAGTGTACATCTCTGCAGGTAATGCTCCATCAGGTATTATTCCCAATAACGCAAATTTGGGGTTTCCTATTAGCTCAGTAAAGCATAACAAATTTAGGGTTGTGAATATTTTTTCCCCAATAACGATGAAGCGTCGGACATCACCAAAGCATGTGGAGAGGAGAACCATTGAATAGAGAGCGTCTCGGGCATAACGGTGCTATATATCCCCCCCCCCCCCCCCAAGCATGAAGTTTTTGTGGGGTATAATGAGCCCTATCAAAAAAAAAAAAAGAACAACTATTTGTTGATAGCGATGGACTTTTTAGGCATAGACACAGATTTTTTTTAAAAAAAAGGATAATTTTAACAATATTTTATTTCTAAAAACAAGAAACATACATTCAATGCCTCAGAGCATAATGATTACACTGTCTGGTATGGTCTAGGTACATCACAATTTATACAAGTGACTCTTTTTTTGTTATCATACATATATAACGTAGGAACAAATAAAAAGAGCCAAAAACACAAAGGAAAACATTTGACAAAACAGTGTATCATGGATGCCTCTTCCCTTTCGGGATCGATGTCCCTTTAAGGTGAGCTGGTCAGCCATTTTTTTTTCTCCTCCTCTGTCAACGTGAGGAGAAAAAAAAAAGCGATCACCGAGCTTTTGTTTCGATCATGTGATCAGCTGTCATTGGCTGACAGCTGATCACATGATAAGGGGTCGGGGACTGTCCCCTTACTCAGATCGGTGATCACCCGAGTCTCAGTGCAGGGCGTGCGCAGGGAGCGTGCACAGGGGAGGCCATCATATGACGGCCTCCCGGGAATTCACATCCACGCTGTGGCCGTCATTCGGCCATAGTGCGGATGTCAGATGGTTAAAGGGGTTGTAAACCCTTGAGGTTTTTCACCATAATGCATTCTATAGCGCATTGCATTAATGCATTCTATGCATTAAGGTGAAAACCCCCCTGTCATGCAGCAGCCCCCCTTTTACTTACCTGAGCCGCCTAATACCCGCAACGGGAAGAAGCACACAAGCTCCGGCCGATGTCTCGTGTCCTGATTGGATAGATTGATAGCACCGCAGCCATTGGCTTCCGCTGCTGTCAATCAAATTCAATGATGTGGGTGCCGCGGCCGAGCTCCTGCTGTCAGGAGCAGGACTTGTGAGCGGGTGTCCTGAAGGAGAGCTCTTCTCTGATTGGGCACTCGAGAAGAGGAGGAGCCACCAGCAACCGCTGAGGGACCCCAGAAGAGGAGGATCAGGGTCACTCTGTGCAAAACCAACAACACAGAAGAGGTAAGTATGATATGTTTGTTGTTTAAAAAAAACAAGGGTTTAGCAACCCTTTAATCTGTGAATACAGTGGGGTTGATTTTACTAAGAGGGTGCAAAATCTAATATAGCTGTAGGTGGTAGCCCATCAGCTTAGCAGAGGAGATCGCCACATCAATATAGCTTGTGTATAGAAAGTGTGTACCCAATTTTACTGTAGTTCAGGAGCTTTGAAGCTGTCTCTTCTACTGGCTTCCTGACTGCATATTACGAAGGATAAAAACCTTTACTTTTGAAAGAGAAAGCTTTCTGGGTTACCGGCTGCCAACAATGTAAACAGGAATTTTGAAGAATAATGGAGTGCTCCTCAGCATTATATAACTCATGTCAACTGTAAGAACAGTAATTATTTCCTTCACCGAGGCAAACCAGACCACAACTTATCACAGCTTTCAAACAGGCTCAGTTTAGGACAAGAGATTGCTAAAAACTGTTTGATAGAGCTTTAAAAAAAAAAAAAAATGCATTCTTCCCATTTGAGTTCTGACAGAACACTAAAGAGATTTGTTGAATTTCAAACCGTAAAGTATAACTAAATGCGAACATTTATTTTTTTTAGTTTTGGATAGAGTGGAGAAAGATTAGTACGCTTATCAGTTTTTATTGCATTCTGTGGACCCCCGTTAAGAAGATTCACCCTCTCCATTTGTCCTGTTTACCATTATCATCGAAAGTATAAGAAAATCCCAAAGAAAAGTAATAGAAGAGAAATCTTCCAATTGGGGACACTCGTTCTGGTGGTCCCCAAGGAATTCCCTTAACTTGCAAGTACCGTATTTATCAGCGTATAACACACGCTGGCGTATAACACGCACCCCAAGTTTAGGAGGGAATTTTAAAGAAAAAACTTTTAGGAGGGAAGTTTAAGGGAAAAAAAAATACATTAAAATGCCCATCAATGCAGCCTTGTCAGTGTCATTAGCAGCCTTCCATTGCAGCCTTGTCAGTGTTATTAGCAGCCTTTCATTGCAGCCTTGCATGTCATTAGCAGCCTTCCATTGTAGCCTTGTCAGTGTCATTAGCAGCCTTCCATTGCAGCCTTGTCAGTGTTATTAGCAGCCTTCCATTGCAGCCTTGCATGTCATTAGCAGCCTTCCATTGTAGCCTTGTCAGTCATTTTCAGCCTTCCCAGTCATTTGCAGCCTTCTATTGCAGCCTTGTCAGTCATTTGCAGCCTTCCATTGCAGCCTTGTCAATCATTTGCAGCCTTGTCAGTTTCTTTTGCAGGCTTTCCGTTTAAAAATGGCGCCGCCGAGATACAGAGCGGATGTCCTGTGTATCTCGGCAGCAGGGTTGCCAACCTCCCACAGCATTTTTTACTGACAAAACATGGGAAAATTACTGGCGGAGAACATTTTTTCCTGCCAACCTGAGAAATGACAGAACTCCTATTGAAAACGAACACAGTGAATATTTGAACAGTATAAATATGATGTGGAAACACTGACAATACCTACAGCAAAGTAATTTGACACAAACTGTCAGTAAATTTACTGGCGGTTGGCAACCCTGCTCGGTAGCGCTCAGTAGCTCTCGGCCGCTCTCGGCTATTTTTGGCCGCACTCGGCTATTTTCAGCTGTTCTCGGCGGCTTCCGAAAGCACAGAGAATGGCTGGAAATAGCCGAGAGCGGCTGAAAATAGCCAAAAGCTGCAGAGACCAGCAGAAAAGGCAGAAGAGCTCACAATCAGCGGGGGATCGGCGTATAACACGCACCCACGATTTTCCCCTGATTTTAAGGGGAAAAAAGTGCGCGTTACTCGCCGATAAATACGGTATTTACATTCACTTCCTGTTTGGCCTTGGGACAGAAGGTGAGGGGAAATCTCTGCCACACTTAGAGGAAGTTCCAGTAAAGGAGATGTTAATATTGAAAGATTTCAGAAAAAGTGTGCTGGCAATTTGCAGCTTTTAACATTAAGTTGCCATCCATCGCATACAATACACGCCATACCAGTCGGTGAGTATATAAGAGCCAGACATAACTGTTCCACTCGGGAAAGTGTCTCAATAGAATGCCATAATATTTCTATGTGCTTAAAAGCTTGTAGCTATTAAGATTGGCATATAAATAGAGCGATTAAAATAGCCCAGAGTAAGAACGGGGATACTCTCCTGGAACAGAAAAAAAAGAAAGCACTAAATAGTAATAAAAGTCAATATCCTGTCACCTTCTTACGGCATTTTCTAAGGAACACAACCCAATTAGAAACATCATTAAGAAGTATCTTCCCATTTTACATGGTGACAAGGACTTGAATATGGTATTTGCTCATGGATGCAGGTTTTCTAGAAGACATGTTAGAACCCTGGGCAACTATTTATATTATATTATATATATATTAGGGCTATGGAAATTAAAGATTAATTCCTCGATTAATCGTTAATTTTTTTGATCGATCAAAATACTCACATCTCCGCCAGCTTCCGGGTCTTCAAGGAGTTCCGTCGGAGATCCGGTGACATCACGGACAACAACGTCACCGGACTCCTCCCCCCTTCCCCAAGTGCCTCCATCTGCTAACGAAGGGAAGGGGGAGGAGTCCGGTGATGTTTAAGTTCTGATTGAATGTAATGCATACGGGGGAGGAGCTACGCATGACGTCACCCACTGCTGCCCTACAAAACTAACACGATTGTCGGCTTTACATGCTGTGTTTTTATCATCTTTATGTGAGTAGTTTGTGTTTGAACACAAAAATTAAATCTTATACTTAAGCGGTGAGCACTTAGATCTTTTCTTTCTACCCATGACCTGGCGTCCTTGCTGAGATCTAAGGAGACGTGAGAGAAGTTTATGGTCCATGTTAACCCTTTTGATAACCGCTTGCATGACCACCTGTTTGCACAGGGGTCCATGCCATAAGGTGTGAGTGATTAGTTAGATCGGAGGTGGAGGGATTGTCACTCTACTGTGGAAAAAAAAATTACTTACGTAAGTGCTACAGTTTGACTTTAAAACGTATTTGTGTGAACTGTGAAGTTAAGTCATGGATTGTGGAAACGAACTAGTGTCGGGTGATTGTATATAGTGTATACCACATTTACCACTGACTAATGCAAAGTTGCAATGCAAGGAGATCAGCTAAAAGTAGTTAGAATTTTAAACAGTAACAGCCCTAATATATATATAATATAAAATCTCCTAGCTTGAATATGGTATTTGGATGCAGGCAGGGCCAGGACAAGGGTTTGGCATGAGGGGCAGCTGCCCTGGGCAATGTGGTATCATGTGAGCTGCAGGGGGCGCCACAAGGAGATTGGGGCTGAGGGGATCTGTGTTGGAAGGGAATATTTTGGGGGATGGCACAGGGTATTGTTCTAGGAGGGGAAATTGAGGGGGGTGCTAAGAGTAGTGATTTAGGTGGATTCATGTAGGGAGGGGGGAGGGGGGAAGAAGATTTGAGCTACGAGAGGATTTTGGGGGAACTTGTGCTGGGAGGAGGATATTTGAAGTGGGGGGGGGGGGGGGAGAAGATGTGTACTAGGAGGACATTTTTAGGGGTGAGGATTTTTTATTTTTTTTTGGTCCGGGTATTTAAGAGGGGGGGGGGGGGTGGAGGGGATTTAGGGCATGGGGAGGGGCAAAGATTTGTGCTGAGAGTGGAAATTTCATCAGGGGGGCAGATTTGTGCTGGGAGGAGGAGAAATTTGAGCTTAGAGTAAGCATGCAGATTTGTGCTGTTTTTGTGGGGGGATTTTTGCTGACACATAATGCTCATGCACCGGGGGGGGGGGGGGGGGGGCGCAGTTTGGCATGTTTGCCCTTTGCTCTGGATGCACGTTTTCTAGAAGACATGCTAGAACCCTGGGCAACAATTTATCTCCTAGCTTGTACCAGTCACCAACTAGAACAGGCACCTGGCTCAGCACTTCTGGCGCCAATGCCTGTGGGCTTAGCACATTCCGTTGCTGCGACAAACATAATAAGGAACACAAATTTGTTACCTCTTTTGATATCGGTAAAACATCTCCCATTACAGATTTCCTTAATTGCAGTACCAGGAATGTGGTTTATGTGATTGAGTGTAGCATCTGCAAGTACTACTAGACCTCTACGTACTAGAATTAGTGAGCATTACAATAGGGCAGCCCACATTAACGAAAATAATTTGTCTAATGTATCTAAACATTTTAAAATGCCACATAGTGGAAATATGAATTATTTTTCTTTCTATGCAGTCCAGAGAATTAAACAAGCCATACGTGGTGGGGATTTGTGCCGTAAATTGCTGGAACTTGAAGTCTGGTGGATTCTTTTCTTGGGGACTAGGATTCCAGCAGGCCTTAAAAGGGTTGTAAACCCTCGTGTTTTTTCACCTTAAGGCCCCTTTCACACTGTGCCGCCCATAGCGTTAGCGGTAAAATGCCGATATTTTTAGTGCCGTTTTACCGTCGGATTTTTGACGCATTCCGGCCGCTAGCGGGGATTAAGAAGGCCTAAATCTGCCTGCAATAGCAGCGTTTTGCCGGTGGTTTCAATGGGGAGCAGTGGTGGATAAGTGGTAAACACACCGCTCCTTAACCGCTCCAAAAAAGCTTCTGGCAGGACTTTTCCTGCCACCCTGCCAGCACACCACTCTGGTGTGAAAGCCCTCGGGCTTTCACACTGGACACAATGGTGAAGCTGTTTGAGGGCGATTGCAGGCTCTGTTTTTAATGCTATAGCCCCTGCAAAATGCCCTTGGTGTAAAAGGGGTCTAATGCATCCTATGCATTAAGGTGAAAAAACGTCTGGCAGTAACCGGCCCCCTAGTCCCCCCCCCCCCATTTTACATACCTGAGCCCCGTAAATTCCCTCGGCGGAGAACTCTCTGCACGGGGTCCCGGCTTTTGATTGGATAGATTAATAGCAGCACAGCCATTGGCTCCCCCTGCTGTCAATCAAATCCAATGATGCAGACATCAGGGGCGGGGCCGAATCTATGGATGCAAATGCTGGACTCTGGAGTGCGCTTGCACGGTAACCCCTTCGGGAGAGCGCTTCTCCTAGGGGGTTATCTGATGCAAGAAGGAGCCATGAAAGCTGCTGAGGGACCCCAGAAGAGGATGTTCGGGGCCACTCTGTGCAAAACAAGCTGCAAAGTGGAGGTAAGGATGACATGTTTGTTATTTTAAAAAATAAAACAGGAAGGTTTACAATCACTTTAACTTTAGGTGGGACATGGACCTTTTCCTCAAATGGTTGAAGAACACAGCTATACAACCCATTTTATTTCACAATGATATACTGTAGATTTTATATATATATATATATATATGTATATATATATATATATATATATATATATATATATATATATATATATATATATATATATACACATACACACATACACAGTGCCTTGCGAAAGTATTCACACCCCTTCAAATTTTACACATTTTGTCATGTTACAACCAAAAACGTAAATATATTTTATTGGGATTTTATTAGGTGATAGACCAACACAAAATGGCACATAATTGTGAAGTGAACTAAAATCTAGTGGAACCAATTGCCTCCAGAAGTCACATATTTAGTAAATAGAGTCCACCTGTGTGTAATTTAATCTCAGTATAAATACAGTTGTCCTATGAAGCCCTCAGAGGTTTGTTAGAGAACCTTAGTGAACAAACAGCATTATGAAGGCCAAGGAACACACCAGACAGGTCAGGGATAAAGTTGCGGAGAAGTTTAAAGCAGGGTTAGGTTATAACAAAATATCCCAATCTTTGAACATCTCACGGAGCACTGTTCATCCATCCATCATCTGAAAATGGAAAGAGTATGAATCAACTGCAAACCTAACAATACATGGCCGTCCACCTAAACTGACAGACTGAGTAAGGCGAGCATTAATCAGAGAAACAGCCTAAAGTAACAGTTATCATTCACGACATGCCTTAAATATACCTGTTTTGGGAGAGTTAAATTGATGGGGTTAGTTTTGCTTTAATTCTGCTTAAATCCAATCTCCAGGGAGGAAGAAAAAACTCTCCCTTGTTCCTAATGCATCATTTACATTTTAAAATAAACTACTTAAAAGCTTTGAACCTCTCACGAAGCACTGTTCAACATCGAAAATGGAAAGAGTATGGCACAACTGCAAACCTACCAAGACATGGCCGTCCACCTGAACTGACAGACTGGGTAAGGAGAGCATTAATCAGAAGCAGCCAAGAGGCCCATGATGACTCTGGAGGAGCTGCAGAGATCCACAGCTCAGGTGGGAGAATCTGTCCACAGGACAACTATTAGTGGTGCACTCCACAAATCTGGCCTTTATGGAAGTGGCAAGAAGAAAGTCATTGTTGAAAGAAAGCCATAAGAAGTCCCGTTTGCAGTTTGAAGTCATGTGGGGGACACAGCTAACATGTAGAAGAAGGCTATATGAGGCAGAAAGCTAACACTGCACATTATGTGCCATTTTGTGTTGGCCTATTGCATAAAATCCCAATAAAATACATTTACCTTTTTGGTTGTAGCATGACAAAATGTGGAAAATTTCAAGGGGTATGAATACTTTTTCGAGATGATTTTTTGAAATGAAGGCGGCAGTGCGATACGTCGTCTACACAACCGCATAATTTATTTACAATTTCCTTTGAATGAATGAACTACAACTACTGTCAGCCTTTGCAGCTGGCAGCTTGTAGTTCTCAATGAAATGTGAGTGAGCGCCTTCATAGTTCATTGATTCTTCCTGCTCTCAATGGCTGCCTGCTCATTCAAGGTACGAGCAGACAGCTATCTTGAGAGTTTGCGGGAGTCCTGCATTCCACCCGTGATCTGCCGGTCTGCAGGTGCAATGTTCTGCAGGCTCCCTAAAACAACCTGCAAAAATATATGTGCATTTATTCTTTTTTATGAAAAGGTAAACTTATCCCGTAAACTAAATTTTAGGGTTTCCTGGAAAGCATTATCTTCTTACTGATTAGTTTCACTTGCTGGAGTAATTCTTTATTATTTCCTGAATTGTAATTAGCACATTTAAATACAGAGATTGTGCTCTGCTTTTCACCTTGCCTTTCAACTACTCGACATTCATGGTAATTGCTCTCTACTGGATAGGGACCTGTGAGCTCTGCAGATGCTGCTATTTATACTACAAGTGGAGAATCACCGAGCACTCACATTCCGGAGAACATTTATTAGACCATGCTCATAGAAAACATATAAATTATCAGACAGTCCTACTGCAACTGCGACCTCTGCTTTTGTAGGCTGGGAAGGGGATTTAAAATTGTGGCCAAATAGAATATGAAATGCAGGTGTTGACTATGAATAGTATTATTACTTTATACCTATCTAGTCTTTACACTCCTGTGCAATGTTTAGGGTCTTTATATATGGAGATATGAATACTAGACATGTGCATTCGTTTTCGTCCGAATGCATTTTTGTCCGAATTTCAGCTATTTTCGTTTTCGTTTTGACAAACGATAACGAAAGCACAGAATCCGAAAAACGAAAGATCCGACATAAATAAATGCTTTATTTTCGTTTTCGTTGTTACAACAGTTCGATATAGAATAGGAGATTCGACGTGACTCTGACAATAACAATCTGTCTATAGAACCTGTGGTCGAATGTGCCTAACCTTACCTCTATTAGTTCAAGATTATATAGAGAAAATATTCGACAGAGAGAAAAGATTTGACAGAGAGAAGATTCTGCAAGTTACTGTCCTAAAAAATGTTTGGGGACCCGGGTCCTGTCCCAATGGACATGTATCAATGCAAAAACAAGTTTTAAAAACGGCCGTTTTTTCGGGAGCAGTGATTTTAATAATGATTAAAGTGAAACAATAAAAGTGTAATATTCCTTTAAATTTCGTAGGGGGGGGGGGGGGGGGGGGGTTGTCTATAGTATGCCTGTGAAGGGGCGCAGGTTTCTGGTGCTTAGAACTGTCCCTGCACAAAGTGTCATTTATGCAGGAAAAAAAGTCCTTTAAAATCACTCGCAGCGATTATGAATTGTCGGCTCCGTAATACAGAGAACACTCATTGAAAGTCATTGATAAAAAAAAAAAAGCGTGGAAATTAAGGGGAACCCTGCCTCAAATTTAAGAAAAAATTTGACGTGGGGTTCCCCCTAATTATCCATAACCAGACCCTTCAGGTCTGGTTATGGATATTAAGGGGAACTCCACGTCAAATAAAAAAAAAAAAATTGATGTGGGGGTCCCCCTAAAAATCCATACCAGACCCTTTATCCGAGCACACAACCTGGCAGGCCGCAGGAAAAGAGGGGGGACTAGAGAGCGCCCCCCCCTCCCTCCTGAACCGTACCAGGCCACATGCCCTCAACATTGGGAGGATGCTTTGGGGGTCTGTGACCCCTCAAAGCACCTTGTCCCCAATGTTGATGAGGACAAGGGCCTCATCCTCACAACCCTGGCCGGTGGTTGTGAGGGTCTGTGGGCGGGGGGCTTATCAGAATCTGGAAGCCCCCTTTAACAAGGGGACCCCCAGATCCCACCCCCCCCGTTTGAAATGGTAAGGGGGTACAAAAGTACCCCTACCATTTCACAAAGAAAGTGTAAAAATGAAGTTTAGGTCTGTTCGCAGGTTCTGGTGCGAACCGAACAGGGGGGTGTTCGGCTCATCCCTAATCATGAGTTGTAGATTTCTAATTTTTAGCAGGGGTTCCCCGAAACTGGAGAACTATTGCAAGGGTTCCTCTGTGCTGAAAATGTTGAGTAAGGCTGGTTTAGGGTCTTTATATATGGAGATATGAATACCATACCCTGGATTAATTCATCAGTCTACAGTGTCACATTGTGTGACATTACAATTTTTTTGTGATAGGAACACTTTATTCAGAAAGAGGGAAAAGTCTGTGTTGTCAATAACACATGGAATTTCCCAGTGTGATATTACCATCTGAAACAAGCCAAAAGGATGTGTCTTGAGGTATCAAATAAGTAAAGAGACTGCCATCGTCACCCAAACCTACTGCCTCTTACCCATAGGTAGATGTTAACAAGCATGGATATAAATCCGTGACAGGTCCTCAGCAGCACGGGGATGACTATGTATCTTCTTCACAGTCTCAATACCCAGTTAAGAGAAAAAAAGAGACTCCTCATAGTGCAGACATCCAAATCTTAGTTTATTGATAAAAAGCTAAAAAGTTTTGCACTCACATTTCAGCAGGTTAATATAGGCATTGCAGGAAACGTCCAGCTTTTCCAACCCACAAAATGGTCGTCGCATGCAAGTCGCGTCACACGTCTCCAATGTTGACGATTGTCCTGTATTTGGCTCCATCCATCTTCCCATCAATTCTGACCAGCTTCCCTGTGCCTGCTGAAGAAAAAAAGCATCCTCACAACATGATGCTGCCACCACCATGTTTCACAGTGGGGATGGTGTGTTCAGGGTGATGTGCAGTGTTAGCTTTCTGCCTCGCATAGCGTTTTGCTTTTATGCAAAAAAGTTCAATTTTGGTATCATCTGACCGGAGCACCTTCTTCCACATGTTAGCTGTGTTCCCCACATGACTTCTTTCAAACTGCAAACAGGACTTCTTATGGCTTTCTTTCAACAATGACTTTCTTCTTGCCACTCCTCCATAAAGGCCAGATTTGTGGAGAGCACGACTAATAGTTGTCCTGTGGACAGATTCTCCCACCTGAGCTATGGATCTCTGCAACTCCTCCAGAGTTACCATGGGCCTCTTGGCTGCTTCTCTGATTAATGCTCTCCTTGCCCGACCTGTCAGTTTAGGTGGGCGGCCATGTTGGAGACGTGTGACGCGACCTGCATGCTGGGATGCAGCCGCCATTTTGTGGGTTGGAAACGCTGGACGTTCCCTACAATGCCTATATTGGATGTCTGCACTATGAGGAGTCTCTTTTTTTCTCTTAACTGGGTATTGAGACTGTGAATTGATACAGAGTCATCCGTGCTGCCAGTGGCATAACTAGAACCTTCAGGGCCCCGATGCAAGAAACCATGAAGGGCCCCCCTGAACCCCAGCCAGGGCCCTTCCCTCCGAGTCTGGCAGTGGAACTCCAGGGCGTGATCACAGGTATGACCTTTGTGAGCCCTGTAGTTCCACCACTGGTATCAGTAGTTTTTTTTTTTTTTTAATTTTTAGGTGCCCCATTGGGGGACTGTCCCTAGGCAGGATGGGGTCCCCGTCCCCAGAAGAGATGAGGTCTTTTTCTCCAGGGCAGATGAAGTTACTGCTCCCAGATGAGAAGGGGTCCCTGTCCCCAGGGGAGGTGGGGGTCCCTGTCCCCACGTGAGAAGAGGTCCCTGTCCCCAGGGGGAGATGGAGGAGGTATGTAATGGTGTGTGGGGGATGGGGTCCTCTCACTCACCATGACCAAGCTGTAGGCCGCGCACTCATCCATGTTGGCCTGGGCTCTATCCAGTGTGCTGGATGGGCGATCAGCATATCTCCCAGAAAGACCTTTCATCATCTGTGTATGACGGGAGAGGAGGGGGGCTGGCAGACAAGCCTGCAGTGTCTTCCGGGGAGCTCTCATAGGGCTGCACTGTATCTGTGTGCTTAAAGTTTGTTTACCCGGGAGAAGTATGCAGTGCAGTGTGGGCAGGACTCGGGGGGGCGGGACTCTGGCTGGGGAGAACAGACATTGGACTGAGCGGCAATGCATGGAGCAGGAGAGGGGTACCCTGAGGAGCCGGCTGAGGACACAGGTCATGCGGGGAATGCACAACTAAAGAGCAGCCAGTGCGATAGTCAAGCATGGAGCTCTGCTAGTCACCCTCCACCTCCAGCCACCCGTGTGCATGGTGCACTGGTACCCCTAGCTGCCTATGCTGCTGCCGGCCATATGTAGAGGGGGCTGCATGGGCCCCCTGCATCACAGGGCCCGGTTGCGGTCGCGACTGCTGCACCCCCTATAGTTACGCCCTGCGTGCTGCTGAGGAGCTGTCAGCGATTTATATCCATGCTTATTAACATCTACCTTTGGGTAAGAGGCAGTATGTTTGGGTGACGGTGGCGGTCTCTTTACTTATTTGATACCTCAAGACATCCCTTTGGCTTTTTTCTGACTTTTTAAAAATGGATTGCATTTATATGTTTTTTGCCAGTTGAGTCTGTGCCAGCAATAAATTTTGGGTATATGTTGAACTTTTTTCAAACGCTTCACCATTTTCTATATATTTTGTTTGTGTTTTGTCCATGCATATTGTTATAGCTGATGTTTAATACACTTTTTAATTTAAGATTAAATTAATCCCAGCGCAACAAATTTGTGTTTTTCTATTTGATATTAACATCTGCTTCCCAGACCCTGCTGGGAGAAAAAGATCAATTTGGTCATTAAAGCGGGAGTCCACCGGGACTCCGCGTTTTTTTTTTTTTTTTTAAAAGCCAGCAGCTACAAATACTGCAGCTGCTGACTTTTAAATAGTGACACTTACCTGTCCAGCGCGCCCGCGATGTCGGCACCCGAAGCCGATCGCTCGCTCGTCTATCGGGTCCTGCCGCCATCTTGGTATGGGAATCAGGAAATGGAGCCTTTCGGCTTCATTTCTCGGTTCCCTACTGCGCATGCGCGAGCTGCGCGGCGCAATCCGGACGGTCCCCGCTGCCTCTGGGAGCTGTGTGTTTCCCAGCAGGCAGCTGGGCACTTGCTGAAGGGGGCGGGCGCTTGCGGAAAGGGGCGTAACGTACGCCCCTTTCCGCAGAGAGCTAACCCGGAAGTGGGTGCAGTTACCTGGATTATCCAGGTAACTGCACCCCCCTCCCCCCTGAAAGGTGCCGATTGTGGCGCCGGAGGGGGGGGGATTCCAATGAGCGGAGGTCCATTTTAGGGTGGACCTCCGCTTTAAGATTGCTTTGATCTGAATCTGGTAATATATGGCCAAGCAGTGTTTCTTTTATGTAAAAACAAAAAGTTTGTGTGGGTTTGAAAAAAATGCTGTGGATGTTTTTCTTCCAAACATATCAAGCCAACCCCTTGTTAAATGGATACAAGCCCACTTGTCTTTCAGTATTGGAGAACCAAAAAGGGACATGCCTTCCCATGCATTCATATGAATACTTAAAGGCATCAGTTTTTTGACACCTCCAGAGGGCCTCATAATGTGCATCATATTGATCAGGGAATAATATACTGCATGTAATTGTTTATGTACATTCGAAAACGTGCTATTTTATGCACACATAGATAATATGAAATCGAATTGTATTCTTGGGTTCCATATTATGGGGCTGCTTTAAGCATATTTCCACTGAGCATGTGCTTTACACAAAATCCAACAAGATAATAGGAGTAGATTAACACTATGAGATTTGTCCATCTAAACCCCAGGCTAAGCACACAATGGATCATGGAAGGTAGTCAGGCACATTGTCGCAACTTAGCCCACATATGGGAAATATAAAAACACTTAACTTTAAGAGAGCAAATTTCCCAAAGGTGAGGGCTGCTCTCTAAGACTGGGAGAGAATATTGGCATCGATGAACACAGAAAAGAAATGGTAATTCTTGAAAAAGACTGTATGCAAACTCACTGCAAAACATATTCCCATGGGCATTACATTTAAAAGGCTAAAAATAATAAGAGAAGAGCTTTTACAAAAAATATATAAATGAAGGCACACTATCATCATTTAAATGAAAATTGGAAAAAAGTGGCAGTGAGGTCCGTTTTAGATAAGGCACCTCATTCCATTAAATTAAGATCTGAAAGAAGGGATTATTATGGTGCCAAATGATTCACATAGACAGCAAATTTAAGAAAAATCATTTATTTTATTACAGCCACACTACGGTGGTGTTGGGTCACCACCCTTGGGGTGGACATTGTCCTCGTCATACCGCAGGGTACTTCGGGGTAGGTGTAGCGATTTATGGGATCACGGGGGGTATGTTTCATTTATGGGTGAAGTGGGAACCTGAGATTAGATCTGTTTGATTCAGGTCACTCCATAACACCATGCAGAATGTTATTATCTAACTCTATTTATACCTGTGTGTAATATGTTTGACAATAAGCTATGTTTTTTCATTGTTTATTGTCTCTGTTCTATAGAGCTTTCCTTCAACTATCGGTCTGTCCTATTCCCCTGAGGAAGCCAATGGTTTGGCGAAAAGTGTAGGGAACACTTGACCCGAAATTGTATTAAAGGCCCTGTACCCTTCTGGCCTTTTGTTGGTTGTGTATTGCTTCATAAAACCTTACTGTTTTTATTGTCCAAAATTTGTATCTGTTTATGATGTAATAAAATAAACAATTTCTCTTAAATTTGCCATCTATGTGAATCGCTTGGCACCGTAATAATCCCTTCTTTCTGATCTCCCATTTTTTTAATCATCATTTAAATGTTATAAGGAATATAACAGAATAATGTATGTTAAACAGGAAATCAAGGACTCAACAATCCAAAACAAACGACAGCTTGCAAAAGATAGTAGGAAACCCCCCCAAAAATTCTTCAAATATATTACTAGTTAAAAGATCAGGTCTGAGCATGTAGGCCCTTTACAAAATAATCTGGAGTGGGTGACTGGGGACAAAGAGAAGGCAAGTTTATTAAAAGAGAAGTATGGGTTTCTCTTTTTTCCCCCATTTATACTTTCCTAGGTGGATGCTGCATCTGTCCCCCGCCGTCTCTACACTGAAAACCGAGCAATCGAACACTGCCCATCACACGGTTTTCAGAGCTCCGTGAGCAGAGAGCTGCAGACTGTCAGTCACAGCTCTCTGCTCATTTCCCTCCACGCTTATTGGAGCACTGGGCTGTGGAGAGGGCAGAGAGGAGAGAGAGGAAGGATCACGCATGCTCCGAACGCACCCACCTCTCTGCTGACCCTGTACCCAGAAGTGACGTCACCTTACCATGTTCCTGTGTATCGCTGATCTCTGTCCCAGCCTTCTGGGAGCGTTGGGCTCCACCAGTGCAACCGGATAACGGATAGTTACACAAGCATTCCAGCCAGCGACACCAGGCAGCCCCCGGGACAGCGCGGATGACCCAAATGTCTATGCTGTTTAATACCGCTTGTTTATGAGTGTTTGCATTATGATTCTAATTTATTAAATGTCTGAATTGCTACACTTAGAAGGTGCTGATTCGTTCCAGTTTTTTCTTCACAGTTATGCCCTGTACACACTATAGTATTTTCCAATAACAAATGTTGGATGTGAGCTTGTTGTTGGAAAGTCCGACCATGTGTATGCTCCACAGAACATTAGTTGGAATTTCCACCAACAAATGTTTGAGAGCAGGTTCTCAAATTTTCCAACAAAACTTTTTGTCAAATTCAGAGCATGTGTACACAATTCCGACCCACAA